>NC_138777.1:79580625-80293125 GCF_965119305.1 Pelophylax lessonae | reverse complement strand
TCACATGAAGACCAAAAAACATCTAAAAAACCAGCTTCATCACAGACAACTACAAATACTGGAAAATTAACAACTTTTGAAGAAGTCCGTACCATTGCACCTCTATCAACCAAAACAACTAAAGTTATAACAGCACCACTGGAAATGGAAACCACAAAATCCACGCTGAGCACAATGAAAGTATTATCTACTACTAGTAAGGCAGCAGGTTCTATGATTACTGAGCCTTCTAAAATGACAACTACAGTTAAATCACATAAAACAGTTTCCACAATTAAGCCAACTACCAAATATGGTGAAATAACACGTAAAGCTACATCTCCAAAGGTAACCACTGCGCCTGCATCCAAGAAAAAAACCACAGAATCTGAATTTACATCTGCCCATAAGTCTACATCAAGTAAGCCTACAACAACAAAAGCAACATCTCAAAAAGTAAGCACTGCATTCCACAAATCAACCACGGAATCTGAAAAAGAAAAATCCACCTCTCGTGGACCAGTTTCTATTAAAACCACTAAAATGTTTACAGAATCTGGAAAAGTGACATCAGCCCACAAGTCTACATCAAGTAAGCCTGTAACAACCAAAGCTACATCACATAAAGTAAGCTCTGCATCCCCCAAGTCCACTACAGAATCTGAAGTTAAAAAATCCACCTCTAAGGGTTCAATTTCTGTTAAAACCACTAAAATGTTTACAGAATCAGGAAAAGTTACATCTGCCCACAAATCTACATCAAGTAAGCCTATAACAACAAAGACTACATCTCATAAAGTAAGCACTGCATCCCACAAATCAACTACAGAGTCTGAAGTTAAAAAATCCACCTCTCAAAGACCAATTTCTATTAAAACCACTAGAATGTCTACAGATTCTGGGAAAGTGACATCAGCCCACAAGTCTACGTCAAGTAAGCCTGTAACAACAAAAGCTACATCTCATAAAGTAAGCTCTGCATCCCCCAAGTCCACTACAGAATCTGAAGTTAAAAAATCCACCTCTCAAAGACCAATTTCTATTAAAACCACTAGAATGTCCACAGATTCTGGGAAAGTGACATCAACCCACAAGTCTACGTCAAGTAAGCCTGTAACAACAAAAGCTACATCTCATAAAGTAAGCTCTGCATCCCCCAAGTCCACTACAGAATCTGAAGTTAAAAAATCCACCTCTCAGGGATCAATTTCTGTTAAAACCACTAAAATGTCTACAGAATCAGGAAAAGTTACGTCTGCCCACAAATCTACATCAAGTAAGCCTATAACAAAAAAGACTACATCTCATAAAGTAAGCACTGCGTCCCACAGATCAACTACAGAATCTGAAGTTAAAAAATCCACCTCTCAAAGACCAATTTCTATTAAAACCACTAGAATGTCTACAGATTCAGGGAAAGTGACATCAGCCCACAAGTCTACGTCAAGTAAGCCTGTAACAACCAAAGCTACATCTCATAAAGTAAGCTCTGCATCCCCCAAGTCCACTACAGAATCTGAATTTAAAAAATCCACCTCTCAGGGATCCATTTCGGTTAAAACCACTAAAATGTCTACAGAATCAGGAAAAGTTACATCTGCCCACAAATCTACATCAAGTAGGCCTATAACAACAAAGACTACATCTCATAAAGTAAGCACTGCATCCCACAGATCAACTACAGAATCTGAAGTTAAAAAATCCACCTCTCAAAGACCAATTTCTATTAAAACCACTAGAATGTCTACAGATTCTGGGAAAGTGACATCAACCCACAAGTCTACGTCAAGTAAGCCTGTAACAACCAAAGCTACATCTCATAAAGTAAGCTCTGTATCCCCCAAGTCCACTACAGAATCTGAAGTTAAAAAATCCACCTCTCAGGGATCAATTTCTGTTAAAACCACTAAAATGTCTACAGAATCAGGAAAAGTTACGTCTGCCCACAAATCTACATCAAGTAAGCCTATAACAACAAAGACTACATCTCATAAAGTAAGCACTGCATCCCACAGATCAACTACAGAATCTGAAGTTAAAAAATCCACCTCTCAAAGACCAATTTCTATTAAAACCACTAGAATGTCTACAGATTCTGGGAAAGTGACATCAGCCCACAAGTCTACGTCAAGTAAGCCTGTAACAACCAAAGCTACATCTCATAAAGTAAGCTCTGCATCCCCCAAGTCCACTACAGAATCTGAATTTAAAAAATCCACCTCTCAGGGATCCATTTCGGTTAAAACCACTAAAATGTCTACAGAATCAGGAAAAGTTACATCTGCCCACAAATCTACATCAAGTAGGCCTATAACAACAAAGACTACATCTCATAAAGTAAGCACTGCATCCCACAGATCAACTACAGAATCTGAAGTTAAAAAATCCACCTCTCAAAGACCAATTTCTATTAAAACCACTAGAATGTCTACAGATTCAGGGAAAGTGACATCAGCCCACAAGTCTACATCAAGTAAGCCTGTAACAACCAAAGCTACATCTCATAAAGTAAGCTCTGCATCCTCCAAGTCCACTACAGAATCTGAAGTTAAAAAATCCACCTCTCAGGGATCAAGTTCTGTTAAAACCACTAAAATGTCTACAGAATCAGGAAAAGTTACATCTGCCCACAAATCTACATCAAGTAAGCCTATAACAACAAAGACTACATCTCATAAAGTAAGCACTGCATCCCACAGATCAACTACAGAATCTGAAGTTAAAAAATCCACCTCTCAAAGACCAATTTCTATTAAAACCACTAGAATGTCTACAGATTCTGGGAAAGTGACATCAGCCCACAAGTCTACGTCAAGTAAGCCTGTAACAACCAAAGCTACATCTCATAAAGTAAGCTCTGCATCCCCCAAGTCCACTACAGAATCTGAAGTTAAAAAATCCACCTCTCAGGGATCAATTTCTGTTAAAACCACTAAAATGTCTACAGAATCAGGAAAAGTTACGTCTGCCCACAAATCTACATCAAGTAAGCCTATAACAACAAAGACTACATCTCATAAAGTAAGCACTGCGTCCCACAGATCAACTACAGAATCTGAAGTTGAAAAATCCACCTCTCAAAGACCAATTTCTATTAAAACCACTAGAATGTCTACAGATTCAGGGAAAGTGACATCAGCCCACAAGTCTACATCAAGTAAGCCTGTAACAACCAAAGCTACATCTCATAAAGTAAGCTCTGCATCCCCCAAGTCCACTACAGAATCTGAAGTTAAAAAATCCACCTCTCAGGGATCCATTTCGGTTAAAACCACTAAAATGTCTACAGAATCAGGAAAAGTTACATCTGCCCACAAATCTACATCAAGTAAGCCTATAACAACAAAGACTACATCTCATAAAGTAAGCACTGCATCCCACAGATCAACTACAGAATCTGAAGTTAAAAAATCCACCTCTCAAAGACCAATTTCTATTAAAACCACTAGAATGTCTACAGATTCTGGGAAAGTGACATCAACCCACAAGTCTACGTCAAGTAAGCCTGTAACAACAAAAGCTACATCTCATAAAGTAAGCTCTGCATCCCCCAAGTCCACTACAGAATCTGAAGTTAAAAAATCCACCTCTCAGGGATCAAGTTCTGTTAAAACCACTAAAATGTCTACAGAATCAGGAAAAGTTACATCTGCCCACAAATCTACATCAAGTAAGCCTATAACAACAAAGACTACATCTCATAAAGTAAGCACTGCATCCCACAGATCAACGACAGAATCTGAAGTTAAAAAATCCACCTCTCAAAGACCAATTTCTATAAAAAGTACTAGAATGTCTACAGATTCTGGGAAAGTGACATCAGCCCACAAGTCTACGTCAAGTAAGCCTGTAACAACCAGAGCTACATCTCATAAAGTAAGCTCTGCATCCCCCAAGTCCACTACAGAATCTGAAGTTAAAAAATCCACCTCTCAGGGATCAATTTCTGTTAAAACCACTAAAATGTCTACAGAATCAGGAAAAGTTACGTCTGCCCACAAATCTACATCAAGTAAGCCTATAACAACAAAGACTACATCTCATAAAGTAAGCACTGCGTCCCACAGATCAACCACAGAATCTGAAGTTAAAAAATCCACCTCTCAAAGACCAATTTCTATTAAAACCACTAGAATGTCTACAGATTCTGGGAAAGTGACATCAACCCACAAGTCTACGTCAAGTAAGCCTGTAACAACAAAAGCTACATCTCATAAAGTAAGCTCTGCATCCCCCAAGTCCACTACAGAATCTGAAGTTAAAAAATCCACCTCTCAGGGATCAAGTTCTGTTAAAACCACTAAAATGTCTACAGAATCAGGAAAAGTTACATCTGCCCACAAATCTACATCAAGTAAGCCTATAACAACAAAGACTACATCTCATAAAGTAAGCACTGCATCCCACAGATCAACGACAGAATCTGAAGTTAAAAAATCCACCTCTCAAAGACCAATTTCTATTAAAACCACTAGAATGTCTACAGATTCTGGAAAAGTGACATCAACCCACAAGTCTACGTCAAGTAAGCCTGTAACAACCAAAGCTACATCTCATAAAGTAAGCTCTGCATCCCCCAAGTCCACTACAGAATCTGAAGTTAAAAAATCCACCTCTCAGGGATCAATTTCTGTTAAAACCACTAAAATGTCTACAGAATCAGGAAAAGTTACATCTGCCCACAAATCTACATCACGTAAGCCTATAACAACAAAGACTACATCTCATAAATTAAGCACTGCATCCCACAGATCAACGACAGAATCTGAAGTTAAAAAATCCACCTCTCAAAGACCAATTTCTATTAAAACCACTAGAATGTCTACAGATTCTGGGAAAGTGACATCAACCCACAAGTCTACGTCAAGTAAGCCTGTAACAACAAAAGCTACATCTCATAAAGTAAGCTCTGCATCCCCCAAGTCCACTACAGAATCTGAAGTTAAAAAATCCACCTCTCAGGGATCAATTTCTGTTAAAACCACTAAAATGTCTACAGAATCAGGAAAAGTTACGTCTGCCCACAAATCTACATCAAGTAAGCCTATAACAACAAAGACTACATCTCATAAAGTAAGCACTGCATCCCACAGATCAACTACAGAATCTGAAGTTAAAAAATCCACCTCTCAAAGACCAATTTCTATTAAAACCACTAGAATGTCTACAGATTCTGGGAAAGTGACATCAACCCACAAGTCTACGTCAAGTAAGCCTGTAACAACAAAAGCTACATCTCATAAAGTAAGCTCTGCATCCCCCAAGTCCACTACAGAATCTGAAGTTAAAAAATCCACCTCTCAGGGATCAATTTCTGTTAAAACCACTAAAATGTCTACAGAATCAGGAAAAGTTACGTCTGCCCACAAATCTACATCAAGTAAGCCTATAACAACAAAGACTACATCTCATAAAGTAAGCACTGCATCCCACAGATCAACTACAGAATCTGAAGTTAAAAAATCCACCTCTCAAAGACCAATTTCTATTAAAACCACTAGAATGTCTACAGATTCAGGGAAAGTGACATCAGCCCACAAGTCTACATCAAGTAAGCCTGTAACAACCAAAGCTACATCTCATAAAGTAAGCTCTGCATCCCCCAAGTCCACTACAGAATCTGAAGTTAAAAAATCCACCTCTCAGGGATCAATTTCTGTTAAAACCACTAAAATGTCTACAGAATCAGGAAAAGTTACGTCTGCCCACAAATCTACATCAAGTAAGCCTATAACAGCAAAGACTACATCTCATAAAGTAAGCACTGCGTCCCACAGATCAACTACAGAATCTGAAGTTAAAAAATCCACCTCTCAAAGACCAATTTCTATTAAAACCACTAAAATGTCTACAGAATCAGGAAAAGTTACATCTGCCCACAAATCTACATCAAGTAAGCCTATAACAACAAAGACTACATCTCATAAAGTAAGCACTGCATCCCACAGATCAACGACAGAATCTGAAGTTAAAAAATCCACCTCTCAAAGACCAATTTCTATTAAAACCACTAGAATGTCTACAGATTCTGGGAAAGTGACATCAGCCCACAAGTCTACGTCAAGTAAGCCTGTAACAACCAAAGCTACATCTCATAAAGTAAGCTCTGCATCCCCCAAGTCCACTACAGAATCTGAAGTTAAAAAATCCACCTCTCAGGGATCAAGTTCTGTTAAAACCACTAAAATGTCTACAGAATCAGGAAAAGTTACATCTGCCCACAAATCTACATCAAGTAAGCCTATAACAACAAAGACTACATCTCATAAAGTAAGCACTGCATCCCACAGATCAACTACAGAATCTGAAGTTAAAAAATCCACCTCTCAAAGACCAATTTCTATTAAAACCACTAGAATGTCTACAGATTCAGGGAAAGTGACATCAGCCCACAAGTCTACATCAAGTAAGCCTGTAACAACCAAAGCTACATCTCATAAAGTAAGCTCTGCATCCCCCAAGTCCACTACAGAATCTGAAGTTAAAAAATCCACCTCTCAGGGATCAATTTCTGTTAAAACCACTAAAATGTCTACAGAATCAGGAAAAGTTACGTCTGCCCACAAATCTACATCAAGTAAGCCTATAACAACAAAGACTACATCTCATAAAGTAAGCACTGCGTCCCACAGATCAACTACAGAATCTGAAGTTAAAAAATCCACCTCTCAAAGACCAATTTCTATTAAAACCACTAAAATGTCTACAGAATCAGGAAAAGTTACATCTGCCCACAAATCTACATCAAGTAAGCCTATAACAACAAAGACTACATCTCATAAAGTAAGCACTGCATCCCACAGATCAACGACAGAATCTGAAGTTAAAAAATCCACCTCTCAAAGACCAATTTCTATTAAAACCACTAGAATGTCTACAGATTCTGGGAAAGTGACATCAGCCCACAAGTCTACGTCAAGTAAGCCTGTAACAACCAAAGCTACATCTCATAAAGTAAGCTCTGCATCCCCCAAGTCCACTACAGAATCTGAAGTTAAAAAATCCACCTCTCAGGGATCAATTTCTGTTAAAACCACTAAAATGTCTACAGAATCAGGAAAAGTTACGTCTGCCCACAAATCTACATCAAGTAAGCCTATAACAACAAAGACTACATCTCATAAAGTAAGCACTGCGTCCCACAGATCAACCACAGAATCTGAAGTTAAAAAATCCACCTCTCAAAGACCAATTTCTATTAAAACCACTAGAATGTCTACAGATTCTGGGAAAGTGACATCAACCCACAAGTCTACGTCAAATAAGCCTGTAACAACAAAAGCTACATCTCATAAAGTAAGCTCTGCATCCCCCAAGTCCACTACAGAATCTGAAGTTAAAAAATCCACCTCTCAGGGATCAAGTTCTGTTAAAACCACTAAAATGTCTACAGAATCAGGAAAAGTTACATCTGCCCACAAATCTACATCAAGTAAGCCTATAACAACAAAGACTACATCTCATAAAGTAAGCACTGCATCCCACAGATCAACGACAGAATCTGAAGTTAAAAAATCCACCTCTCAAAGACCAATTTCTATTAAAACCACTAGAATGTCTACAGATTCTGGGAAAGTGACATCAGCCCACAAGTCTACGTCAAGTAAGCCTGTAACAACCAAAGCTACATCTCATAAAGTAAGCTCTGCATCCCCCAAGTCCACTACAGAATCTGAAGTTAAAAAATCCACCTCTCAGGGATCAATTTCTGTTAAAACCACTAAAATGTCTACAGAATCAGGAAAAGTTACGTCTGCCCACAAATCTACATCAAGTAAGCCTATAACAACAAAGACTACATCTCATAAAGTAAGCACTGCGTCCCACAGATCAACCACAGAATCTGAAGTTAAAAAATCCACCTCTCAAAGACCAATTTCTATTAAAACCACTAGAATGTCTACAGATTCTGGAAAAGTGACATCAACCCACAAGTCTACGTCAAGTAAGCCTGTAACAACCAAAGCTACATCTCATAAAGTAAGCTCTGCATCCCCCAAGTCCACTACAGAATCTGAAGTTAAAAAATCCACCTCTCAGGGATCAATTTCTGTTAAAACCACTAAAATGTCTACAGAATCAGGAAAAGTTACATCTGCCCACAAATCTACATCAAGTAAGCCTATAACAACAAAGACTACATCTCATAAATTAAGCACTGCATCCCACAGATCAACGACAGAATCTGAAGTTAAAAAATCCACCTCTCAAAGACCAATTTCTATTAAAACCACTAGAATGTCTACAGATTCTGGGAAAGTGACATCAGCCCACAAGTCTACGTCAAGTAAGCCTGTAACAACCAAAGCTACATCTCATAAAGTAAGCTCTGCATCCCCCAAGTCCACTACAGAATCTGAAGTTAAAAAATCCACCTCTCAAAGACCAATTTCTATTAAAACCACTAGAATGTCTACAGATTCTGGGAAAGTGACATCAACCCACAAGTCTACGTCAAGTAAGCCTATAACAACAAAAGCTACATCTTATAAAGTAAGCTCTGCATCCCCCAAGTCCACTACAGAATCTGAAGTTAAAAAATCTACCTCTCAGGGATCAATTTCTGTTAAAACCACCAAAATGTCTACAGAATCAGGAAAAGTTACATCTGCCCACAAATCTACATCAAGTAAGCCTATAACAACAAAGACTACATCTCATAAAG
Source organism: Pelophylax lessonae (assembly GCF_965119305.1). Lineage (NCBI taxonomy): Eukaryota > Metazoa > Chordata > Amphibia > Anura > Ranidae > Pelophylax > Pelophylax lessonae. Next base: position 80,284,481 of record NC_138777.1, on the reverse strand, counting down.
TAAGCACTGCATCCCCTAAATCAACAACAGAATCTGAACTTGAAAAATCCACCTCCCGTAGACCAATTTCCGTTAAAACCACTAAAAAGACAGCAGCGACCACCAGGAAAGAATTCAGTTCTCAACAACCTAAGTCAACTAAACAATCAACTTCATCTACATTTGGAAGTCAAGGCACTAAAAGCACTATTACCAAGACATCACGACCAGTTACATCAGGCACAAAATCATTTTCTACCACAAGGTGTATGTGCAATTTTAACGGAACTATAGTTTCTCCTGGTAAGTATGTTTTTACTGTTTGTTCAAAAATTTTAATTTAAATACCACTATTCCAATTCTACATGTTTTCAAAAAGATGTGACAGAAATAAAGTATGGACTAGAACAAAAAGAGTACAATATACAATGTATACTGGCTTTACATACAGAAAAATAATGTAAATAACAAAGCAGTTAGTGTTAAAAAAAAAATGCATAATGAAAAAAAGTTATAAGGTATTAAGCGGTTAATGAGATACAACTTAGCAGTTCTTTTTCACGCAGTGTACACATGGCTTACTCTATCATTGTTGTAAAAATTAATTGATTTCAACAGGGAACTTCTTGCTCAGAAGGCAAGCGACTGGCAAGGAGGGGGGGGGGGTGACTAATTTTTCACCAGATGCATTGTAATTGTCCTCCCACCCTTCTATGCATGAAGGTAAAAAATCTTTTGCATGCAGTGGTCAGCCCAGACCCCCTCCCCCCCCCAATTCTTACCCATGCCAATGGCTCTCACTGCTGTCAACTGCCACTACTGCCACAGCTCTGTGTGTGAAGGGAAACAAAGTGGCATGACTCGGGAACAAGCTTTCTTGGGTGCCCCCATTGCAATCTGCTTGCTCTGGGGGAACTCCACAGGAGGGAGGGGCTGGAAGCAAGGGACCGAAATAGGAGGGTCAGGCTGCTCTGTGCAAAACCGCTGCACAGAGCAGGTGAGTATAACATGTTTAAAATTTTAAAAAATAAAGAAAACCTTTAATATTGCTTTAAGATTAGGTTAGTATGCCTATTTAAACACATATACATTCATTTAAAAAAAAAAATGCTTACACTGCTTACTGACTGTATGGCTGATCTATGCAGTGTAAAAAACATTTTCTGGCATTATTAACCTCCTTAGCGGTATTCCCGAGAGTGGCTCGGGGTGAAATTTCAGAGCCATTAGCGTTAGGCAGATCACTGGATCGCTGGATTCTGTAAGAGAGGTTACTTACCTTGTCGCCGGGATCCAGCGATGTGTCCCTGCAGCATATGGCGGCTGGATCTTCAGGTCGATTCTGTGAGCCCCGGCTTCTGTCTCCTGCGACATGACACTCGTAGGGGGGTGGAACCGGTGGCAAATTCAAATACACAAACACACAAACACACTGATACATTACAAAATAAAATAAATTCACATTAGTTTGCCCCCCAGTGCCCTTTCCTGCAGTTTTACTGTACTTTTTATATACTGTGTATATATATATATATATATATATATATATATATATATATATATATATATAGGTATATACGTGTATATATATATATATACACGTATATATCTATATATATATATATATATATCTATATATATGTATGTATATATATATAATATATGTTTACGTATATTTGTTTATATACAGTATATATATATATATATATTCATGCATACATACTTTAACTTATTTATAGTTATTTATTATATTATAATTTATGATTTTGTGTTTCAAACTCTATCATACCAGAGATATTATAAAGAAGAACGCACAGTAAAAAAAAATCATATGTAAAATCATATGTAAATAGTTGGTTTGGGCTGCTCGTTCTTAAGAATTACATGCCAAATAATGGTACCGCTTTTGGCACCTAAAATTGGAAACAATCATACTGCCAGGGAGGTTAAAGAAAGCTTACAATGTAGTTTTCCTAAATATTTTCTTAGCATTGAATATGTGATGCATTGCCTGCCTTACTACCAGATAACCTTCTTGCAAATACATGTTCTTTTATTTATTTAAAAGACCACCTTATAGTATTGCTAAGTGTTAAAATGAAGATAATGGTGTAATGTTTGCCTTATGCATGCTGCCGTGTTGTAAATTTAGCAGTTCTATCTTGGCTGACACCAAGCATTGTTCAGCCTCTTCTTGTAAACCCAGGGACAGTGCATCTTCACACAGTTCACCAGTCCCCAGCAGCAAAGACATTTTCCATTTGTGACATTGCATGCTGGAAAATATAGTCTTAGCTCAGCGCACCCATATTAAAATGTTTCAACTCTCAGCTCTGAAAAGCAGGGGGCAAAGAGCTGAAGTAACATCAAGGAACAGAGCTGAGGCTGTCAATTAAAGGTTGTGCCCTCCCCTGACACCAATTTTCTCTTGGTGTCAGGAAAACTTTGCAGAAGTGACTCATGCTGATAGCAGAGGAACAGGCAGTGGACAGAAATGACACTTAGTGCTCTGTATTGAGACAAGGACACACTTCAGAGGGATATGCTTTGTTCATATTTCATGTGTAAGGTTTACAACCACTTTAAGGTAAGTATAAAAAAATACCTATGTATAAATGGAGAGGTCAGCAGGGAGTGGAGAAATATACAGTATACTAGTTTGCAGCCTTAGGTTGGGTTTGAAGGCAAATCTAACCCCAACAACAAAAATGTAATACATTGCAGCTTAGCTGGCATTTTATGTTGTAGCTACATTTGTCTTTGTTTTTCAAGCAGTACAGAAAAATGCCTGCTTATCCTGATAGAAATTCAGTATCTTTGTAATTTCCAGTGTACTGAACCTAAACAATGCGTTCAACCTTCACCGCTATCTTTTGTGAATTAAAAAACCCCTTTCCTTTCTCCCTATGTAATGTGGATGGGGAAATTGGGATATATTTGTAGTCTGTTTCTTCAAGGTGATACCTTTTATTTGTTGCTTACATTGCATTGTAGCTTTCTTATTATTACTTATTTGTTTTTAGGCAATGTTCTATATAACACAACAGACAATGAAGGCTGGTGCTTCTACGCACGATGCAATGAGAAGTGTAAGGTAGAGAGATACAGTGAACCATGTTCTACTGTGCCTACTGTGTCAAGCAGCACCAAAACTGCTAAAACAGTGACAGTTAGCACTGCCACTACTATCACCTCAAAGACAAGAAGCACAACAAAAACACCTGCAACAAGCACTAAGACTGCACAGACGAAGACTTCAGCATCAAGTGCCAGTTCAGCGAGCACCCCAACTCCTGGCTGTAATGCAGTTATGCCTCCAAGAAAGGTAAGGTTATACCTAGTTTTCATCTGTAACATCACTTACATGCATATGGAATTGAATTGCAAATGATTATGTAAACCAAAAATAATAAAATAGAGTTCTGCCAGTCCAATAGCCCTAATGGCTCTGCACCTGCTTCAAGTAGGCATATGTATGCTCTGTATAACATTTTGATATATTAAGTACTACTGACAATGCATGACTGGTCACACACAGAAGACTTGTGATGGTCAGTGCATAGGGGAAGAAATCACACATCAATACTTGCACTCAAATCCCATTTTTGGACTGCTGGGTTGCTACTGCCAGAGCAGGTTACATTAGTCAAGGTAAACTTAGTGATTACATAGAAAATTAATTCTAGCAATATTGGTGGGAACTCATTTTTGTTTGGATGAGCTGGATTGTGTGCTGGGTCATTTTTGTATTTCTCAGTATACTGCAATGCCCTTCTCCTTTCCTATATTAGTTATAAATGGATCTGAACAACTGCCATATTCAGCTGTATTGGGAGAAACATAGTCTTCTCAGATGTTCAAAACAGTTTTTCACTGTAGAATACATCCAGCCTTTAAGAATACCTTTCAACAAGCAGGGTTTATATAGCAGGTTTAGAGCAAAAGCTCATCTCCAGAATAAACAGAGTATCCCACCAAAGAAAAGTGTGATAACTCGTAGCAGGTTCTACTGTTATACCAAATCAGTTTGGTGTTACTAGTCCAAGAAGAGTATTCCTCTGTTCAGTTTTCCATTATTACAGCACTGACATCCTGCACATGGTGCCCATCCTGCAATTATACAGGGGTTCTTGGAGCTCTTGCTTTCAATTATGGTGCCATATTTTGTAGCATGGGCAATGTTACCTATTTCTCTCTGCATCCCTTTGAGCATTGGATAATAAATATGGCATTCCCTTGCAAGTCAACACCGAATACAACAACCCTTATAATAACTTTCCTTCTGTCTTAACACAACAGCAAAGAACTTCTTCCTAATCCTACTGTAACAACAGCAAACATTTTAGTGGAATGACCGCAATCTCATAGATATCCTTCTTGAGATTAAAGGGGCAGCCCTGATCCTCTTCTTTTCATGTCCCCCGCCAGCGCTACTGGTTCCTCTCTCTTGACCAGTGCCCCCAATAGCAAGCTGCTTCCTATGGGAGCACTGGTGCAGCTCTCTCCTGAGCCCTGCTTTTTGCCTCCATAAGACACAGAGCTGCGGCACGGCCCGCCCCCTATTCTCTCCTCACTGGCTGTGATTGACAGCAGTGGGAGCCAATGGCTCCCGCCGCTGTCTCAGCTAATAAGGAGAAGGAGTCCCAGGACAGCCAAGACTCCCATGCACATAGTTTGATCTAGAGAGAGCTAAGGTGAGTATTAGGGGGGGGTTGTGGGTGGAGCAGCACACAGAAGGTTTTTTACCTTCATGCATAGTATGCAAGAAGGTAAAAAAACCTTCAGCCTTTACAACCACTTTAATATGGAGTTCCTGAAAAATAACAAAATAGTGAAGGTGTCAATTGGAATTCTTTTTTTTCTCCACAGGTGAATGAAACCTGGATGATAGATCAATGTACCCATGCTACCTGTATTGGTCAAAACAATATTGTCGTAAACAAAAAAGAGTGTGCACCAGTTAATCAGGTGGTCTGTGCCAACCGTTTAAAGCCCAGGAAAACATTTGACGAGAGTGGCTGCTGCTATCAGAACCAGTGTGATTGTGAGTCCTAGAAAGTAGAATTCTTTTGCTGCATGTAATGATGTAATCAATTTGCTGTAGAATTTGCTAAGTTCTCCTTTTTATGCCCTTAGGTGTCTGTGGTGGTTGGGGAACATCCCATTATGTCACCTTTGATGGTACCTACTATGCTTTTAACGGCCAATGCACATATATCCTTGTTCAGCAAATCACTCCAGTCTTCGACCACTTCCGGGTTTACATCGATAATTTCGCCTGTGACCCTGATGACCCATCTTGTGTTAAGTCTCTTCGTATTATGTACAATAATGACACGATTGTCCTGACCTCTCAATCCTTGATCAACCGAATAACAAACAAGGTAATCAACTACACCTTCCAAATAGTTTTGTAGTTTGATAAATTGTAAACCTATGATGGTCATTTGCTGGACATTAAAATGTATGTCATGGCAAAAATAATACATATGCAGTAGATCACTCCAAAACATACACACAGAAAAATACCTTGTGATGTGCCAAAAATGCACTCAGCTCCTACGTTCTTGTTGTGGGCTGACAGTTCATGCCATTTTTGTAGACTCAGGATATTAGCTCTGCACATGTGTCTTTTGTTAACCTGCTGAATCTCTTCCCACTGCCCTCATCTGCACAACATTGGAACTAATTGATCCGTAGTGAAGATAGGAACTGGTAGGGCTGATTAGGCTCCTTGAGATAACACTGAAAGTGTGCACAGGACACAGGACAACTCTGAATTTCTAACAAGATCAACAGGTATTTTTTGCACAGATATAACAAAACATGGTTTATTTCAAAGACTAAGGCTGGCCATAGCTGGTTTAGTGGGAACCATCTGAGATTCAAACTGTCTATAGGCAGGCTGAATGTACCAAGTTAATCTATCGATCATCTTGGGTACAACCAGACTGTAAGATTTTACTTGCAAATATCATTAGCGGCTGCTATAACCGCTAGCTATAATCACTGTCTTCTGATGGGGACAGCTTCCCCATGGTTGCAGGAAAGAAAGTTGCACAGTCTATGCCCTGCCTAAATGGTAGCAAATAAGAAAAGTTTATTGTGCACATGAACTTTAGATATTATTTATAATATTTTTGATAGTGTATTTACAATTTTATGGACCACAGTATTTATTTATTCATATTTTATTCGTATTTAATTTAGCACAATATTTTTCTCCAATATTTACAAGAAGTGTTTTTTTATATTGCCAATTTCTTATATATTGTCATTTTGGTATATATACGTTTAGCAAGCGCTATAGGTAATCATCTATTATGATTACTATAATTCACCATTAGCACTAGCACTTTACTATAGCAGCTGCCATCTATTTATTCACCTCCTCACTTTTATTTATAATCTTTAATATTATCACTAGGCCCTCATACACCTTTTTAGGTCCCCTCATTTGGCGCGAGTAATTTACTTTGTATATTTTTCTTCTAACAGTCTATGCCCTGCCTAAAAGGTAGCAAATAAGAAATGTTTATTGTTAGAGTTAACATACACTTTGCATTTCAACCAGTACTTTTATTTTTTTTTTTCATTTTAGGTTTTGTTACTCAATACTCAGTATCTTTTCCCTTTTTACCTAACATTTTTGCATATATGTTACAGATTTACATCAACAATGAAAGAGTATACCCTGCAATCAGAAAAAATGGTATGACTATTACATCTTCTGGCATTTTTATGATAGTGGAGATACCGGAAATTGGAGCATACATCTCCTTCAATGTTCTTAGTTTCACTGTCAAGTTGCCAATCAACAAATTCTCAGGCAATACTGAAGGTCATTGTGGTAAGTCTCCAAAATTTTGGATTTGTTCTGTTTGTGCTGCATTACATAATTGGTCACACTAATAAATTCACGTAATTTCAATAGGAAAGTGTTCTAACAGTCAAGCAGATGATTGCATTTTGCCTAACGGACAGCAGGCTTCATCATGTACTGAGATGGCAGGACATTGGGGAGCACCAAACCAGGACTCGTTGTCATGCAGTTCCATCACTACCAGAGCCCCCACTGTTAGTAGCCAGCCAACATTATCTTACTCTCCTCTTCAGTCCACATACTTCTCCACTCACTCGTCCAGTGTACCTCAAACTCTACCAACTATGGTTCCATCAACGCAAGTATCTCTACTTCCATCAACATTTTCCACTGTGGTCCAGACAACAGAGGGACCCTGCAACACCCCTGAAGTCTGTAAGGTTATTCTGAGCAGGTTAGTTTTTTTTTTTACTTCTGGAATAATAGTCATGTAAAGATTTGGGTAAAATTTTAAATATGAAAGAACCGTGCAATCAATGAGGACACATTAGAACAGTGATGTTAAAGCCACATAAGTTATTTTAGTTGACTTTGAAGATTGTGTCACACTGCTTTACACTAAAGCCATTACTTTTGGAATTTTCAATAGTGTCTTCAAGGAATGCCATAAAGTTGTACCACCAGAGCCATTCTATCAAGCTTGTGTTAGCGATGGCTGCACCAAAACAGAAGGCGAGGTTTTGTGCTCCAGTTTACAAAGCTATGCTAGGCTTTGTGGAATTGAAGGTGTCTGCATTGACTGGAGAGACAGCACTAATGGTGTATGCCGTAAGTATAAATTCAGTCATAAGAACCAGTTATGCTTTGCTTTTAAATTGCTACTTTCTTGCATATTACACAGATAAAGATAACATCTTTATCTTTGTACAGCCAAGAACTGTTCCTCGCACCTCGTTTATAAACCATGTGGGCCTGTTGTAGAATTCACCTGTAACTCTAAGTAAGTGTATTTTTTGTTGCTTTTTTATCTTAGCTGAGATTTAGATTTTTTTCCCTCTAACATTTGTTTCCACTTTTAGGTACAATAAAGAATTCTATAACAAGACCACAGATTTCTTGGAAGGGTGCTACTGTCCTGAGGGCACTACAAAATTCAACACCGTATCAGACAAATGTGTAACCACCTGCGGTATGTAGTATTCCTTCTAGTTAAAGTATGCAGTATCCAATTGACTATTCTGCATAGTCCTAATATACTCTCTGTTCATGCAGGATGTACTGGACCAGATGGAATGCCCAGAGAGGTAAGGCATATAAGAGTTATATAATCGGAAACAAATATGTGGCAGATAAGATTGTGAACAATGTAGTATTTATTGACGTTTTTCTATTACCTGCAGCTGGGAGAATCATGGGAAAGCAACTGTCAGACCTGTTTCTGTGATAATGCAACAATGAGTGTGCAGTGTGCAGAAAAATCCTGTCCGATGCCTACTCCTGAATCTTGTACTGAAGAAGGATCTATGCCAGTTTCTGTACTCGACCCATCTAACCCCTGCTGTCATATCACAGAATGCCGTAAGTACTGTGGTGGTTGTAAATTCAAAGCATAGTAAAAATGTACCAGTGGCCAGACTATTAAAATTAGGCCATATACATATTCTTAACAAACAGTAAAAGTAATTTAGAACAAGTCCCCAATCACCTCTCTAGCTGCTTGTAAGGTAAAGTAATCATATCTCAAAGAACCTCAAAGTTTACAGCAAAGATTCTAAAATCTGTTTCAGTCAGTTTGTAATTTTATAGAAAGATCTGTTAACATCTGCTGTTTGTTTTACATTAGGAAAGTTGGCAGACTTTCAGTATCTGATCTCCATTAAAATATATGTAAACCCTTGCTTTGTAAAACAATCAATTCAGTTTAAAATTAAAATGAAAGGCAAAACATGTATATATACATATAAAAAACATTATAAATTACCCATAGCTTCTGTTCTCAGTTGCATAAGGTACTCAGAGAGCTGGGGGAGGGGAAACCACAAAACACTGATAGTCCCAATGAATGGCTGTGCAGAGGGGGGTGTCAGCAGACGTCTGAGTTCCAGCACAGCTAGAAAACTGAACAGAATGTGCTCTTATGCTTAGTGTGGTCAGTTATTAATAGGAAAGCAAAGGGACTGGCAGGTACAACAGGTATTTCACACAATGGAAGTAATGCAAAGAGAACAGGTACAGCAGGCACATGACAGGAATATGTAATGTTGGGTTTAAATTTCTTTCAGGATGAGTAAATCTGCATGGGTTCAGTTTTTTCACATCTTGCTCAAAGGTCACAAACTTGGACATGAACCCCATTAAAGTTTATAGAGGGGTGAATCTTGTTATTTAATTCCAGCCATTTTTAGGGATAATAATCAAGAATCTATTTTCAAACAAAATGCACAGTAAGCTGGGCACTGCCATGGGGAACGTACCAATGACAAAACGAAAGAATAAGAATACAAATTTGGTTTCCCTACAAAGGTTTAACACAAGCTCAATACTATGGCTGCTGTGAGCCCCCTTTTTAAAATAAGGGTTGGGTTACCCATTTTGTTTTTTTATTATTGACTTTGAAAACTCAGCTGGCCAGGTAAAAGGCTATAAACTGCATTATAGTTTGCTCTCTATTTCCGGTTGCAAACCTTTTAGCTGAAAGTTCATGATTTGAAAACCCAAACTTCATTCTACTCTCCCTAGAAAAAAAAACTGATATCAGTTTGCACTTTGAAAATGAATAAGCCAGGCCTTGCTTTAAAGTGTTTCTATGGTAGGAAGTTTAGAAAATATGGACTCAATTGATTAAGTGAAATGGCAGATCCCTATCTCAGAATGCCTTTGTCTATGAATACTCTTGCTGTTTCTACATTACAATGTATAAAGTGAATGACCAGTTGTTCTTCTGCCTGCTGACAGGTTGCGACATCAGTCTGTGTTCCAATGAAAAAACAATTTGTGAGCCTGGCTATGAAGCTGTGCCGCAGACAAATGCAGGAGGTTGCTGTCCAGTCTACGAATGTGGTAAGTGATCGTCTCCTTTCTCTAACACAAATATTGAGTTTCCAGTATTATGAAAAAAGTCTGTTTAATCTATATTATATGTTCAGACATTACCCAATTATGCCGCCAAATCCCCTACTCTAGGGCATTCCCTGGCATCATTTTTTTCCTCCACCATGTTCCTGTAAGGAGAAACAGTTTTCACTATTTCCTGTGACATCATCACCAGGCTTGTAAAATTCCTAAAGGGGCTGCCTCTGGGAGCTCAGTTTTATTTAGGCATAGTCCTAAAACTACATCTACACTCATTGAGGTTGATCTACTAAAGGTAAATAGACTATTGCAAGGGAAATCGCACTTTGCATGGGAATCTTTGCCAGAGCTTAGTGAATGAAATTAATCTCTGGTGACTTCCATAAAAGCAAACATGGTGTGTTATTTTTTTTATTTTCCTTGCACGTGGATATTTTTTACAAAGTGACATTTCACCACATTCCCTAAGATCTTGGAAAATTGTCATGCCAAGCAAAATTTTGCTTACAAAGTGAACAACCTATTTACCTTAAGCAAATCAACCCCAATGAGCCCCCTTTTTCACTCCCAGTATGCGGACAGATAAGAAGAGACAACGGGGTTGATTTAGATTGTGCACTTTGCAAAGTGCAGATGCTCCAGAGCTTACTGAATGAGCAGAAACTCTGCTGACTTCCATCATTCAATTATGTGCAAGCAAAAATGCAGTTTTTATTTTTTATTTCTGTTACATGTGATTGGGCATCCTTTGCAAAGTGACGCTTTACCTCATTCACTAAGATCTGGAGCAACTGCACTTTATAAAGTGCACATTCTATTTGCATTTAATAAATCAACCCCAATGTATGTAAAGAGAGTGATAGGGGGTGGGGATAAGTGGAGCTCTGTAGTTCAGCAGGCAGGAATGACAACACTGGATAGGAATTTAAGAGCACACCAGAATTCTGGCAGATCTACCGTTATTTTTTTCTTCTTGCTGCATTTAAGGGATAAAGCATAGGTGTACCTGTATTGGGTATATGTTTGTTTTTTTCCTTGACATATACATTATATTGCTTTTGATTATTTCTCCTCAGTTCCAAAAGAAGTGTGTGTTCATAATGGAACAGAGTACCAGGTAACTAAAACTGTAGCTCATCTCCTCTGTATCAGCCTTTGTTGCTTATATAGCTTTCTTTAGATGTACTTTGATCAAATCTTTTTACTTTATTATTTTTTGTCCTGTTTTAGCCAGGTGGAATTGTTCCATCTTCCAACCCCTGTGAAAAGTGCATGTGTGATGGCACAATGAGTACAACTTCAGGAATACACATTATAAACTGCATTCCACTTTTGTGTAGCATCAAATGCGCAAAGGTAAGTCTCAGAAATGTAACATACTCAAGATCATCCCTGGAAGCTACATTTTAAGTGACAATCCCTGTGTTGTATCCCCTAGGGCTTTACTTACCAAGACGTCCCTGGACAATGTTGTGGAACCTGTGTACAGACTCAGTGTATCATGGATCTTCCTGATAACTCCACCTATCTGCTTAATGTAAGCACTACAGTTTTTTTGGCTATGTAAAACTTTTCAGATCTACTGAGATTCTTTTTTGCCTACATATCTGTTTGTGTTTTTCTTAGCCTGGAGAAACCTGGTCACATCCTGGAGATAACTGCACTGAGTATAGATGTGTGAAAAAGAAAGGCAAATTATTGAGTATGGTATCCAAAATATCATGTCCAAAGATCGACCTGGATGACTGTGTACCGGTAAGCATTGACACAGTGACAGCTTGTAAGCATTTGACTAATTACCAAAGCAGACTATTTATTTAGCAAAGTGAGGCTGTGTTCACTTCAGTTATCCAATCGTGTGCAATCAAAATCATTTTTTATTCCCTTTGCACCTGAGTGAACACAGCTTCATCTTACTTACTAATCAACCATTCATTGTGCTAAGAGAACAACCTCCACTCCTTAAGTAAATCAATCCCATTAACATGAAGTAAACCTTCAGCTAATTATCATTCAGTTTGACACATATTTATCAATGATTCAATGATCAATGAATCAATCAATTCAATGATTCAATTATCAATGATTCAATTAACATTCACAGAAGTAATTTTTGATGACCAGCAAATTTAATCTCTATTCAATTTCGAACATAACTGATAAATATCTATCAAATTGCCTATGTTTTTGGCAGAACGACCTTTTATCCAATCTCCATATACTGTAGTTCTTTATATGTTTTGCATTGAGTTCTATAAATTTACAGATTATTTATTACATACAATAAATAATTTTGATTCATTCAATCACCATCTACTCATATAAATAATTTTGTTAGATATATGGCAAATTTTCAATCAGTTATTAAGTTACATAAAATGTCAGTAAATATTTATTGGAACTATTGTGTTAAAAATCAACACTATTCAGTTTTAATATTACCCAATAAGTGATTTCTAAATGTTATACAATTTACTCCCTTCTTGATGTCTAAAGCTGGTCATACACAGCTCAAACTTTGGATTATTCAACCAGAAATTCCTGCTGAATCATCCTATGGGTGGCCCTGTCGACACCTCCAAGCTTGATAAACTTTGATATAAAAAGCAAAGGAGCCAGGTGGAAAATTGCTTGATTCCCCCATCAACACAGTCAGTGTTGATGAGTGAAGATGCGCCACGGAACTTATGTGTTCTTCCGGCGGGGGGGGGAGGGGGCCAACGGGTAACCGCCCCTGCTAGGAGAACACAGTGATTATTGCTAGCAGCTATAGCTGTTGGCAATAATCACGTGTAAGGATCTGACATGCTGTTTGTTCCAAAGTTGATTAACCACTTGCCGACTGCGTAACGCCGATCTACGTCGGCAGTCAGCCCCTCACAGGCAAAGTGACGTAGGGCTACGTCACTAGCTTGTGAGGGTCTAGGGAGCGAGCGCGCGCCGCCGGAGGCGCGCTCCCGCTCCCGTGTGGTCATGGACCCCCCCCCCCGCGCGTGTGACCAGCGGCCCCAATGTCCGCCGGTCACTCGGCGATCGGCGGGGGAGAGGGAGAATGTCAGGCAGCTTGTGTAAACAAGCCACCTGTCATTCTCCTCGCTGTAAAGACACTGATCACACGGATCTAGTATGTAGATCCGTTGATCAGTGTCCTTACAGCTCAAGCCACAGCCAATCACAGTAGAAAGCACGCCCCTAGGGATACACACAGCCCCTCCCTCCCAAATAAAGTTAACCCCTTCACTACCAGTGTATTTTTACAGTAACAGTGCATATATATAGCACTGATTACTGTAGAAATGTCACTGGTAACCCCAAAAGTGTCACAAATGTCAGTCAAGGGTCCGATCTGTCCGCCCCAATGTCGCAGTACCGCAAAAAAATCGCAGATCGCCGCCATTACGCGTTAAAAAAAAAACAACAAAAATGACAAAAATCTTTCCCTTTGTTAGTAAACGCGATAACTTTTGCGCAAACCAATCAACATATGCTTTTTGCGATTTTTTTTACCAAACATAGGTAGCATAAAACAAATTGGCCGAAAATGTTAAAAAATTTTGATTTTTACATTTTCTTTGGGGAAATTTCATATAAAAAAATGTGAAAAATATTGCTATTTTTGCAAAATTGACGCTCTTTTTTTGTTTATAGCACGTGATCAAAAAATCGCACAGGTGATCAAATACCACCAAAAGAAAGCTCTGTTTGTGGGAAAAAAAGGACGCCAAATTTGTTTAGGTACAGCGTCGCACGACCGCGCAATTGTCTGTTAAAGTCACGCAGTGCCGAATCGCAAAATACCCCCTGGTCAGGAAGGGGGTAAAATCTTCCGGGGCTTAAGTGGTTAATGGATCGACTTGGGTACAATCAGCCTGCCCATAGATGGTTCCAAACTCAGCTTGTCCCTGTTGAAGCTGCTGAGATTTTACCATCTATGGATGGCTTTAGTGAGGATGGAGAGGTCTATCTGTATATGACTAGCCTAACAATAAACACAGAAATTATCCACAAGCTCCAAAACTACTAATATATCTCTCTTTTCAGGGAACAATTGGGAAAGACAGCAAAGGATGTTGCTTAACTTGTAAGTATTTTATCTGGCTCTCTTCAATATTAAAGTGTTTTAAGAGATATATTTTATTAATGCTTTACATAATGCTATAAGGACACTTGTAAACAGATGCTACACAAATCATAAGAATAAAAGAATTTGGTGTTTTTTTTTTTTTTTTAAGAACAAGAAGAATCTCATTTGAAATTATTAGAATTGGGTGGTTATCAACAAATCATTTATTGCTGGTATATTAACTATTTCTTTAGAATGTAATGCCTAGAATGTTGGGCGTCATCGGCCGGTTCAATAAAAACCATCTGACATTCGGCCCGTGTGTATGGCAGCCAGTCCAACAGAAGCCGGCTGTTTGCTGGAAAACTAGCAGCTGACCAGCTCCTGATCAGCGCTCTCAGCCAATGGCTGAGAGTGATAATCGAAGTGTTCTGGTGGGAGAGGGGGAGCCGTCTCCCTGTCAGAACACACTAGAACAGCAGGGGAGATCACTATACTAACTCCAAAATGTTAGTACAGGGACTCTGACCAGAGCTGTCAGGAAAAACAAACACAGAAAGGATTGTCATTACAATAAATAGACATTTACATTCAGATTTCACTGTTATTTCATCCAGGTGTCCAAGAAACAACCAAGTGTCAGAAGGTAAAGACTGAGGAGATCATCCTTCAGAATGGCTGCAAGTCTCTGAGCCCTGTAAAGATGTCCTATTGCAAAGGGAGGTGTGAAAGCTACTCCAGGTATGTTGATGGCTAATGAAAAGTAAGATACTGCGTGTAGCACACTGCATAGTTAAAATATAACCAAAGGCAAAACCTTTTATAGCGTTGAGAGGAATTAGAACTCCTGTCATTTTTTATTGCTGTCTGTGCCCCTGTTAGAGAGATTCCCCTCCCTATTTGTCCCGTTTACCATTTTCATTGAGAGTGAAAGTAAAAGAAAATCCCAAGCTTTGTGGTGTTCCCGAAACAGGAAGAGTGGGGATATCTTCCAATGGGGGCACTAGCTCGGCTGACCCAGGTGACAACCAGGGATTCCCTCACTTTAGAGGAATTTTCTCTCACTTTCTGTGTTGGCTATTGGGCGGAAAGTGAAGGTCAATCTCCCCAATGGGACACAGATGGCAACACAATCATGCATAAATCAGGTTGTCTTTCATTTTTAAATGTGGCACTATTTCTGTGCATTTGGAACCCCCTGCAGCTGCAATACTTGGCAGCAAACTGCAACAGGTAATCAAAGTTTTGAAACAGAATTATCACTTGAGATGACGCAGAATTTCACACAAGTGGTCAGGGGCAGGTTTCATTGTATTGCTGT
Organism: Pelophylax lessonae; assembly: GCF_965119305.1. Classification (NCBI taxonomy): domain Eukaryota; kingdom Metazoa; phylum Chordata; class Amphibia; order Anura; family Ranidae; genus Pelophylax; species Pelophylax lessonae. Next base: position 80,269,223 of record NC_138777.1, on the reverse strand, counting down.
GTTACTGTACAGCAACAAATGGAGAAATTATTAATTATATTGTTTAAATATAATGAAAATACCCCAAAATCTGTTTCACTGCTCCTGTTTAGCAACCACTTGCTGTGCTACGGAATTGGTAAATGTCCCCTGATTGTTGTAATGCTCTTATAAACACCATTGCCTATACAGTATATATGTTTTCTGCAAATGGTCTTGTTATTGTCCTCCTGTTATACGACTGAGGCTCCAGCTGTTTTTGTTCATGTGGTTCATGCTCCACCTTGTAAGAGACTCTTGAACTCTCTGTTAACCCTGTTTACTGCTTAAAAGTCACCCTATCTTCACAAATACATGAAATCTGTGGCTGCCTGAGCTTTATTTTGTTCCTGTTTATGACAGTTGCATCTAAGTTATGTATAAATTGGATGCTTTTATTTAGGGAATCACTGAGGCAAAATTAAAATGTTACTTATCATGTCTGCACATGAGCTGATTATATTAAAGCATAGGTGAACCCCCAAAATATAAATGTAATATATCGCATCCTACTGTTCTTTAGATGTAGTTCCTGCATTAGTTTTTACCTTTTTCAATCTAAGAACATTTCCAGCAAGTACACATTCTATGAGTTTAAAAGAAAGCACAAAGGTCTGTATCTTTATTTTTTAAGCTACTAGTCCGAATAATCCACCATATAATGAAGATGAACAAAGACAGACATGTTTGAAGTTCAGTCTGTGTGACTACCAGCGGCATCTATTGATACAGTGGAGATATAATGCATAATAATGGCATTACATTTAAGGGTACTTCAAATTTGGTTGTCTTGTACATGCTCAAAGATCTGCCTAATCATATGACCAATGTGATTGGCTCCTGGTCATTATTATAAATAGAGAGCTGTCTTTGACAGTTCAGTCTCTTAGCTCGGAGCATGTAGTGAGCACCCAGTTGTGCTGGGAGAGCACAGTGAGTACTCATTTAAGTCCCATTTGGTTTAATGGCTGGACAACACTTGATAAATTAATGCTAAATACATATTTTTTTTTGTTTTTTTTCAGGTACTCAGTAAAATCCAAATCTATGGAGCGCAAATGCAGTTGCTGTCGGGAGACAGAAACAGAAACAGTAACCATTAAATTAAGCTGTCCAAATGGTAAGATAATGAGTTACAGCTTTGTTGACATCAAGAAGTGTTCCTGTGCTGACTCAGTTTGCACTAAAGAAGAAGGAGATGGAGAAGCTCCTTATGTGACAAACTCAAAACCTCAAACCACTGTTAAAGTAAAGAAGGCTACAAAATTGACCAAGGACAGCAAAGATCAAGAAAAAGAGAGCAAAGAATCAGGATCAGAGTCTATCGAAAACGAAGAGCCGGCCAATAGCTCAGAGTAGACAAATAAGCCTAAGCTAAAATCACAGATCATAGGGAAAGCAATAACCACTGCGAAACGATCCACAAACAAGAGCAAATCAGCATCACAACCTGACAAGACTGCACAGCCAGGTGGGAAACGGGTAACAAAGCCAATCCCCCAGAGCACAAAAAAGATCCAAATGCATAAAAGCAATTAACAGAAATGTGTTTAAAAGAAGGTGCGCTAAAACAAAGATATATCCAAAAAATGTATAACAACATAAGAATACAATATATTAGGTGGGAATGTGCAAAATAAAGTCCAATTTGTCTTTAAGTGTCCATGCTTGATCAAACAAATGAGTGCTCGACAACAAAGAAAAATCTCCAACTTCAGTGCATAAACACCCGCCACCAGGTGAAATTCCTCCTTACCAGACGGAAAATAAGGTGTGCACGAATTAAACAATATGTTTCACTGCAAACGTGGATAAATCACTCTCCGCGTGAACCACCCAGAATGGTCTCTTATCAGAAGTAATATAAAAGGGCGCAGAGTAGCGGATTCAAAGATCCCCTTCCACTTCCTCTGTGTATATAATACACCGGGTTGCCTTTTCAGTCAGTCACTGGAAAGCAAACTGGTTCCAAGGATCTCATCAATGCTTCCTTCACCTTTGACCTGTATCTGTCAGTTTCCGGTACACCGGGGCCCGCCGCTGTCACGTGTTAACAGAAATGCTGAAGAAAAGCAGCATGCCAGGAATTGTAAAATAAGCAATATGTAAAAAATAAATCTTTTATTTGTGGAATTAATACTTTATCACTTAATCATAAACAAGCAAAAAATACAAAAATGTTTCCTACTTTAAATGCTGGGAATCCCTTTAAAGTGTGTTTAAACTCAGGCACAGAAATCGAAGATATTGGGGCTTACCAGTCCTTAGATGTGGTGGCTTCACTTATTTCTTTCCCTTTATGTTTACCTGCTGTTACTGCAAAGAACCATGGGTGCCTACACTCCTCCAATGCAAATGTGAAGGTAGCTATTGTTGTCCTCTAGGTTGGACATCAAACATGTCTGTCATAGTTCATCTCCATTATATGGTGGATGAGGAAATTAGTAGTGTTTATCAAAAAATAGGATTCTTTGCGTTTTAAGGTAAGGTTGGAGAAATGACAAGGGTATTGCATTTTTGTACTTGCTGAAAAAATTCTTAGTGTAAAAAAGGAAACGCATCAACCACATCCAAGGACTGATAAGCTGCAATATATTATATTTTTGATCTTGGGTTTAGTTATCCTTTAATTATATAACCAATGTGTTTAAAACCTTATAACTAAAACTATTTTACCTAAATTATGGCATGTTGGGTAAGATTTCTTTGTGAACAATAATGCTCACTTCTGTACTCATTTTTATTTATAATGTTGATTAATAAACTTATTTTGAGCAAGGAACCCTATTGTTTGTTTTTTTCTTAATGTCAGGTGTGATTTGTACTTATGATATGTCTGTTCTATACATCTTTACCTTAGAAATGGCATCTTATAACAGTACTGCATAAGCAATGATCAGCAATTTATTTTTTATTTGAGTTTCATGAGTTAGAAATCTTTTCGATATATGATAACTAATCATAAATATATATTGAGATTAGATCACATTTTTCATTTTAAAGCTGAACTCCGGCATAGGCAAATATCGCCTATATACAAGAGGCATGTACATTTTTTTAATCCAAAAGTGTTTTTATTAGTAATGAAATGGTATATAGACATACGAGAAAGAGAGAAGAGAAGACCAAGCGCCAATCTAAGTGTAGCAATGCAAGTATTTAATATAAATTAAAAGATTGTTACTCACAAAAGTGCATTAAAAACAGGCATCTCAAAGCAAATAGGGCATCTGGGCAGTGTTCATCCAGGGTGTCCTTCCGAATCCCTTGCGGAGCTGGCGCTGTAGGGGATGAGCGGCGATCTCCTGTTGAGAGGCAGGGGACGTGCTGATCCTCGGCGGTGGTATAGCAGCGTGGGTCTGTAGGTCGGAGGGCTAAGACATCACTTCCTGGAGACACAGTGTGAATCGAACAGCGACGCGTTGCGGAGTATGCGCTCCTTCTTCAGGCCGTGCAGGGGCCATTTTGGATGTGGGTATTTATGCCAGCAGATCGGGGGACAAGTTACAGAGGCCCAGCAGGGACAAATTGAAACAAAGCAGCGCGGCACAAGGAGATACGAAAGGCAGAGGAGAGGTGTAAAGCTGGGAATGGACTGATAATGCTTACAAGGACATATGGGGGGGGGGGGGGAGAAGGGGGTAAAGAGATAAAACTAAAACGATGTATTGGGAATATATACTGAATAAATTGTTATATCTAAAAGCCAGTTTAAATTGAATAAAATTGGATGATGAGTTATGGTATTAAGAAATAATAAGTTATGGTATTAAAAAATAGTAATAATAATAAGAATAATATAATAATATAAAAAAATGATTAAATTATATTGATGATTAAAATACTAGTGGGTGTGTGTGTGATAAGGAGCCAATTCACTATACGGACATGTTAGGACCTATATTGATTAAATAAATACAGCAGTAATGATTAAAATACACTGGCACCTGCATGCAGATTGCAAAGGCAGTATGCTTACCCGCAGTATGGGAAATGCGCATGGAATGCACCACATTCTGGTGTATCGGCCCTTAGAAAAATCTAATAATACAAATGTAAATGATAAAATATGAACTTATCCAGGTCAGGAGTAACTAAATGTAAACCGTGGTAATCAGCGCTGCTATATAAATATCAATTCAGATATAAATTAATTCAGATATAATTAAGCATATAATAGGTGAGTATAGCAATATTATACGTGCACAGCAATAAATACTGTGAATATCCAAAGTCCTTGTGCTCTTAAATGAGTGAATAAAAATAAATAAATAAATACATAAATAAATGAATATACTTTCATGTGCAAATAGCAAAATAAATACAAGTGCTGCTGTGCTCCGCTTCTCAGGACAAAGTGCTTGTGCTTCCCATATGGTGCCCTACTTACCAAAATCAAATGAAAGTGGAGCGGAAGGGTGTAATCAGATCTCTCTGTTATGGCCAATGATCCTTGTGGAGCCAGACTTGTGCGGTAATATAGGTTGGAAAATATCCTTACATGTGGATTTGGATGTTCTTTGAAGACCCTCATCAAAACAAAAGGTCATCCATAGTGAAGTACATCCCAAACATCTTTTATTGATTAAAGAAAACTACTTACAAACAATTATAATAAAGACAGCGGTGCACGGCTAGGTGGTTACTGCTCTCGCAGCGTGCGTTCCACCGGCCGTTAAGGCCTAAACGGTCTGTTAAGCTGCACACATCTGGCATCCCTGTCTTGGATCGTTCTCCTATCTTTGGATACATGCTCACTAGAAAAGGCTCCATCTGACCCATAGGGTCATCATTTCTGGTGAGTAGGAGCACAAGAGGGTAGTTTGGGACAACACAGTGTGGAGCACATTCTTGTGGGATCAACACAGAGTGGAGCCAGACTTGTGTGGTAATATAGGTTGGAAAATATCCTTACATGTGGATGTGGATGTGGATGTTCTTTGAAGACCCTCATCAAAACAAAAGGTCATCTATAGTGAAGTACATCCCAAACATATTTTATTGATTAAAGAAAACTACTTACAAACAATGATAATAAAGACAGCGGTGTACGGCTGGGACCGGGGGAAGCACGGAGAGATGCTCTGCTTCACTCCCTGTCAGCCGAGCCAGCTGAGCTTACACATAGAGCCCGGAACTGTCCTTCTCCTCTGTCAGTGTCTGTCTTGTGCAACAGCAAACGGGGGAGGACAGGACAGCTGAATTGACTGCTACAGAACTTTTCAAGGCTCCAGGGGCAGCAGCTTTTTGGGCCCCCAACAATGACGCAATTATGTTCTATAAGATCTTTAACCGGTTGCCGACCGCCGCACGACTATATACTGCGGCGGTCAGCCCCGGCCAGGCAGAGTGACGTATGGATACGTCACTCGCCTGTCACTGACTTGCGAGCCAATTGCGGGCGCGCGCCCGCCGCCGCTCGTTCACAGACAAGTCAGTGCGTGTGACCGGCGGACTCGATGTCCGCCGGTCACACTACGATCGCTCCTGTGAAGGGAGAAAGGCGGAGCGGCTTATGTAAACAAGCCGCCCGTCATTCTCCCAGGTGTAAAAATGAAGATCAGACGGTTCTACTATGTAGGACCGTTGATCTTTGTTTTTACACCAATAGCAATGTCCCTGCACAGTTAGAAACATGCCCCTAGGACACACTTAACCCCTCCCTGTCCAATAAAGTTAACCCCTTCCCTGCCAGTGTCATTTTTGCAGTAACAGTGCATATATATAGCACTGATTACTGCAGTAATGTCACTGGTACCCCCAAAAGTGTCAAAAATGTCAGTCAAGGGTCTGATCTGTCCGCCGCAATGTCGCAGTACCGCAAAAAAAATCGCAGATCGCCGCCATTACTCGTTAAAAAAAAAACACCAAAAATGACAAAAATCTTTCCCTTTGTTAGTAAACGCGATAACTTTTGCGCAAACCAATCAAAATACACTTTTTGCAATTTTTTTTTACCAAACATATGTAGCGTAAAACAATTTGGCCGAAAATGTTAAAAAATTTAGATTTTTACATTTTTTTGGGGGGGAATTTCATATAAAAAAAAGTGAAAAATATTGTTATTTTCGCAAAAATTACGCTCTTTTTTTGTTTATAGCGCATGATCAAAAAATCGCACAGGTGATCAAGTACCACCAAAAGAAAGCTCTGTTTGTGGGAAAAAAAGGACATGAAATTAGTTTAGGTACAGCGTCGCACAACCGCGCAATTGTCCGTCAAAGTCACGCAGTAAAAAATCGCAAAAAAAACCCTGGTCTTTTAGCAGCCAAATCCTCCGGGGCTTAAGTGGTTAATAGAGGTGGCGGTGTGGCACACTGTGGGGGTCTGAGTCCTCCTGACTGTGTGAGTAACTGTATTTTTTTTTTGGTACCTGCTGCCTGGAGTGGCTAGCTGGTGGTGGTGGTGTGGTACACGGGTGGTGGCGGTGTGGCACACTGGTGGTGGTGGTGTGGCACACTGATGGTGGTGGTGGTAGTGTGGCACACTGGTGTTGGTGGGAGACTGAGTCCTGACTCCTGACTGTGACTGAGCCTGTGACTGTGAGGTTTTTGTTTTTTGGTACCTGCTGTGGTGGTGTGAACTGCCCAGGCACTGGCACACTGTGGTCCGGCTCCGTCTGGCTCCGTCCTCCTCCAGGCCTGTCTGTCTGCGCCTCTCTCTTCTCTTCTGGGTTGGCTGTGTGCGGTGGTGGACTGGTGGTGGACTTCCTGATGCCCTGGTGGAGTCCTGGCCCTTGACTATATTTTTTTATACTTATTTTCTCTATCTATATGGCCGGCCAGGCTGGCAAAATGGCAGAGGGTCGCCGCATGCTCTGGCATGCCCTCCTCCTGGGCCTGGCGCACTGTGCTCTCTCTGACTTTTGCCTCTCCTCTCTCACAGTCTGAGTCTCCTCCTCCTCTCTCTCCAGTACCGCAGACAGGGCAGCCATCAGAAAGTTTGGGGCCCCTTACACAGCTTTAGGTCTGGGCCCCTCAGGCCTGACCATAAACATTCTCTAGGGCCTGCTCACTGGCCGTCCTACCGAATCCGCTCACTGACAATCCCACCGAGTTCCATACCATTTCCCCCTCATTCTTCCCATGTCCCCCTCCTCCTTGAGTCCGATCTCCCCATCTCATCTCCTCCTCTCACAATCTCATCGCCCCCATCCCATGTTCTCCTCCTCCTCCATCACATGTCCTCTTCCTTCACCAGTCCCATCTCCTCCATCCCATGTCCTCTTCCTTCAGTCCCATCTACCCATCCCATGTCCTCTTCTTACAATCACATCTTCCCCCATCCCATGTTCTTCTCTTACAATCTCATCTCCCCCATCCCATGTCCTCCTCTTACAATCTCATCCCCCGATCCCATGTCATCCTCCTCTTCCATCCCATTTCCTCCTCCATCCCATGTCCCCTCATCCACCCCATGCCCCCTCCTCCTTCATCCCATGTCACCTCCTCCTTCATCCCAATTCCCCCCTCCTCCTCCTCACCATGTCCTTCTCCTCTTCCATCCCATGTCCTCCTCCTCTTCCATCCAATGCCCCCCTCCTCTGCCATCCCATGTCCTCCGTCCTATGTCCTCCTCCTCTTCCATCCCATGCCCCCCTCCCCTGCAATCCCATGTTCTCCATCCCATGTCCTCCTCCATCCCATGTTCCCTCCTCCTCCATCCCATGTCAGTAGGCAGTGAACAGTGTCATTTATTTTGTTATTTTTTGGGCCCCGACAGCAGAAAGAAGTGATAAATCAGCAGAAAGTAATAGTAGCAAAATCTGATATCCAGAGTGACAGAATTGCATGGAAAATTGGTAAAATGCAGCAATCTATAAGAGCCACAGTCCCTCCACTAGGCATGAGGCAATCACAGTAATGTTTTCCAGACCTGATATTAGGGATTCTTGCTGGAATATTTGTGCAGCACTCTGTAGTGATAAAATGACTGGATCGGGCTCACAAACATTATAGGCATAGAAGCAAGCATAGTGAAGGGAGATTGGATGGGAACATGAAGATCTTAGACACAAAGCAATGACTGGACAGATTCTATAAATAGCAGACACATATTAAAAGTGACTTGGGGGGGGGGGATACATTAATTGTGAGATATCAAAGTACTATAATCCAGCCCCTACCTGTAACATAAAGTTTCACTTAGTACAGGTGCCTAAACACAGCCACTCATCCACATCTGCAGGGGGGGAGGAGCCAGTACATCGATGCAGAAAAGGGGTAGATGGAAGCCCTGTCATTGCATGCTAATGACTGTAGAGGCGTGTCAGGAGCAGAGGAAAGCACTTCCTGCCAATCCCCACTGAACCCTATCCAGCACTTTTCTCCCCAACTCCTCCATGGGCTGCTGGGATGAGCTCCATGGCATGTGAGAAACTGATCCCTGTCTCACTCCATCTTTTTTCCCTGCTGCTCCCCGGCGCCCAGTCTCCTCAATGTCTGCAGCTCTGACCGCAGACAGCGGTCATAGAATAGAGGGGGAATTACAATTACATCTACTGCCATCTAGTGGCGGTAGATGTAATTGCGGTAACGCAGCCGAAAGTAGCAGCAACGGCGTAACAGGGAGGGGACGGGTAATCAATTAGATTACTCATTACCCTCAAAAGTAACTGCGTTAAGTAACGCCGTTTACTTAAACGCAGTTACTACCATCACTGGTCCCTACCAGGTATAAGTTTGCACCATTTGGGAACCGTACCTCAGACGGGTCCCTACCAAGTATAAGTTTGCACCATACTAACCTGCCAGGACCTTGTACCTCGCCACCACCGCACAAACATGATACCTTATGTTTGTGCGGCCGCACAAACCGGCAGGGCTCTCTGAAAAACCATCCTGCACACCAACACCACCTCCTAATACCCACAGTATCCCAGTAAAAACCCATAACCACATCCATACCCCCCACAATTCAACTTCCAACTCCGAATGTTGAACCACCCAGAAAACTTCCAGCCCGGACCACAAACCAGGACACCTCACATCGACCTAAACTTGGGCCACAGTCAGTCACCCCATTGACCGCCCAAACACCAGTAAGTAACAATGCCCATCTCAGACCAAACAAGTGTCAACCCCGGACAGCAAGTGCAAGGCGTAAGTCAAAATTTACTGCAATAAACATGCTTGTACCGAGACCTAAACCCCACACAACATCTCCCTGCATGTCTTGCCACACCAAGGGGCCAAATGCAATCGAGGATAACACTCGACCATGGCAACGACCCGACCCAACCCAACCGAAGCCAGACGTCCCAATCAATAGCAGTGTATCCTCCCACTGGGAATGCCCATTCGCCTTCCGATATGCCGGGCAACTGAAACCCAGCACACCCTACTACACGTAGGAGTGCCCCCGCTATAGATCCAGTAGGAAGCACCAGTAAGGAACCCAGACTTATCAGCCCAGGGATGCACGAAGAGAAGAGACAAACAGTAAAACAAAACACACAAGCCAAACAAGGCAGAGACATAATCAGGTGAAACAAGAAACAAGTGAGGGCTAACAAACCCAGGAGTACCCCAAGACCCCCTTAGCCAATGCCCTTAAACACACCCTAAGGTGCGCAAACCAAAAACCATAAACCATCCAAACCATACAAAGTGTGATCGAGACAGCACCAAACGTCCTAATGAAGAAGAAGAATGCCATATCCCACTACTAAGAGCAGGCAACAGCCCAAACTGTGCGGACAGAAGGAGCACTCACCCACCAACTACACTCACAACCCCACCTCGTCAGTCTGTAAACGCAGAAACCAACACACTGACCAAGATGACACTGAACGTAACCACCCGGAAACTGTACGCCCTAAATCATGAAAACAAACCAGCTCACCAATCATACAAGCTCAAAGGAAGGCCAACACCAAAGCCCTCAGAAGATGAACAGACCAGGGAAAATGATCTTATTCAGGGAAATTAACAAATAAATAAAATGACACAGGCCTCGCCTAGAAGGCCCACAACCACCGGTGCCCGGTCCCACTTTGCCCAAAATTAAAATCTTTTTCCTGTCCCATCGACCCAACATCAGAAACAAATGAAGGAAAGGAAAGAAAAATCTGCCAATTTGCAGTGAAAGGCTGACACTGAAAGCTCCCAGAACCATAATGTCCAATAACGAACCACCAACTGTATAACCCCTTGTTTCAAGAACACGCTGCCCGACCTGCGGACCCGCCCAACCTATGAACCAAACCCAACTCTGCTTCCCACCTTTGGAGAGGTAATGTCCACGTGGCCAGCTCAAGAACATAGCAGCATAAGCAGTACTACACCACAAGGCTAAACCGCCAGTATGGCCAAGGAACTCTCAGGTACACCAGGTACCGAGAATTTTTCCGGGAAACCAAGAAAGAGCAGCAATCGGGAGTTAGTACAACCAGTAACAAGGACCACATAAACAAAGAATTCAAATGCCAACAATGCCAAACCCAAAGGAGAAGCTGAACGGACCGCCATATGAAAATGACACAGACACGCTGTTGTTCGCTATAACCCTCAAATTGTCACAAAGAAAACGAACCTGTTACAATAGAATGGAAAACCCCACAGGACCAAAGAACCATATTACAGAGAACCATAGTAAACAAACAAAACACACATTTTTAGTAAACCCAGCCTCCCCACCATGGCGGTGGCCAATGACCTGCTTACACCCACACCGAATGCGTACCACAACCTGTAGAGACAGTGGCGACACAAATCTTATAACAAAACAACACATGGCATCCGCCAGCTACAACAACCTACTATCGCAGGGTTAGAAAAAGGAGTTCCCCAGACCCAAGTATAATCCTCAACATCCCAGGTAAGATAATACCATGACCAGGCGAACAAGCGCCCTCAATAGCCAGTTCAAAACAATGATTGAAAAACCTGTTCCTAAGCACGACAGGGCAGGCATAAGAGAATAACTAAAATTGACTGCAGCTGCCGCCAAGGCAATCGTTAACGCTGCTGAGCCAACACCACCTCAGAATTCAAACCCACCAGTGTATCATCCATAAGCACACCCCACATTGCCAAAGCATCAGACAGAATCCCTAAAAAGCTAAGCACTGAGGAAGGTCCCCTGTCCCTTTAGGAACCAGCGGAACAACGGGCCAAACAGTAGCCAACAGCACCATGCAACAGGTAGAACCAGCAGGGCCTGTACACAAGAAATCAGCCAAGTAGTGTCATCAGCAGACACCCACCAATGCAGGAAACAAAAACATTTTGAACCCCGAACAAGAAAGGGAACTCCCCATGGGCAGTCATCGATCAAGAAAATTAAAAACAAAACAACTTAACAAAACAGAACCATGCCATGTCCCCCAAATATAAAGGGAGACTGCCAGGATACCCAGGCAGTAACCAAAAAAAAGCAGAGACACTACCAGTGTTTCCTTCCATGGCTCCCTGATCCTAATGCAGGACCCAACGCACCGCCATAGCGAAGGACATATTTGCCACCTAACACCTTCCATCAAGGCATCCCTCGAACAACCAACCCCTGGGATAAGACAGGTGTGGGGAGTAGGGGGCGGGGCAGTGACCCCCAAAGGAGAAACCACACAATATCCAACAGCATGGAAGAAACAAAACACGGACCACCCCATGCCCAAAGCAACCTCCCTAGTCAAATTCCAACCACGCAGACCCAATCCCCCATCATCCCTTAGTTTTACCAACCAACGAAAAAAGAGACGTGGAATAAAATGCAGCGCTTATACTAAAGAGTCCATGGCAACAATCACGGATCCCAAACTGAGAGTCTGCCACCACTGAATGTTTATGCACCATTGATTTCATACTCACAAGTAATTGATGCTAGCCACTGTTATTTAATTAGGAGGCGCAGTTTTCATGTATTAGAATGAAAAAAGAGAGAAAACCCCGCAGCCAGAGCACTCCAGATTAAATTGGCTCATCGAGAGAAACAGACCTATGCCCTCACTACACAACCAACAATAACCAGATGGTTCCAAAGTATTGGATCCCGGCCTCTGAAGCTCCCCAAATGCCTCCATATCCTCTCCAGAAGGATGGCACCATCTTTGTTCAGGCATCATCTAGGGTCACCATCTACTTCCGGGACCGAGATGTTGGCTCGGAGAGGACACACTGATGGAAATCCTGGTGCCTGCCCAGTTCTTGATGAGGTTCACAAATGTCTGACACAGACCAGCCCCTGCTGCCGCCTCTCTCCTCCTTACTAGGGTTGAGCAAACACAGACTGTATTGTTCGGGATCGTACCAGACTTTTGGATGTTCGGTACCCAGGCACGGACCCGAACATTTTACTGTATGTTCGGGATACAGTCCGTTGTTCGGTAATTTATTTCATGTTTTGGCGCGGTTTTAATGGTGCGGTTTCAACAGCTGCAGGGCAGCCAATCAACAAGCGTTTAACTAGTGTGCCTTTAGAAGCCATCACAGCCATGCCTACTAATGGCATGGCTGTGATTGGCCAGTGCAGCATGTGACCTGGAGTCACGTAGCGCCTCACGTCACTCACGTCACTCTGCTCTAACTACTGTAGGGAGAGGTTCCTGATGCTGCTGAGGGAGAGATAGGAGATTATTGTAGGGGCAGGCTGGAGATCGCTTTCAGGGAAAGAATAGGAAGAATCTTCTTTAATCAGACAGCAATCTACATCGATTTTATTGTGTGGGGCTGCAGTGCACAATCTTTTTGCCCTGATATGAGCCCAGTGAGGAGGAGGGAGAAAAAAAAAAACTTTTATCAGTCTGTTAGGTTGGTGGCGTGCGGCGTGCAGTGGCCATGTAATGCATGCTCAGTGCATATGTGTCTGCTTAATCTGGATTTTTTAAAAAATAACTTTTTTTCCTTCATATTTTACAGTGACATACAGTGTTTAGACACTGCTGCTCTAATCTGCTATTCAAAAAGCACCAATTTAAGGGGAAAATAATTATTTTTCAGTTTTTAGGGAAAAATCATTATTTTTCAGTTTTCATTCAAATGGGTTTTTATTCAATAGTGGAATAGAACAACAACAGTATCCAACCTGTCAGGTGGGCGGCGTGTGGCGTGTAGCGGCCATGTAATGCAAGCTAAGTGCATATGTGTCTGCTGAATCTGGACTTTTTTAAAAAAAAAAAAAAATTCTGTCATATTTTACTGTGACATACAGCATTTAGACACTGCTGTTCTAATCTGCTATTCAAAAATCACCAATTTAAAGGGAAATTTTTTTTTCATTTTTTCCTTTATATGTTACTGTGAGATAAAGCCTTTAGACACTGCTGTGTTCTAATCTGCTCTTCAAAAATCACCAATTAAAGGGAAAAATAAAAGTTTTTCATTCATACGTTACTGTGAGATACACCCTTTGGATACTGTTGTTTAGAGTTGAGCGGACACCTGGATGTCCGTGTTCGGCGGGTTCGGCCGAACTTTAAAAAAAAGTCCGGGTCCGTGTCCCGGACTTTTGCCGAACTTTTCCCGGACACCGAACCCCATTGAAGTCAATGGGGACCCGAACTTTCAGGCACTAAAATGGCTCTAAAACACCAATGGAAAGGGCTAGAGTGCTGCAAATGGCAGCAAAACGTTGTTAAGAGCATGGCAAGTGCCCTGCAAACAAATGTGGATAAGGAAATAACTTAAAACAAAAAAAAACAGAAAAATAAAACAATGTTCTTCATCTCTGAAGGACGAGGCCCATATGGAGTAGGAGGGAGGTTGAGGTGGTGGTGGATGTGGTGGTGTCATAGGCGTGCGCACAGGGTGTGCCGGGTGTACCTGGGCACACCCTAATCACCTAGGGCACATTAGCATTATCGCTCTGTTTGCCAGTGAGGAGATGGGAAAGATCTCCCTCGGACCTGCTCTGCTCTATTTCACTTTGCCAGCAGGGAGAGTAATGTATCGGGCCATGTACATGTAGGCAAACACATGCATGTGTATTTAAACTTTGGGGTGCACACCCTAATGCAATAGGCTGCGCACACCTATGGGCGGTGTAGGTGGAAGCGGCGGTGGAGGAGGACCAGGGCCGGATTAAGAGCATCATGGGCTTGGTGCTGAGGATTTTGAAGGGCCTTAAGGGCAGTGCCTTGGCATGCACCCAGAGGAGGAAGGGTGCAGCCATGCATGCCTAATTCCACATGGGATGCTGTCTCTGAAGCCCATAAACACATCCATGCATCGGCAACTGTCCCTCCTTGTCCGGCCTTCGTGCTGTGTGGGGAGGTTCTGAGGGAGCTGCCTGGGGAAGCGAGCATAGAAGCCAGACTTCTGTGTTTACAAGTGACAGAAGAGTGGTAACAGTGAATATGGCCAACCCAGGGCCTATATAAAGGTAGGGGGCTGGAGCTGCAGCTCCAATAGCCCCTACGTTAATCTGGCCCTGAGGAAGACGAGGTAGCCAACACTGCTTCTTTTCACAAATTTTAAATGAGGGTACACCCCAAAAGAGTGAGAAAGAGCAAAAATGGAACAATGGCTGGGTAAGGTCGGTATCCATCGCTATTCTGCACAAGGTACGGAAAAGTCCCGTGGGATCCATGCCTGGTTCATTTTAATGAACGTGAGCTTGTCCACATTGTCTCTGGACAGGCGGCTGCGCTTGTCTGTGATAACGCCCCCAGCCGTGCTAAATACCCGTTCAGATAATACACTGGCTGCAGGGCACGCCAGCACCTCCAAGGCGTAAAGGGCAAGCTCAGGCCATGTGCCCAACTTGGAGACCCAGAAGTTGAAGGGGGCAGACCCCTCATTCAGTACGTCTAGGCGTGTGCACACATACTGCTCCACCATGTTGGTGAAATGCTGCCTCCTGCTAAGACGTTCCATATGAGTTGCTGGTGCTGCTGTTTGTTGTGGCGTGCTGACAAAGCTTTTCCACATTTCGGCCATGCTAACCCTGCCTTCTGAGGTGCTGGCGGTGCCCTGGTTGCGTTGGCGACCTCTTCCTCCTCCCCCTCCTCCTCCTCCTCCTTGTAACGCTCCTGCGTTTTCTGAAACAAGATGGATTTGCAGCTGCAGAAAAACTCCACTCAGCAGTCATGTAGAGATACGTTGAAATACCAATTCCAACTCCCAAGACTCATCACTGTGGTCTGTCTGATTTAGCATACAAATATACACACTCAATAAGATGTTCCTGGAGTGATAGATGTATATAGCAGTATAGTGGTGATGAGCTAAAGAGACAGGTATGAACAGTGACAATAGGTGAACAGCGCTTGAGAGAAATGTTCATGAGAGTATAGATGGTAACAGGTAGGATGCAGATAGGTTAGCAATCATGTATGGTAGTAGGTGGTAGGATAGCAGATGACATACAGGAGAGACTAACCCAGTGCAAGGATAGATGTTAGTAGGCTCAAGAGCTAGCAATCTAAACAACAGTGCAGATGATAGTAACAGTCCTTAATATGCAGAGCTAGATAGTGTAAGCTTAGTAGGAAGGTTTATGGAGGATTCCCCTGCGGGGTACTTATCACTAGTAGCAAGCAGTAGTAGAGAGGTTCGGTATGAGCGAGTGATCCGGTAGCGGGATACAGGGATCAGTAGCGAGGTTCCGACAGCGAGGTACGCTTGTGAGCATATGAGCTTCAAGGCAGGTTGAACGAACATGTGAGTGAGAACGCTGGCGGTTGAAATAGCCGCTCTGCAGCGCTCAGTGATGACAGCATCGGTCTTAAAGGTGTATGCGCACCTACCAAAAGAGATGGTGGGACGCATACATGAATGGGAAAGTGGAATAGGGGTACCAGAGGTACCAGAACATTACACTCCTCTGCCTTGTGCTTCCACTGTGGCCCCGCTGTCAGGTGGGAATGCCAGCAGCATGGCGTCTACCAGCGTGCGCTTGTACTCGCGCATCTTGCGATCGCGCTCCAGTGAGTGAATTAAGGACGGTACGTTGTCCTTGTAACGGGGATCCAGCAGCGTGGCCACCCAGTAATCAGCACAAGTTAGAATGTGGGCAACTCGGCGGTCGTTGTGGAGACACTGCAGCATGTAATCGCTCATGTGTGCCAGGCTGCCCAGAGGCAACGAAAGGCTGTCCTCTGTGGGAGGTGTATCATCCGTGTCCTCTGTATCCCCCCAGCCACGCACCAGTGATGGCCATGAGCTGGCCTGGGTGCCACCCTGCTGTGAACATGGTTCCATCTCCTCCTCCAGCTCCTCCTCCTCATCCTCCTCATCCTCCAGAACTGTGCCCCTGCTGGAAAATTGTGTCCCTGGCGTTTGTGTGTGCAGGAACCCACCCTCGGAGCCCCTTGCGAATGACTGCCCTGAAAGCCTTGGAAATGTTACCTCTTCATCCTCCTCCTCCTCCTCCTCCTCATCCTGTGCCACATCCTCTTCCATCATCGCCCAAATTGTTTTTTCAAGGAGGCATAGAAGTGGGATAGTTAAGCTGAGAACGGCATCATCGGCACTGGCCATGTTGGTGGAGTACTCAAAACAGCGCAACAAGGCACACAGGTCTCGCATGGAGGCCCAGTTATTGGTGGTGAAGTGGTGCTGTTCCGCAGAGCGACTCACGCGTGCGTGCTGCAGCTGAAACTCCACTATGGCCTGCTGCTGCTCGCACAGTCTTTCCAGCATGTGCAAGGTGGAGTTCCACCTTGTGGGCACGTCACATATGAGGCAGTGAGCAGGAAGGCCGAAGTTACGCTGCAGCGCTGACAGGCGAGCAGCAGCAGGGTGAGAACGCCGAAAGTGCGCACAGACGGCCCGCACTTTCTGCAGCAGCTCTGACATATCGGGGTAGTTTTTAAGGAACCTCTGCACCACCAAATTCAGCACATGCGCCAGGCAAGGGATGTGCGTCAAACCGGCTAGGCCCAGAGCTGCTATGAGATTTCGCCCGTTATCGCACACCACCAGGCTGGGCTTGAGGCTCGCTGGCAGCAACCACTCATCGGTCTGCTGTTCCATGCTCCTCCACAACTCCTGCGTGGTGTGTGGTTTGTCCCCCAAACAGGCAAGTTTTAAAACTGCCTGCTGTCGTTTACCCCTGGCCGTGCTGAAGTTGGTGGTGAAGGTGTTGCTCTGTCCGGATGAGGAGGCGGTAGATCCTCTGTTTGCGGGGTGGCAGGTGCCGGTATCACTACAGATGTGGCTGGAGCGGCCGAGACTGCAGCAGAAGAGGAAGCAGGATGAGCCAGAGACGTTTCTTGGTTTTGAAGGTGTCTACTCCACTGCAGCTCATGCTTTGCACTTAGATGCCTGATCATGCAGGTTGTGCTCAGGTTGAGAAGGTTTATGCCTCGCTTCAGGCTCTGATTGCACAGGGTGCAAACCACTCGTGTCCTGTCATCAGCACATTTTCTAAAGAACTTCCACGCTAGAGAACTCCTTTGAGCTGACTTTGGTGTGCTCGTTCCCTTGCTGCGTTGGGCAGTAGCGGGTGTAGTGTCTAGGGCACGGGCGCTCCGCTTCTGCACCCTGTTTCCTCTTCTGCTATGCTGGTGGCTCTGTGCGACCACGCCTCTTCCTCCAAACTACTCCGGTCACCTGCATGACGTTCATTCCATGTGGGGTCGAGGACCTCATCGTCCTCCACATCATCTTCCACCCAGTCTTCACCCCTGCCCTCCTTGTCGGTCTCCACAATGCTGAACGCCGCAGCAGTTGGCACCTGCGTTTCGTCATCATCGGAGACGTGCTGCGATGGTCCTTGCATGTACTAATCTTGAGAAATGAGTGGTTGGGCATCGCTGCACTCAATCTCTTCCACTTCTGGGGCAGGGCTAGGTGGATGGCCCTGGGAAACCCTTCTTCGGCAAAAAGAAGAAGAGACTGCTGTATGGCTTGGGGCTCAGACTGCTTGCCTGATTTGCAAGGGGGTGAGGTGAAAGACGGTTGGACATCGGCTGCAGGTGCCAACTCTGACCTTTCTGCAGTAGACTGGGTGGGAGACAATGTGAAGGAACTGGAGGCACTGTCAGCAGCAAACCAATCTACTATCGCCTCTCTGTGTTCTGGCCTCATCACTTCTAGAGGCGTATGATGCCCTACCAAATACTGATGCAGGTTCTGTCGCCTACTAACACTTGAGGAAGGTGTTTCACTTGTGCGTGTAGCTGGCACAGATCGACCACGTCCTCTCCTTGCAACAGGAGCTCTACCAGCAGCACCACGACCCAGGCCACGGCCCCTTTTTGACGGTCTCCTCATATTTCTGTAATTTATGATCTTGCCCTAGAAAGGTGTTTATTGAATAGCGGAACAAAACATCAACAGTATCGCACGGGTGTATCTGACAGTCAATTATGCAAACTATGCCGCAATTTAATGTTTTTTACCCCAAAAGGGTGTATATTGAATAGCGGAATAGGAAAAAGGATAAAAAAAACGGTGTATCTCACACGTACAAACACAGACTAGGCCCCGATTAAAATTTTTTGTACCCTAAAGGGAGGATGAGGAAGAGGAGTAGGAGGAGTTGGGAACAGGAGGCAAACTGAAGCGCCCTGCAATCCTCGGCGGTAGAAGGAGATGCGCCAAACAAATTTAAAAAGGTGTATCTCACATGTACCGATACAGACTATCCCGCAATTTAACTTTTTACACTCAAACAGGGTGTATATTAAATAGCGGAATAGGACAAATTTTACAAAACGGTGTATCTCACACGTACAAACACCAACTAGGCCCCGATTACAATTTTTTGTACCCTAAAGGCAGGATGAGGAAGAGGAGTAGGAGGAGTTGGGAACAGGAGGCAAACTGAAGCGCCCTGCAATCCTCGGCGGTAGAAGGAGATGCGCCAAACAAATTTAAAAGGTGTATCTCACATGTACCAATACAGACTATCCCGCAATTTAATTTTTTACACTCAAACAGGGTGTATATTGAATAGCGGAATAGGACAAATTTTACAAAACGGTGTATCTCACACGTACAAACACCAACTAGGCCCCGATTACAATTTTTTGTACCCTAAAGGCAGGATGAGGAAGAGGAGTAGGAGGAGTTGGGAACAGGAGGCAAACTGAAGCGCCCTGCAATCCTCGGCGGTAGAAGGAGATGCGCCAAACAAATTTAAAAAGGTGTATCTCAAATGTACCGATACAGACTATCCCGCAATTTAATTTTTTACACTCAAACAGGGTGTATATTGAATAGCGGAATAGGACAAATTTTACAAAACGGTGTATCTCACACTTACAAACACCAACTAGGCCCCGATTACAATTTTTTGTACCCTAAAGGCAGGATGAGGAAGAGGAGTAGGAGGAGTTGGGAACAGGAGGCAAACTGAAGCGCCCTGCAATCCTCGGCGGTAGAAGGAGATGCGCCAAACAAATTTAAAAAGGTGTATCTCACATGTACCGATACAGACTATCCCGGAATTTAATTTTTTACACTCAAACAGGGTGTATATTGAATAGCGGAATAGGACAAATTTTACAAAACGGTGTATCTCACACGTACAAACACAATCTAGGCCCCGATTACAATTTTTTGTACCCTAAAGGCAGGATGAGGAGTAGGAGGAGTTCGGAACAGGCAGGAGGCAGACTGAAGCACCCTCAAATCCTCGGCAGTATGAGATGCGCCCCAAAAATTGGAAACGTGTATCTCACACGTACCGACACAGACTATCCCGCAATTTAATTGATCCCCAAAGGTTTTTATTGAATAGCGGAATAGGAAATATGATCAAAAAAAGTGTATGTATCTCACATGTACAAAACCACACTAGGCCCCAATTACTATTGTTTGTACCCCTAAAAGGCTGAATGAGGAGTAGGAGGAGTATGGAACAGGCAGCATCCTCAAATCTTCAGAAATATGAGATGAACCTCAAAAACTTGGAAAGGTGGATCTCACACGTACCAACACAAACTATCCCGCAATTTAATTGATCCCCAAAGGTTTTTATTGAATAGCGGAATAGGAAATATGATCAAAAAAAGTGTATGTATCTCACACGTACAGAAACACACTAGGCCCCAATTACTATTGTTTGTACCCCTAAAAGGCTGAATGAGGAGTAGGAGGAGTATGGAACAGGCAGCATCCTCAAATCTTCAGAAATATGAGATGAACCCCAAAAACTTTGAAAGGTGGATCTCACACGTACCAACACAAACTATCCCGCAATTTAATTGATCCCCAAAGGTTTTTTTTGAATAGCGGAATAGGAAATATGATCAAAAAAAGTGTATGTATCTCACACGTACAGAAACACACTAGGCCCCAATTACTATTGTTTGTACCCCTAAAAGGCTGAATGAGGAGTAGGAGGAGTATGGAACAGGCAGCACCCTCAAATCTTCAGAAGTATGAGATGAACCCCAAAAACTTGGAAAGGTGGATCTCACACGTACCAACACAAACTATCCTGCAATTTAATTGACCCCCAAAGGTTTTTATTGAATAGCGGAATAGGAAATATGATCAAAAAAAGTGTATGTATCTCACACGTACAAAACCACACTAGGCCCCAATTACTATTGTTTTTACCCCTAAAAGGCTGAATGAGGAGTAGGAGGAGTATGGAACAGGCAGCACCCTCAAATCTTCAGAAGTATGAGATGAACCCCAAAAACTTGGAAAGGTGGATCTCACACGTACCAACACAAACTATCCCGCAATTTAATTGATCCCCAAAGGTTTTTATTGAATAGCGGAATAGGAAATATGATCAAAAAAAGTGTATGTATCTCACACGTACAAAACCACACTAGGCCCCAATTACTATTGGTTTTACCCCTAAAAAGCTGAATGAGGAGTAGGAGGAGTATGGAACAGGCAGCACCCTCAAATCTTCAGAAGTATGAGATGAACCCCAAAAACTTGGAAAGGTGGATCTCACACGTACCAACACAAACTATCCCGCAATTTAATTGATCCCCAAAGGTTTTTATTGAATAGCGGAATAGGAAATATGATCAAAAAAAGTGTATGTATCTCACACTTACAGAAGCACACTAGGCCCCAATTACTATTGTTTGTACCCCTAAAAGGCTGAATGAGGAGTAGGAGGAGTATGGAACAGGCAGCACCCTCAAATCTTCAGAAGTATGAGATGAACCCCAAAAACTTGGAAAGGTGGATCTCACACGTACCAACACAAACTAGCCCGCAATTTAATTGATCCCCAAAGGTTTTTATTGAATAGCGGAATAGGAAATATGATCAAAAAAAGTGTATGTATCTCACACGTACAAAACCACACTAGGCCCCAATTACTATTGTTTATACCCCTAAAAGGCTGGATGAGGAGTAGGAGGAGTTTGGAACAGGCAGCACCCTCAAATCTTCAGAAGTATGAGATGAACCCCCAAAACTTGGAAAGGTGGATCTCACACGTACCAACACAAACTATCCCGCAATTTAATTGATCCCCAAAGGTTTTTATTGAATGGCGGAATAGGAAATATGATCAAAAAAAGTGTATGTATCTCACACGTACAGAAGCACACTAGGCCCCAATTACTATTGTTTGTACCCCTAAAAGGCTGGATGAGGAGTAGGAGGAGTTTGGAACAGGCAGCACCCTCAAATCTTCAAAAGTATGAGATGAACCCCAAAAACTTGGAAAGGTGGATCTCACACGTACCAACACAAACTAGCCCGCAATTTAATTGATCCCCAAAGGTTTTTATTGAATAGCGGAATAGGAAATATGATCAAAAAAAGTATATGTATCTCACACGTACAAAACCACACTAGGCCCCAATTACTATTGTTTGTACCCCTAAAAGGCTGAATGAGGATGTAAGAATATTTAATAATAAATATCTCGCGCTCGTACTTATGTCAGAATATTTATACTGCTCTGAATATAGCAGTGTATTTATTTATGGTTAATAAGCAAAGATCTGTGAAAAAGGAGAGTCTTCACCTATTGCCATAAATCACTGTCGTGAATTCTTTTTAATTGATTAATTTCTTTTTAAAAGCATATACCAATCTTAGTGAGTACAGTCTACAGCGTGGAATATATATAAAAATATTTATTCTCAAGACATGCAAACACGATATATGATCAAACAAGAAGTGACACAAAAAGATAACTCTACAGAAAAATACTAACTTCAAATAATCAATGCAATGTGATGTTTAGCTCAATAATGAAAGTGAAAGTAAAACAAAGTGAAACTAAACAAAGTGAAAGTGAAACCAAAGTAAAAGCAAGATTATCATTTCTTCCCAGGTATAGTATAAGCCATAAATTAATGTTCTATATAAACAGACTACAATGGTCTGCGAATCACATAGCCCAAAGTCATTCCACTGCAGAAGGAATGAGAATAAGCCATGCAAAACGGAAGACTTAAAATTGCAAATAATGCACTGAATCTGATATTAATAAAAATGTATAAAAACAAAAATCAGCTTTTTAGAGAAAAATATACCATGGCTTATACGGCTGGGATTGTAATCTCATTACCCTTAAATATGCAATATAAAACATATAAGGAAAGAATAAACAATTGTTGAATAAAATCAAATAATACAGCAAGGCATAATTACCACACTTAAGATGGTGTTACCAGAGTCCTAAGATGGATGCCAGTGAGGGAGGAGTTTCCTCCAAGTTTCAGATGAATGATGGACCAGGGGGTATGTCTGGATGAGTCTATTGAAAAATGTAATAGCGTGTGTGGTGTAAGTGTGAGGTGTGTTGTCAGTAGTGTAATGTGTCATGTCCTCTCTCATATCTGGGTTGGTCTTTTATATGGTAAGAACAAAGAGCTATAAAAATTACCATAAGTAAAACCCAGAGGGATGAAACATTATCCCAATTGGTCGGGATATTCTATACCTAAACTGATGAGGTCAGAGACACACCCCTTTTTATAATTAACCCCATATTTGGTCTAATAAAATTAAGGATGATTTCTCTATATGTGAGATTAATCATATAACACAACATAAAACTTTCTCCAGACTCCCAGTACATACATAAATGTCCACCTGTATTTCCATTATTCATCTTGGCAAGTAATGCCATTTCAATAATTATATTATTTAACACAATATAATATTTTTATATTGGAATATCTCAAATTATCTCAAGACTGCACCTGGTATTTCGTCTCCAGAGGGCAGTATTGTACCGTTCATTAGATTTTGTATTTAACATAATTAAAACAATTTGTTATCTGATGACCTATTGACCTGTCGGCTAGTGAAAAGCAATTACTTATTTGACCATGCCAAAGGGCTGTCAGATATAGTCTAGGTTTGGGAATATTTACGACACCTTGAGCACTAAACTAGCCAAAAGCAATTCTTATATAAACACTCCTACCACATGCCTTAACATGAAGTAATTCATTTCACTTTAGTTTTAAGTCTAAGTAAGATGCTACTATGAGAATATAAACCTAAAACGTGATACAATGTTCCTAAATATATATGTATATGCCTTACATAATATAATGACATAATTATAGCTAATATCTTCACACATATAATAATGTATCTATGAAAACTTATATGGTTCATCTTTAAATGTATGCTGAAAAACACTGAGCCATTGTCTATTGTTGAATACTTATAGACAGACTGAGATATCCCCCCTTAACATAGCGTCAGACTGACTAAGTTTTATCTGATCGAGATGTCAAAAGAAATCTTATTTACGATTACATAGAAATACAAAAAACTCTGTTGAAACCATAGACCCTTTGTAAGCCTGTGAGAGACATTTTGTTTAACAAGTATATATATGAACTTTGTTTCACCTTAAAAACAAGATGGACGCCATGCATCACCATTCAGAATCTCTTATGCATAATATGAATACATGGCTTTTAAAATCACTTTTCTTTTTACCTATTATGATTTTAATCAACCCCCAATAACCCCGACATATCCCCCCCCTTTCTTCCCAGTAGACAAGTGAGCAACTTAGGCCTATCTGGAAAGAAAGCTTTTTAAGGAGTAGTAAAAGAAAAAAAAATGTCTTGTTCTCTTTTTTTTTTTAAGAGAATAGTTCATATTGGGAATTGTTCATAACTCTTAAGTACAGCGGTAAAAAAAAAATTTGAGAAAAAAAAAAAATCAGTTCAAAATGTCAGTTCGTAGCGACTTTGCTGGTGTTAGCTATGTCACAAACTGTTCCTTATTAGTCTCTTTGAATTCTGATCTCCTGGTAAAGAAACACAAATGTTCCTTGAAATCTGCATCTCCAGTTTGCAAAGTCTTGATGGAGACAGAAATTAACTGCTGCAATGGCATTAGCAACTACCATTCAAAGTGCAGTAAAACAATGTTGTCAATCAGGAATCCGAGAAATCTGTTTGGACATTCAACCTTGGATGTTGGTTGGATAATGAATGGTTTCAGCATGGCCTAGAGTGTTATACACCAAGACTGAGGTTTTGCTCACGTGTGCAATGCACCATTCTCACATCTCCTTCAACTGAAAACAGGAGGTAGTGCGATTTCTCTCAATGGATTTCCTCGGATCAAATGCACAAAGATCTGTTGAAACAAATCTTCCTCTCCGTCAACAAGAATCTGGGGCGTCTCGCAGCTTGATTCCTGAAGAGGGACCTGATGCAATGAGGGGTTCCGTCCTGAGCTGTGCTCTAGGGAGAGATGACCCATCCGATCGCTGTGTCTTTGGCAAACATCATCGTCTGTACCAATCAAGGACCTGGCATGGAAGGTTAATCTCTTCCTATTGGATGAAACATATAGTATGAATATACATTCTTATCAATTGACATTTCAATGCGATGTTGGTACCCTAAGCTTCCTCAGAGTTCTCCTTGAATCCACCGTGTGATCAGCCCTTTTATATGACACCAGGGAAGGTGAGACTATATATGCGACCTTTCCTTGGGCGACGGACTTCTGGGGCTTATTAACATGGAATGTATTTATCGCCATGGATACCACACATTGGACAATGACACAATAATACAATATTTTGTTTAAAATTTACCTACTACTTAGGAGAAAAAAAAAATATATATTTCCCCCTTTGGGGCATCAATGCAATTTATTGTAGGCAATAAAACTACCTGGCATTGAGGATTCCTTCTTGGTTACCGTATACAACCTTTAACCTCTTGACTGCATTACATCATTAGGGTTTGATCCTCCTTGGTATCACCGTCATTGGCGATTTTTGAAAATGTGTCCGCTTTAAGCGACCTGTTTGAGTCAGAGGGATGAAGTGACCACTGAAAAATAGGAGGGTAGTTATTATCTAACAACCAAGATTCCCATGGCAGGGAATTCAGGATCCTCAATGCTGTTACCTGGGATAAAAAGGTGTTAGAACCTCTGTATCCTATGCCTCTATTCAGTGTATCCCTTCTGATTCCTTACCACTTGGGCATTTAAGGATTTTGTGGCCCTTGGCTGGCCATAGGATTTGTTTCCTAAAGATGGCTTATTTTAGTTCTGGGCTGTAGTGCCCTGAGTGAACCAAGTGATCAACTGATCAATTTGGCATCTACTCAGCTGAAAACTTTTACAGAATTGAATTATTGGCTCCGCCTCCTGCGGTGCCTATGTCTCTCGGGTTCAGACAGATGGGACAGATCCCCATCAGAACCAGTTACTTGGTTCTGGCGTGAGGTCTGGGCCTAAATGGCTCTTGATCTTCCCAAGGATTTTGGGGAACCCTAGGATGGGGCAAATCCCTATTTAATTGTGGGTGTCCCCCCCCCCCCTTGTTAATGGGATGTCCGGGATCCTCCTTAAGGTATCCGGTGTTCCCCTTGGGGCCTAGGTGGCATATCTTGCTCCTTTGCCAAACTTATTATTACGTACATGGGCAATGCCTCAAAGCACAGGGATTTAAATCCCAAATGGTTATACTCAGCTCCTTCATAGAAGGGTGGTAAGCACTTTTGAGTACAGTAAACAAAATTCAATGGGGCTTTGGTGCTATGTACATTTTAAATTGTAGATAACAGCTCTAGCAGCAGTAAAGTTTTGTATGGGCTGCATTTTAAATGACACCCTTCAAGCAAAACACAGACAGTTGTTTTCATAGGCCTCAGGGTAATCAATAATATCTAAGGACCTTTTCATGACAAAAATCAGGACAGTACTCTTTTTAAAAACTTATTATTCTGGAGGTGTATGGTGTCTTTTTAGGGGTGCTAGTCTTTTTGCAGTGACCTGATATGACTCATACCTATTTATGCATGGCTGCCCAATTTCTGCCCTCCTATATTAGGAATGTGGCTGGGGTAGGACATGGACTCTTTGCCTGATTCCCCCCCTTGTCTGGGTCATAACCAACAGACTGGGAATCATATCTGGGTCTATGAATAATTACATCATATTTAAAATGCAGGACTAAAAACATTGCCTTTTTGTATGGACCCCATGACCTTATGGAACTCTCCTATGTATTTACTGATGAGTTCCTGTCATTACATGAACAGTTACATTTTTATTTATTTTTTTTTCAAATTTTTCCACTGCTGATTACTCGGCATCTTTTGCTAGAAACATTTTTCCTTGCTCAAAACTTCCTAATTACTGCATTAATCATTAACATTTCTCTTTCACATGATTACTTTCATTACAGCTTGCTTGATAAAATTTCTGCCACAGTTCTACTTCATTTTGCAGTTTCACGCTACATTCTCTTAACTTATGTGTCCCAATAGAGGTTACTTTCACCTGCTCAAGGAGGTTCCTAATCTCATTCTCTCATTTATTTGGAGTTGAGATTGAAACTTTACTAAACTCCTTTTTGCTGAGCCTTCTGGTGCAGTTCCTCATAAAGATACAGTAAGATTGGCCATGACCAAAAAGTATGTGATCACACTTCCCGATGTCTTTTGGTGTTAGATAAGCTTATTGGTGAGTTCATACATACAGGTTGTCCTCTACCCATGTCAGATGCCCTTTATTGGCCCGACGTCTGAGGATTTTGATATATGACTCTAACCAGCATTTACATATTCCACCATTTCAGACTCAGAGAGGTGTTTCCACACATTTATGATCTGTGCCAAATCTACTGGAGTTGTGGCATTACCACTAGGGATTCACACCTTGCCAGAGTTGGCAGCATGAACATTACCTGCTGTAGACATTTTTAAGGCATTTCTATCAACATTCACAATTAATAAAAAAAAATTTTCCAAAAAAATTTTTTTTTTTTTAAGTTATTGATTATGTCACCTGATCAATATTTATGATTGGCATATGTAAGAAATCAATAATTATCTCGCTGGGGCCTCCATTATATGTAAGAATATTTAATAATAAATATCTCGCGCTCGTACTTATGTCAGAATATTTATACTGCTCTGAATATAGCAGTGTATTTATTTATGGTTAATAAGCAAAGATCTGTGAAAAAGGAGAGTCTTCACCTATTGCCATAAATCACTGTCGTGAATTCTTTTTAATTGATTAATTTCTTTTTAAAAGCATATACCAATCTTAGTGAGTACAGTCTACAGCGTGGAATATATATAAAAATATTTATTCTCAAGACATGCAAACACGATATATGATCAAACAAGAAGTGACACAAAAAGATAACTCTACAGAAAAATACTAACTTCAAATAATCAATGCAATGTGATGTTTAGCTCAATAATGAAAGTGAAAGTAAAACAAAGTGAAACTAAACAAAGTGAAAGTGAAACCAAAGTAAAAGCAAGATTATCATTTCTTCCCAGGTATAGTATAAGCCATAAATTAATGTTCTATATAAACAGACTACAATGGTCTGCGAATCACATAGCCCAAAGTCATTCCACTGCAGAAGGAATGAGAATAAGCCATGCAAAACGGAAGACTTAAAATTGCAAATAATGCACTGAATCTGATATTAATAAAAATGTATAAAAACAAAAATCAGCTTTTTAGAGAAAAATATACCATGGCTTATACGGCTGGGATTGTAATCTCATTACCCTTAAATATGCAATATAAAACATATAAGGAAAGAATAAACAATTGTTGAATAAAATCAAATAATACAGCAAGGCATAATTACCACACTTAAGATGGTGTTACCAGAGTCCTAAGATGGATGCCAGTGAGGGAGGAGTTTCCTCCAAGTTTCAGATGAATGATGGACCAGGGGGTATGTCTGGATGAGTCTATTGAAAAATGTAATAGCGTGTGTGGTGTAAGTGTGAGGTGTGTTGTCAGTAGTGTAATGTGTCATGTCCTCTCTCATATCTGGGTTAGTCTTTTATATGGTAAGAACAAAGAGCTATAAAAATTACCATAAGTAAAACCCAGAGGGATGAAACATTATCCCAATTGGTCGGGATATTCTATACCTAAACTGATGAGGTCAGAGACACACCCCTTTTTATAATTAACCCCATATTTGGTCTAATAAAATTAAGGATGATTTCTCTATATGTGAGATTAATCATATAACACAACATAAAACTTTCTCCAGACTCCCAGTACATACATAAATGTCCACCTGTATTTCCATTATTCATCTTGGCAAGTAATGCCATTTCAATAATTATATTATTTAACACAATATAATATTTTTATATTGGAATATCTCAAATTATCTCAAGACTGCACCTGGTATTTCGTCTCCAGAGGGCAGTATTGTACCGTTCATTAGATTTTGTATTTAACATAATTAAAACAATTTGTTATCTGATGACCTATTGACCTGTCGGCTAGTGAAAAGCAATTACTTATTTGACCATGCCAAAGGGCTGTCAGATATAGTCTAGGTTTGGGAATATTTACGACACCTTGAGCACTAAACTAGCCAAAAGCAATTCTTATATAAACACTCCTACCACATGCCTTAACATGAAGTAATTCATTTCACTTTAGTTTTAAGTCTAAGTAAGATGCTACTATGAGAATATAAACCTAAAACGTGATACAATGTTCCTAAATATATATGTATATGCCTTACATAATATAATGACATAATTATAGCTAATATCTTCACACATATAATAATGTATCTATGAAAACTTATATGGTTCATCTTTAAATGTATGCTGAAAAACACTGAGCCATTGTCTATTGTTGAATACTTATAGACAGACTGAGATATCCCCCCTTAACATAGCGTCAGACTGACTAAGTTTTATCTGATCGAGATGTCAAAAGAAATCTTATTTACGATTACATAGAAATACAAAAAACTCTGTTGAAACCATAGACCCTTTGTAAGCCTGTGAGAGACATTTTGTTTAACAAGTATATATATGAACTTTGTTTCACCTTAAAAACAAGATGGACGCCATGCATCACCATTCAGAATCTCTTATGCATAATATGAATACATGGCTTTTAAAATCACTTTTCTTTTTACCTATTATGATTTTAATCAACCCCCAATAACCCCGACAAGGAGTAGGAGGAGTATGGAACAGGCAGCACCCTCAAATCTTCAGAAGTATGAGATGAACCCCAAAAACTTGGAAAGGTGGATCTCACACGTACCAACACAAACTATCCTGCAATTTAATTGACCCCCAAAGGTTTTTATTGAATAGCGGAATAGGAAATATGATCAAAAAAAGTGTATGTATCTCACACGTACAAAACCACACTAGGCCCCAATTACTATTGTTTTTATTCCTAAAAGGCTGAATGAGGAGTAGGAGGAGTATGGAACAGGCAGCACCCTCAAATCTTCAGAAGTATGAGATGAACCCCAAAAACTTGGAAAGGTGGATCTCACACGTACCAACACAAACTATCCCGCAATTTAATTGATCCCCAAAGGTTTTTATTGAATAGCGGAATAGGAAATATGATCAAAAAAAGTGTATGTATCTCACATGTACAAAACCACACTAGGCCCCAATTACTATTGGTTTTACCCCTAAAAAGCTGAATGAGGAGTAGGAGGAGTATGGAACAGGCAGCACCCTCAAATCTTCAGAAGTATGAGATGAACCCCAAAAACTTGGAAAGGTGGATCTCACACGTACCAACACAAACTAGCCCGCAATTTAATTGATCCCCAAAGGTTTTTATTGAATAGCGGAATAGGAAATATGATCAAAAAAAGTGTATGTATCTCACACGTACAGAAGCACACTAGGCCCCAATTACTATTGTTTGTACCCCTAAAAGGCTGGATGAGGAGTAGGAGGAGTTTGGAACAGGCAGCACCCTCAAATCTTCAAAAGTATGAGATGAACCCCAAAAACTTGGAAAGGTGGATCTCACACGTACCAACACAAACTAGCCCGCAATTTAATTGATCCCCAAAGATTTTTATTGAATAGCGGAATAGGAAATATGATCAAAAAAAGTATATGTATCTCACACGTACAGAAGCACACTAGGCCCCAATTACTATTGTTTGTACCCCTAAAAGGCTGGATGAGGAGTAGGAGGAGTTTGGAACAGGCAGCACCCTCAAATCTTCAAAAGTATGAGATGAACCCCAAAAACTTGGAAAGGTGGATCTCACACGTACCAACACAAACTAGCCCGCAATTTAATTGATCCCCAAAGGTTTTTATTGAATAGCGGAATAGGAAATATGATCAAAAAAAGTATATGTATCTCACACGTACAAAACCACACTAGGCCCCAATTACTATTGTTTGTACCCCTAAAAGGCTGAATGAGGAGTAGGAGGAGTATGGAACAGGCAGCACCCTCAAATCTTCAGAAGTATGAGATGAACCCCAAAAACTTGGAAAGGTGGATCTCACACGTACCAACACAAACTATCCTGCAATTTAATTGACCCCCAAAGGTTTTTATTGAATAGCGGAATAGGAAATATGATCAAAAAAAGTGTATGTATCTCACAAGTACAAAACCACACTAGGCCCCAATTACTATTGTTTTTATTCCTAAAAGGCTGAATGAGGAGTAGGAGGAGTATGGAACAGGCAGCACCCTCAAATCTTCAGAAGTATGAGATGAACCCCAAAAACTTGGAAAGGTGGATCTCACACGTACCAACACAAACTATCCCGCAATTTAATTGATCCCCAAAGGTTTTTATTGAATAGCGGAATAGGAAATATGATCAAAAAAAGTGTATGTATCTCACATGTACAAAACCACACTAGGCCCCAATTACTATAGGTTTTACCCCTAAAAAGCTGAATGAGGAGTAGGAGGAGTATGGAACAGGCAGCACCCTCAAATCTTCAGAAGTATGAGATGAACCCCAAAAACTTGGAAAGGTGGATCTCACACGTACCAACACAAACTATCCCGCAATTTAATTGATCCCCAAAGGTTTTTATTGAATAGCGGAATAGGAAATATGATCAAAAAAAGTGTATGTATCTCACACTTACAGAAGCACACTAGGCCCCAATTACTATTGTTTGTACCCCTAAAAGGCTGAATGAGGAGTAGGAGGAGTATGGAACAGGCAGCACCCTCAAATCTTCAGAAGTATGAGATGAACCCCAAAAACTTGGAAAGGTGGATCTCACACGTACCAACACAAACTAGCCCGCAATTTAATTGATCCCCAAAGGTTTTTATTGAATAGCGGAATAGGAAATATGATCAAAAAAAGTGTATGTATCTCACACGTACAGAAGCACACTAGGCCCCAATTACTATTGTTTGTACCCCTAAAAGGCTGGATGAGGAGTAGGAGGAGTTTGGAACAGGCAGCACCCTCAAATCTTCAAAAGTATGAGATGAACCCCAAAAACTTGGAAAGGTGGATCTCACACGTACCAACACAAACTAGCCCGCAATTTAATTGATCCCCAAAGATTTTTATTGAATAGCGGAATAGGAAATATGATCAAAAAAAGTATATGTATCTCACACGTACAAAACCACACTAGGCCCCAATTACTATTGTTTGTACCCCTAAAAGGCTGAATGAGGAGTAGGAGGAGTATGGAACAGGCAGCACCCTCAAATCTTCAGAAGTATGAGATGAACCCCAAAAACATGGAAAGGTGGATCTCACACGTACCAACACAAACCATACCGCAATTTAATTGATCCCCAAAGGTTTTTATTGAATAGCGGAATAGGAAATATGATCAAAAAAAGTGTATGTATCTCACACGTACAAAACCACACTAGGCCCCAATTACTATTGTTTGTACCCCTAAAAGGCTGAATGAGGAGTAGGAGGAGTATGGAACAGGCAGCACCCTCAAATCTTCAGAAATATGAGATGAACCCCAAAAACTTGGAAAGGTGGATCTCACACGTACCAACACAAACTATCCCGCAATTTAATTGATCCCCAAAGGTTTTTATTGAATAGCGGAATAGGAAATATGATCAAAAAAAGTGTATGTATCTCACACGTACAGAAACACACTAGGCCCCAATTACTATTGTTTGTACCCCTAAAAGGCTGAATGAGGAGTAGGAGGAGTATGGAACAGGCAGCACCCTCAAATCTTCAGAAGTATGAGATGAACCCCACAAACTTGGAAAGGTGGATCTCACACGTACCAACACAAACTATCCCGCAATTTAATTGACCCCCAAAGGTTTTTATTGAATAGCGGAATAGGAAATATGATCAAAAAAAGTGTATGTATCTCACACGTACAAAACCACACTAGGCCCCAATTACTATTGTTTGTACCCTAAAAGGCTGAATGAGGAGTAGGAGGAGTATGGAACAGGCAGCACCCTCAAATCTTCAGAAGTATGAGATGAACCCCAAAAACTTGGAAAGGTGGATCTCACACGTACCAACACAAACTATCCCGCAATTTAATTGATCCCCAAAGGTTTTTATTGAATAGCGGAATAGGAAATATGATCAAAAAAAGTGTATGTATCTCACACGTACAAAACCACACTAGGCCCCAATTACTATTGTTTTTACCCCTAAAAAGCTGAATGAGGAGTAGGAGGAGTATGGAACAGGCAGCACCCTCAAATCTTCAGAAGTATGAGATGAACCCCAAAAACTTGGAAAGGTGGATCTCACACGTACCAACACAAACTATCCCGCAATTTAATTGATCCCCAAAGGTTTTTATTGAATAGCGGAATAGGAAATATGATCAAAAAAAGTGTATGTATCTCACACGTACAGAAGCACACTAGGCCCCAATTACTATTGTTTGTACCCCTAAAAGGCTAAATGAGGAGTAGGAGGAGTATGGAACAGGCAGCACCCTCAAATCTTCAGAAGTATGAGATGAACCCCAAAAACTTGGAAAGGTGGATCTCACACGTACCAACACAAACTAGCCCGCAATTTAATTGATCCCCAAAGGTTTTTATTGAATAGCGGAATAGGAAATATGATCAAAAAAAGTGTATGTATCTCACACGTACAAAACCACACTAGGCCCCAATTACTATTGTTTGTACCCCTAAAAGGCTGAATGAGGAGTAGGAGGAGTATGGAACAGGCAGCACCCTCAAATCTTCAGAAGTATGAGATGAACCCCAAAAACTTGGAAAGGTGGATCTCACACGTACCAACACAAACTATCCCACAATTTAATTGATCCCCAAAGGTTTTTATTGAATAGCGGAATAGGAAATATGATCAAAAAAAGTGTATGTATCTCACACGTACAAAACCACACTAGGCCCCAATTACTATTGGTTTTACCCCTAAAAAGCTGAATGAGGAGTAGGAGGAGTATGGAACAGGCAGCACCCTCAAATCTTCAGAAGTATGAGATGAACCCCAAAAACCCCAAATATCATTCAGCTCTGCTGCAGGCCACAATTTAATTTTTTTTAACCCAAGGCTGTATATTGAATAGTGGAATAGAAAAAAAAAGTGTATGATTTCTGAAACCACTCAATATTAGCACATGTGAACTGAACACAACAGTGTATGATCAGTCAATCAGCACAGCACAGCTGAAGGAAAAATGCTGCACACAGTGCCTGATAGAAAAATACTTTTCTCCCTCCTCCTCAGTGGCCAAAAAAGATTGTGTTCACTGCACCCCAAAAAGATTGTGTTCACTGCACCCCAAAAAGATTGTGTTCACTGCACCCCAAAAAGATTGTGTTCACTGCAGCCCACACACAGCAAAATGGATGTGGACCACTGACACCTGCCTTTCTCCTATCCCACACCACACAGCAATATCGATTGTAGTTTGTAGAACACACTGACCCTAAAAATCAGCAGACTCTCTCCCTAAAAGGATTGATAAGATCGTAGATCGGTCACTGCAAACCCCACCCCACACAGCAATATCGATTGTAGTTTGTAGAACACACTGTCTGACCCTAAAAATCTGCAGACTCTGTCCCTAAAAGGATTGCTAAGATCGTAGATCGGTCACTGCAAACCCCACCCCACACAGCAATATCGATTGTAGTTTGTAGAACACACTGACCCTAAAAATCAGCAGACTCTCTCCCTAAAGTGCCTACAACTCGCCCTGCCTAACACACTCCGACCTGTCCCTCAATTCTATCCGGACACAAATGTTTTTTTTTTTCCTGTCTGTCCCTAATCAGCAGCCAGCACCCCAAAAAGATTGTGTTCACTGTACCCCAAAAAGATTGTGTTCACTGCACCCCAAAAAGATTGTGTTTACTGCAGCCCAAAAAGATTGTGTTCACTGCAGCCCACACACAGCAAAATGGATGTGGACCACTGACACCTGCCTATCTCCTATCCCACACCACACAGCAATATCGATTGTAGTTTGTAGAACACACTGACCCTAAAAATCAGCAGACTCTCTCCCTAAAAGGATTGATAAGATCGTAGATCGGTCACTGCAAACCCCACCCCACACAGCAATATCGATTGTAGTTTGTAGAACACACTGTCTGACCCTAAAAATCTGCAGACTCTGTCCCTAAAAGGATTGCTAAGATCGTAGATCGGTCACTGCAAACCCCACCCCACACAGCAATATCGATTGTAGTTTGTAGAACACACTGACCCTAAAAATCAGCAGACTCTCTCCCTAAAAGGATTGCTAAGATCGTAGATCGGTCACTGCAAACCCCACCCCACACAGCAATATCGATTGTAGTTTGTAGAACACACTGACCCTAAAAATCAGCAGACTCTCTCCCTAAAATGCCTACAACTCGCCCTGCCTAACACACTCCGACCTGTCCCTCAATTCTATCCGGACACAAATGTTTTTTTTTTCCTGTCTGTCCCTAATCAGCAGGCAGCACGTTGATGTGTGCTCTCTCCCTGAACTAAACAGCAGAATGACGCCGCAGCGGCGCTGCCTCAAACTTATAAAGACTTGGTCACATGCTTCAGACGGCCAATCACAGCTACTGATACATTTGTAGGCATGGCTGGGATGGCTTAGGCACACCAGTTAAACGCTTGTTGATTGGCTGTTGAAAGCCCGCCATGAAAAGCGCGCCAAAGCATGCAAAACCCGGAAATAAAACGACCGAAAACGGATTTTTACCCGAATATACAGTAAAGTTTTCGGGTCCGTGTTCGGGTAACAAAAATCCAATTATTCGGTACGAACACGAATAATACAGTCCGTGTTCGCTCAACCCCACTGTTGTTCTATTCCGTTATTCAATAAACACCCATTTAGGGGGAAAAAAAATTGTGGCCTAGTCTGCATATTTTACTGTGAGATACACCCGTTGGATAATGTTGTTCTATTTCGCTTTTCAATAAAAACACATTTAGGGAAAAAAAATTAAATTGCGACCTAGTCTGCATATGTTACTGTGAGATACACCCGTTGTATAC
The DNA here is from genome assembly GCF_965119305.1 of Pelophylax lessonae. NCBI lineage: Eukaryota > Metazoa > Chordata > Amphibia > Anura > Ranidae > Pelophylax > Pelophylax lessonae. The sequence goes on along the minus strand of NC_138777.1, from coordinate 80,233,661 downwards.
TGTTGTTCTAGTTCGCTATTCAATAAACACCCATTTAGGGGGAAAAAATTTAATTGCGGCCTAGTCTGCATATGTTACTGTGAGATACACCCGTTGGATGCTGTTGTTCTATTCCGCTATTCAATAAACACCCATTTATTGAAAGAATATTAAATTGCAGCCTAGTCTGTATCTGTATGTGTGAGATACACCCTTTTAGATACTTTTGTTCCATTCTGCTATTCAATAAACACCCATTTAGGGAAAAGAAAGTTATTAAATTGTGGCTTAGTCTGTATCTGTACGTGTGAGATACACCCTTTAAATTTGTTTGGCACATCTCCTTCCACCACCGAGGATTGCAGGGCACTTCAGTTTGCCTCCTGTTGCTAACTCCTCCTACTCCGCTTCCTCATCCTCATCCTCTACCGCCTCTGCATCCAGAGCCGTGATAATTTCCAAGGCTTTCAGGGCAGTCATTCACAAGTGGCTCCGAGGGTGGGTTCCTGCACCCACAAACGCCAGGAACACAATTGTCCAGCAAGGGCACAGTTCTGGAGGATGATGAGGTGGAGGATGAGGAGGAGGAGATGGAGGAGGAGGAACCATGTTCACAGCAGGGTGGCACCCAGATAACAGATAACAACAGATACCACACTTGATCTTAGTCACTTCGAGAAGCGATGCTGGTGGCATTCCAACCTGACAGCGGGGGCACAGTGGAAGCACAAGGCAAAGGCAGAGGAGGAGGAGGTCGCCAACGCAGCGAGGGCGCCTCAGAAGGCAGGGTTAGCATGTATGAAATGTGGAAAATCTTTGTCGGCACGCCACAACAACCAGGACCACTAGCTGTTTTTTTTTTTTTTTTAAGCCCGTGGGGTGTGTGAACACACTCAGACTATGCCTCGGTGGGTGCATAAAATAGTGCATACCAAAAAAGTGAAACACAAAAAGTGCACAGGGTGTACACATGGTCCCTGACCCTGATCCCCCAGGGCGCAAGGCTCCTGACAGGGACTGGGGTACTTACACTGGCTAACCTGGCCGAAACCAGGCAGCCCCGTTCTTTAGGAGGTCTGCTGAAACAGACCACCCCAAGTACTAGGTGGGGCTCTCCCGAAGAGAGACCCCATGAGAGAGGGTGAACCAAGCCAGAAGGCCATATCCACCCCCTCCCAATCTACATTGTACAGGTCATGGGGGAGGGGAGAGTATTTCTTCAAGGTTTTGACGCTTGGATGAGAATTCCAGCAACTCAAGCCAAAGGGGGGTACCCACGACGGTAACCACTGTCCCCTGGAAACCTAAGCCGCAGGGGGCTGCCAGCCCCCAGAGGAGGACCCCCACTGTAACAGACTGCTCTAAGACCAGCCAGCAACTTGAGCCTGCCAGTGCCCCAAGCAGCCACCCCAGGATAAGCACTGACCATGCCACCCCCCACAAGGGCTTGCGACTGTGGACCTCCTGACCACTTCAGTCAACCAGACCCCACTGCCCATGCAAAGCTATAGCAGGAAAAGAGAAACAGCTACTTACCAGGCTGTCCAGGATTAGGGATGATCGAACGATTTGGGTCGACCATGTTTCGACCCGAACATTGACTGTTAGAAATTCGGCCGAATTCCGAACTTTTTGCGGAAAAAGTTTGGAATTCTGCAACCAGAACCGACCAAAATGCAATGGGACAGGAACTGGGCTTTAAAATCCCGTGATTGGACCAGAACCATCAGTAAAAGCCAATTGGGGGGGCAGGAGGATGCTAGGAATGTGATTGGAGTGACTAGGGGGTCCAGAGGCCAATCAGTAGTGAATACGCCCCCCAGTATATGATAGTACATAGTATATATAGCCCCGCCAAATCTCTAGCACTGTAATACAGGGGCTGTGGAAGAGAGTGGAAGCAGCTCTGTTACTCCTGCTTCAAAAGTGTCATTTAGCAAGGGGTATCTAGTGTAGTTAGGGTACTATTTTCCGCTATAGTTAGATTCAATAATCTAGTTTCTGTAGGGAAAGTGTTAAGTGTCAGGGTGACCGTAGTGTATTGTAGGTTGAACTGACTCTGACTGCTATGGCAGGGTGACCAAACTCTTCCATGTCAGGGTGACCGCCATAGAAAAAAGATTGTTTGTCTTAGAATTGCAGTAGAGCAGGGATATGGCTCTGCTACTTTCACATCTGGCGGTTTTTGTTCCAGGCGTTTATTGGGCTTTTTTGTGGACGTCTTTGGAGGCAGGCATGACATCTGAACTTCTGTGTAGGGGTATATATACACGCACACATATATGTATATATACACATACACACATATAGGTGTGAAAGTAGCGGAACCCTATGCCTGCGCTAATGAAATTATTTGCAGGCATAGGGCTCCGCTCCTATCACACCTATATGTATGTATGTGTGTATATACATATATGTGTGTGTGTGTATATACCCTTACACAGAAGTTCAGATGTCATGCCTGCCTCCAAAGATGTCCACAAAAAAGCCCAATAAAAGCCTGCAACAAAAACGGCTAGGTGTGAAAATAGCAGAGCCATATCCCTGCTCTACTGCAATTCTAAGACAAACAATATTTTTTTTTTCTGGTTCTGGACATGCTACAGAGCTGAAACTTCACAGGTACACTTTTTAGACCCCCCAGACACTAAATCCAAAGAAATCTCTTTTTTTTTTTCAATAATTTTTTCAATAATTGGCTCTCTTTTAAAAACAACAATTTTTAAGAACTTTTTTTGTGTGATTAATAGTCCCTGGGGCATGACCCAGAACCCTAGGCACTTTTTAGGGGCATTGGGTTTTAGGGCTTCAAAATTGTGTTTTTTGATTTTGGGAAGTTTGGGTGTTCTGGTCGAACTTTTCAAAAGTTCGATCATCCCTATCCAGGATCCCCAGATCCCCCAGCCGCTGCAGACACCTCCATCACTGCCCATAATCTGACATGCCCACATCACTGCTCTCACCCCCCATAGCTGCAGAGAGGAGCGTCGATGAACTGTCCAGGCTCTGGCCCGCCACTGCATGCTGGCTGGGACACACAACCCAACCGCCATTGACGTTATCCACCGCCATCGTCTTACGGAGCCCAGACCTTCTGCAGCCAGTCACCAGCCGTGCTCTCCCACCGCTGGGAAGCCGCGGAAACCCGCTTCTCTGTCAACAGTCGGTCCTGGAGCTGCAATCATCCTCCCACAGCCTGCCGATCTCCCTGTCCGCTGAAACACAGAGCACCCCCAATACTGGGGACACATAAAGGGACACCAGCTGCTCCAGGACCCTAGCCGACTCCCGCACTCTGGCGCCCCTGGGGACAAGCAGATGAATGCTCCCAGGCTGCACCATAGCCTTAGCTGAGAAGTGACTCAGTGCTGTACCTGGAGAGGCACCGCTGGAGGGGGGTTATCAAATTGGCACAAGCCCAGGGAGACATGCTGGGACTTAAATGTTCTGGGGGCATCAACCTCCAAGCATGTGCAGGAGCAGGGGGGGGTGCCTGAGCATTGTTCCCCTGCCTGACCCCCACTAACAGCCATCATAACAGAGAATAATCACCCACAGTCAGGAGGAAGGCTCTTCAAATCACCAAAGTTGGGAGAAGCAGAGAGCAGGGAACCAGGTGCAAATATTCTCCAAATGACTTCCTGAGGCCCCTAGCTTGACCTCTCCCTGTAGATCCACCCTTCCTATCCAAAACACCAATTAAAAGTCCCACCACTTATATTTTCTATCGTATTGGGCTGAAAACCCCATCTTGTCCCCAACCCCTTTAAACCCTGTCATGCCAACCCTCTGTCCATGTCTCTTCTCTCCTTTACTCCGGGCCTCTCTTTATATACACTATCAGTTCAGGTGAACCTGATTACATTATCATATGCAGATGAAATTGTATACAGAAATAGAATTAACCTTAACTAATTATCTAGCCATCAGGACAGCAACAATATGTGAGTTCATTAATAATTAACAATGGGACAACAGGCTTAACAGAATCCACATTCCACCTCAATACACAGACAGTATTAGCATATTCAACGATGTGTGGAAGACAGGTGGTTGAGCTGATGACATTAGCAATCTGCTAGGGGTCCGACTGTTCGGTTGTTTGATCAGTAGGTGAATAAAGTGAACATAAAATGAAATAGAAGGCAATGTCTCAAACTCATAGGAGAATGAAACAAAGGGGTTTACAATTCAGGGACAGGGTGATCCATCACAAGGTGTATATAGCCCAGCATTAGAGATCAGTAGTGTATAGCCCAGCATTACAGATCATCAAAACCTCCCATATGTGTTCTCACCTGGTCCCCGTTTGGTTGTCGCAGATTTTGGCCCCTTCAGCTCCCGGGTTGGACTTGGTGCCTCCGCCCCATGGCAGCGTCATACCCATTGGTTTGACCTAACCATAAGTAAGTGTGGATCTCCCCACATGGGTTATATACTTATTGAGTCCCCGCACTTAGTAGTCAGCACTATGTACATTATTCCATACTGACATATATTTATTTTATAGATACATTTATGCATCATTACTCCTGATGAGTGGGCATTCGACCCACGAAACGCGTTCAATACACTATATATACATCTATGACAATTTATATGCAATTTTGGTATTTTTATCCTGCCTTCATGCCTCATGTGAAATATAATGATGCCTGTATGCAATATTGTTCATGTTTCTATGTATGTTATATGGTCTCATCATTTTATGCATGTATGCATTTATAATAAACTTTTATCATCTAAGTGACTTGTTTGGTCACCTCAATTAAAGTCCCACTAGGGCAAAGGTTTTTCTTTTTGGAAAGTAGACACCCAAAGCTATTTGCTGAGAGGCATATTGAGTCCATGGAGTATTTTATATTTTGCCCTAAGTTTCGGGAAGGTGACAATTTTGTTTTATTTTGTTTTGTTTTTTTACACAAAGTTGTCACTAAATGATATATTGCTCACGCAAGCCATGGGTATATGTGAAATGACACCCCAAAATACATTCTGCTGCTTCTCCTGAGTACAGGGAAACCACATGTGTGAGACTTTTTGGCAGTCACCACTTTCAGGTTTTCTAATGGTGTAAATTGTGCATTTTACTTCTGCACTACCTGTCACAGTTTCAGGCCCTGAAACTTCAAGATAGCACAAAACCCCCTAAAATGACCCCATTTTGCAAAGTAGACACTCCAAGCTATTTCCTGAGAGGCATGGTGAGTGCATGGAATATTTTATATTTTGCCACAAGTTTTGGGAATATTGATATTATTTTTTTTTTGTCTGTTTTTTTACACAAAGTTGTCACTAAATGATATATTGCTCACACATGCCATGGGCATATGTGAAATGACACCCCCAAAATACATTCTGTTGCTTCTCCTGAGTACAGGAATACCCCATGTGTGAGACTTTTTGGCAATCTAGCCGCATACAGGACCCCAAAATCCAATCACCGCCTTCAGTTTTCTAAGGGCGTAAATTGTGGATTTCACTCCTCACTACCTATCACAGTTTTGAAGGCCATGAAATGCCAAGATATCACAACCCCCCCCCAAAAAAAATTACCACTTTTTGAAAAGTAGACACCTCAGGGTATTTGCTAAAATGCATGGTGAGTATTTTGCAGCTCTCATTTATTTTGGAAAATGAAGAAAGAAATAGGAAAATGCATATTTTTCCTCTTTTTTTCAATTTCCAAAACTTTGTGACAAAAAGTGAGATCTGCAAAACACTCAACATGCCTCTCTGCAAATAGCTTAGGGTGTCTACTTTCCAAAAAGGGGTCATGGGGGGGGGGTTGTGCTGTCTTGTCACTTCATGGCCTCCAAAACTGTGATAGGTAGTAAGGAGTGAAGTCAACAATTTACGCCCTTGGAAAGCCTGAAGGTGGGGATTTGTTTCCGGGGTCCTGTACGGGTTCCATGCACTCACCATGCCTCTCAGCAAATAGCTATAGTGTCTACTTTGCAAAATTGGGTAATTTGGGGGGGTTTTGTGCTATCTTGAAATTTCAGGGCCTCCGAAACTGTGACAGGTAGTGCAGAAGTAAAATGCACAATTTACGCCATAAGAAAACCTGAAGGCGGTGATTGGTTTTCGGGGTCCCGTACACAGCTAGGCTCCCAAAAAGTCTCACACATGTGGTATCCCTGTACTCAGGAGAAGTAGCAGAATGTATTTTGGGGTGTCATTCCACATATACCCATGTCATGTGAGAAATGTATCTTTTAGTGACAACTTTGTGTTACAAAAAAAAAAAAAATGTAATTTTCCCAAAACTTGTGGCAAAATATAAAATATTCCATGGACTCACCATGCCTCTCAGAAAACAGCTTGGGGTGTCTACTTTCCAAAATGAGGTAATTTGGGGGGGGGGGTTGTTTTATCTTGACATTTCAGGACCTCCTAAAACTCTGAAGGTGGTGATTGGTTTCTGGGGTCCCGTACACAGCTAGGCTCCCAAAAAGTCTCACACATGTGGTATCCCTGTAATCAGGAGAAGCAGCAGAATATATTTTTGGGTTTAATTACACATATACCCATGGCATGCGTGAGTAATATATAATGTCAATGATAACTTTGTGTAAAAAAAAATATTTTTTTTTCTTTAGTCATTTTTTTGACACCTATGACAAAAGAATTAAATATTCAATGAGCTCAACATGCCTCTCAGGACATTCCTTAGGATGTCTACTTTCCAAAAAGTGGTAATTTAGGGGGTTTTGTACTGCCCTGCCATTTTAGCACTTCATGAAATGAGATAGGCAGCCAGAAAGTAAAAGCTGCATAAATTCCAGTATTTACACCATAGTTTGTAGACGCTATAACATTTGCGCAAACCAATAAAAATACGTTTATTGAGATTTTTTTTGTCAAAAACATGTAGCTAAATACATTTTGGCTAAAATATATGACAAAAATTGAGTATATTGGATATTTTTTTTAAAAGACAAAGTTGAAAATGTCATTTTTTCTCAAAATTTTCACTCTTTTTTTTATTAATATCGCAAAAAATAAAAAGTGCAGAGGTGATCAAATACCACCAAAAAAAACTCTGTTTGTGGGAAAAAAGGACATAAATTTTGTTTGGGTACAGCATTGCATGACCGCGCAATTGTCAGTTAAAGTCACGCAGTGCCAAGTTGAAAAAAGGGGCCTGGTCATGGTCATTGAGCAGCCAAATCCTCCGGGGCTAAAGTGGTTAATTCATTTTATTGTGAAAGGGTTATCCCCTATTTTTAAACTACATTTACACCCTTGCATATTTAATGCAGTGCAGTTTCAGGGCAGTGATGTGAATGTAACATAAGGAAAGGGACTGTCCTTTATCTTCTGCTGATTGAAATATGGACTTAAACCAGCCATAGACGGTTCAATTCCAGGCAGGTTCAGCAGGCACCAGGCATGATTCGAACCAGCCTGTTGGATTTTGTATGCAATTGATGCTCCCCCACCCCCCTGCAAGGACAACACAATGGTTCCTCAAGAGGGATTTCCCCATGAACACTGACTGTGTTGATGAGGAGATCGACTGATTTTCTTTCCTGCAACCTATGGCCAGCTTTACTTGGTAGCAAAAGCTACCACACACAAACCTCCAACTTGACGTGGCAACTAATCCTAAGCTTGGCTCACAAGCCGGTAGTCTTCAAAGAAGCCTTGTCCTTACATAAAAAGTTAAATAAGCAATGCTGAACCCATGCAGTAGACAGACTTTTACAGTATCTATTCATGTCATGTTGCTGTAGAGATTTCTCATGACTGAGAATCTTGAGTAAGAATATCTTATCCATTTCTCTGCAGGATATTCCAGCTAAGTAAGAATAATCTTCCTCATCCCTGACTTTACACTAATTACTGTACAATTATCAGTAAGTTATAAACTTACTTGAGTTACGTACATTTTGCAGGGGAAAGTGAATCACAAATTCAACACACGACCTTTATGTTTTAGTTACATAGGCTGAAAAAAGAAGAATTCCCATCCAGTTAAATCCTAAAGTGATTGTAAAGTTAAAAATATTTAAATTATAACTAACATGTCATACTTACTTACTCTGTGCATTGATTTGGGGATCCCGCTAGTGGTCCCTTCTCCTCCTTTCCCAGTGCCCCCGTAGGCTCGATTCTGAGCTGGTCTGTGCGCATCTATTGACACACACAGCGCCACTCAGCCCTGTCCCTGGACCCTCATCACAGGATTTGATTGACAGCAGCAGGAGTCAATGGTTCCTGCTGCTGCCTCCATATCATGTGAGAAGAGATCAGCATTGAGATCAGGCTCAGGTAAGTACTGGGGAGAGGGGGGGGGGGCGGGAGCGAGCTGGGGCTGGGGGGGAGCTGACTATGGAAGCTTTTTTACCATAATGTAGGGATGCATTAGGGAAAAAAACTTTCAGTCTATACAGCCACTTTAGGATTACCATGTCATAAGAAAAATAAAATGGAGCCACCCTTTCCAGCAGGTGGTATGTGAAATCTTCTCTCTCTTTAAATGTAAAATAGTGCAGCTGCTGACACTTGGAGGTGCATTGGATAGCGTGATCACAGTGGTTCCTTCCACTAGCTATTAATTCTCATAACATCTCATCTTATAACATGTTCTGTTGTTACAAAGCGGCTGGCAAGAGGAAACCTAGCGCTCCGCAGGGGGCTCACTAATTTAGGGATGATCGAACTTTTGAAAAGTTTGGTTCGGCCAGAACACCCGAACTTCCCAAAAGTTCGGGTCCAGATTCCAGAACCCCATTGAAATCAATGGGACCCGAACTTCGGTAATCAAAAAACACCATTTTGAAGCCCTAAAACCCAATAAATGCCCCTAAAAAGTGCCTAGGGTTCTGGGTCATGCCCCAGGGACTATTAATCACACAAAAAAAAGTTCTTAAAAATTGTCGTTTTTGATAGAGAGCCAATTATTGAAAAAATTATTGAAAAAAGAAAAAAGAGATTTCTTTGGATTTAGTGTCTGGGGGGTCTAAAAAGTGTACCTGTGAAGTTTCAGCTCTGTAGCATGTCCAGAACCAGAAAAAAAAGATAATTTTTCTTAGAATTTTTAGTAGCGCAGGGATGGGGTTCCGCTCCTGTCACTATATGTGTGTGTGTGTGTGTGTGTGTGTGTGTATATACCCCTATACAGAAGTTCAGATGTCATGCCTGCCTCCAAAGACACCCAAAAAATGCCCAACAAGCGCCTGAAACAAAAATGCCCAGGTGTGTTGTTTCAGGAGCTTATTGGGCATGTTTTGGGCGTCTTTGGAGGAAGGCATGACATCTGAACTTCTGTATAGGGGTATATATACACACACACACATATAGGTGTGAAAGGAGGGTAACACCATCCCTGCAAATAATTTCAGTAGCGCAGGGATAGGGTTCCGCTACTTTCACACCTATATGTGTGTGTGTGTGTGTATATATACCCCTACACAGAAGTTCAGATGTCATGCCTGCCTCCAAAGAGGTCCACAAAAAAGCCCAATAAACGCCTGAAACAAAAACGCCCAGGTGTGACAGGAGCGGAACCCCATCCCTGCTCTACTAATAATTCTAAGAAAAATGATCTTTTTCTTAAGACGGTCACCTTGACATGGATGAGTTCTGTCACCCTGGCATAGCAGTCAGAGTCATTTCACCCTAAACTACATTACGGTCACCCTGACACTTAACACTTTCCCTACAGAAACTAGATTATTGAATCTAACTATAGTGGTGTATAGTACCCTAACTACAATGCATATCCCTTTCCTCACACTAGTAATTGCTAAATGACACTTTTGAAGCAGGAGTAATAGAACTGCTTCCACTCTCTTCCACAGCCCCTGTATTACAGTGCTAGAGATTTGGCGGGGCTATGTTATATACTGGGGGGGGGAATTCACTACTGATTGGCCTCTGGACCCCCTAGTCACTCCATTACATTTCTAGCAGACTCCTGCCCCCTCAATTGGCTTTTACTCACGTTTCTGGTCCAATCTCGGGCTTTTACAGCCCAGTTCCTGTCCCATTGCATTTTGGGCGGTTCTGGTGCCGAATTCCGAACTTTTACCGCAAAAAGTTTGGAATTCGGTCGAATTTCGAACAGCCAATGTTCTGGTCGAACCGATGGTCGACCCGAACCGTTCGATCATCCCTACTCACTATCCCACACACCGCAAGAGAGTGAAGATCAAAGTAACATTAAAGGTTCCTTTTTTTCCCTTTCAAATAACAAACATTTTATACTTAGCTGCTCTGTGCAATGGGTTTGCAAAGAGCAGTCCCGATCCTCTTCTTCTGGGAATCTGCTTTTTATGGGGGGAACCTTGCAGGCTCAATTCTGAGCTGCCTTGTCTGCATCTTTTAACACAGACAGGGCAGCTTGACCCTGCCCCCACTCCTTCATCACAGAATTTGATTGTAGAAGGGAAAAAGGACCAGCTCATCAAGATATTCATAGAATAGAAGCACCACGTCCCAAAATGAATATTGAAAACAGAAAGGATTGGGAGCCTATAGCAGGGGACTTTTCAATTGGGGTGCTAGGTATAGTACATATGAGAGATAGAGAAGCAAAAGTCAAGATAAAAAGGAAATATAATACTTTTTTAGAAAAATAACAAAGAAAGCAGGGTAAAATGTATGCTGTAATATACAGTTACAACAATCAATAGGACAACTTATGATGTTAAAAACAATTGCAGTTTACAGCCATATTCATTTCTATATTGATATAGGTAAATATCGGATCCTACACAGGGGTAAGTCAGGATTACTGTATACCCGTTTACCATCCAAAAAATGATATCTGTGCAGAAAACGACGTAGCCCACAAATTTTAACCCGACATGTTTCACGGCCGTGTAGCCGCTTCCTCAGGGGTGTTTGGGGGTTCACACTATATATTTCAAATGAAAACGCTAAAGTGAAAAGACGAAAAAGGAACCGTAAGCAGACTATATTCCAATATGTCAATAAATATAGAAAACAATATGTATAATAAATATGTCACAAAAACACTTTCTAATAAATGTTAACCATTAAACATAGTATTGAGAATGAGTCCACTGAGCAGAGACAACAGGATAACCATCAATAACGCACCTGTATGGCATCTGATCAAACACCCGGCAGCATGGATTCAAGACCGCAAGGTAAGGGGAGACCCCCCGGGGCGAACACGGGAGACTGACCAAAAAGCCAGGGAAACACTGCAACTATTGGGTAATAGTATCTGAAGGTTCAAAAAAAGAATAAAAAGTAGTAAACAAAAAATGTATCTCAACGAGGTGTCCCAAAAGTCCATCAAGGGACATGTATATGAGACAGTATAAATTATGGAGCAAATATAAGGTGTAGTAACCATGTGGTGTATCATGCGATCTTACCCAAATACTTCCCAAGAAATATATAAGGACAGGGACTGGGCACGAGTGTCTTGTGATCGGTATAGTACTGATCAGTCCACAGCAGGTCAAAACGGTATTGCCTAGAAATATAGATTATATATGTATTTACCAATCAATAAGTGATCAATAAAGGGGATAAGGCATATTACAGTCATTTTGGCCTCATATTGAAAGGGTTGGGAAAGCCCCGAAAAGTTGGCCACCGAGCAGCATGGATAGGTAATAATTGGGTAAAAGTACAGTGATCTAAACATATATACTATGGTATGTCAAAATAAGGACCATAGATTTGGCTTATATAAAGCATATAGAGAAAATCCATAAAGTATTCAAAATCCACGAAGGGAAATACTCCCAAACCATGAACTGCTCAACCGCCAACAAAAGGGAGGTATTATTGCTGTTTACCAGTCAGTGGAAAAGAGGTTACCTGTCGTAGTATGTGATCGCACATCCCATCCCTGCCGATGCAAGGAGGGACGCCGGGTTGCCGCTTATATGGCCAGGAAGCTCCACCCGGATGACGTACAAGACCTGCGTCTTGACGAACATCCGGGCTGGCGTCAAGGGTGCACACGCAAAACCACCCATGCGCACCAGCCGGACGTCGACCAACCAACACCACAGCCGCAAACGCGAGGCAAAGGGGAGGTGCCCCACGAGCAGAACAGGGATGGTGGTGTCGGTCCAGCATATCGCCCAAGCCAAAGGAGGGGAGGGCCATACCTGATGTCACGTATCCACCGTTGGGGGAGAAACCCAAAGCCGTCGCATCCATACTGACGGTAGATGGGAGAAAAACTGATAAATTACCGGGCCAGAGCCAGAGGGCCTAAAGATGATTCATTGTTGCAGAAGGTCAAAAGTGGACACATAACCAATAAATGGATGTGCATCAGTACGCATAGTATATGTCATACATTAATACATCATAAATAAAATTACAAATACAATGATATGGTTAACAATAAACAATATGCATAAATATGACATATTACACAAAATTCACTATGCTCGTTAAGATATAAGGTTATGCACTAGAGATTTTACTCTCACTCAGCGTATATACTGGCGATGCCAGGGTAAAAATTCCCTGAAAAACAAAGCCAGAATGTAAGTACATAGCAAATAAGCATATAGATCAAACATGGATCGAAGGTGGGGAACAGGAATAAAGAAAGATACAGAGACAAAAAAATAGGGGAAATTCCAAGAAAGGAGAGAGGGGCAGGGGGGGGGGGGGGAGAAGAAAGGGGGGAAAAAAGGGTGGGAAGAGGGAAATGGAAGAAAAGAGGAAAAGGGGAAAAAAATTCAGTTTATAATAATTGACTCACAGAAATGATTTGTAAGAGTGGGCTTCATTAAGTCCGGGAGGTATGGTAGCATTTAACTTTTCTATCCATAAAGTTTCACGCTGCAATATCCGCCGGTCCCAGTTGCCTCCTCTGAGATCAGGAGATATGATCTCAAGGACCCTGAAAGTTACACAGGAATTGTCAAATCTATGATGTAGCCCGATATGACAGGTAACCGGGGTCAGAATTTTGCCCCCGCCTGAATAATATACATGGTCACCCACTCTTTGGCCAAGCTGCCTAATTGTTTTACCAACATAGAAGGCTGAACATTGGCACTTCTTGAGGTATATTACGCCACGTGTGGAACAATCTGCAAATCCACGCAATTTGTGGGTAGATCCATTGGGTAAATATGTAATAGGACCCTCCTCAATCCACGGACAACAGGAACAACAACCACATTGGTATGTCCCAAGTTTGTTCCTGGGTTGTGGAAGGTCGTTGGTATAGTGACTTTTTATGAGGAGGTCCCGTATGGACGTCGCTCGTCTGAACACTATTTCAGAATATTCTTTGACATATTTAGAAAGGGCGTTTTCCTCGCTGAGGAGATGCCAGTGTCTTTGAAATATGGCTCTTAGTTGTTGGTGATTGTTAGAATATTGGGTGATTAGTTTTACTGTTTGATCGGGATCTGCTCTATTTCTTCGTTGGAGTATGTCGCTTCTATTGAGTCCCCTGGCCTTGTTAAAGGCCTTTCTCAGTATAGTACAGGAGTAACCTAGTGAAAGTAACCTGTTTTGGAGTTTGGGGGTAAACAAGGGGAAGCGATCTGCCACAGACATATGAGATGTCTAGCTGTCTCCATCCCTAGTAAAATATAGTGGAAAGGAAAAGAGGCTTTTGGGACTTTGAATGAGTACAGCTAGACGTATATATATATATATATATAATAATATGTGATGTGATAAGCATGTCCTAATAAGACTCCAAAGGTGGGGACCCATGAAGGACTGACATTATATATATATTAAAGGAATGCTTGATAATATGACATCTATGAGTCTATAGGTCATAGATCGTCTGTTCAATCATGGTAGATGCAAACAATATTAAATACAAGGAATATATCATATCCAAAGTTATCATTTATAAAAAAACATATTTATTGTGGAAACCATTTCTCTTAGAGGTACACAATTTTAAAATAAACAACTTTATATAACCCAAAAAAATGGGGACCCCTAGAGGGTTAACACATAATCAAATATCTAATTTATTTTATCTAACATGACAAACCTGGGCAATAGTACAGTAAACACATACAGGTCATATACATGAAAAAACATACATAAATATATAATATATAGGCATAATCAAAGTCATTCCTATAGGAAATAAAATGTTTTGGAGTTTCTTAGCTTCCCGAAGGAAGTCGACCTCCAAAGAGCAATTCCTCCGTATGCGCAAGTATTGCGCATACGGGATGCTGTTCTTTAAAGGGGTGGGGTGTGCGCTAGATGCATGCAAAAGCATGTTTCCAGCACTGGGTTTCATATAAAGGCTGGTAATAATGTGACCATTGCTGTCCTTCTTAATTTCTGTATCCAAAAATACAATATGTTCAGGATGAAAATTGTAGGTGAATTTTAGATTGAAATCGTTTACATTTAATGTAGATAACATTTTTTCAAGTTCACATTGTGGACCCGTCCATATTAGGAACAGGTCGTCAATGTAACGGAACCAATGTGTCACATATCTCAGCCAAAAAGCATAGGTGTCGCAAGAGAAGATGTGTCTCTCCCACCCTTCTAGGAATAAATTTGCACTTTACCCTGCTTTCTTTGTTATTTTTCCAATAAAGTATTATATTTCCTTTTTATCTTGACTTTTGCTTCTCTATCTCTCATATGTACTATACCTAGCACCCCAATTGAAAAGTCCCCTGCTATAGGCGCCCAATCCTTTCTGTTTTCAACAGAATTTGATTGACAGCAGCGGGAGCCAATGGCTCTCATTGCTATTAATCTGTGCAGTGAGGAGGGACAGAGCCAGGATCGCTGCTACTCTCATGCAGAGCGCTAGATTGGGATCGGGCTAAGGTAATTATAAGGGGGATGAGGGGGGACACATGCAGCACAGAAGGTTTTTTACCCTAATGCATAGGCTTGACAACCGCTTTAAACACATGACCCACAGGAAAGATCAGTATAATACGTTTTCTTTTACATAGGGGCTCAGTTAATTATTTGTTTTTTGGCCATAGGATTACTTTAAAAACTCAATTCTCATAAACCATTGGATTCAGAGATAGGGAGAACCATGTGGTAGGCTGACCCACGGATCTAAGGTCTAGTTTCCAACTGAGGGATTTAACCTCTTGGCTCCGGCCATACGTATATATGCAGCCTCTCGGTGCCTGGTCCTTAGTGTTGAGGAGCTGCATATTTGCATGAATTGCTGTGTATACACCTGTTTTGGGAGCATGCACCCTGCGTGCTCCCAGCACGGTTACCGTCCCCCAACCGATAGCTCCTGATCAAGTTTTTGGATCACGTGACCGCTGTGAAAGTCAATTATGCTGGTCACATGATCTTAAGCCGCGCCTCGCTTCCCGGGATCATAGTCCTATCAAAGCGACGGGAACCGCCAACGCTAAGAGGTTTAGGTACGCTTCCATCCCAGTGAAGATTCTCATTATATTCACTGGTGCTGTGCTGTGAGAGCTGTGTCACTTGAAGCTTGTTGCTCAAAACTCAAAAAAGAACATGAGCTTCTTTGGGACAGAGCCACGCATTTTGGTCCCTATAAAGCTGAATGGGAGATCCTGAATGTAGAATGAAGGCCTCTTGAAATACCCTTTAGGGAAAGGGAGCCTTAAATGCTGAACACATGGCATCACTGTGGGCTTGAACCTAACACAGGGAGGTATTATTGCTCCATTAGGATTGGCTACAAAGACCTGAGGTGACTTAATGAAACCTGAACATAAAAGGCTACACTGGGGGATGTCCGACTGAACTGAGAAGATTCAGCTGTCACAAGAGTTACCCACCCTTCCTCCCATTCTGATGTTTTTTCACAGCTTTATTGGTGAACTTGTCAGCAATTGATGGGTTTTTTTTTGTGCTATGACCTCAAATTAAATTCTGGGGTCAGTCTAATGCCTGTCTGGCACTGAAGGTAAGGACAGGCCTCTTAGACTATGTGAGTTTATGTTTTATGGGTGCTTACAGTATGACTGGCTTTGTTGTTTGGTACACTCGGAAAGTTGTTACATTTGGAAAGTTCAATAAAGCTGTGGCCTTGCCTTATTTAAAAGTTAGTCAGCTTCTGTGTCTTTTTTGGAGGGCAAGGTATTGGTTTATTAGTTGTTCATAAATAAGCCTTTGCTTCTCAGCAGTTGTGCACGTTTCCTCGTGAAATTTCTTACCTCTCCTTATCCTAGTAACTAGCTAAAACAAGAGCACTCAGGCCTGAAAAACATGTGTACAAAGGCACATAGAAAAAAAAAAAAAAAACCTATCCAAAACGCTTAAAGAGTAACTCCACTTTTGTTAAGAAAAAAATATTTCCCTCTGGGTGATCTATGTACATTCCAGGGATTTTAACAAACTTTGCTGTAGATTCCTACCTTTTGTTATTCTGAAGAAATAGCTATTTGTTTGTCTGTGTCCATGCGCAAAATGAATCTCTCAGCTGCTACACTTGAAGGGCTTTAATGAGGACACTTGTAGGGTCTGCATACCTTTAGATGGGATTTCCCTTGGAGAATATCTCATAAAAAATGAGATTTTTGTTGCAGGGGATGCTCAAAACCTGTTTTTTTATCTTAGTGCAGACTTCTGGGAAAATCAGTAAGCCAATTACACAAGCAGGAAATGACATATCTGGGGGTGCGTTCTTTACACCATCTGTATACAGAATTCCTCTAGGTTGCTATATTGCATTTTACAGAAAATGACAGTGCTGCAGATTTAAAAAGAAAGGTAATTTTAATAACATAACATTCAGTTACAATATACCTTGTGTAACAATTATTTATTTGCTAATTTTTTCCCACTAAAGCGGAGTTACCCTTTAAGCCCATGTGTGAACCTAGCAGTTCAGTACTGCATAATTTATTACTATTGTGATATAAAAAGATATAAACTAAAGTGCCTTTGACAGTGTAAGACAGTATATTTTTTTCGTCTTTTCCTGAGCACCTGTTTTTTGTGTCAGCTCTCATATCTCATTGCTCACCCTAAAAATTCCCCCCTCAAAAAAGTCATATCAAAGGACATCAAACACACAACTCCGTCTAAAAGCATAGACTTTTTGGATGGAGTCAATAGATTTAAATGGCACTGAAGGAAGTGTGTACTACCCCTATAAACAAAATTAAAAAAACGTTCATATGCATTAATAGTAGTCCATGGCTTTCATATCAGAAAGTGGCAGCAGCCCCAAAGTGTAAAGCAAACACTGTCAATCTGGAAGGAACAAAAGGGGGCGCCAACTAAGTGTAGTATTAAATCACAAGCTTATTAACCTCTTCTCGATGGCAGTACACATACTGTATATGCCTCCTCTCGGCAGGTGGGCCTTAATGCCAGGAGGCCCCATATTTGCATACCAAATGCACCCCGACACAGTTACCGGCAGCTATTGGAAAGCTCCTGATCTCTACTTGCGATTACAAGCTTTCCAATCATGTGACCGCTGTGACAGCAAATTACGGCAGCCACATGATCAGAAACCCCACCTCCCAGCATCAGAAAGCTCTTAAAGGGCCAGGAGGCTCTGGCATTGAAAGGTTTAAAAGCTAATGGGCAACTCACATGTGCAAGAAAAAGGCAGGCATGTTTGAATGTATGAATGGGGAATCAGCTCATTTTTTTATTTTATTGATTGAAAAACAAATGAATCATGTATGGCCTCCCTTAGGAAGGTCAAAAAATCCTTTCTAATTAATGACTGTGTAATGATGAATATACATAACAGATAGAGGAGCCCTACAAGCCTGATCTTTGCCTAAAAAAACACAAATTATCCAGCACATTGCTTCATAAAATAAGGCTGCATGTGGCGCCCCTTTTTTAACTATTCATTTCTGCTGTAAAGATTCATAATAATGAAGTTTCCTTGGGGTTCTCCCCACCCTGCTGCTCTTTCTGCTGCACTTTTCACTGGAAGATGTACTCAGTGTATTCAGCCCACTGTCTGCATCTCTCATCACAGTAAGAACTGCAAATTGAAACCATAGGCCTATTGCACACTGTACTGATGCATAGCTCCCAACTGTCCCTGAATTCAAGGGACTTTCCATGATCTGGTACAAAATCCATCTGTCCCTCCTTCCTCCTCATTTGCCCCTCATTTTGGTCTGATCTATATAATTTCATATAAAATGCACTACTTAACTATAAAAAAGTGTTTCTCTTTGCCAGGACTGGCCCAAGACATTGTGCTGCCTGGGTCCAAGAATAAAATGCTTCCCCCCACCCCCAGGGTAGTATATGGACAGGCTAGGGTAGTATATGGACACGCTAGGGTATTAAATGGACAGGCTAGGGTAGTTTATAGACAGGCTAGGGTAGTATATGGAAAGGTTAGGGTAGTATAAAGACAGGCTAGGGCAATGTAGGGGTGGGCTAGGAGAGTATACGCGTGAGCTAGGATAGTATTATGGCAAACTAGGGCTGTATAGAGATTTTTGAGCATGACAGGTTATGCAACATTTGGCCTTCCAGCAGATCAGCAGCCACTACTAGAAAAAATAATGGACACCCTTTGTGTCCTGTCACAGAACTAACTTATATTACCTCTCTGGTGCTCTCTCTCCCATTGCTCCCACAGTCTTCAGTGCCTAGCCTCACGCATGCACCAGAGCAGAAAAAAGGCGTGCTGGGTGCGAGGCTGGCCGCACCCTCTCCTCCAGTTCCACCCAATAGATATGCAACCCTCAAGAGCTGCACGCGAACATCAGCTGCTGGCGGAGCCAGTGGGGAAGGGATCTTTTATTGCTCTCTGTCTCCTGTGGGTACTCCACCCCAGTGGCACATACACCTAAGCTCTTTATGTGTGCTTGGGTGTTTAACAGCCAGTGTTAGAGTGTGTGTCATCACCCTTGGCCCCAGAAAGTATGAATATGCATGTTGATGGCAGCAGAACGGCCTTTTTACAGGGCAGCAGAGTGGCCCGGGGGAAGTTGTCACCCTGCCCCCAGTCCATTCTGCCCCTTGATGGCACACAAAACTGCTAGAAAAAAAATCTTGGGAGTCAATTTGCCGCCCCTTTCCAAGTGCCGCCTGGGTACAATGGACCCAGCGGGACCCATGGTGGGGCCAGCCCTGACCAGTGTAAAACCTTTCATTCAATTTCCAAACTGCTGCATTTGTAAATTCCAAAGGCCAATATAAAGGAATAGTGGTTGTAAAAAAAAGCACTTGTGGGTTTAAACAATCATATTTTTGTACAATTCTCCTTAAAGGGGCGTGGCAGGGGGTGGGTCCTATGCTTATATACTTTTACTAATAGGTGTCCCTCATTCCCTTCTCATAAATTTGGGAGGTATGATGATGTATGACCATCAGATATTCCTGGCAGACAAAATGCAAGAATGGGCTATATATCTACTGCACGTATTTGCCAGTATTTCAGAGTATGCACACACAAGCAGGAAGTGTGGCATTTGTGTGTATTATAATATGCGTATGCGGAATAATTTAGAGATTTTGAAAAGCACCAGTCATGAGCAATGGTGTACTCTAAGCCAAATACAATATGTCCAGAAGTTATTGTTGAGATAATCTAACTGGATGGGGAAAAAGACTGAATAAAATGTATTCATCCTGTAAAAAATGTTCTTCTTTTGTATCGCTTGGGTTGTGTGCATATGATGCACATATGGCAGCCATGTTTATTTGTTACATGCTTAAAGCATATCTATGGTCAAAATGTAAAATCATCTATTCATTTCCACATAAAATTTCAAATAATTTTGTAAATTTACTCTGTGAAGAATCCCACACATTAACTTTCTTGAGTTCCATAGCACCTATTCACTATGTCCTGTGAGTGGGTACTGCTGTCACAGAATTTACAGAGCCTCCCTTCTGAACTACAGAGGTGCTGATAGGAGGAGTATCTGGAGGCAGAGTCAGTACAGGAATCACTGCTTGCAGGCAGCAAGTAACCATGGGATATATAGTCCGTAGAAATAAAAAATAAACAGCAGAGGAAATTCTGCAAAGCTTGCAGGGAATCCTGAAAGTTGTGGAAAGAGACAGCCAGCAGACAGGCAGAAATCATAAGGGGGAATAAGATTTTTCAAGCAAGTGTATATTTAGATTGTGAAAAAGGTAAGGGTGGGCAAAGTCAACACTTGTCAAGTGCTTGTCACAGCTGCAATCGCTTATAATAACCCCCCACAGCACTGGAAGATCAGAGCTGCAGGAGTATATAGGGGTAGAGTAAATAATATTTCAAGCTAACACAGCAACCACCACATAGCAAAAAAACATTTTGAAATGTCAGTTTTAAAACCAGCCCCACTCAGCTTTCTAGCCATTTGTACTGCTAAGAAATTCCTTCTCAAATATTGCAACAAAGTCATGTTTGCATGCTCGCAGAACAGCCACAAACTTTGGTACCTAAAACTATCCATGGGGATGCTTTAAAAGCTCTTACAGGTCATCAGTTTAGAGTTAACCATAAATAATAACCCTAGAATAATTGTAGCAGAATCAATGTTTTCATATTTTGGCGCCCCTGATGTGTGTGTTTCCATATACATGTGGGTGTACATATGAATCCCACATTTTTGGGGGATGTTGGAGCTTGCATGTACCCCATTACACTTTTTTTTTACTTAACATTATTGCTATCACATAGGGGACCAATAGCTCCCTATGTGATAGCATATTTATAATGATACATTCTCTTTATTGAGACATCAGGAGCCCATTAGACCCCTGTTTCTGCCCTGTACTTCACTGAAGTTAATGGTGCACAGATTGTTGTCCATTAGCTTCTTCTCCAGCCACAGCAGCAGGGAAATTCATAGCCAAAACTGGAATTGACGTGATACATGTCACTTCTAGGTTTTTACCAGTTAAAGAAGATCAGCATTTGGGCATGGTTTGTAAGTGGCCTGGGGAGCCACACATGCTGCCAACAGCTGCCAATACACATAAATGGCTGTACATGACCATACTCGGCTGAGTACTGATTGCTACTGCATTGGCATTTACCCACGCATGCTCATACAGTACTTCTCCCAAAACATGAAAGTGTCACATCCAGGGAAAAGCGCAATATCCACATGTGCGGGTAAATGCCAGTGCAGAAGTAATCTGCATTCAGCCAAACATGAAAGAGTATAGCCCTTCACTTGTATTGGCGAGTGTACGCTGTATTTGCAGCTCCTGAGCATCTGAAACCCCTAAAGATTTTATGCCTGAGCATACAGGATCCAGTAAGCATTCATATGCATGAGGCCTTAATAATCTTGCTTTTGCTCCTTCTGTTCTAATAAGGTGCACTAAAGAATGCATTTCAATATTTCACCTTGGCATATCAAAACAATTGTAATTTGCCAAACACTATGAATGCTCATTGCTCAGTTCAAAATTAAACATACCATATGTGCAAAGGAAAGCAGCAGGTCAAAAAGACATGCATGTTGTGTTTTTAAAGGAAAAAAACAGAATATGTAGAGGTATTTATCATTGAAAATCTTTTTGGAGCAAAAGTGTATCAAATTGTGTATGCGTGCTTGTCGTGCCCACAGCAAGCTCCATAATACCCTCATGGCAGCATACACTATGGCTAATTTTATTTATTATAGGGGATTCCCATGCAACCTGCATTAACCTGCATGTAAGTTTGCATTTGGTGTATGATTCTTCTATGATAAATACCTGCTCTGACGTTACAGGTGAACTCATTTCTTCAGTCTAAAAAATCAGATAATGGATATGAAGTAGGAAAAGAAAAGTTACACCAAAGGATCAGTGTAATCCCAACTAATAACTGTTCAGATCTATCATGAAATTGAAGGATTGAAGTCTAGTTTTTGTGTAATTAACTGGATCAAATTTAAGACTCTATTGGTATCTCTCACTGGGAGGGTCAACAAGACTGTCCTATATAAACAGCCAGGGTAGACAAGAGGGGACCAGAACACTTGTGTCCCCTGTCACTGAGCATCATGGGGACAATGGGTCCAGTTATTTGGATCCTTTCTACTTTGGCTTTCACTCATTCCTTAGGTACACCACCACAAGGTAAGAATTTTCACAAGCTGTTCATTTTTTTGATCCAAAGGACCAAGTCTAGGATGAAACTTCTTGCTCTACATTATGACATACTTGTTGCCAAAATTTGAGATTCATCTTTTGTTGTCTTATATGTATAGTGTTATTTTTTGTTGTTTTTTTCCAGGATGATCTCTTATAAATTTGATGACAGCTACCAAAGTTATTAAAGTGACACCATCACTTTTATCCATTCAGGGCTGTGACTGTCTCCCCTAGTTTCCTATTCCCCAGCTAGGAATACTCACTGATTGTTACCCCTTTACCGCCTCTCAACTCTGCCAGGGCCCCCCCACTATTGCTTGAACAGAGCAGGTTTTCGTGGTATGGGGAAACCTCCCCCTTGTGACAGCCAATGGGCCTGTTCAGCCAACACTGTCATTTTCACCATCCAAAAACCAGGGCTCATCTAAGATGTGCTCCTACAGGGAGTGTAGACTGGTGATTTTTTTTTTATATATATATATATATATATATATGCATACAACAGAAAAACAGAGAAATAATAAATCTTCAGGGGATTCATCCATTCTAAATGGATCCAGAAGTAAAAGAAAACGAATAACCCCCAAAAAATTACCGTAGATATATTAATATGTAAACAATCCTTAATTGTAATACCCTTCTTCGAGAGGTCTCCCTACCACAGAAAAAGCAGGGTCCTCCTGATACTATCAGGGTTCACCTTCCACTGAAACACTACAATTTTGGATTTCTAGAGTATAGCAAAAGAAAAAAGAGCAGGGGTGGGGGTGGTAGAGGATGGGTTATCAGTGGATCGTTCCTAGCAGCAGCATTCGAGGGCAGGAGCAGACGACCTCCTACTGGGGGTACAGTAAACTCCAAGAACGAGGACTCTAAACTGGCAGTTTTCAATTGGCAAGGTCGGCAATGTAACTGTAGAAGAAAGTGTAATCTGTCCAGAAGAACCAAGTCTTACAAAAACATTTCCTCTCTGTGATTTGCAGAGGCAAGGATGTCTTCAATTGTATAAATTTCCCCAATTTTGTGTAGCCAAACCCTAGATGTGAGAGTTATAGGTTGCTGGTGATTATATTATGCTTGGGGATGTGGGGGGTACACTGTCACTTTGATATGAAAAGGCAAATGGACAATGTATCTTTAAAGAGAAATTATAAAATGCATATTCTAAGGTATTATTGTAATATAACAGAAGGGTTCCTTAACATGTCATTACATATTAAATTGCCTGACATGCCATGTTTTGAGAACATATGAATTCCAATCAGATAGTGCCCTGGCTAGGATTCAAACCTGATCACTAAGCCTCTGTACTGCCCAGAAAGATAACACTCCACCTTGCGGTCCTCTGTGTCCAAAGACATACATTTTTACATATCATTTAGGTATAAAGAGTCATTTAGGTAGTCAGAACTGCTATACCTAGTTCCTTTGACTCCAACGAGGTTAGAATGTATCCGCAAACAGTCACCTTGCAGCTCCTAAAGTTAATACAAAGATCCTACTGTACGGCTGGACTGGAGCCACTGCGAGTAGGTGCTGTACATTTGACCAGAAACATCCCAACATTGTGGGCACCTTGCGCAGGGTTGTAAACGGAGATGATAGAAAGTACAGCTAACCCGTCCTCATATGGCACATCTCTTTAATTCTACTATTGGGCTCAGCAGTCCCCACTACAGCTGATTTTGGCAGAAGGGCTGCAGCTTCCTCACTTTCTTATAAAATTGGATTTGCTTAATATGTCCAACCTGGTAGCAATTTTTGGTCTACCACATATATGCTGCCACGCTGGCACCAGGAAAGCAGAATATTTCTGCACACTTTGTAATTTTTCTTTCCTGCTGCCAATTCATGGCAGCATACTGAACCCACCCAGTTCATTCCAATCATTTTGCAGGAATTGGGCTGTTGTTTGGGTGTCTAAACTTTATATCTTTGTACTGGTCCTGTGGGCAGCAGCTGGTGGTGTTACTACCACATGTACGCTGCCATAGATTGGCATCAGGAAGGGAAAATTACAGGTAGGTACGATTCAGTTTATGGCTTAAGGTGGACTAAAAATATTGTATCACATTGTAAATGCATGTCCCATTGTGCTTTAAAGTCCATAGGTAGCATTATAAATCTATTGTTTTTAGTTCAGACCTGAATCATTCACTTGTCATTAGAGAGAAGTGCTATGCAGTGCTACTAAGCAAGAAGCACAATCTGCTGATGTAATGATGAAATATAAAATGATTGATTCATAATAATGACTCCTGCCCCCATGTAAATCTGCATGCTATCCTGAGAAACAATTTTATTTAAACCCCAATGGATGACTTTATTTGTAATTGCAACAGAAATCTATTTTTTGGGGAAACTAATGGCACATACACTAATCAGTGCCTCTTCCTGATCATAAGTATTCAACATAAATATACTGTATACACTTGTACATTAAAGAATACTTCTACATAGACATTATAAGTTGGCTTATTACAGTTAAACGCCATTCTAGCTTGCAATTTGGCAAATCAAAGAGTAATAAGACTGTAAAAGTTGTGTAACACACTCAGTATCACAATGGAAATGGAAGTTGCCCTGTATTATTTAATTAGGTCTGAGCAGTGTATTTTTTAACTGGAGCTGGTCTTTAGATTTTGCTTTGTCTAATTCACTTTTGGAGAGATTTCTCTTTAGTTCCTTTTCTGTCTGACATCCCTTACCTGAATAGGGTATAAATCTCATTGGGGACAAACTACATATATCTCTTCACTCCTATTCATACCAATTGATACTCTTTCTAACAGTGATGAATACGGCACACAACAACCTTGTCTGCAGCACCTGGGGAAGTTTTCACTATAAGACCTTCGATGGAGCTATCTATCAGTTTCCAGGAACATGCAACTATATATTTGCCTCAAACTGTAAAGACGCATATGAAGACTTCAACATCCAGATAAGACATTCACCAAGCTCAGATAGGACAGTGGTGTCCCAAGTGGTGATAAAGATTGCGGGCATTGTCATTGAGATGAAGAAAGGTGTGATCGAAGTGGGAAGGCAAAGGTAAGTCTGGTTGAGAATGCATAGATTAATGTTAAATTGAATCCAGGCATATACAAGTTACTATAAAACCACTTTTCTTGCAGGGTCACTCTTCCATACAGCCAGTTTGGAGTACAGATTGAGTACAACAGTGCATATGTGCAAGTTTCTTCCAAGCTGGGAGTAGTGCTTTTATGGAATGAAGCTGATTCTCTCACGGTAAAAGGCTTTACTCATATCATCTACAATTATTCTCAAAAGTTTGTGTTAGTGACGCTGAATCCTTTACCAAAGTAGTTCTCTTGTATCTTAACTGCCAAAGTTTTCATCATGTTATATTAAGCAGCCCGTTTAAAATAAATGGACTGTCACCTGAACAGCTGGAAAAATAGGTCCTGCACCATCGTTTATTAAGCACAACGCACAGAGCATACGTATCTGGGTGTTCCTTAATGGTATGCAGATACCTTGCAGTGCACTGTAGATGTGCATTTGGATGCAATTAACTTTGCATTGCTATGTATATCTACCATGTGTTGGGGGTAACACTCATTATAATGTAGGCCATGATGCACACTCTGGTGTGGAGAACCCTAAATCTCCTCTATCCACCAATACTATAGCTTATGATTTGACTTGCAAGGTCCAGTATTATGCTTTTCTTTAGAAATACCACACAATTTCCCACACAAACTGCTGCTGCGTACAGCCAATCATGAGATGAATTAGAAGATGTGGTTGTACTTATTTATGCTCTAGAGGTTGTATAAAGCACCACATGCTTTTGGACCTATGCTCTGAACACACATCATCTGCATTCAGAGCAAACGTTAGTGGCAGAGGGCAAAGGGCTATTTACCAGTATTGCCTGCAGTCTCCCTGCAGCTGTTTTTTCTCTAAAACTGACTTACATAATATTCTGAGACTAGCAGTGAGATCCTTAATCTCACACTGGAGATATGCAGATATGAGGCTGTAGGCACAGAAGTGTCTAGGCACAGTCACATACCAGAATGTGCACTGCTATTTTTCTGGAGGAATTCCAAACAAAAGGTACATTGCTCATGGCATTGCTAAGGCACAGCTAACATTTGCAGATGTTCAATATCAGGGGGCATTAACAGCTGTGAATGTGCCTGACACCGATTAAATGCGAGAATGGCCGCAGGGGTTCCAGGTCATTATTGTGGGGAGCAGCCCCATTGAAAGCAATGAGAGGTTGCTGGCTCCCGCAGTTAATTGTGGCCGCTCACACTGTGTCCAGAGATGATCACTCACCAGGGTTCTCACATGCAATTGATGTTGGGCATATTCACAGGTGTGAACGTAGCAAATCTTCACTTTTTGAGTTTAGGCCCTCTTTAATGTAATAGCAAGTTTATTATTAGACTTGACTAAATAATATGCAATCGTTGCTTCTTTCATGCTGCCATTTCTTCTTTTAGTGACAATGTTTTTGCCTATGGCTGGCATGTATCACAAAACCGTTTTATTCCATGTATCTTACATTTATGTTAACTTGATTTACAGGTGACTGTTCCATCAAAATACATGAACAGCACATGTGGATTGTGTGGAAACATGAATGGGCTGACTCAGGATGAGTTTGTGGATAAAAGTATGTTCTATTTTATACTTACCAATCCTATATTATAACCAGTGTTGGGCTAGTTACTCAAAAAATGTAACTAGTTACTAGTTACTAGTTACTTCTGTAAATTGTAACGAGATTACTTTAATAGTTACTGCATTTGAAAAGTAACTTCACTACTTATTACTTTACTTTCCTCTTTCTTAATTGACCATGTAGAAGAAGATACATGACACTCTTTCTGCATAGAGTTTATTGTATAAACACAGGCTTTGGGAAACACGAGAACAAAACCTGAAAAAACAGAATAAAACATAAAGTGCAACAAAAAGTCATAAACTTCATCCCTCTCTATTCTTCGAAATAACGATTGTATCGCATGGCTTGGGTAACGCAGGAAATCGTGTTCCTATAGCCTAGTAAAGTAGTGTAGTTACCAATATTAGTATTGTAACTAGTTACGTTAATTCGTTACCAAAAAAAGTAATGTAGTTACTGTAATCCGTTACTTTGTAACTAGTTTCCCCAACACTGATTATAACATATTCTTTCTTAGGCTGGCCGTACATTATACAATGCACAATGTCTCAGCTTACATTTCAGAGACAGATCTGTCAGATCCCCGCTCCCCTCTATGGGAGATCGGATGAAAATGGACCGCCTGTTCGTTCTCATCCAATCCTATCCGATCCTCCAGACGGATAGAAAATAGGGTTACCATCTGGCTGGATTTCACGGACTGGATCAGATTGGATAGCAGTGGGTGTCAGCGGACATGTCACCGCTGACACCCGCTGATCCATAGGAGTGCATGAAGCATCCGATCAGGTCCGCCTGAAAAACTGTCACCCCTTGTGAAAGGGGCCTAAATCTAAAAGGAAATTGTACATTAAAATTGTTTAACTTAGGGCCACAGCCTTAGTAGTGTTTGTTATTTACAGAACCTAATTTTCTTTCACTGAATACACGTTTTCAACAAAGCTATTTTCATTTAAATTCATTTTATAATATAGCTATCAGCACATATTGTAGAACAGGTCACATAAATGTGGTAGTGAATAATTATCCAATCACTGTATACTAAAGTCATATTATACTGAAGATGCAATAGGAATATCAGACATCATTGTGCACAGTAGTATTTAAGGGTTTATGGTTTACGTTGTATGTATTTTAAATAAATTTTTTAAGGAAGAATTCAAGGTATAGATATTTTTTTATAGTTACATGTAACTATAAATATACTATACCTGTGGGATCCCTCTATAAGCTGGAAATCACTGTAGAAGATACTACTACTTCTGTGACCTCCAATAGCTTTCAGGTCCCATGTCAAAGCGACTGCCCTGCTGCAATCTGAATACAAAACACAGGAGGTTTCCCGCTTGGCACCAGTGCCATTCAGACAATGTTTTGCAGTCCTTCAATGAATGCAAAGAATTTTCTGATTGGATAAGGCGGAAGGTTACATCATCTTTTTTATAAGATATACTGTACACACTATGTTGGTGAAAATATATGTGTTTATACAGATATCCAGCTGACACCTGTGCAGTTTGGAAACCTGCAAAAGATGGATGGACCTACGGAGCTATGTGAAGACGTTCTACCATCTGCCCCTAAAAATTGCGGCAATCTGGTAAGATTTTAGAAAAACGTTTAAAAAGAAAAAGAGGGGAATTTACTAAAATTCAAGCAGACAGAATCTAGAGCAGCTGTGTAATTCCAACCAATCAGCTTCTAGCATTCATTTTCAAAGCTTAACTGAACAAGCTGAAGAAGCTGATTTCTGATCCAGCCGGTCACTGTGCAAAGTTACTCAAGATTCTGTCTGCTCCAGTTTTTAATAAATTCTCCCCTCCCATGTGTTTTATTGTCTTTCATATAATGACTTTAGATTCTGCTGTTATTTGTGTAATAGGCTTACAACTAATTCTTGCACTCAAAAGGAAGATTCTGCTCTGTGAAATTTGCCCAGAGATTAGTAAATGTGGTGAGATTTATTTTTCAAATAGTTTTTAATCATGTGCAAGGAATTGGACAATGGAAGTCTATAGAGTTTCACCTAATTTACTGAGTTAGGGGAAAACTTCCCTTGCAAAGTTAAAGGAATTTTTTAGTTATAGTGTAAACTTTCATTTTATAATAATCAGCATCCTTTAGCAATACAAATATGAGTTAATGTGACAATGCAATATGAGCTTACTTGAAAAAAATCTCCTTTCGTGTTGTAAGTGTTGCCTGTCCGCTGGCCATCTTTTTCCACAGCTTCCTGGATTCCCTGCGTGCTTTGCAACTTCTCTTCTGCTGTTTGATTTCCATTTTTAAGAACTTCATATCCCATGGTACCTTGCTGCCTGCAGGCTGTGATTCCTGTGCTGACTCCATCTCTTAAAACTCTTTTCTGTAGTTCAGAAGGCAGGCTCTGTGAAATGCGTGACACAGCAGTGCCGACTCACAGGCATAGTGAATACGTGTCACAGAATTTAAAAAAAATAATAAATGTGCGGGGAACTTCAGGTAGGTTTACAATCTATAAGCTTGTTCAGATTATTAGGAGTAGGCTAGAAATAATTGAAATAGAATGTGGAAATTAATTTAAGATTTTACATTTTAACCATAGATATACTTTAACAGCCTATTTTCTTTGGTAAATTAATCCCATTGCCCTTATCAAAAGTAAATCCCAGTTTGGACAATGCAATGGGACACAGGCCACACTATTTTCTTGTCATCAAAATTGGCACCAAAGACAACCAATTTGACCATAGCACTTTTTTTGGGTTTGCAAATAAACAACCATACATTAAACTTAAACCTCAAAACTTCAGTAAATAACAGTAAGTGCTTAGTCATTAAAACTCAAGCATAATCACATGGGATAGTAGTCAGGATCTTCAAACTTAAAACTCTATATAAATATACATATAAAAAAGACAATGACCCAAAATAACTTGGATTTAATTGGCCGCGGCCGTTTATTATTGGTTTAAATATAAATAAATAATAAAATTCAATATTTTATTACAAACACTTCAGACAACCTAGCCATTACAGCTCAGGCTGCATCAATAAATAAACAGATTTTCTTTTAAAACAACTCCCACATATTTCAAAATACCACTAGTCCCCCTTTGCATAGTTACAAAGGTGACCTACCACATAATAACAGCCGCGACATAAGGGGAGGAGGGGATGGGGAACACACAGCTTGAAGCTCTCTGAGGTGACTGAGCCCCTCTGGTACCGTACCCTTCTTATAAACCTCCTAACCCCTTTTCTAAACAAATTCCCGCATCCACCACAGGTGAACCTATCACCTGCCAGGATATGTAGTCCCACCTCCTTCAGGCTGTCTCCAGGCAGGTTCCCACTACTTATCCCTGAGGTAAATTCCTAGTGACATTACCCGCCTAAATTCTGACTAAAATCAAATCTTTCTTGTCCTGTCACTTATCCCATGAGGAAAAGGGGGCATAAAAATGCCCCTTTTCCTTCCATTCTCTACAATAATAAAGTCCACCCCCCCCCCCCGACCCTGGAGGCGACATCCAAAAACAAGTGCTCGCGACAGAAGGGTGGGGGGTAACCTCTTTTTCTGACTGACCGACAAGCACCTGTAAACAGGTCTCAGCCCTTTATATAATGAGCCCCATGCCTTTTAGAAATTTGCACCACACCTGATTGGACACCTTTACCTGGGCATCCAGGTATGGTGAGAGTTTAAATGGGTAAATATTACTGTATTATGTAACTAGTTATTTAAACAGAAAAATCTGCTTATAACTAGTCATAATATACACCAGTATTTCCTATTCTGCTCTTTATGACAACTAAAACTTTTTTCCAGTTTGCAACAGGTGAAATCATTAGCATGGCTCCATTGAAATGTAATTAACACACAAGTATCCCCATTTCAAATTATGAAAACCATATTCTGTGTAAGGATAGACAATCACAAACACAATCTCTCTTGTGCTTAGGAAAATCGTCCCTCCAGATGGGTATGTTAAGATCTTCATTAAACTTGAAAGCGGATAACCACGGTCTTGCTGCCCTCAAAGACTTGGGGAAGGTTACAACACTGTAACCATACAAAAACACACAGAGGGCGCCCCAACCTAGCGCATTATCCTGAGACAAATCATTTATTGTATAAAAACATGGTAAGTATTATACTCACAAAGTTCCAAATATTAAAAGCGCATCACAAATCTCAGCATGTTCCATCCAAATGTATCAACATGTACAGATACAACAGAAACTGAAGACCCCCGATTGGCTGACACGTTTCGAGGAATTCCTATTCTTCAGAGCCACCAGGTGAGATTTGTGATGTGCTTTTAATAATTGGAACTTTGTGAGTATAATACTCACCATGTTTTTATACAATAAATTATTTGTCTCAGGATAATGCACTAGGTCAGTGCGCCCTCTGTGTGTTTTTGTATGGTTTAACCGCTTTACCACTGGTCACTGTGCTGCTACTGCAGCACAGTGGCTCGTTATTGTCTGGCGACGTAAGTCTACGTCACCAGACATTCCCCTCTCTCGGCGGCGCGCGCGCACCGCCGGAGGGCTCGCTCCCGCTGTTTTCAGTTATAGCGGGAGTCGGGCCAGGGGAGGAGCGGCAGCGATCGGTGGGCGGATCTCCTAAGTGACAGGCAGGGTTAGATTTCAGGGTTCAGCATAGCTGAACCCTGGATCTGTCCCTGTGTCACACAGTCACCTCCCCCCCACACGTTAGTAAGCACCAGGCATACATTAACCCCTCCCTCTCCAATAAAATTAACCCCTTCCCTGCCAGTGTCATTTTTACAGTAACAGTGCATATATATAGCACTGATTACTGCAGTAATGTCACTGGTACCCCCAAAAGTGTCAAAAATGTCAGTCAAGGGTCCGATCTGTCCGCTGGAATGTCGCAGTCCCGCAAAAAAAATTGCAGATCGCCGCCATTACGCGTTAAACAAAAAAACACCAAAAGTGACAAAAATCTTTCCCTTAGTTAGTAAACGCAATAACTTTTGCGCAAACCAATCAAAATACGCTTATTGTGATTTTTTTACCAATCATGGGTAGCAGAAAACAAATTGGCCAAAAATTTTAAAAAAAATTGGTTTTTACATCTTTTTTGGGGGGAATTTCATATAAAAAAAATGTTAAAAATATTGTTATTTTTTCAAAATAAACGCTTTTTTTTTGTCTATAGCGCGAAAAGTAAAAATCGCACAGGTGATCAAATACCACCAAAAGAAAGCTCTGTTTGTGGGGAAAAAAAGGACGTAATTTCCGTTTGGGTACGGCTTCGCATGACCGCGCAATTGTCAGTTAAATTTGCACAGCGCCGAATCGCAAAAAGTGGCCCAGACGTAAGACAGCAAAATGCTCTAGTGGTAAAGTGGTTAAGGATAGGCAATACTGCTACAAAAATGACAGTAATATAAAAGGATAGAGACTGAATTTAGAAAAAGCGTCTTTATTTCATGTGGGCAGTCACACATCATTAGTGAATACAGCCGTAACTACTTTTTGTCATGACCTTTTACAAAGCATACAGTGCACTACAATGTTGATGTTTATGATCTCCTCCATACAGAAAGAGACCTGTGTCCGGATGCTTTCCAATGCAGCCTTCGATGACTGTGACCTGCGTGTGCCTCAGGATCTGTACATCGAGGCCTGTGTGTTTGACCTCTGTAGATGTCAGAATTCATCTAAAGCCTCATGCTTCTGTGATACCCTGTCTGAGTATTCCCGGCAGTGCACCCATGCTGGTGGGAAGCCAAAAAATTGGAGAAACGGCACCATGTGTGGTAATTACGTTTTTTCTTGGCCTTTTCTAAGATAGTTTTCCACCACTTTGTTGAAAAAGTATTATGCAGAGTGTGCTGCACCAGCTATCAGAAAATGGTTGGTTATTACAGCCGACCTTCAGGGGTCACTTTTTATTTAGTTTTGGATAGAGCAGGGAAATATTTTATTGCTGCTTGTGTCTTTGTTGGAGAGATTTCCACTCACTTTCTGTCAGAACAGGAAATTACAAAAAATGTCTTCTGTGGGGACATAAAAACACTTGTTTTTAGCAGGGGAGGAAGGGTTAGAATATCTGACAATATTTATATTGCTGACTGTGCCTTCCTGTTCCAGTATAACATCTCCCCATATATTGCACAGACATTATAGGCACACAGGATGTGAGGGAAAAGCTCTGATTGGGACATGGAAAGAGATAAAAGCATTCAAAAAATTCTTCCACTTTAAAGTTTATTTTTAAATACTGTTTTTGGCTAAAATTAGACTTTAAGAAGTTGGAATCTATAGTATACGTGACACTGCCACAGTAAAATTAGTCTCTGCCCCTTTAGTGTATCTTTACGTTGGTAAAATGCATTGGGATTGCTTTACTAAAACTAGAGAGTGCAAAATCTGGTGCAGCTCTGCAAAGAAACCAATCAGCTTCCAGTTTTTTTTTGTCAAAGCTTAATCAAACAAACTGAAGTTAGAAGCTGATGGATTTTCATGCACAGCTGCACTAGATTTTGCACTCTCCAGTTTTAGTAAATCAACCTCATTGTGATTTTTTTTAATGTGTGTGACAGGAGTGCACATACAAGGCAGTCATAATGAAGCTAACCATACACTCTGCAATATTTTCAGGTGTTCAAATAGATTTTAGCATTTCCTAATAAAAAGAATGTGCCATGACCAATCCAAACATTTTACAACATGCTTTGGAGTTTCTTTTAGCGATTGCACCTTGCAGATTCTGAAGAAAACGAAAACCATTCTTTCACTGTAAAAAACATCAGAATAAGTCAGGAACCATAGAGGCTGGAACCACTTATATGATGGCCACGGTGATGGTCAGACTTCATAATGGCATATAAGATGTGTCCATTTATGCCCACCTATGTAGCTTTAAGAACATATCAGCAAGAGGAAAGTTCAGAAGTAACCGTAGAAAAAAATAAATAAAATTGATCCAAAGAGTAGTTAATATTTGGAACAAACTTCCAGCAGAGGTAGTGAGTTAGTCAACAGTAAGTAACTTTATACATGCTAAGGACAAACAGATCTATATTCAAATAAAAAAAGGTTCAAAAAAGGGGGCAAACTCAATAAACCTTTTTTTTTTTTTTTATTCTTCTGTGTTTTAATTGGCCAGTTTTGTAAAGCCAAGTTAATTATTAGAGACTACTTTCTAAAAGATGTCACTTAGTACTGACTTTGAGTGTTTTATTGGCAGAGAGGACCTGTCCAATGAACATGAAATATAGTGAATGCGGTTCACCTTGTGCTGATACCTGTTCCAACTCTGAGCGGACGCTTGTTTGTGAAGATCATTGCATAGATGGCTGCTTCTGTCCACCAGGTAAAATCATTTTTATTTTTTTTTAACAGCAAACATTCCTTGTGTGTTTTTTGTGATTATTCTGAGGTGGGCTATTTCTACAGATATACTGTATAACAGATTAAACTACTAATTCAACATGATCCTCCAAGGTTATCTGAAACTCAGTTGTTCTCAAAGGATGACACAATGGGGAAATTTACTTACAGAGGTTGAGACTCTTTACTCAATACATTGTAGCTGTGTTCACTTTGAATCTCCAATACAGGAATTAGCTTTTTACATGAATACATAATTTAAATAATTTCAGTTTATGGAGTGAAGAGTCTCAACTCCATTAGGGCTCATTTACACTTGTGGGGGTGGTAAAACATATGGTTTAACCGCATTTTTAGCACTCCACCCCTTTAGTAGCAAAGGAGGCAGAGAGGCAGGTACACATGCTGTGGCTGTGATGCTTTGCTTTGGCCAAGGAGAAAATGATCCCCCTGCTGCATTCTGTGGGCAGCACTGCCACCAATTATCACCCATTCAAGCAAATGGGAGCTGCGTGACGACTTCCTCGCAAACATGTAAAATGCCCCTGGTTGCAGTTCTGTGGTGTGACGTTTATGGGGTTAAAACAGGCAGTGACCAGGGGACAGATCACTTACTCACCGCTTGCCAAACGCCTCTAAAAAATGATCCAACTGCTAGTGCAAGCATAGCCTAAGTAAACTGGCCTTAGTAAGTCATCACAGCATTTACTCTGGTTATTGGCGCCACAAGAATAAGAGTTTATTAGAACCATCGTCTAATCTCAATCAATCTTCTTTCAGGAACGGTGCTGGATGATGTTGATAACCGAGGTTGCATCCCACACAGTAAATGTTCCTGTACCTACAACAATAAGAAATTTGCACCTGGAGAATTTTATACCAGCAGCTGCCACAACTGGTAAGGACTAAAAAATACTTGTAAAAAGTGCTCAGCAATAGGGTGTTTTCTTACCTTAAGCTGGCCATACATGGAATAAATTTCAGCAATTTCCTGCATCCAACCTCCATACAATAAGTTGCAGTCACTGTTTGGGTATTCTGACAGCTGGAGGCACTGACTGTCAGGATATATTAGTTTACAGAAGAGGTTTGTCTATTCTTGCTGTTTAGCTTGCATGAAGGAATGGAGAGTCAAGTGTAGTGAGAGGGACCTCTATAACTTGTGACCTAAAGCAATTATCTCAGTAGGTTGTCCCCTTTGAGCCATTTCTTTTTTTTATCATAATTTCTTTATTATTTTTATGTACTCCTTCTACTGCTATTTGGGCACACCTGAAATCAAGGCTGTATCATTTTTTTCTAAATACAAGAGCCATGGGTATTCTTTGTGTATTTCTTAGCGATTTGCACAGTAATCCAACAAACAATAACTCCTCCACTTTGCCTCTGTAGAGGAGTTTTGTGTAAAGACCAGTCACTACTCCTTGAGCATTGTGACTGGTCTTGTCCCCGCCCCCCTTCTGTATTTTTTTTTTTTTTAAAGAGAGCCTATAGCTGGAGAACCTGCTGGGTCACACCTACACCTCTGCTCTCTGCACAGGCTATGTACAGCACCAACTTTTTGTACAAAGTTATATCTGGGTTTGCAAAGGCATTTGGTGTACACAAAGTAAATTTATATGCTTTGTAATTTTGAGGAATATATTTAATGTTTTCGTGCCTGGAGTTCCTTTTTAAAAACACAGCTTTCCCTATGGGAAAGGTATTTTCTCAATCCTTTGTTAAATTCTCTATCAGAATTCTTGCTTAGTACTTTCTTTTGTGACAGTCTTAAATAAAAACATCTATTTTAAGTTGAAAAAGCACTCTAAAGCTGCTTTGAAATTTCAAGAAATTAATTTGAGCAATAAACAATAATATTAATAATAATTTATCTGACTGTATTTACATTGTCTATTATAGCACTTGTCATGGTGGTCAGTGGAGCTGTGAGGCCTTGCCTTGTGCTGGACGCTGCTCACTTGAGGGAGGCTCACACGTCTACACCTATGATGGTGGTCACTATAACTTCCATGGAGACTGTAGCTACATCTTTACCAAGGTAACATTGTTCTTCAAGCCTTCGAATTTCACACTTGTCACTTTCACACGAGTCAAAACACTAAATGCACAGTAGTAGCCATATGGTGGGTTTTCATATGTTCAGTATTTACCCATTGTAGTATTTCTATAATGTTTTCTGTAATTCATTTTCATAGAGATTAAATCCAGTAAGTCAGAGATTAAATTAAAGCTGTCCGTACACTGACAGGTTTTTTTTCTTTCAGCTTGGAAGTTGAATCTCCAGCTGTGGCTATTGTATTCCAACTGATGGCACTGACAGCTGTCAAAATACCTAAACAGCAGCTGCATCTTATTGGATGCAGTCACTGTTTGTTTGACAATTTTCTGCCTGGCTCCTCTGATTTTTTAATTAAAGTATATCAGGTGGGAGGGTGCAGCCAGGACCACCAATGAAGCTCTTTTCAGCCCGGTTCATCAGAAAAAAAATTTGATAAGTGCATGGCTATCCTAAAGCATTCAATTTTACATAAACTGTGTGATAATTTGCTGTAGAACAAGCCTGGTTTCCATAAGGTTAACCCATTGATAAGAAGAAGCTCTAGATCTCAAAATACCCTGGGGCTAATATAGATAAAAGCCATCTGTATTCTGGCAGATGGATAGATGGATTTTAATAAACATTTTGGTTGAAGAGATGAAAATGATATATTGTCACTAAAATTAGATGTTTTTTTCCTAATGCAAAACAACTGCAAAATGCAAAACTGGTCAGTAATGTTTAGAATTACACTATTTCCATGCCACAGTCCAATAGCTTCATTCTTCCTTGCAGGACTGTGTCACAAACATGTTCACTGTGCTGACCGAGCTGAGGAAATGTGGAGTGACCAACACCGAAACTTGTCTGAGAAGTATCACCCTGTCTTTGGTTAAAGGGCAGACAGTGAGTAGTGCTCATTGCACCAGTACAATTTACCTCTTTTCTAGGCACTGACTAAAAAGATTCTTGTAGTGTATATAGTGAATGTCACTTTATTTGTGTTGCTTGTGTTGTGTACTTGTGTTGCCCTAGCCATTTTTTTTTTTTTTTTTTACCACTTTCCTATATTGACGTCACCTCTGTAATCTGTAGGTTCTGACAGTGAAGTCGTCAGGAACTGTGCTTGTGAATGGGATCTACGCTCGTGCACCATTAGTCACAGGTAAAGAATCATGTCTGCTTTCATACTGCACATTGAAAGGTGGTCACACACTGTCTAATAAAATGACCATTACTGAGCCAGGCAATGAGATTTTCCAATCTCTTTCTGATCCCGTATCTGTATGGGGAAGAGCCAATGGAAAAAAAGATATGCCTACAGGGGCATATCTCATTTAGTATGCAAGTAGCTTATTATTTCACCTTTTCTGCCCTCTTCTTGGATTAATCAAACATCCTGTGTCTAGGCTTATGTCAGTGCCATTATCTTTGGTTGCCATTGTTTACAATTTAGGATTGGAATTAACTT
Organism: Pelophylax lessonae; assembly: GCF_965119305.1. Taxonomy (NCBI): domain Eukaryota; kingdom Metazoa; phylum Chordata; class Amphibia; order Anura; family Ranidae; genus Pelophylax; species Pelophylax lessonae. The sequence goes on along the minus strand of NC_138777.1, from coordinate 80,196,188 downwards.
TTTGCTTTCTGTCTGCCACCTGCTCTGATCTTCTGCTTGATCCTCAGCCATGCCTCTTATTCTGACCTTTGGCCCATTCTGACCTTAATGTGTGTCTAAACCCAAAACCAAAAATATAATACATTGCAACTTACTAGTCTTTGGTGTGGTGACTGTATTTGTTTTCCTATTTTTTCAACCTTCTTTTGCTTATTGTCACCTGGTAAACCTGCAAATAACTCACTTCCTGTTCCGGGAAGGCTAAGTTACTCCTCCACTCTATCTATGGAGGGAGCTATGGTTGTCACCCAGACTGCTTTCCTGTTATGGACTACAAACATGTTTGGAGCTCTTCACCTCTATTACATGGGTAGCAGGGCAATTGGTAGTTTACAGAAGATCGCTAGGAAGAAAAATATTCTTCTGTGCAGTTCACAGGAAATGACAGGGGCACTGCATTTCTGGTAAGATCATATGGTATTTTTTTATACTTGCCAAAAATGTTCTTAGTATGAAATAAAAAAAGAAAGCAAATTCATCCACCACATCTAAGGACTGATAAACTGTAATATATTACATTTTTGTTCTTGGGTTTTGTTATCCTTTCAGCTTCACCTAACAGTTTGGTACTCTTTTGTCCCACTTGAACTATTAGATGTCTCCAGCCAGGCAATCCTGAGGGTAGCACTCTAATAGTTCTTGGAAGGATACATTTCTTGCCATTAGCAGCTCTGGTAAAGACCAGTCATGGTAAGGGCTCATGCCTCAGTGTGACCATTCTGCTGCCTGCTAGAAACACAGAGGATCCACCTCACATGTGACATAAATGAATGCATGTGTGGTACTGATGCGGTCCTAGTGCAAGTATTTTCCTGTCTGCCGTGTATTGGTAGCTATCTGCCCATTTATGCACAGTCTAAATTGCAACTATTGTCAGGAATGTACAGGGCCCATTTAAAGGGTGTGGGAGATTATAACAATTCTAGAAGCAGAGAAACACATACATTAGCAGGTGGATAAACTGGTTTTAAATCCAGGAGTTAGAGGAGATAAAATATATACAGTTCCATAATAGTGGTTAAATAATTCAGTTTTGTTTTTTAACTGATTTGATAACACTCCAACATGTATACTGTAGAGTGCAGCATTATAATTAAATGCTGCTAATCTACTGTGCCCCAACTAACTATTTAAAGTGGTTGTAAACCTCAGATATGAAATATGAACAAAGCATATCCCTCTATAGTGTGTACTTGTCTCAATAAGAGCACTAAGTGTCATTTTTGTCTGCTGCTTCGTTCCTCAGCTATCAGCATGAATCATTTCTGACAAGTTTTCCTGACACCAAGAGGAGAAAAATGGTGACAGGGGAGGGACCTCCAGCTGATTGACAGCCTTGGCTCTATTCCTGTGTGCTGTATGCAGGGGTGTGACCCTTCTCTCCAATCAGCTCTCCAAGCTCTCCTCACTAAGCTCTGTAGAGTGTAACTTTAGCTCTCTGCCCCCTTTTTTCTAAACTCTCAGACAAGCTTTAAATTTCAGAACTTTGATCGGGTGTAGCAAAGAAAGGCATTCAGATATAACGGTACAAATTATGTAGGAGGATTGGTTTAATCTCTGTGTATCACCTGAGGCAAGTCTCTTCACAGGGTATATGCAAGAGTTTACAACCAATTCAATGAAAGACCACAATAGATCTAAGTAGACTTGGGTGTGCGCTGCAATGTTAAAGGAGAAGTATGGTCAAAGCTTTTTTGGCCATACTTCGAATATGGATTACAGGAGTGCAGTTCGCTCTGCACTCCTGTGATCTGTTTTCAGCTGACAGCGGGCTGAAGTCAGCTGTCGGTTGACATCACAGAGCCAACCCAGGCTCTGAAAAAATTCAGACCACATGGTCGGTATCCACCCAGAAGCCTGCACCCAATGAGCGCTAAAGCAGAGAGCAGAGAGCCACTGACTGACAGTCACAGCTCTCTGCTCAGAGCAGAGGGGGAGAACTGAGCAATCAGCAGTGTTTTATCACTCAATTCTCACTGCAGAGGCAGCAGTGGACTAATGCAGCATCCGATTGATGCTGCATCCATTTAGGTGATAATAAATGTTTTGTTTTTTTTAAAACCCTGAACTCCTCTTTTAATGCATATAAGCTGAAATCATGGCATCAATAAGCAGCAATGAAAAAAGGACCATTCATGTGGGCAAAAACAAAATAGCAAAGGCAAGAATGTCAACCCGTGACAGTTCCAAATCCTGAAATCCTCTAGTCATGTAGTCAGCACAGGCCCGATTACGGGACAATAGCTTAGTGGTTAGCACTTCTGCTTTGATGCACAAGAGTTCCTGGTCCAAATGTCTCTGCGCTTGTGTAGAGCACTCTGGTTTCCTTCCAAATTCCAAAGACATGTTGATTAATTGACTCTAGAGTCTAAAATGGTCCTAATGTGTATGTAGGCACATGTGATAGGGACCTTAGATTGTAAGTTCCTTGAGGGTAGGGACTGCTGTGCATGTATAATATGTAAGTGTTATGTGAATTGTTGGTTCTATATAAATAAATGTACAGGGTTAATCAAACATAAATACCTGTGATGAAACAAATAAAAGTTTGTGGCAAAGTCACAGCTTCTGCCTAAGAAGTGTAAGTTAAATATATACATACTATATTTCTTCTTGGATTGTCTTTGTTTATTGAATACCAGGTTGTTCCATTCTTTACATTTGTCTTTTTCAGATAATTTTGCTGTGTTGCAGCCATCTTCTTTTTATCTGGTCATTCAGACCTTCAATGGGATCCAGATCCAGGTTCAGCTTGTTCCAATCATGCAGGTCTCAGTGAGCCTGGATGCTGAGTACCAGGGAAATGCATGCGGTAAAAGTTTATCCATATTATTTTATTTGGGGCTTTAGTCTTTTATGTTCTTGGAAGTATATTAAATGTGAAAAGGGGTAAAGAAGGCTTGACTTATGGGTGACCCTTTGGGACACTTCTTTGCTTTTCTTATTCATTTTAACTTAATGTTGTTATTTTCAATGTTTTTAGGTCTCTGTGGTGATTTCAATAAGGTCCGGACAGATGACTTTAAATCTCTGAGCGGAGCACTTGAGGGGACAGCAGCTGCCTTTGCCAACACCTGGAAGAGCCTGGCAGACTGCAATGATGTGAAGGACAGTTATGAAAACCCATGTGCTCTCAGTGTAGAGAATGGTATGTCTTTTATTAAACATAATATGAGAATATCTTTTATCAAATAATTTTTAATATGCTAATACTGTATATTTTAATAATGGTGGGGTATTACTGTAGGGTTAACAAAGAAAGAACTTCATTGTAGTGACCATAGTCCAGTGAGCAGGTTGAAGGTACAGAGAAAACATAGTAAATTGCAGAGCTGCTCAATCTGAATAGTGGTGACATGCACTTTTGATTATATAACTGGTAATCTGCTTTATAGTGTGTTGGGGTATGTGAGACATACAAGTAGGAGAAATCCTGCTCTTATAAGTTGTTATACGCATATGTTTATTTAGTTTGTCTGGAGTTCCTCCATAGCTGAAGATAGAGGTAATTGCATATGACCGATTATTTAAATGTTTCATCCCTGGCTGTACAGTATATACTCACATTCCCTTTACTCCCTTGCTGCTCTGTCCAGCCACCACAAGTAAATAGATGCAGCCCTGTGTAAGCTCAGAGCTTACACAGGGCTGAGGTCTTTTCCCGCATCCATATGACGTGTTGGCTAATCACCAAGCACCAAATGTTGTCATGTGGGAGCTCTTCCATATCCATACATACTGGGTATTTCTATTTGCTTCCAATAGGCGAATAGTGTGCTGCCTGGGGGTGGGGGAACTTAACTGAATTTGTGGACTTGTTGAGCATAGATAAAGCAAAGGAGCACATTAAAGTAAAATTTTGAACATCTTGTAGACTTTCAACAAAACAAATCTGTGTTAACAGTTGCTTAGTTATTCAATGACATCTAACCCCTTATTTACTAATCTTTAGAGAGGTTTGCCAAGTATTGGTGCTCTCAGTTGTCGGACAGCAAGGGAACCTTTGCTCCATGCCATGCGGTTGTGCATCCAGCTGTGTATGAGAAGGTGAGTGACCTGTGTTAAAGAAAAAATAAATTTGTTAGATAGTGCACATGGCAGAGTAGACCACATACTGTAAGTCCATAGACAGTATCTATGCTGGTAAATAAGTTATTTTGCCTTTTAGTTTACCTGCTTTAACTTTCCTAAATGTAAATAATATATAACATTCAAATTCAATATAATAGCAAAATCAATAATTGTTATAAGATTTACCAATTATCGTGCTCAATCACACAGGAATAATAGGCTATTTGTAAATGTAAATGTTTTACATAAACTTTCCATAAATCAACACATTTCTTGCAGACCTTCAGTAGACCCTCCTATTTAAAGCGTGATTACTAAGACATAGTGTATAATTGTGTTTTGCTCCAACAGAACTGTATGTATGACAGCTGTAACTATGAAAAGAGTGAAGATCGTGTTTGTGCAGCCTTATCTGCCTATGCACGGGCATGTGCTGCTGAGGGAGTGACTCTGGTTGGGTGGAGAGGTGACCTCTGCGGTATGTATGATGGTTTTTATATGACGGATATTATTCAAGACATTCACATTATACTTTGACTTTGAATAAAAATGTACAGTAAAGTTCTGTGTATTTGAGAAATTTGTCTTCTACTGTACACAGGGATTGGTATCACAATTTTATTTTTTATATCAGCTCTATTACATGATGTATAAATATTATACATAGGTTTAAAAGATCTGCAAAATGTTTGAAATGTAGAAATAATGCAGCTAAGGTTTACTTATTACATCAGTGGTCCCTCCCCTTTGACAAATCATCATTAAAGTGTAAAAAAAAGCAAACCTGAAGGGAAAAAAAAAAAGTAAAATATATAGTTATCCCTGGCTTCTGCCCATGGTACCTAGGTGAGAGTTATGACGAGATCCTGGGAACGCTGTTTGCGCTGTTTTGGTGCATCTTCTTGTGAGATTTGGAATTCTTATTGCTCTCAGGGTCTCACTGGAAAGGTCATTATGTCACCTTCTCCAGTGCAGAAACTAGGGGTAATGTAAGTGTATTTACTAACTTTATACCCACGTTTTTTTTATTTTCTTCTTACAATTTAATGTAGCATTTGGGAATTGGAGTGGGGACCCTAGTGAAATAAGGGAACTTTGCCTTTTAGTGTAAGGTTAGCTTAAAACATTTTTCTAAACATGTTGATTTCTATATTAAAATTGATTTAATAAGGTAAACTTTTAAATTAGATAATTACAGAAATGCAAGCTATTTTTTGATATTAAATGAAATATTGTCTTTTGCTTTACCCAAAATGTGATTTAGGTGGTAATCCTTATAAATGAAAAAAAAGTTTTCATGACTAACAGAATTTTCTTTTTTGTTTCCAATTTTAGAAAAATACACAAAGGACTGCCCAAAAAACAGCACTTACCAGTACTCTATTACTACATGCCAGAAAAGCTGTCGCTCTCTTAGTAAGCCAGACCCCAGCTGTAGTTTCCATTTCACTCCTCTGGATGGCTGTGCTTGTCCAAATGGAACATTTCTTGATGACAATGGAGCCTGTGTGCAAGCTGGGAACTGCCCTTGTTACTACAGTGGTTCAATGGTGCCCCCTGGAGAAGTAATTTATGACAACGGTGCCATGTGGTAAGCTATAAAAAAAAAAAAAACAGGGTAATCATGGGTTTCGATAAAAGCTAATATAGAATTTAGGACATTACTGCAATTTAGTTTTATTGAGCTGTATATTATTATTTACCTTTCCCATTAAGTTTTTTGTAGCCATGATATTCCAAAATCGATATCTGTTTGTAGGTATAAATGGCCCACTTCTTCTACCACATTAATAACCCAAAGGGAATATTACATGCAGGGTGGTCTATGTACCACAGCAATTTCCAAACACCTGAATATGTGTGTTTAAGGTTCCAGTGCAACAAAAGGTTTTCATGTCCCAGATTTCCTAATGTTAACCCTGGTATATCAATTCATGAGCCTGGGTTAATTAAAACAGCTTACTGTGACTCTAATGAATACTTGAACTGCAGATTTTGAACATTTATAGGAATGCTGGCTCAACAATATTTTATACGGTGCTGAGACTGAACTTGGATTGGTGCAGATCCTAACTCTTGCTTTGAAAAATGTCAGTGTATCTCCTGCCATGACCTCTGCCTAATATCAACAGAATAGGATAGGAATAGGAATCTGTGGGAAAGTTTGCTGTAATTCTTGCAATGCATTTGTTTTTTTCTTATAACAAAGCTGGAGTTTAAGTTTAATCAGCATGTTCTATATATTGTGTTTCTTTTATTTTACTAATGCCAAAGCTGAGTTTCATTTCATCCTACTTGTTCCAATTACAACTATTTACCACTTACTTTTAATGTGGTCTGCCAAGTACAGCAAGCATCTTTAAATTGTGTTTTTTTCTTGGTGGTCTTCTTACTCCTTCTTTGTTGCCTTTGGCAAGCATAGGACATTCATTTGCGCAATGCTGCAACCATTTAGTCATTAAAGCAAACATATGCTTTGCCCATGAAGATAACAACTTCACCTAATTGCCACTCTTCCTAGCTACACCTATTTACCTTCCTTTTGCTATCCCATTGCCCCATTCAGACACTGAAAACAAAGAGAGGAAGCCCTGTGAACACAGAGCTAAAGATCCTCCCCCTACCCACATATGACAAAGCCAGGTGCTTAAGCGGCTTATCACCAAGTTCTTTTGAAAAACAGAGAGTAAGTCACATACTCCCCATACCAGATTTATTTCTTCTTTCTCCTGGTGTCTAAATGGGGAGGGAAGGAAAGAAGAGTATGTGCAGCAGGGAAAGGTGACAGTTAAGCGACCCTTTTGCTTTGTCTTTCATGGGGATTTGAGAATTGACATCCCTACTGTAAATGTGATGCAATATATAGAACAGCCACAAGATGGCACCATTCACAATTGTTAATGTCTTTTGGTAGACTCCTACAGAGTACATCCATACTGTATGTCTGTTCTTGGCTACAGGGCCTTTATTATTTTATTGAACATATAGTAAATGTCAAATAATCAACTTTGAAGACTAGAAAAATCTTTCTTATTCTAAAACTTTTGAAATGTTAAAAGTTTTCCAAACTTTTAGTAGCAGTGTATAGTTTGAGCTTTAAGCTAAAAACAAAAAATGCTGACAAGCACAAGGTAACATTAATGTATTTGATTCTTCATTCCAGCACGTGTAAGAGTGGGAGACTACGCTGTGTTGGGAAGACACTCAGTATTGCAAGTAAGGAAATATTTAAAATGAGACATGATAATATACAATCACTGTTCATGTTAAAGCTATCGGATTCACTAAGGAGTTTAGTGACCATATAAATGCACAGGACCAAAGGCCCCACTAAATACTGAAGTGTTTTCAGCATCCTTAATTGTTTAAATGGGTATGTTATTCCTTATAATAGACTAAAAGTTCCTGCTACAGAGGCTTTAGAGATATTTTGAGATGTACAAACTTTTGTGAGGCATAGATAAGTTTGGATAAATTCATGGTACAATTTGGCTATATCTGTGTAACAGAAGTCAGAACCACCTTACCCAAAACTTAAAGGACATCTAAAGCCAAAGCTTTTTTTTTATTGTGGATAGAGTGGAGAATATGTCAAACACCTTTCAGATTGTATTGACCTCTTTCTCCCAATTCGACTTGGCTTTATTTCCTAACACTGTAACAAACAGGAAATCTCGCCAAAGTGAGGGAAATCCCCCTTGCACACAATTTGAAATGTCAGTATATGAGGAAAACCGTCTAATAATAATAATAATAATATAGATCCTTTACACATATATAACCTATAGTAAGTACCATAGACAATTATTGGAGGTATTGTAAATTAATGACAGTAATGAGGAAAATGACATAAGCTCCTCCCCTTCCAGCATATGCCTAATACTGGTCCTCTTCACACTAAACTCTGCCTTGTGGAGGGTGCAGGTAGGAGGCATCTTAACGTAACTTGGGAAAGTCTATATAACAGTGGGATAAAAAAAATAAGTTTTATTGATTTGTTAGTGATGATTATGACTACTATCCATTTCCACCCCTTAGCCCATAATTCAAAACCAAAATAAAATTTCTACAGGCTTCTAAGTACCACAAAGTAATCTGTGGGAGGAAAACTGCAAAAAAAAAAAAAAAAAAAGCCTAATTTTATGTTTTCTTTAGTTGCCTAAGGGCTGCTCTCAGCAAGCATAGGGGTCAGCAGGCAGAGAATGTGGATGCAGTCGTATTAATTAATGTCTTGTGTCATTCTATTTTGTGGTAAAAATAAAAGATCAGAAAGGGAGATGGTGATTCCCTGTTTCTCTACCACCTAAGGTGAGATGTTTTTCTCTCCTTACAGCAGGGTCATTGTTAAGCTGGCCATACGCACATGACTCAATGGAAGAAATGTAGTAGATTCCTTCATCTAGGCTAAAGAGAGCATTTTGACGAATCTTCCCTGCCAGCTATTGTATTCTGACAGCTGGTTTCAGCGGCTGTTAGTATATTTGAACAGTGCCTGCATCTGATTGGATACAGGCTCTGTTCAACCAACAATTTTCAATTGAAGAGTTGGCTTTTGTCAAACCGGGGTGGAGGTAGTTGGGGCATCCACAGCCCAAATTTTGCCTGATTCAGCATGAACCGACTGAAATTCCAGCCATGTATGGCAGCCTTCAGTTGCATGTATTACAGAGTTCATTAACACTAGACATGCTGGACAAAGTATGTGGCATGTGTATTTTTTATGAATTTCCAACACAGAAAAAGAGGATTGCAGGGACATTCCCTGCTAGTACTGCACTTTAATGGCATGACATGAGATGAAAACCATTCTGATAAAAGATAAAAAAATATATTTAAATTTCCAACACAATTTTATTGTGTTGCATTCGCCAGTGCCGACCATAAAGGAGTTAATTATTTACTGCTAGTTGTGGAATCAGCATGGAATCTCACATTGTGTTTTTCTTTAGAGTGCCCAAAAAGCATGGTGTATTTTGACTGTTCTAATGCGACACAAGGAGCAAAGGGAGCAGAGTGTCAAAAGACATGTCAGACCCTGGACATGGAGTGTGTAAGTCTCTATATACACAGCTGTCATTAGTAATATTTCACAAATATATGATACATACTGTATATTATACTTATTTCACACATTAGGATTTTCTCTTGACATTTTTGTTTTTGCTTTGGGTGGATAATTTGGAATTTTTGGAAAAATTTTAGCAGCAGAATGTTGGAAAGGTAGTGGTGGTGGTGGGTATGTGGAAAAAACAGTGAGCAGTTACAAGACTCTCTGCAGCTTAGGCAACACACAATCAGCATCTCTGCCATTTGAAAAGCTTGTAAATCCTGCATTTTACATCCAGCATGTGTTCAACATACACAGAACATATTCTATGCTGCCCCAATAGCTAATTGTGTGGGTCCCTTTTTTATGCAGAACATTTTCTTGTTTTACTGGTCCATAATTCTGCTGACGATGGGGAAAAAAGTGTTGGTAATAACTGTAGAGGGAAACTCTGCCTATTTGCCCGTGGCGCCTATAGGCACAAGGCTACTGTGCCTAATGGTGAATCTGGTTTGTTTGAGAGCCCAGGTACTAAACATACAATAAACAAATGCTCTACAACATCCTATAGACAGAATAATACAGTTGCTAGGCACAGCCATTGTCCTCTAGAGCCAAAACCATTTTCATATCTACAAATTTCTAATGATGGCTTTAGAAGTGAATACAATTTATGCTAATTACTATTTTTAAAAATGTAACATTAGGAGGACAAAGAGTAATTTACAGATTAATCACTACATCTCCAACAGTGTTATACTGTCATTCAACATTTACATATTTGACACCTGTAACTACAAAAAAAAATATTTACACGTAACCAAACTAAAGTTTTTTTTCTTTTTTTCATAATTCAGTTAAGTATTCAGTGTGCCTCTGGCTGTGTCTGTCCAGAAGGGCTTGTGCTCAATAGCAATGGCAATTGTGTGCCCGAGGAAAAGTGTCCATGTATATACAATGGTGAGGTTTACCACAGCGGGGAGAGCATTATGCAAGATTGTAATACCTGGTAAGTTATTTTACTGCACAAAGTAAGACAGTCATCCATTAATTTGATGATTTATAATATTACAGGATGTCATAATGTTTTCCTAATAATTGGCAAGTTATAGATACAGTTTGGATCTACCTACTTCTCTATTGATCTCTCTACATTCCAGAGATAACTAATGTACAATAACACCTCTTATATAAAAACTTACAGGACTTTAAGGATGCTACTATTCAAATGAATGGTGGCATCTTTAAAGTCCTGTTAGTTTACACTATAAGAAGCTATTGGTTGGTGGCACTCATCACCCAACTTCATGCTAAACAAAATGCATAGTTAGGTTTTAATTATGATCAGCCGCTAAACACCTAGAGAGAGTTACCCTCATCAAAGGTAGCTAAAAGCCACACATGACTCTGAAGCCACTATTTAGGGGCCCTTTTCACTAAATTGTACTCAATTATTGAAAACTATGATAAAATAAGTCAATTTGAACCCAAAATTATTTCATTATAATTTCTGCTAACTCCTTTATTTCAGTACTTGCAAGGACCGGAAATGGGAATGTACCGAGAAAGAGTGTCACAAAACCTGTGTAGTGTATGGAGAAGGGCATTATAGGACATTTGATGGCAAACGTTTCAATTTTAATGGTGTTTGCGAGTATACTTTGACACAGGTACTTAAAAGTCTATCATATGTAAAGATATCATGCTTACCATAATAAAGTATTTTCCCCCTAAGTAGTCAGAACTCTGCACAGAATTAAAGGTCAACAATGTTCATGCATGTTTTTTATTGAATATACACCTGTGATCCTACCTGGTAGACATATATGCTGTGCAGGTGTGGAAACATGTAATGGTCTGTAAAGGTCAGGCTCAGGAAATGTTAAAAAAATAATGAATCTTCTACTAAAGGAGGTCCTCACATCCTCAGATTTCTCCAGCTCACACAATCTTTTTGTATGGCCTTAACAATAATTTAATAATAATCACATTTTACAAGTATTCCTGGAAAATCAAGGGAGATAGTGACTATGATCTGACTGTAATCCTATTAAATAGTTCACTACAGACCATTTATATGTATATATAGTGTATTTGTTACTTACTAAGCATCCTAAAATGTTGATTCCTAAAAGCATGTGCTTTCTGTAAATTTGTAGGACTACTGTGCATCCAACCCTGGAAATGGTTCGTTCCGAATTATCTCTGAAAACATCCAGTGTGGAACAACTGGGACTACCTGTTCCAAGGCCATTAAAGTGTTTTTGGGGGTGAGTACTGAGTGTCCGAAACATCACACCTATGCTACAGCTCTAGTACATTTCATGTATTTCTGTCTAACCCAGCAAATTTATACACTATGATTTTCTGTTCAAGCATATCTAAATCCAGGAGCAAAAAAGTAAAATATTATAGCTTACCTTAGATGTGGTGGCCACAGTATTTTTTTTTTTAGATTAAATACCTTTTCTGCAAGTACAGAAAAATACCTGTTGATCCTGCTAGAAGCCAAGTGTCCTTATAACTTTCTGTGCACCGAACTGAAATCTAAATCAATGTTACCAGTTTTCTCATCTATCTTCTGTGAACTATAACATCTCTCCTCTCTATGTAATGGAGATGCAAACTTTGTAGCTCAGCTTAGGATGACAACACAGCACCTCCGTAGAAAAAATATGCTGTAGCTTTGTGTAGCTAAAAGCTAAAAAAGGAAGAAAGCATTTTCTTACTAAGACTGGTAAAGTGGCACACTGCACTCAAAAGGTTATCACTTTGCTTTTTTAACTCGGCATACATTAATTATTTTATTTAGTTGCATAATAATTATTAGATTGCTGCTTTATAGTGTTTTACTTGTACTTAACAGAACTTTGAGTTGAAATTGAGTGAAGGATCCTTTGAAGTAGTGCAAAGAGACACTGGTGGTGATGTTCCCTACCAGATAAGGAAGATGGGAATTTACCTGGTGATTGAGGCTAAGAATGGTTTGATCCTCATGTGGGACAAGAAGACAAGCATCCTGATCAAATTAAGCCCAGAGTTCAAGGTAAAGAAGCTGTCATCCTTCAAAGACCCAATGGGGAGATTTACTGAAACTGGAGCACTCAGAATCTGCTGCAGTTGGGCATGGAAGCCAGTTGGCTTCTAACTTCAGCTTGTTCAAATAAGTTTTGACAATAAAACATGGCAGCTGATTGAAAAAAAAAAACCCAGCTTTAGTAAATGTCCCAGCAGTTGCAATAAATGCAAAAAATGTTGTGTTCAACAAATTTTTTTTTTTTTGTTTGCAACCATCTGTTAAGCTCTGAGGTTCTTAACATTATAGAGTCGTGATGAATTTAGAATGTGAGGGTATAATATTTGTATTACTCCTTCTTAACATTATAATACACTATCCTTACCGAATGCATTACACTTTTTAAAAAAAAAAAAAACAAGCTCTTTATTGAAATTTGAAGAGGTATAATACAAGGAGCAACAAAATAAACACCAGTACATGATAGCATGATAGTAGAGGACAAATAAACCCACACCAAGAAAAATGGTGACTGCATTACACTTTTGATCAACCACAGTTTTCAACTAGGGACTTTGACATTACAAAGCCAAATGAATGCATTTTCAGAGCACACCTAACTCAGAAAATATCTAGTTTAAGAAATGATTAACATTGGATTTGGTTTTATATCATCTTGATGTATACCTTATGGACGGTTTATTAAAGTCCAACTCCAGCAAAAACTTTTCACTTATTTTTGAATAAAGTGGCTTGGAGGCTCCATCAGGTTTTATTGCTGTTAGTGTCCTTGAAGGGGATATTTCCATTCACTTTCTGTAGAGACAAGAATGAATGAAGAAATCTCTTCAAAGGGGACACAGAAAACATAAAAACATAAACATGTTTTTTCTTGCAGAGTGAGGAAGAATTGGAACTTCTAACAATCTTTTTTTTTTTTTGCTGTCTGTGTGGGGGGGGGGGGGTACAGGAAATGGGGAGAAATCTTCCAAATGGTACCACTGACCCTACCTGAAAGAAATTTTAAATCATAACTTCAGCCCAAATCTTTTCTTTTTCATGTTTTTAGGAGATCAAGAAGGATCAAAACTGTCTCTGCAGAGGAAATAATCTCTAAAAAGAATACAGACAGTAATAAATAGCTTACATAGGGTCTAGCCTTTTGCTAAACTTCTAAAAAAAGGGGTTTTTTTTTCTCTACTGTTTTTGTCCCTGTTGGAAATGTCCCTATACTTTCTGTACTGGTGACACCCTATCACCAGATTAGGAAACTAAGGGATATCTCTCCAACAGGGCCATTGACAGCAGAAAAACTGACAGATGTTGACTAACCCTTCCCCAGTTTATCCAAAAAGGAAAGAAATAGTTTTGTCTAGAGGTACACTTTAACTCTATCCCACTCTGTCCAAATTTTGATGGGCTGGAGTTAGATTTTGGATTCTCTTTTTACTTTTCTGTCCTTTATTAATTCCCAGCAGAGGAGATTTAGTCATTTGGACCACGTGGACAATTATATCATGGTTGCCTTTTGTAATACTACAAATATACTTTGATACCAGGCATCTTTTCCAGCCTTCAGTTATGGGAAGATAAGCCTTTTGTTTTGTTGATAGCAGGGCTCTGCCCAGATAGAAACACTCTTTTCCTAAATAGGAAAGGATGGTGTTTCACGCTTTTCTAAAGTTGAACAACAGGCATTAAAACTTTAATCTAACCATGTTCTTCAATAGCTACAAAGAATACAGATACTTTTTTCCTTTAAGGCTTTTATAGACCCAGATAATACCATGTAAAATTAGATGTGACATCACCTGCGCTGTACATAGTCTGTGAAGAGAGTAGAGCTGTGGGAGGGGCTAAGCAGGTCCATCCATCCCAGGCTGCCTGCAGAAAGCTACAGGAAGGGGCAGATACAAGACCAATCACCCTGCAAAAGGGGAGAAGGCAGCAGTGACTGGTCTTTATTTCAGGAAGCTTTTGCACAAATCTGGAAGAACTTCATAAAGGAAACCAATATTCAAATAAGAGTACACACACCTCTTGTATTTAAACAATATTTGCTTATCCTTGAGTCCAATTTTAAAACAGCCTGACACCATCATAAAATGAAGAAAAGTACTTGCAATAGAACATCCGTATACAGTTTCCATTGTTATTTATAGAACTGTAACATAAATATATGAAGCAGCCAGAAAATGAATGTCTACAATGTTACTACCTATGCTGTGTTTTATAGCTTCTGATGTGTGTTAATTGTATTATATTAACCTTTTAAAATGTTTTTTTTTTCTATTAGGGAAATGTTTGTGGCCTCTGTGGTAATTATGATGGAAGTGTTTCCAATGATTTCACCACAAGAACACAATCAGTTGTGGTTAACGTAGAAGAATTTGGAAACAGCTGGAAAGCTTCACCAACTTGTCCTGACGCTCAGCTTCTAAAGGATCCATGCATTGCCAATCCATACCGCCAGTCTTGGTCTCAGAAGCACTGCAGCATTATTATGGACCCAACATTCTCGAAGTGCCATTCTAAAGTGGGTTCCTATGTTTTGTTTAACAGATCTGTTACCGTTGTGTTCTATTAATTCATGTGATAGTAATCTCACTCAAACATTATTTTTTAGTTTGAAAATTTGATTACTGTTTGATTTCAAAGGAGATGGGGGAGCGGGGGCAAATGTCAATGCATTGGTCACACAGTTTAGCTGTCCATAATCTTAGCTGTTCCCTGGCACAATGCTTCCTGCTAAGGTAATGTTAATCTGTGTTCCATACTGACAGATAGCAGTCGATACTGGACACAGCTGCTATCTATAAAACCAAGCTGTCACTGACAGCTTTGGTCCTTGCTAATGATCAGGAACCAATCAGAGGGTCCCTGTAGTGTGATCACAATGACAGCTATGACATGGCTGGAGCGTCTATTCAGAAAACAACTTGCAGCCTATAGATGCCAGAAAGAGGGCAATGTGCCTCAGCTTAATATTTTAATTATCAAATCTAATTTCATTAAAAATAAATCAAATATATATATATGTATGTATAAAGTGAATCTGGAAAGTATTCACAGCGCTTCACTTTTTACACATTTTTTTATGTTACAGCTTTATTCCAAAATTGATTAAATTCATTATTTTCCTCAAAATTCTACAAATAATACCCTATAATGACAAAGTGAAAGAAGTTTGTTTGAAATCCTTGCAAATTTATTAAAAATAAAAAAATCACATGTACATAAGTCTTCACAGCCCTTGCCCAATACTTTGTGGAAGCACCTTTGGCATCAATATCAGCCTCAAGTCTTTTTGAGTATGATGCTACAAGATTGGCAGACCTATTTTTGGGCAATTTCTCCTATTCTTCTTTGAGAGACCTCGCAAGCTCCATCAGGTTGGATGGGGAACGTCGGTGCACAACCATTTTCAGATCTCTCCAGAGATATTCAATTGGATTCAAGTCTGGGCTCTGGCTGGGCCACTCAAGGAAATTCACAGAGTTGTCCTGTAGCTACTCCTTTGTTATCTTGGCTGTGTGCTTAGGGTAGTTGTCCTGTTGGAAGATGAACCTTCGTCCCAGACTGAGGTCCAAAGCGCTCTGGAGTAGGTTTTCATCAAGGATGTCTTTGTACATTGTTGCATTTATCTTTCCCTCAATCCTGACTAGTCTCACAGTTCCTTCTGCTGAAAAACATCCCAAAAGCATGATGCTGCCACCACCATGCTTCACTGTAGGGATGGTATTGGCCAGGTGATGAGTGATGCCTGGTTTCCTCCAAACATGATGCTTGCCATTCAGGCCAAAAGGTTAAATTTTTATTTCATCATACCAAAGAATTTTGTTTTGCATGGTCTAAGAGTCCTTCAGGTGCCTTTTGGCAAACTTCAGGTGGGCTGTCATGTGCCTTTTACTAAGGAGTGGCTTCTGTTTGGCCATTCTACCATACATGCCTGATTGGTGGAGTGCTGCAGAGGTGGTTGTTGTTCTGGAAGGTTCTCCTCTCTCCACAGAGAAACACTATCAGAGTGATCTTTGGGTTCTTGGTCATCTCCCTGACTAAGGCCCTTCTCCACTTAGTTTGGCCGGGCGACCCACTTTAGAAAGTCCTGGTGGTTCCAAACTTCTCCCATTTATGGGTAATGGAGGCACCTGTGCTCATTGGGACCTTCAATGCTGCAGAAATTTTTCCTGTACCTTTCCCCACATCTGTGACTCCATACAATCCTGTCTCAGAGGTCTCCAGACAATTCCTTGGACTTCGTGGCTTGATTTTAGCTCTGAAAAGCCCTGTTAACTGTGGGACCTTATATAGACAGGTGTATGCCTTTCCAAATCATGTCCAATCAACTGAGTTTACCACAGGGGACTCCAATCAAGTTGTAGAAACATCTCTAAGATGAACAGTGGATTCAGGATGTACCTGAGCTCAATTTTGAGTATCATGGCAAAGGCTGTGAATACTTATGTACATGTGATTTTTTTCGTTTTTTATTTTTAATAAATTTGCAAAGATTTCAAACAAACTTCTTTTACGTTTTCATTATGGGGTATTGTTTGTAGAGTGTTGAGAAAAATAATGAATGTTATCTATTTTGGAATAAGGCTGTAACATAACAAAATGTGGAAAAACTGAAGCGCTTTGAATACTTTCCTGATTTACTATATATATATATATTGCAAAATCTGGTGCAGTTGTGCATGGTAGACACTCAGCTTCTAACTTCAGCTTATTCCACTTCAGCTTATTCAATTAAGCTTTGACAATAAAACCTGGAAGCTGATTGGATTCCATGCAGAGCTGCACCAGATTTTATGCACTCTCAACATTAAGTAAATATCCCCATTGTCAAATTAACATTTTGGGACTGTTTAATTTGACCTGGGCATTTAAGCTTTAATGACTCCTTGGCTCAAAAGAGTTAGAGGTCTGGACAGAGAGCTGACAAAAGGTCCAGCCCAACAGTGTCATCCCAAAACTAATATTTCAATTGAACCTGCTATATTACATTACATTACTAGCTATTTGAAATTTTCTCCCAAAAATGAGAGCAGTATTAAATTAAAGCGCTGTTGAGGATGATGAGTCTAACTATGATTTACTTTTAGGTTGACCCTACTCCATACCTTGAGGCCTGTGTTAGTGACACATGTGGGTGTGACACTGGAGGAGATTGTGAGTGCTACTGTACAGCTGTCGCAGCTTATGCCCGAGCTTGTTCTGATGCCGGAATCTGTGTTTCATGGAGAACCCCAGAAATATGCCGTAAGTTAACTAAGACATTTTTCTTATAATCATTAGGAAAACTCTCATGTTACTCTGCAAGCTGGTTCCAAGTCATTGACAGAGAAAAATTTGAAGCCAGCAATGACTAAGAATTAGCAATTGCAGCTCCTGTATTTTTCTCATGGCAGGGGGTGATACTAGGAACCAATTAAATTCTGCTGTATATGCACATGTGTTGACAGGGAATATATTAACATGAGGAATGTAAGGTGAAAGAGAACATTCCATCCATGTAACCAAGGAAGACCTCTAAGGCCTTTTGTTTCAGACATGATACTCTGTACGGTACTTACATGTAATAGCTGCTGTTGCATGTGCATATCAGTTGCTTGTGGATGCCATCTAATGGCCCTTGAAAGTGTATATTAGAGTTTGGAGCTGGATTGATTTGTTACAAGGTAATGGTCCTTGCCTTGAGCCTTAAGTGACCTAAAAAAGAAAAAGTAGTGCATTCTTAAGTTGGGACAACAGAAGATAGCTGACACAAGAGCATTCCACCCTTCCATTCATTGTTATGTTCCTAGGTTATGTGGTTTAGTCCCTTCTATCGAAGGGGACAGTGTGATTTTATCAGTTTTATGGTCAATTTGAGCTGTAATGGCTGAGCTGAACTTAGTGGTTAAATGTAAAGTTCTTATTTATTACAAGTATTGGTTTAGATTTAATTATGGTTTATAAAATAATAAAATAATTTAATTATTTGTTTATCATCAAAACCAATTAAAGGTCCGGCCACAATTGTCAGCCTCCTATGTTGTATTGTATCTTATTAGTTCATTTGGGGTTCTGCCTATGGTCATATGAGCAGAGTGTGCAGAGAGATGACACCACTGTATTTCTCAAAGCTGAGTATACATGCATAGTTTTTTTTTTTTTTTTCGTTCAACCGACACAAGTGAGGTGAATGGAGGAATCCTCCCCACTGTGATATTGTACTTTGACAGCGGAAACTCCTCAACTGTCAAAATACACTGATCAGCTCTGCAACTGATTGGCTACAGCAGCTGATTGAATGAAGTTTTCCAACAGTCCCGTTGGACAGAAGTTGATCTACCGATTGACCTCTGTTGAAAAGGGAGGGCCACACACAGATCAAAATTTAGCCAGTCCCTCCTGAACTGGCTAAATCTCAATACGTGTGGACCCCAACTTTAAGGGAAAACAGTGTGTCGGTCTCCTGGCAGAGATGTATTATGTAGATCACCAAAATGGATCTTTGGCAAATAAGATGGTTAATATTTATCTTTTTGTTTCTTTCTCTAGCTATGTTCTGTGATTACTATAACCCTGAAGGAGAGTGTGAGTGGCACTATAAACCTTGTGGAGCGCCTTGCTTGAAGACCTGTAGGAACCCCAGTGGCCAGTGTATGAACAATCTGCCAGGATTAGAGGGTTAGTGAAATTGATTAAAATACTTGCTGTACTACATAATTAAAAGTGTTTTGCTGTGTTTGAAGCTTCTTTACCACTCTGAATATACACTTTTTAAAAGCATGTTTGAGTGACTGTCCTTCTCTTTATACCATGGGTGTCCAACCTTTTGGCTTCTCTGGGCCACATTGAGTGTAGAGAAATTTTCTCAGGCCGCATATAAAATATATACTATAGTTAAGGTATATAAGTAATAAAACGCCGCTTCGCCCTTCCTGTGCTAAAGCCCCCCCCCCCCGCACTAATTTAACACAACTAGTGGATGATCCCCTCCGAGGCAGCCTCTGTGGCGGTGCCCCCAACTCGACTTCCTTCCTCCCCAGCAGAAAAAAAAAATTGTCAGGGGGCAGTGGGCCGCATTGCCTGCGTGTTCCGGGCTGCATTGCCTGCGAGTTCCGGGCCGCAGGTTGGACATGCCTGCTTTATACGCTGCATTTCTTTTTCTATTAGTATAATCAGAAACTCTCTTTCTCTCTAGCTAGGTAGTTGACAATAGGGAGCTGTCACATCCCATTTCTTGAATCATATTAGTTTTCCTATTTGCTGTAAATGCTTATGAATTTAAAGATTTTTTTTTACATTTTTATACATTCTATGCCAGGATGTTATCCGAAATGTCCCAAAGCACGACCCTTCTTTGATGAAGAAATTATGAAGTGTGTAGCTCAACCAGAGTGTGGCTGCTATGATGATGAAGGTGAACGTTACAATATTGGGGATATGGTACCCTCCTACAAGAACTGTGAAAGCTGGTAACTGTCTTTCTTATTTTTATTAAGTTTATTATTATTTGATTTTGAAGTGGTAATCCTTCTAAACTCACATTTATTTTTCAGCATTTGCACCAAGAAAGGTCGTCGCTGTCACATGGATCTCAGAGGTGGGTTCTATTCTTCATCTCGTTATCTGTTCTATATTTAAATGTCCTTGGCCATATATCAAGAAGCGATGTGCCATACTCCCCTTTGAAAGAAACCTTATTATTTTGTTATTTTGTCACCAAATTTCAGGTAAAAGCGCTGAAAATCAAGTATTTTAAATTCTTAATTGTAATGTGCATTTGGACTTACCAAGGAATATGAAAATTCCAGAAAAAGAAAATTCTCTAGCAGTCTCCTCCCTTGTTGCATAGCTTAGCCCTCTACTCTTCTGGGAATATCTAATTACTCTCTGTGCTGGCCAAGCTCTCCAGCCCCTCCCTTTTATGTAGCAGATGGAGAAAATAGTGAAGGACAATGTTATAAATTGTCACTTTAGTGACAGCTCTGACACTTCTTATGCTGCTAACATTATATCCAATAAAGAGGCATCCAGCAACAGTCTTGGGGCTTTTGGATGCCTGCACAAGGGAGGCTTTTTTGGGTAAATAATATGCATTAAATACACATATAATTTTATAAAAAGGATTGTTGTTGAAATCGATAGTCTAGAACCAGGGTCCCTTCACATAAAATGTGATTCCACTCAGCAGAAAAATCAGTGTTGAGTTGGTGTAAAGCATGCAGGGTTTGTTTAGTGTGCCCATAGAGAAAAAAAATCACATTCAATCGAGACAGTGCTTTGTCCATTCAGGAGCAACAACAAAATTACTTCAATCCCCCCTTTCCCAGCAGCACATGCTCACCTTTCCCTCTTCACGTATGCTGCACTCTCATGCTGCGTTCAGTTCCAGGAGTTGAAGGAAATACACAGAATGTCCAGGTATGTAGGGGCACATAACTCAACCATGTGATAGAGCACTAGGCCAATCAGCCCTGGGTGAGCTACAATTTCAGCAACTTCCAAAGTCAACATGACTTTGCTTTCACTTCCAGTAACTGAACAGAGTGGCATGGAAGTGAAGTAAAGGTAAGTATATAGTGATCTGTGCTGCTGGGGAGGGCTCTTTAAATGTGAACCTATTGCTTTGCCCTTATCGAAGTTGTACATACACAAGATAATTATCGTTTCGGTGGTGAAATTATGTTTTTGTTCAAGTAATGTATGAAGAAATCGAAGAATGACAGTTTATCCTTAGAGCAGCCTAAAGCTGGGCACACACTATGCAGAAATTGGGGCGAACAATTGTCTGGTTTTCCTTGTTGTTTCAAAGCAAGTTGGAACTGAGGAAGGAAATAATGCACACAAATTCTCATATGACAAAGGCTTTTCCTTTGTTTCTGATCATGCGCAGTCTTTCATATCTGATTTTTCTTATACAAAAACCGTAGAAACACAGCACACATTAATCTAAAATCATTTGTTTTGTTCACGTATGAAAAAAATTTTGGAGTCTGTCCCTTCAAAAATTTTTGGATGCAAAGTCTGAATCAGATGTCAAAAGTTGTGTACACACCATACAAAAAACAAACCATCCTGCCTTGTAAGTAATTTTGCTTGCGATTCTCTTATAGTGTGTACCCAGCATAACACTGCCCTGCCTCAGGTTGGCTGCAGCGCAGTGTATCTGTGGTTAGCTACACTTTGCCATAGACTTCTATTATGTTTTAGTACATTTTCTGAAAGCACATTAAAAGTCCTGCATGCAGAAAATGCACCAAACCGGTGGGAAAAAATAGAATTCTATGACAGAGCGCAGCTAACTTGCATCAAAACTGCAGGTACACTGCAATGTGCCCTCACCGTGGCCAAAGTGCAGTGGGGTATTGTGAAGCTGCCCTTAGTAGCATATCATCTAAAGATGATAATAAACAACCTCAAATCTCCTAAAATCTACCTAAAGCCGGGTACATATGGGCCAAATGTCGGGACATCGACCGGTTCAAAAAAAACTGGCTGACATTCAGAAAACCAATGGAAAACCAGCAGCCAACCAATCCTGGATCAGCAATTTCAGCCAATGGCAGTGTGCGCTGATCAGGGTGCTCTGGTGGGGGGGCCGTCCCCCTGTCAGAACACAATAGTTTAGCGGGGAAGATCACAGCACTAATGTTGGATCATTAGTACAGTGTCTCCAAATTGTCCAGCGGATTGGCCATTGCAAATTGAGCTCTTCCCTGATCTTTGACCACATTTGTATACTCAAAAAGTCATCAATGATGGTAAATATTACTGATTTTGAGCAATTATTAGTTCCTATGTATGGATACCGTAGGTGTGACTGTAAAACCTGATGCTTATGTTTTGTAATCATTCTCTTTAACTCACAGCATGCTACTGTTACTATGGTAATATGAAGTTCAATTATGGTGACATCATCTACAATACCACTGATGGAATTGGGGGATGCATAACAGCTACATGTTCATCAAATGGAACCATTAATAGAAGTGTCTATCCATGTTCAACAACGACCAAACCTGCCACTACCTTTCATTTTGATACCACTACGAAGCATGCAGAAAACATGTCCACTCCAGGTAGGATTTAATCTCAGAGGAAATCTTAGGAATTCCATCTACAACATTTTTCCAACAAATGCTAATTTTTCTAGTACAGGGTATAAAATAAAAATATTGAGCACTTTCTATAAGAGATAAAGACAGTTTTTCTTACATGCTTACTACATCTGGTTAGTATTTCTGTACACACTGCAACTGAACTGGCAGATATAAAAGACAAAAATTAATGTAGTTCTGTAATCATTAATAGTACCTTAAATGCATATAATATATGCAAGCAAGTGTAAAAGATTGACTTGGCATCTGCCTCTGTCCCTTTACAGTAGTGCTCAGACTGCAAGAATGAGAAGCAGCATAGGGCTGCAGGGCTCATGTTCCAGCAAGGAGTATCCATAGGGATGCTGGGGGAATCCATAGCGGAGAAGGATCTGGGTGTTCTGGTAGATCATAAACTTAATAATAGCATGCAATGCCAAGCTGCGGTTTCCAAAGCAAGCAAAGTCCTTTCTTGTATTAACAGAGGCATGGACTCCAGAGAGAGAGATATCATTTTGCCCCTGTACAAATCATTAGTAAGCCCTCATCTGGAATATGCAGTTCTGTTTTGGGCACCAGTTCCTAAAATGGATATCGGGGAACTGGAGAAAGTGCAGAGAAGGGCAACCAAACTGATTAGAGGAATGGAGGAGCTCAGCTATGAGAAAAGATTAGAGGAACTGACTTTATTCTCTCATGAGAAGAGGAGATTAAGGGGGGATATGATCAACATGTATAAATACATAAGGGGTCCATATAGTGAACTTGGTGTTGAGTTGTTCACTTTAAGGTCAGCACAGAGGACAAGGGGGCACTCTACGTCTAGAGGAAAACAGATTTCGTCTCCAAATACGGAAAGGTTTCTTCACCGTAAGAGCTGTGAAAATGTGGAATAGACTCCCTCCAGAGGTGGCTTTGGCTAGCTCACTATATTGCTTTAAAAAAGGTCTGGATTCTTTCCTGGGTGTACTTAATATAAGTGGGTACTACATTTTTTTTTAGGTAAGGTTGATCCAGGGAATATCCGATTGCCTCTCAGGGGATTAGGAAGGCATTTTTTTCCCCTGCTGTAGCAAATTGGATCATGCTTTTCTGGGGGTTTTTTTGCCTTCCTCTGAATCAACTGCGGGTATAGGATTGTGTATATGGGATTGTATGGTTGGGTTTTCAATATTGTTTTTTTTTTTTGTTGGTTGAACCAGATGGACTTGTGTCTTTTTTCAACCTGACTAACTATGTAACTATGTACCTATATGTATGCTAATAGTAGGGTGCAAGAGAGGTGTTTTGCCCTGTCAGGCAGGGCTGTGTTGTGTGGTAGAAATGTGTAAATCTCCAGACTGAATGAACAGAAATCAAATTCATTGGCAGATAATACAGCTAACTTATAAGTATCCATCTGTGTATATAGATGGTTGCATTGAGTTTAGCTGTAACCTTGTCATTATCTTTACTAAGATTTGCACAACTGTTGCAGTTGTCAGACTATCATTGAAATTTTGGCTGTGGCTGTGCAGAACATCTGTGCTTTCAAGCAGCATAAACACGGCCCTTCTGCATGCTGTACAGTACTCTGCACCCATGTGAGTGAGTCCATACTGAAACTAAGAGAGAATTATTAATAGATTAAATTTAGAAATTTAGATAATTTTATTCTTTTACATACAATGTTAACTAATGAATTTACTTTTTCAGCCACAAAATTGAATATATCTTGTTGAGTAATTTGTAATTATCTTTCTCCTTACAGTACAAGCGTCACCAACCTCTGTGTCTTGCCTTGAAGAAGTATGTAAATGGTCAACGTGGTATGACATCACTTGTCCAACTTATGGTGAAAATGAAGGAGACTTTGAAACCTATGAGAATATAAGAAAAAAGGGCTACACTATATGTAAAATACCATCCCAGGTAGAATGTCGAGCACAAAAGTTTCCAAAGATCCCTATTGCTGATTTGGGTCAGATCGTTTCATGCAATACATCTGTGGGTCTTGTGTGTCACAATCGCGATCAGTTCTCCCAGCTCTGCTTTAATTATGAGATCCGAGTCCTATGCTGTAGCTATGTGCCTTGCGGAGAATCAACCAATCCTTCTTCTTCTGATACTATAGCTCCTTCACCATTCATGACATTAACATCCAAATTTACAGCGGCCTCAACTATCCAACCAGAAAGCACTGTTAGCAAAGGCCCGAGTCACTCAACCCAAGGTTTTTCATCAATAAAAGCAACATCTATATCTACTACTGAAATGTCAAAACTAACAAGTAAACCATACCAATACATAACTAAATCCCATGAAACAATTTTTACCACTCCGTGCAAAAAAAAGCAATGCTCTTGGACACCTTGGTATGATGTATATTTCCCCAGTATTGGTAAATCTGATGGAGACTTTGAGACCCTGGAGAATATCAAAGCTGCTGGCAACATTATATGTCAAAAACCAGAAGATATTGAGTGTAGAGCTGAGAGATTTCCAGATAAAAACATTACAGATGTGGGCCAAGTAGTTACCTGTGACATCACTCATGGTCTCATTTGCAATAACAAAGATCAGAATTCAAACTTTCCACTTTGCTACAATTATAGGGTAAGGATCCTTTGTTGCTCCATGGAGGATTGTGAATTATCCACTACTTATGTCCACTCCACAATCAAGGATCACACAACAGAACATTTGAAAGAAACCAGTGTTGTCATTTCAACAACTGCCTACAAATCTACTAAAAACACCATCATATCCACTACAGTAAAAGCAGCAAGCAGTTCATCAACACCTCAAACAGACCGTACTACAACAAGAAAAGAAATCACAACTTCAGAAATAAACTGTATACCTGACTGTCAGTGGTCACAGTGGTTTGACGTTAGTTTTCCTAATTTGGAAAAAAATGGAGACTTTGAAACTTACGAAGAAATAAAGAAGTCAGGGTTTCAAATCTGTGAAGAGCCTATGGAAATTCAGTGCAGATCAACAGATCTCCCAGACATATCACTGGAAGAATTACAGCAGAATGTGCAATGCAATGTTAGCTATGGCCTTGTTTGCCAAAATGAAGATCAAACTGGACCATTTCCATATTGTTACAACTATGAAATTCGTGTCTTATGCTGTGCTAGCTGTGCATCTACAACAATTTTACCTGCATTTACAGATCGTCAGACATCTAAATCGTCACATGAAGACCAAAAAACATCTAAAAAACCAGCTTCATCACAGACAACTACAAATACTGGAAAATTAACAACTTTTGAAGAAGTCCATACCATTGCACCTCTATCAACCAAAACAACTAAAGTTATAACAGCACCACTGGAAATGGAAACCACAAAATCCACGCTTAGCACAATGAAAGTATTATCTACTACTAGTAAGGCA
The DNA here is from genome assembly GCF_965119305.1 of Pelophylax lessonae. Classification (NCBI taxonomy): domain Eukaryota; kingdom Metazoa; phylum Chordata; class Amphibia; order Anura; family Ranidae; genus Pelophylax; species Pelophylax lessonae. Next base: position 80,170,540 of record NC_138777.1, on the reverse strand, counting down.
GCAGGTTCTATGATTACTGAGCATTCTAAAATGACAACTACAGTTAAATCACATAAAACAGTTTCCACAATTAAGCCCACTACCAAATATGGTGAAATAACACGTAAAGCTACATCTCCAAAGGTAACCACTGCGCCTGCATCCAAGAAAAAAACCACAGAATCTGAATTTACATCTGCCCATAAGTCTACATCAAGTAAGCCTACAACAACAAAAGCAACATCTCAAAAAGTAAGCACTGCATTCCACAAATCAACCACGGAATCTGAAAAAGAAAAATCCACCTCTCGTGGACCAGTTTCTATTAAAACCACTAAAATGTCTACAGAATCTGGAAAAGTGACATCAGCCCACAAGTCTACATCAAGTAAGCCTGTAACAACCAAAGCTACATCACATAAAGTAAGCTCTGCATCCCCCAAGTCCACTACAGAATCTGAAGTTAAAAAATCCACCTCTCAAAGACCAATTTCTATTAAAACCACTAGAATGTCTACAGATTCTGGGAAAGTGACATCAACCCACAAGTCTACGTCAAGTAAGCCTGTAACAACAAAAGCTACATCTCATAAAGTAAGCTCTGCATCCCCCAAGTCCACTACAGAATCTGAAGTTAAAAAATCCACCTCTCAGGGATCAATTTCTGTTAAAACCACTAAAATGTCTACAGAATCAGGAAAAGTTACATCTGCCCACAAATCTACATCAAGTAAGCCTATAACAACAAAGACTACATCTCATAAAGTAAGCTCTGCATCCCCCAAGTCCACTACAGAGTCTGAAGTTAAAAAATCCACCTCTCAAAGACCAATTTCTATTAAAACCACTAAAATGTCTACAGAATCAGGAAAAGTTACATCTGCCCACAAATCTACATCAAGTAAGCCTATAACAACAAAGACTACATCTCATAAAGTAAGCACTGCATCCCACAGATCAACGACAGAATCTGAAGTTAAAAAATCCACCTCTCAAAGACCAATTTCTATTAAAACCTCTAGAATGTCTACAGATTCTGGGAAAGTGACATCAGCCCACAAGTCTACGTCAAGTAAGCCTGTAACAACCAAAGCTACATCTCATAAAGTAAGCTCTGCATCCCCCAAGTCCACTACAGAATCTGAAGTTAAAAAATCCACCTCTCAGGGATCAATTTCTGTTAAAACCACTAAAATGTCTACAGAACCAGGAAAAGTTACGTCTGCCCACAAATCTACATCAAGTAAGCCTATAACAACAAAGACTACATCTCATAAAGTAAGCACTGCGTCCCACAGATCAACTACAGAATCTGAAGTTAAAAAATCCACCTCTCAAAGACCAATTTCTATTAAAACCACTAGAATGTCTACAGATTCAGGGAAAGTGACATCAGCCCACAAGTCTACGTCAAGTAAGCCTGTAACAACCAAAGCTACATCTCATAAAGTAAGCTCTGCATCCCCCAAGTCCACTACAGAATCTGAAGTTAAAAAATCCACCTCTCAGGGATCCATTTCGGTTAAAACCACTAAAATGTCTACAGAATCAGGAAAAGTTACATCTGCCCACAAATCTACATCAAGTAAGCCTATAACAACAAAGACTACATCTCATAAAGTAAGCACTGCATCCCACAGATCAACGACAGAATCTGAAGTTAAAAAATCCACCTCTCAAAGACCAATTTCTATTAAAACCACTAGAATGTCTACAGATTCTGGGAAAGTGACATCAACCCACAAGTCTACGTCAAGTAAGCCTGTAACAACAAAAGCTACATCTCATAAAGTAAGCTCTGCATCCCCCAAGTCCACTACAGAATCTGAAGTTAAAAAATCCACCTCTCAGGGATCAATTTCTGTTAAAACCACTAAAATGTCTACAGAATCAGGAAAAGTTACATCTGCCCACAAATCTACATCAAGTAAGCCTATAACAACAAAGACTACATCTCATAAAGTAAGCTCTGCATCCCCCAAGTCCACTACAGAGTCTGAAGTTAAAAAATCCACCTCTCAAAGACCAATTTCTATTAAAACCACTAAAATGTCTACAGAATCAGGAAAAGTTACATCTGCCCACAAATCTACATCAAGTAAGCCTATAACAACAAAGACTACATCTCATAAAGTAAGCACTGCGTCCCACAGATCAACTACACAATCTGAAGTTAAAAAATCCACCTCTCAAAGACCAATTTCTATTAAAACCACTAGAATGTCTACAGATTCAGGGAAAGTGACATCAGCCCACAAGTCTACGTCAAGTAAGCCTGTAACAACCAAAGCTACATCTCATAAAGTAAGCTCTGCATCCCCCAAGTCCACTACAGAATCTGAAGTTAAAAAATCCACCTCTCAAAGACCAATTTCTATTAAAACCACTAAAATGTCTACAGAATCAGGAAAAGTTACATCTGCCCACAAATCTACATCAAGTAAGCCTATAACAACAAAGACTACATCTCATAAAGTAAGCACTGCATCCCACAGATCAACGACAGAATCTGAAGTTAAAAAATCCACCTCTCAAAGACCAATTTCTATTAAAACCACTAGAATGTCTACAGATTCTGGGAAAGTGACATCAACCCACAAGTCTACGTCAAGTAAGCCTGTAACAACAAAAGCTACATCTCATAAAGTAAGCTCTGCATCCCCCAAGTCCACTACAGAATCTGAAGTTAAAAAATCCACCTCTCAGGGATCAATTTCTGTTAAAACCACTAAAATGTCTACAGAATCAGGAAAAGTTACATCTGCCCACAAATCTACATCAAGTAAGCCTATAACAACAAAGACTACATCTCATAAAGTAAGCTCTGCATCCCCCAAGTCCACTACAGAGTCTGAAGTTAAAAAATCCACCTCTCAAAGACCAATTTCTATTAAAACCACTAAAATGTCTACAGAATCAGGAAAAGTTACATCTGCCCACAAATCTACATCAAGTAAGCCTATAACAACAAAGACTACATCTCATAAAGTAAGCACTGCATCCCACAGATCAACGACAGAATCTGAAGTTAAAAAATCCACCTCTCAAAGACCAATTTCTATTAAAACCACTAGAATGTCTACAGATTCTGGGAAAGTGACATCAGCCCACAAGTCTACGTCAAGTAAGCCTGTAACAACCAAAGCTACATCTCATAAAGTAAGCTCTGCATCCCCCAAGTCCACTACAGAATCTGAAGCTAAAAAATCCACCTCTCAGGGATCAATTTCTGTTAAAACCACTAAAATGTCTACAGAACCAGGAAAAGTTACGTCTGCCCACAAATCTACATCAAGTAAGCCTATAACAACAAAGACTACATCTCATAAAGTAAGCACTGCATCCCACAGATCAACGACAGAATCTGAAGTTAAAAAATCCACCTCTCAAAGACCAATTTCTATTAAAACCACTAGAATGTCTACAGATTCTGGGAAAGTGACATCAGCCCACAAGTCTACGTCAAGTAAGCCTGTAACAACCAAAGCTACATCTCATAAAGTAAGCTCTGTATCCCCCAAGTCCACTACAGAATCTGAAGTTAAAAAATCCACCTCTCAGGGATCAATTTCTGTTAAAACCACTAAAATGTCTACAGAATCAGGAAAAGTTACGTCTGCCCACAAATCTACATCAAGTAAGCCTATAACAACAAAGACTACATCTCATAAAGTAAGCACTGCATCCCACAGATCAACGACAGAATCTGAAGTTAAAAAATCCACCTCTCAAAGACCAATTTCTATTAAAACCACTAGAATGTCTACAGATTCAGGGAAAGTGACATCAGCCCACAAGTCTACGTCAAGTAAGCCTGTAACAACCAAAGCTACATCTCATAAAGTAAGCTCTGCATCCCCCAAGTCCACTACAGAATCTGAAGTTAAAAAATCCACCTCTCAGGGATCCATTTCGGTTAAAACCACTAAAATGTCTACAGAATCAGGAAAAGTTACATCTGCCCACAAATCTACATCAAGTAAGCCTATAACAACAAAGACTACATCTCATAAAGTAAGCACTGCATCCCACAGATCAACGACAGAATCTGAAGTTAAAAAATCCACCTCTCAAAGACCAATTTCTATTAAAACCACTAGAATGTCTACAGATTCTGGGAAAGTGACATCAACCCACAAGTCTACGTCAAGTAAGCCTGTAACAACAAAAGCTACATCTCATAAAGTAAGCTCTGCATCCCCCAAGTCCACTACAGAATCTGAAGTTAAAAAATCCACCTCTCAGGGATCAATTTCTGTTAAAACCACTAAAATGTCTACAGAATCAGGAAAAGTTACATCTGCCCACAAATCTACATCAAGTAAGCCTATAACAACAAAGACTACATCTCATAAAGTAAGCACTGCATCCCACAGATCAACGACAGAATCTGAAGTTAAAAAATCCACCTCTCAAAGACCAATTTCTATTAAAACCACTAGAATGTCTACAGATTCTGGGAAAGTGACATCAGCCCACAAGTCTACGTCAAGTAAGCCTGTAACAACCAAAGCTACATCTCATAAAGTAAGCTCTGCATCCCCCAAGTCCACTACAGAATCTGAAGCTAAAAAATCCACCTCTCAGGGATCAATTTCTGTTAAAACCACTAAAATGTCTACAGAACCAGGAAAAGTTACGTCTGCCCACAAATCTACATCAAGTAAGCCTATAACAACAAAGACTACATCTCATAAAGTAAGCACTGCGTCCCACAGATCAACTACAGAATCTGAAGTTAAAAAATCCACCTCTCAAAGACCAATTTCTATTAAAACCACTAGAATGTCTACAGATTCAGGGAAAGTGACATCAGCCCACAAGTCTACGTCAAGTAAGCCTGTAACAACCAAAGCTACATCTCATAAAGTAAGCTCTGCATCCCCCAAGTCCACTACAGAATCTGAAGTTAAAAAATCCACCTCTCAGGGATCCATTTCGGTTAAAACCACTAAAATGTCTACAGAATCAGGAAAAGTTACATCTGCCCACAAATCTACATCAAGTAAGCCTATAACAACAAAGACTACATCTCATAAAGTAAGCACTGCATCCCACAGATCAACGACAGAATCTGAAGTTAAAAAATCCACCTCTCAAAGACCAATTTCTATTAAAACCACTAAAATGTCTACAGAATCAGGAAAAGTTACATCTGCCCACAAATCTACATCAAGTAAGCCTATAACAACAAAGACTACATCTCATAAAGTAAGCACTGCGTCCCACAGATCAACTACACAATCTGAAGTTAAAAAATCCACCTCTCAAAGACCAATTTCTATTAAAACCACTAGAATGTCTACAGATTCTGGGAAAGTGACATCAACCCACAAGTCTACGTCAAGTAAGCCTGTAACAACAAAAGCTACATCTCATAAAGTAAGCTCTGCATCCCCCAAGTCCACTACAGAATCTGAAGTTAAAAAATCCACCTCTCAGGGATCAATTTCTGTTAAAACCACTAAAATGTCTACAGAATCAGGAAAAGTTACATCTGCCCACAAATCTACATCAAGTAAGCCTATAACAACAAAGACTACATCTCATAAAGTAAGCACTGCATCCCATAGATCAACGACAGAATCTGAAGTTAAAAAATCCACCTCTCAAAGACCAATTTCTATTAAAACCACTAGAATGTCTACAGATTCTGGGAAAGTGACATCAGCCCACAAGTCTACGTCAAGTAAGCCTGTAACAACCAAAGCTACATCTCATAAAGTAAGCTCTGTATCCCCCAAGTCCACTACAGAATCTGAAGTTAAAAAATCCACCTCTCAGGGATCAATTTCTGTTAAAACCACTAAAATGTCTACAGAATCAGGAAAAGTTACGTCTGCCCACAAATCTACATCAAGTAAGCCTATAACAACAAAGACTACATCTCATAAAGTAAGCACTGCATCCCACAGATCAACGACAGAATCTGAAGTTAAAAAATCCACCTCTCAAAGACCAATTTCTATTAAAACCACTAGAATGTCTACAGATTCAGGGAAAGTGACATCAGCCCACAAGTCTACGTCAAGTAAGCCTGTAACAACCAAAGCTACATCTCATAAAGTAAGCTCTGCATCCCCCAAGTCCACTACAGAATCTGAAGTTAAAAAATCCACCTCTCAGGGATCCATTTCGGTTAAAACCACTAAAATGTCTACAGAATCAGGAAAAGTTACATCTGCCCACAAATCTACATCAAGTAAGCCTATAACAACAAAGACTACATCTCATAAAGTAAGCACTGCATCCCACAGATCAACGACAGAATCTGAAGTTAAAAAATCCACCTCTCAAAGACCAATTTCTATTAAAACCACTAGAATGTCTACAGATTCTGGGAAAGTGACATCAACCCACAAGTCTACGTCAAGTAAGCCTGTAACAACAAAAGCTACATCTCATAAAGTAAGCTCTGCATCCCCCAAGTCCACTACAGAATCTGAAGTTAAAAAATCCACCTCTCAGGGATCAATTTCTGTTAAAACCACTAAAATGTCTACAGAATCAGGAAAAGTTACATCTGCCCACAAATCTACATCAAGTAAGCCTATAACAACAAAGACTACATCTCATAAAGTAAGCTCTGCATCCCCCAAGTCCACTACAGAGTCTGAAGTTAAAAAATCCACCTCTCAAAGACCAATTTCTATTAAAACCACTAAAATGTCTACAGAATCAGGAAAAGTTACATCTGCCCACAAATCTACATCAAGTAAGCCTATAACAACAAAGACTACATCTCATAAAGTAAGCACTGCGTCCCACAGATCAACTACACAATCTGAAGTTAAAAAATCCACCTCTCAAAGACCAATTTCTATTAAAACCACTAGAATGTCTACAGATTCTGGGAAAGTGACATCAACCCACAAGTCTACGTCAAGTAAGCCTGTAACAACAAAAGCTACATCTCATAAAGTAAGCTCTGCATCCCCCAAGTCCACTACAGAATCTGAAGTTAAAAAATCCACCTCTCAGGGATCAATTTCTGTTAAAACCACTAAAATGTCTACAGAATCAGGAAAAGTTACATCTGCCCACAAATCTACATCAAGTAAGCCTATAACAACAAAGACTACATCTCATAAAGTAAGCCCTGCATCCCATAGATCAACGACAGAATCTGAAGTTAAAAAATCCACCTCTCAAAGACCAATTTCTATTAAAACCACTAGAATGTCTACAGATTCTGGGAAAGTGACATCAACCCACAAGTCTACGTCAAGTAAGCCTGTAACAACAAAAGCTACATCTCATAAAGTAAGCTCTGCATCCCCCAAGTCCACTACAGAATCTGAAGTTAAAAAATCCACCTCTCAGGGATCAATTTCTGTTAAAACCACTAAAATGTCTACAGAATCAGGAAAAGTTACATCTGCCCACAAATCTACATCAAGTAAGCCTATAACAACAAATACTACATCTCATAAAGTAAGCTCTGCATCCCCCAAGTCCACTACAGAGTCTGAAGTTAAAAAATCCACCTCTCAAAGACCAATTTCTATTAAAACCACTAAAATGTCTACAGAATCAGGAAAAGTTACATCTGCCCACAAATCTACATCAAGTAAGCCTATAACAACAAAGACTACATCTCATAAAGTAAGCACTGCATCCCACAGATCAACGACAGAATCTGAAGTTAAAAAATCCACCTCTCAAAGACCAATTTCTATTAAAACCACTAGAATGTCTACAGATTCTGGGAAAGTGACATCAGCCCACAAGTCTACGTCAAGTAAGCCTGTAACAACCAAAGCTACATCTCATAAAGTAAGCTCTGCATCCCCCAAGTCCACTACAGAATCTGAAGCTAAAAAATCCACCTCTCAGGGATCAATTTCTGTTAAAACCACTAAAATGTCTACAGAACCAGGAAAAGTTACGTCTGCCCACAAATCTACATCAAGTAAGCCTATAACAACAAAGACTACATCTCATAAAGTAAGCACTGCGTCCCACAGATCAACTACAGAATCTGAAGTTAAAAAATCCACCTCTCAAAGACCAATTTCTATTAAAACCACTAGAATGTCTACAGATTCAGGGAAAGTGACATCAGCCCACAAGTCTACGTCAAGTAAGCCTGTAACAACCAAAGCTACATCTCATAAAGTAAGCTCTGCATCCCCCAAGTCCACTACAGAATCTGAAGTTAAAAAATCCACCTCTCAGGGATCCATTTCGGTTAAAACCACTAAAATGTCTACAGAATCAGGAAAAGTTACATCTGCCCACAAATCTACATCAAGTAAGCCTATAACAACAAAGACTACATCTCATAAAGTAAGCACTGCATCCCACAGATCAACGACAGAATCTGAAGTTAAAAAATCCACCTCTCAAAGACCAATTTCTATTAAAACCACTAAAATGTCTACAGAATCAGGAAAAGTTACATCTGCCCACAAATCTACATCAAGTAAGCCTATAACAACAAAGACTACATCTCATAAAGTAAGCACTGCGTCCCACAGATCAACTACACAATCTGAAGTTAAAAAATCCACCTCTCAAAGACCAATTTCTATTAAAACCACTAGAATGTCTACAGATTCTGGGAAAGTGACATCAACCCACAAGTCTACGTCAAGTAAGCCTGTAACAACAAAAGCTACATCTCATAAAGTAAGCTCTGCATCCCCCAAGTCCACTACAGAATCTGAAGTTAAAAAATCCACCTCTCAGGGATCAATTTCTGTTAAAACCACTAAAATGTCTACAGAATCAGGAAAAGTTACATCTGCCCACAAATCTACATCAAGTAAGCCTATAACAACAAAGACTACATCTCATAAAGTAAGCACTGCATCCCATAGATCAACGACAGAATCTGAAGTTAAAAAATCCACCTCTCAAAGACCAATTTCTATTAAAACCACTAGAATGTCTACAGATTCTGGGAAAGTGACATCAACCCACAAGTCTACGTCAAGTAAGCCTGTAACAACAAAAGCTACATCTCATAAAGTAAGCTCTGCATCCCCCAAGTCCACTACAGAATCTGAAGTTAAAAAATCCACCTCTCAGGGATCAATTTCTGTTAAAACCACTAAAATGTCTACAGAATCAGGAAAAGTTACATCTGCCCACAAATCTACATCAAGTAAGCCTATAACAACAAATACTACATCTCATAAAGTAAGCTCTGCATCCCCCAAGTCCACTACAGAGTCTGAAGTTAAAAAATCCACCTCTCAAAGACCAATTTCTATTAAAACCACTAAAATGTCTACAGAATCAGGAAAAGTTACATCTGCCCACAAATCTACATCAAGTAAGCCTATAACAACAAAGACTACATCTCATAAAGTAAGCACTGCATCCCACAGATCAACGACAGAATCTGAAGTTAAAAAATCCACCTCTCAAAGACCAATTTCTATTAAAACCACTAGAATGTCTACAGATTCTGGGAAAGTGACATCAGCCCACAAGTCTACGTCAAGTAAGCCTGTAACAACCAAAGCTACATCTCATAAAGTAAGCTCTGCATCCCCCAAGTCCACTACAGAATCTGAAGCTAAAAAATCCACCTCTCAGGGATCAATTTCTGTTAAAACCACTAAAATGTCTACAGAACCAGGAAAAGTTACGTCTGCCCACAAATCTACATCAAGTAAGCCTATAACAACAAAGACTACATCTCATAAAGTAAGCACTGCGTCCCACAGATCAACTACAGAATCTGAAGTTAAAAAATCCACCTCTCAAAGACCAATTTCTATTAAAACCACTAGAATGTCTACAGATTCAGGGAAAGTGACATCAGCCCACAAGTCTACGTCAAGTAAGCCTGTAACAACCAAAGCTACATCTCATAAAGTAAGCTCTGCATCCCCCAAGTCCACTACAGAATCTGAAGTTAAAAAATCCACCTCTCAGGGATCCATTTCGGTTAAAACCACTAAAATGTCTACAGAATCAGGAAAAGTTACATCTGCCCACAAATCTACATCAAGTAAGCCTATAACAACAAAGACTACATCTCATAAAGTAAGCACTGCATCCCACAGATCAACGACAGAATCTGAAGTTAAAAAATCCACCTCTCAAAGACCAATTTCTATTAAAACCACTAAAATGTCTACAGAATCAGGAAAAGTTACATCTGCCCACAAATCTACATCAAGTAAGCCTATAACAACAAAGACTACATCTCATAAAGTAAGCACTGCGTCCCACAGATCAACTACACAATCTGAAGTTAAAAAATCCACCTCTCAAAGACCAATTTCTATTAAAACCACTAGAATGTCTACAGATTCTGGGAAAGTGACATCAACCCACAAGTCTACGTCAAGTAAGCCTGTAACAACAAAAGCTACATCTCATAAAGTAAGCTCTGCATCCCCCAAGTCCACTACAGAATCTGAAGTTAAAAAATCCACCTCTCAGGGATCAATTTCTGTTAAAACCACTAAAATGTCTACAGAATCAGGAAAAGTTACATCTGCCCACAAATCTACATCAAGTAAGCCTATAACAACAAAGACTACATCTCATAAAGTAAGCACTGCATCCCACAGATCAACGACAGAATCTGAAGTTAAAAAATCCACCTCTCAAAGACCAATTTCTATTAAAACCACTAGAATGTCTACAGATTCTGGGAAAGTGACATCAACCCACAAGTCTACGTCAAGTAAGCCTGTAACAACAAAAGCTACATCTCATAAAGTAAGCTCTGCATCCCCCAAGTCCACTACAGAATCTGAAGTTAAAAAATCCACCTCTCAGGGATCAATTTCTGTTAAAACCACTAAAATGTCTACAGAATCAGGAAAAGTTACATCTGCCCACAAATCTACATCAAGTAAGCCTATAACAACAAAGACTACATCTCATAAAGTAAGCTCTGCATCCCCCAAGTCCACTACAGAGTCTGAAGTTAAAAAATCCACCTCTCAAAGACCAATTTCTATTAAAACCACTAAAATGTCTACAGAATCAGGAAAAGTTACATCTGCCCACAAATCCACATCAAGTAAGCCTATAACAACAAAGACTACATCTCATAAAGTAAGCACTGCGTCCCACAGATCAACTACACAATCTGAAGTTAAAAAATCCACCTCTCAAAGACCAATTTCTATTAAAACCACTAGAATGTCTACAGATTCTGGGAAAGTGACATCAACCCACAAGTCTACGTCAAGTAAGCCTGTAACAACAAAAGCTACATCTCATAAAGTAAGCTCTGCATCCCCCAAGTCCACTACAGAATCTGAAGTTAAAAAATCCACCTCTCAGGGATCAATTTCTGTTAAAACCACTAAAATGTCTACAGAATCAGGAAAAGTTACATCTGCCCACAAATCTACATCAAGTAAGCCTATAACAACAAAGACTACATCTCATAAAGTAAGCACTGCATCCCATAGATCAACGACAGAATCTGAAGTTAAAAAATCCACCTCTCAAAGACCAATTTCTATTAAAACCACTAGAATGTCTACAGATTCTGGGAAAGTGACATCAGCCCACAAGTCTACGTCAAGTAAGCCTGTAACAACCAAAGCTACATCTCATAAAGTAAGCTCTGTATCCCCCAAGTCCACTACAGAATCTGAAGTTAAAAAATCCACCTCTCAGGGATCAATTTCTGTTAAAACCACTAAAATGTCTACAGAATCAGGAAAAGTTACGTCTGCCCACAAATCTACATCAAGTAAGCCTATAACAACAAAGACTACATCTCATAAAGTAAGCACTGCATCCCACAGATCAACGACAGAATCTGAAGTTAAAAAATTCACCTCTCAAAGACCAATTTCTATTAAAACCACTAGAATGTCTACAGATTCTGGGAAAGTGACATCAGCCCACAAGTCTACGTCAAGTAAGCCTGTAACAACCAAAGCTACATCTCATAAAGTAAGCTCTGCATCCCCCAAGTCCACTACAGAATCTGAAGTTAAAAAATCCACCTCTCACGGATCAAGTTCTGTTAAAACCACTAAAATGTCTACAGAATCAGGAAAAGTTACGTCTGCCCACAAATCTACATCAAGTAAGCCTATAACAACAAAGACTACATCTCTTAAAGTAAGCACTGCGTCCCACAGATCAACTACAGAATCTGAAGTTAAAAAATCTACCTCTCAAAGACCAATTTCTATTAAAACCACTAGAATGTCTACAGATTCTGGGAAAGTGACATCAGCCCACAAGTCTACGTCAAGTAAGCCTGTAACAACCAAAGCTACATCTCATAAAGTAAGCTCTGCATCCCCCAAGTCCACTACAGAATCTGAAGTTAAAAAATCCACCTCTCAAAGACCAATTTCTATTAAAACCACTAAAATGTCTACAGAATCAGGAAAAGTTACGTCTGCCCACAAATCTACATCAAGTAAGCCTATAACAACAAAGACTACATCTCATAAAGTAAGCACTGCGTCCCACAGATCAACTACAGAATCTGAAGTTAAAAAATCTACCTCTCAAAGACCAATTTCTATTAAAACCACTAGAATGTCTACAGATTCTGGGAAAGTGACATCAGCCCACAAGTCTACGTCAAGTAAGCCTGTAACAACCAAAGCTACATCTCATAAAGTAAGCTCTGCATCCCCCAAGTCCACTACAGAATCTGAAGTTAAAAAATCCACCTCTCAGGGATCCATTTCGGTTAAAACCACTAAAATGTCTACAGAATCAGGAAAAGTTACGTCTGCCCACAAATCTACATCAAGTAAGCCTATAACAACAAAGACTACATCTCATAAAGTAAGCACTGCATCCCACAGATCAACGACCGAATCTGAAGTTAAAAAATCCACCTCTCAAAGACCAATTTCTATTAAAACCACTAGAATGTCTACAGATTCTGGGAAAGTGACATCAGCCCACAAGTCTACGTCAAGTAAGCCTGTAACAACAAAAGCTACATCTCATAAAGTAAGCTCTGCATCCCCCAAGTCCACTACAGAATCTGAAGTTAAAAAATCCACCTCTCAAAGACCAATTTCTATTAAAACCACTAGAATGTCTACAGATTCTGGGAAAGTGACATCAGCCCACAAGTCTACGTCAAGTAAGCCTGTAACAACCAAAGCTACATCTCATAAAGTAAGCTCTGCATCCCCCAAGTCCACTACAGAATCTGAAGTTAAAAAATCCACCTCTCACGGATCAAGTTCTGTTAAAACCACTAAAATGTCTACAGAATCAGGAAAAGTTACGTCTGCCCACAAATCTACATCAAGTAAGCCTATAACAACAAAGACTACATCTCATAAAGTAAGCACTGCGTCCCACAGATCAACTACAGAATCTGAAGTTAAAAAATCTACCTCTCAAAGACCAATTTCTATTAAAACCACTAGAATGTCTACAGATTCTGGGAAAGTGACATCAGCCCACAAGTCTACGTCAAGTAAGCCTGTAACAACCAAAGCTACATCTCATAAAGTAAGCTCTGCATCCCCCAAGTCCACTACAGAATCTGAAGTTAAAAAATCCACCTCTCAAAGACCAATTTCTATTAAAACCACTAAAATGTCTACAGAATCAGGAAAAGTTACGTCTGCCCACAAATCTACATCAAGTAAGCCTATAACAACAAAGACTACATCTCATAAAGTAAGCACTGCGTCCCACAGATCAACTACAGAATCTGAAGTTAAAAAATCCACCTCTCAAAGACCAATTTCTATTAAAACCACTAGAATGTCTACAGATTCTGGGAAAGTGACATCAGCCCACAAGTCTACGTCAAGTAAGCCTGTAACAACCAAAGCTACATCTCATAAAGTAAGCTCTGCATCCCCCAAGTCCACTACAGAATCTGAAGTTAAAAAATCCACCTCTCAGGGATCCATTTCGGTTAAAACCACTAAAATGTCTACAGAATCAGGAAAAGTTACGTCTGCCCACAAATCTACATCAAGTAAGCCTATAACAACAAAGACTACATCTCATAAAGTAAGCACTGCATCCCACAGATCAACGACCGAATCTGAAGTTAAAAAATCCACCTCTCAAAGACCAATTTCTATTAAAACCACTAGAATGTCTACAGATTCTGGGAAAGTGACATCAGCCCACAAGTCTACGTCAAGTAAGCCTGTAACAACAAAAGCTACATCTCATAAAGTAAGCTCTGCATCCCCCAAGTCCACTACAGAATCTGAAGTTAAAAAATCCACCTCTCAAAGACCAATTTCTATTAAAACCACTAGAATGTCTACAGATTCTGGGAAAGTGACATCAACCCACAAGTCTACGTCAAGTAAGCCTGTAACAACAAAAGCTACATCTTATAAAGTAAGCTCTGCATCCCCCAAGTCCACTACAGAATCTGAAGTTAAAAAATCTACCTCTCAGGGATCAATTTCTGTTAAAACCACTAAAATGTCTACAGAATCAGGAAAAGTTACATCTGCCCACAAATCTACATCAAGTAAGCCTATAACAACAAAGACTACATCTCATAAAGTAAGCACTGCATCCCCTAAATCAACAACAGAATCTGAACTTGAAAAATCCACCTCCCGTAGACCAATTTCCGTTAAAACCACTAAAAGGACAGCAGCGACCACCAGGAAAGAATTCAGTTCTCAACAACCTAAGTCAACTAAACAATCAACTTCATCTACATTTGGAAGTCAAGGCACTAAAAGCACTATTACCAAGACATCACGACCAGTTACAGCAGGCACAAAATCATTTTCTACCACAAGGTGTATGTGCAATTTTAACGGAACTATAGTTTCTCCTGGTAAGTATGTTTTTACTGTTTGTTCAAAAATTTTAATTTAAATACCACTATTCCAATTCTATATGTTTTCAAAAAGATGTGACAGAAATAAAGTATGGACTAGAACAAAAAGAGTACAATATACAATGTATACAGGTTTTACATACAGAAAAATAATGTAAATAACAAAGCAGTTAGTGTTAAAAAAAATTGCATGAAAAAAAGTTATAAGGTAGTAAGCGGGTAATGAGATACAACTTAGCAGTTCTTTTTCACGCAGTGTACACATGGCTTACTCTATCATTGTTGTAAAAATTAATTGATTTCAACAGGGAACTTCTTGCTCAGAAGGCAAGCGACTGGCAAGGAGGGGGGGGGGGGGTGACTAATTTTTCACCAGATGCATTGTAATTGTCCTCCCACTCTTCTATGCAGGAAGGTAAAAAATCTTTTGCATGCATGCAGCGGTCAGCCCAGACCCCCTCCCCCCCCCCCCAAATTCTTACCCATGCCAATGGCTCTCACTGCTGTCAACTGCCACTACTGCCACAGCTCTGTGTGTGAATGGAAACAAAATGGCATGACTCGGGAACAAGCTTTCTTGGGTGCCCCCATTGCAATCTGCTTGCTCTGGGGAACTCCGCAGGAGGGAGGGGCTGGAAGCAAGGGACCGAAATAGGAGGGTCCGGCTGCTCTGTGCAAAACCCCTGCACAGAGCAGGTGAGTATAACATGTTTAAAATTTTAAAAAATAAAGAAAACCTTTAATATTGCTTTAAGATTATGTTAGTATGCCTAGTTAAACACATATACATTCATTTAAAAAAAAAAAATGCTTACACTGCTTACTGACTGTATGGCTGATCTATGCAGTGTAAAAAACATTTTCTGGCATTATTAACCTCCTTAGCGGTATTCATGAGTGTGGCTTTGGGTGAAATTTCCGAGCCATTAGCGGTAACCCCGAGCCACACTCGGGGTACTGCTAGAGAGATCACTGGATCCTGTAAGAGAGGGTACTCACCTTGTCCCTGGGATCCAGCGATGTGTCCCTTCAGCATACGGCGGCCGGATCTTCCGCCCGATGCTGTGAGCCCCGGCTTCCATCTCCTGCGACATGACGCTCACAGGGGGGTGGAACCGGCGGCAAATTCAAATAGTAAAACACACAAACACACTGATACATTATAACATAAAATAAATTCACATTAGTTTGCCCCCCAGTGCCCTTTCCTGCAGTTTTACTGTACTTTATATACACATACACGTAAATCTATATATATATATGTATACACACACACATATATATATATAATATATGTATACATATATATATATATACAGTATATATAATATATATATATATATATATATTATACATACATACATACTTTAACTTATTTATAGTTACTTATTATATTATAATTTATGATTTTGTGTTTCAAACTTTATCATACCCGAGATGTTATAAAGAAGAACGCACAGTAAAAAAAAATCATATGTAAATAGTTGGTTTGGGCTGCTCGTTCTTAATAATTACATGCCAAATATTGGTACCGCTTTCAGCACCAAAAATCAGAAACTATCATACCACCAGGGAGGTTAAAGAAAGCTTACAATGACATTTTCCTAAATATTTTCTTAGCATTGAATATGTGATGCATTGCCTGCCTTACTACCAGATAACATTCTTGCAAATACATGTTCTTTTATTCATTTCAAAGGCCACCTTATAGTATTGCTAAGTGTTAAAATGAAGATAATGGTGTAATGTTTACCTTATGCATGCTGTCGTGTTGTAAATTTAGCGGTTCTAGCTTGGCTGACACCAAGCATTGTTCAGCCTCCCCCTCCCCCTCCTTCACACAGGAACAGAGCTGAGGCTGTCAATCAAAGGCTGTGCCTTCCCCTGACACCAATTTTCTCTTGGTGTCAGGAAAACTTGGCAGAAGTGACTCATGCTGATAGCAGAGGAACAGGCAGTGGACAGAAATGACACTTAGTGCTCTGTATTGAGACAAGGACACACTTCAGAGGGATATGCTTTGTTCATATTTCATGTGTAAGGTTTACAACCACTTTAAGGTAAGTATAAAAAAATACCTATGTATAAATGGAGAGGTCAGCAGGGAGTGGAGAAATATGCAGTATACTAGTTTGCAGCCTTAGGTTGGGTTTGAAGGCAAATCTAACCCCAACAACAAAAATGTAATACATTGCAGCTTAGCTGGCATTATATGTTGTAGCTACATTTGTCTTTGTTTTTCAAGCAGTACAGAAAAATGCCTACTTATCCTGTAAGAAATTCAGTATCTTTGCAATATCCAGTGTACTGAACCTAAACAATGCTGTCAACCTTCGCAGCTATCTTTTGTGAATTAAACAACCCCTTCCCTTTCTCCCTATGTAATGTGGATGGGGAAATTGGGATATATTTGTAGTCTGTTTCTTCAAGGTGATACCTTTTATTTGTTGCTTACATTGTATTGTAGCTTTCCTGACCTTTAGGTAATAGTTCTTATTATTACTTATTTGTTTTCAGGCAATGTTCTATATAACACAACAGACAATGAAGGCTGGTGCTTCTACGCACGATGCAATGAGAAGTGTAAGGTAGAGAGATACAGTGAACCATGTTCTACTGTGCCTACTGTGTCAAGTAGCACCAAAACTGCTAAAACAGTGACAGTTAGAACGGCCACTACTATCACCTCAAAGACAAGAAGCACAACAAAAACACCTGCAACAAGCACTAAGACTGCACAGACGAAGACTTTAGCATCGAGCGCCAGTTCAGCGAGCACCCCAACTCCTGGCTGTAATGCAGTTATGCCTCCAAGAAAGGTAAGGTTATACCTAGTTTTCATCTGTAACATCACTTACATGCATATGGAATTGAATTGCAAATTAATATTTATGTAAACCAAAAATAATAAAATAGAGTTCTGCCAGTCCAATAGCCCTAATGGCTCTGCACCTGCTTCAAGTAGGCATATGTATGCTCTGTATAACATTTTGATATACTGTATTAAGTACTACTGACAATGCATGACTGGTCACACACAGAAGACTTGTGATGGTCAGTGCATAGGGGAAGAAATCACGCATCAATACTTGTACTCAAATCCCATTTTTGGACTGCTGGGTTGCTACTGCCAGAGCAGGTTACATTAGTCAAGGTAAACTTGGTGATTACATAGAAAATTAATTCTAGCAATATTGGTGGGAACTCATTTTTGTTTTGATGAGCTGGATTGTGTGCTAGGTCATTTTTGTATTTCTCAGTATACTGCAATGCCCTTCTCCTTTCCTATATTAGTTATAAATGGATCTGAACAACTGCCATATTCAGCTGTATTGGGAGAAACATAGTCTTCTCAGTTGTTCAAAACAGTTTTTCTCTGTTGAATACAGTCCGCCTTTAAGGATAACTTTCAACAAGCAGGGTTTATATAGCAGGTTTAGAGCAAAAGCCCATCTTCAGGATAAACAGAGTATCCCACCAAAGAAAAGTGTGATAACTTGTAGCAGGTTCTACTGTTATACCAAGTCAATTTGGTGGTACTAGTCCAAGAAGAGTATTCCTCTGTCAGTTTTCCATTATTACAGCACTGACACCCTGCACATGGTGCCCATCTTGCAATTATACAAGGGTTCTTGTAGCTCTTGCTTTCAATTATGGTGCCATTTTTTGTAGCATGGGCGATGTTACCTATTTCTCTCTGCATCCCTTTGAGCATTGGATAATAAATATGGCATTCCCTTGCAAGTCAACACTGAAAACAACAACCCTTATAATAACTTTTCTTCTGTCTTCTCCCTTGACCAGTGCCCCCAATAGCAAGCTGCTTCCTATGGGGGCACTGGAGAAGCTCGCTCCTGAGCCCTGCTTTATGCCTCCATAAGACACATAGAGCTGCAGCACGGCCCCGCCCCCCCCCCCCCCATTCTCTCCTCACTTGCTCACTGGCTGAGATTGACAGCAGTGGGAGCCAATGGCTCCCGCTGCTGTCTCAGCTAATGAGAAGGAGTCACGGGACAGCCAAGACTCCCATGCACATAGTTGGATCCAGAGAGAGCTAAGGTGAGTATTAGGGGGGGGGGGCTGTGGGGGGAGCAGCACACACAGAAGGTTTTTTACCTTCATGCATAGAATGCATGAAGGTAAAAAAAACCTTCAGCCTTTACAACCACTTTAAGATGAAGTTCCTGCAAAAGAACAAAATTGTGAAGGTGTCAATTGGAATTCTTTTTTTTTCTCCACAGGTGAATGAAACCTGGATGATAGATCAATGTACCCATGCTACCTGTATTGGTCAAAACAATATTGTCGTAAAGAAAAAAGAGTGTGCACCAATTAATAGGGTGGTCTGTGCCAACCGTTTAAAGCCCAGGAAAACATTTGACGAGAGTGGCTGCTGCTATCAGAACGAGTGTGATTGTGAGTCCTACAGAGTAGAATTATTTTGCTGCATGTAATGATTTAATCAATTTGCTGTAGCATTTGCTAAGTTCTCCTTTTTTATGCCCTTAGGTGTCTGTGGTGGTTGGGGAACATCCCATTATGTCACCTTTGATGGTACCTACTATGCTTTTAACGGCCAATGCACATATATCCTTGTTCAGCAAATCACTCCAGTCTTCGACCACTTCCGGGTTTACATCGATAATTTCGCCTGTGACCCTGATGACCCATCTTGTGTTAAGTCCCTTCGTATTATGTACAATAATTACACGATTGTCCTGACCTCTCAATCCTTGATCAACCGAATAACAAACAAGGTAATCAATTCCACCTTCTAAATAGTTTTGTAGTTTGATAAATTGTAAACCTATCATGGTCATTTGCTGGACATTAAAGTGTATGTCATGGCAAAAATAATATATATGCAGTAGATCTCGCCAATACATACACACAGGAAAATACCTTGTGATGTGCCAAAAATGCACTCAGCTCCTACGTTCTTGTTGTGGGCTGACAGTTCATGCCATTTTTGTAGACTCAGAATATTAGCTCTGCACAAGTGTCTTTTGTTAACCTGCTGAATCTCTTCCCACTGCCCTCATCTGCACAACATCGGAACTAATTGATCTGTAGTGGAGATAGGAACTTGTAGGGCTGATTAGGCTCCTTGAGATAACACTGAAAGTGTGCACAGGACACAGGACAACTCTGAATTTCTAACAAGATCAACAGGTATTTTTTGCACAGATATAAAAAAACATGGTTTATTTCAAAGGCTAAGGCTGCCCATAGCTGGTTTAGTGGGAACCATCTGAGATTCAAACTGTCTATAGGCAGGCTGAATTTACCAAGTTAATCTATCGATCATCTTGGGTACAACCAGATTGTAAGATTTAACTTGCAAATATCATTAGTGGCTGCTATAGCCACTAGCAATAATCACTGTCTTCTGATGGGGACAGCTTCCCCGTGGTTGCAGGAAAGAAAGTTGCACCGTCTATGCCCTGCCTAAAAGGTAGCAAATAAGAAATGTTTATTGTTAGAGTTAACATACACTTTGCATTTCAACCAGTACTTTTTTTTTTTTTTCATTTTAGGTTTTGTTACTTAATACTCAGTATCTTTTCCCTTTTTACCTAACATTTTTGCATATATGTTACAGATTTACATTAACAATCAAAGAGTATACCCTGCAATCAGAAAAAATGGTATTACTATTACATCTTCTGGCATTTTTATGATAGTGGAGATACCGGAAATTGGAGCATACATCTCCTTCAATGTTCTTAGTTTCACTGTCAGGTTGCCAATCAACAAATTCTCGGGCAATACTGAAGGTCATTGTGGTAAGTCTCCAAAATTTTGGATTTGTTCTGTTTGTGCTGCATTACATAATTAGTCACACTAATAAATGCACGTAATTTCAATAGGAAAGTGTTCTAACAGTCAAGCAGATGATTGCATTTTGCCTAACGGACAGCAGGCTTCATCATGTACTGAGATGGCAGGACATTGGGGAGCACCAAACCAGGACTCGTTGTCATGCAGTTCCATCACTACCAGAGCCCCCACTGTTAGTAGCCAGCCAACATTATCTTACTCTCCTCTTCAGTCCACATATTTCTCCACTCACTCCTCCAGAGTACCTCAAACTCTACCAACTATAGTTCCATCAACACAAGTGTCTCTACTTCCATCAACATTTTCCACTGTCCAGACAACAGAGGAACCCTGCAACACCCCTGAAGTCTGTAAGGTTATTCTGAGCAGGTTAGCTTTTTTTTTTACTTCTGGAATAATAGTCATGTAAAGATTTGGGTAAAATTTAAAATATGAAAGAACAGTGCAATTAATGAGGACACATTATAACAGTGAAGTTAAAGCCACATAAGTTGTTGTAGTTGACATTGAAGATTGTGCCACACTGATTTACACTAAAGCCATTACTTTTGGAATTTTCAATAGTGTCTTCAAGGAATGCCATAAAGTTGTACCACCAGAGCCATTCTATCAAGCTTGTGTTAGTGATGGCTGTACCAAAACAGAAGGCGAGGTTTTGTGCTCCAGTTTACAAAGCTATGCTAGGCTTTGTGGAATTGAAGGTGTCTGCATTGACTGGAGAGACAGCACTAATGGTGTATGCCGTAAGTATAAATTCAGTCATAAGAACCAGTTATGCTTTGCTTTTAAAATGCTACTTTCTTGCATATTACACAGATAAAGATAACATCTTTATCTTTGTACAGCCAAGAACTGTTCCTCGCACCTCGTTTATAAACCATGTGGGCCTGTTGTAGAACCCACCTGTAACTCTAAGTAAGTGTATTTTTTTTGCTTTTTTATCTTAGCTGAGATTTAGTTTTTTTCCCTCTAACATTTGTTTCCACTTTTAGGTACAATAAAGAATTCTATAACAAGACCACAGATTTCTTGGAAGGGTGCTACTGTCCTGAGGGCACTACAAAATTCAACACTGTATCAAACAAATGTGTAACCACCTGCGGTATGTAGTATTCCTTCTAGTTAAAGTATGCAGTATCTAATTGACTGTTCTGCATAGTCCTAATATACTCTCTGTTCATGCAGGATGTACTGGACCAGATGGAATGCCCAGAGATGTAAGGCATATAAGAGTTATATAATCCGAATCAAATATGTGACAGATTAGACTGTGAACAATGTAGTATTTATTGACGTTTTTCTTTTACTTGCAGCTGGGAGAATCATGGGAAAGCAACTGTCAGACCTGTTTCTGTGATAATGCAACAATGAGTGTGCAGTGTGCAGCAAAATCCTGTCCAATGCCTACTCCTGAAACTTGTACTGAGGAAGGATCTATGCCAGTTTCTGTACTCGACCCATCTAACCCCTGCTGTCATATCACAGAATGCCGTAAGTACGGTGGTGGTTGTAAATTCAAAGCATAGTAAAAATGTACCAGTGGCCAGACTATTAAAATTAGGCCATATACATATTCTTAACAAACAGTAAAAGTAATTTAGAACAAGTCCCCAATCACCTCTCTAGCTGCTTGTAAGGTAAAGTAATCATATCT
Source organism: Pelophylax lessonae (assembly GCF_965119305.1). Taxonomy (NCBI): domain Eukaryota; kingdom Metazoa; phylum Chordata; class Amphibia; order Anura; family Ranidae; genus Pelophylax; species Pelophylax lessonae. Next base: position 80,148,335 of record NC_138777.1, on the reverse strand, counting down.
CAAAGAACCTCAAAGTTTACAGCAAAGATTCTAAAATCTGTTTCAGTCAGTTTGTAATTTTATAGAAAGATCTGTTAACATCTGCTGTTTGTTTTACATTTGGAAAGTTGGCAGGCTTTCAAGATCTGATCACCATTAAAATATATGTAAACCCTTGCCTTGTAAAACAATCAATTCAGTTTAAAATGAAAGGCAAAACATGTAGGTATACATATAAAAAAACATTATAAATTACCCATAGCTTCTGTTCTCAGCTGCATAAGGTGCTCAGAGAGCTGGGGGAGGGGAAACCGCAAAACATTGATAGTTCCAATGAATGGCTGTGCATGGGAGGGGGGGGGGGGGGTGTCAGCAGACGTCTGAGTTCCAGCACAGCTAGAAAACTGACCAGAATATGCTCTCATGCTTAGTGTGGTCAGTTATTATTAGGAAAGCAAAGGGACTGGCAGGTACAACAGGTATTTCACACAATGGAAGTAATGCAAAGAGAACAGGTACAGCAGGCACATGATAGGAATATGTAATGTTGGGTTTAAATATTCTTTCAGGATGAGTGAATCTGCATGGGTTAAGTTTTTTCAAATCTTGCTCAAAGGTCACAAACTTTGACATGAACCCCATTAAAGTTTATAGAGGGGTGAATCTTGTTATTTAATTCCAGCCATTTTTAGGGATAATAATCAAGAATCTATTTTCAAACAAAATGCATAGTAAGCTGGGCACTGCCATGGGGAACGTACCAATGACAAAATGAAAGAATAAGAATACAAATTTGGTTTCCCTACAAAGGTTTAACACAAGCTCAATACTATGGCTGTTGTGAGCCCCCTTTTTAACAGAAGGGTTACCCATTTTGTTTTTGTTTTTTTATTATTGACTTTGATAACTCAGCTGGCCAGGTAAAAGGCTATAAACTGCGTTATAGATTGCTCCCTATTTCCATTTGCAAACCTTTTAGCTGAAAATTCATGATTTGAAAACCCAAACTTCATTCTACTCTCCCTAGAAAAAAAAATGATATCAGTTTGCACTTTGAAAATGAATAAGTCAGGCCTTGCTTTAAAGTGTTTCTATGGTAGGAAGTTTAGAAAATATGGACTCAATTGATAAAGTGAAATGGCAGATCCCTATCTCAGAATGCCTTTGTCTATGAATACTCTTGCTGTTTCTACATTACAATGTATAGAGTGAATGACCAGTTGTTCTTCTGCCTGCTGACAGGTTGCGACATCATTCTGTGTTCCAATGAAAAAACAATTTGTGAGCCTGGCTATGAAGCTGTGCCGCAGACAAATGCAGGAGGTTGCTGTCCAGTCTACGAATGTGGTAAGTGATCGTCTCCTTTCTCTAACACAAATATTGAGTTTCCAGTATTATGAAAAAAGTCTGTTTAATCTATATTATATGTTCAGACATTACCCAATTATGCCGCCAAATCCCCTACTCTAGGGCATTCCCTGGCATCATTTTTTTCCTCCACCATGTTCCTGTAAGGAGAAACAGTTTTCACTATTTCCTGTGACATCATCGCCAGGCTTGTAAAATTCCTAAAGGGGCTGCCTCTGGGAGCTCAGTTTTATTTAGGCATAGTCCTAAAACTACATCTACACTCATTGAGGTTGATCTACTAAAGGTAAATAGACTATTGCAAGGGAAATCGCACTTTGCATGGGAATCTTTGCCAGAGCTTAGTGAATGAAATTAATCTTTGGTGACTTCCATAAAAGCAAACATGGTGTGTTATTTTTTTTATTTTCCGTGCACGTGGATATTTTTTACAAAGTGACATTTCACCACATTCCCTAAGATCTTGGAAAATTGTCATGCCAAGCAAAATTTTGCTTACAAAGTGAACAACCTATTTACCTTAAGCAAATCAACCCCAATGAGCCCCCTTTTTCACTCCCAGTATGCGGACAGGCTCTTTGGAGTCCAGGCAAGAGCATTATTTTGCTGGATAAGAAGAGACAACGGGGTTGATTTAGATTGTGCACTTTGCAAAGTGCAGATGCTCCAGAGCTTACTGAATGAGCAGAAACTCTGCTGACTTCCATCATTCAATTATGTGCAAGCAAAAATGCAGTTTTTATTTTTTATTTCTGTTACATGTGATTGGGCATCCTTTGCAAAGTGACGCTTTACCTCATTCACTAAGCTCTGGAGCAACTGCACTTTATAAAGTGCACATTCTATTTGCATATGTAAAGAGAGTGATAGGGGGTGGGGATAAGTGGAGCTCTGTAGTTCAGCAGGCAGGAATGACAACACTGGATAGGAATTTAAGAGCACACCGGAATTCTGGCAGATCTACCGTTATTTTTTTCTTCTTGCTGCATTTAAGGGATAAAGCATAGGTGTACCTGTATTGGGTATATGTTTGTTTTTTTCCTTGACATATACATTATATTGCTTTTGATTATTTCTCCTCAGTTCCAAAAGAAGTGTGTGTTCATAATGGAACAGAGTACCAGGTAACTAAAACTGTAGCTCATCTCCTCTGTATCAGCCTTTGTTGCTTATATAGCTTTCTTTAGATGTACTTTGATCAAATCTTTTTACTTTATTATTTTTTGTCCTGTTTTAGCCAGGTGGAATTGTTCCATCTTCCAACCCCTGTGAAAAGTGCATGTGTGATGGCACAATGAGTACAACTTCAGGAATACACATTATAAACTGCATTCCACTTTTGTGTAGCATCAAATGCGCAAAGGTAAGTCTCAGAAATGTAACATACTCAAGATCATCCCTGGAAGCTACATTTTAAGTGACAATCCCTTTGTTGTATCCCCTAGGGCTTTACTTACCAAGACGTCCCTGGACAATGTTGTGGAACCTGTGTACAGACTCAGTGTATCATGGATCTTCCTGATAACTCCACCTATCTGCTTAATGTAAGCACTACAGTTTTTTTGGCTATGTAAAACTTTTCAGATCTACTGAGATTCTTTTTTGCCTACATATCTGTTTGTGTTTTTCTTAGCCTGGAGAAACCTGGTCACATCCTGGAGATAACTGCACTGAGTATAGATGTGTGAAAAAGAAAGGCAAATTATTGAGTATGGTATCCAAAATATCATGTCCAAAGATCGACCTGGATGACTGTGTACCGGTAAGCATTGACACAGTGACAGCTTGTAAGCATTTGACTAATTACCAAAGCAGACTATTTATTTAGCAAAGTGAGGCTGTGTTCACTTCAGTTATCCAATCGTGTGCAATCAAAATCATTTTTTATTCCCTTTGCACCTGAGTGAACACAGCTTCATCTTACTTACTAAGCAACCATTCATTGTGCTAAGAGAACAACCTCCACTCTTTAAGTAAATCAATCCCATTAACATGAAGTAAACCTTCAGCTAATTATCATTCAGTTTGACACATATTTATGAATGATTCAATGATCAATGAATCAATCAATTCAATAATTCAATTATCAATGATTCAATTAACATTAACAAAAGTAATTTTTAATGACCAGCAAATTTAATCTCTATTCAATTTTAACATAATTGATAAATATCTATCAAATTGCCTATGTTTTTGGCAGAACGACCTTTTATCCAATTACCATATAGTTCTTTATATGTTTTGCATTGAGTACTGTAAATTTACAGATTATTTATTACATACAATAAAAATAATTTTGATCCATTCAATCACCATCTACACATATAAATGATTTTGTTAGATATATGGCCAATTTTCAATCAGTTATTAAGTTACATAAAATGTCAGTAAATATTTATTGGAACTATTGTGATAAAAATCAACACTATTCAGTTTTAATATTACCCAATAAGTGATTTCTAAATGTTATACAATTTACTCCCTTCTTGATGTCTAAAGCTGGTCATACACAGCTTAAACTTTGGATGATTCAACCAGAAATTCCTGCTGAATCATCCTATGGGTGGCCCTGTCGACACCTCCAAGCTTGACAAACTTTGATATAAAAAGCAAAGGAGCCTGGTGGAAAATTGCAGGAAAGAAAATTGCTTGATTCCCCCATCAACACAGTCAGTGTTGATGAGTGAAGATGCTCCATGGAACTTATGTGTTCTCCCGGCAGGGGGAGGGGGCCAGCGGGTAACCGCCCCTGCTGGGAGAACTCAGTGATTACTGCTAGCAGCTATAGCTGTTGGCAATAATTGCGTGTAAGGATCTGACATGCTGTTTGTACCAAAGTTGATTAATGGATCAACTTGGGTACAATCAGCCTGCCCATAGATGGTTCGAAACTCAGCTTGTCCCTGTTGAACCGGCTGAGATTTGACCATCTATGGATGGCTTTAGTAAGGATGTAGAGATCTATTTGTATATGACTAGCCTAACAATAAACACAGAAATTATCCACAAGCTCCAATACTACTAATATATCTCTCTTTTCAGGGAACAATTGGGAAAGACAGCAAAGGATGTTGCTTAACTTGTAAGTATTTTATCTGGCTCTATTCAATATTAAAGTGTTTCAAGAGATATATTTTATTAATGCTTTACATAATGCTATAAGGACACTTGTAAACAGATGCTACACAAATCATAAAAATAAAAGCATTTGGTGTTTTTTTTTTTTTTTTTTTAAGAACAAGAAGAATCTCATTTGAAATGATTAGAATTGGGTGGTTATCAAGAAATAATTTATTGCTGGTATATTAACTATTTCTTTAGAATGTAATGCCTAAAATGTTGGGTGTCATCGGCCGTTTCAATAAAAACCATCTGACATTCGGCCCGTGTGTATGGCAGCCAGTCAAACAGAAGCCGTCTGTTTGCTCGAAAACTAGCAGCTGACCAGCTCCTGATCAGCGCTCTCAGCCAATGGCTGAGAGTGAAAATTGGAGTGTTCCCGGTGGGAGAGGGGGAGCCGTCTCCCTGTCAGAACACACTAGAACAGCAGGGGAGATCGCTATACTAACACCAAAATGTTAGTACAAGGGCTCTGACCAGAGCTGTCAGGAAAAACAAACACAGAAATGATTGTCATAACAATAAATAGACATTTACATTCAGATTTCACTGATATTTTATCCAGGTGTCCAAGAAACAACCAAGTGTCAGAAGGTAAAGACTGAGGAGATCATCCTTCAGAATGGCTGCAAGTCTCTGAGCCCTGTAAAGATGTCCTATTGCAAGGGGAGGTGTGAAAGCTACTCCAGGTATGTTGATTGCTAATGAAAAGTAAGATACTGTGTGTAGCACACTGCATAGTTAAAATATAACTAAAGGCAAAACCTTTTATAGCGTGGAGAGGAATTAGAACTCCTGTCATTTTTTATTGCTGTCTGCGCCCCTGTTAGAGAGATTCCCCTCCCTATTTGTCCCGTTTACCATTTTCATTGAGAGTGAAAGTAAAAGAAAATCCCAAGTTTTGTGGTGTTCCCGAAACAGAAAGAGTGGGGATATCTTCCAATGGGGGCACTAGCTCTGGTGACCCAGGTGACAACCAGGGATTCCCTCACTTTAGAGGAATTTTCTCTCACTTTCTGTGTTGGCTATGGGATGGAAAGTGAAGATCGATCTCCCCAATGGGACACAGATGGCAACACAATGACGCATAAATCAGGTTGTCTTTCATTTCTAAATGTGGCACTATTTCTGTGCATTAGGAACCCCCTGCAGCTGCAATACTTGGCAGCAAACTGCGACAGGTAATCAAAGTTTTGAAACAGAATTATCACTTGAGATGACGCAGAATTTCACACAAGTGGTCAGGGGCAGGTTTCATTGTATTGCAGTGTTACTGTACAGCAACAAATGGAGAAATTATTAATTATGTTGTTTAAATATAGTGAAAATACCCCAAAATCTGTCTCACTGCTCCTGTTTAGCAACCACTTGCTGTGCTACGGAATTGGTAAATGTCCCCTGATTGTTGTAATGCACTTATAAACACCATTGCCTATACAGTATATATGTTTTCTGTAAATGGTCTTGTTATTGTCCTCCTGTTATAAGACTGAGGCTCCAGCTGTTTTTGTTCATGTGGTTCATGCTCCATCTTGTAAGAGACTCTTGAACTCTCTTTTAACCCCGTTTACTGCTTAAAAGTCACCCTATCTTCACAAATACATGAAATCTGTGGCTGCCTGAGCTTTATTTTGTTCCTGTTTATGACAGTTGCATCTAAGTTATGTATAAATTGGATGCTTTTATTTAGGGAATTACTGAGGCAAAATTAATATGTTACTTATCATGTCTGCACATTAGCTGATTAGATTAAAGCATAGGTGAACCCCCAAAATATAAATGTAATATATTGCAGCCTTTAGATGTAGTTCCTGCATTAGCTTTTACCTTTTTCAATCTAAGAACATTTCCAGCAAGTACACATTCTAGGAGTTTAAAAGAAAGCACAAAGGTCTGTATCTTTATTTTTTAAGCTACTAGTCCGAATAATCCACCATATAATGAAGATGAACAAAGACAGACATGTTTGAAGTTCAGTCTGTATGACTGCCATGGCTGCCTCTATTGATACAGGGGAGATATAATGCATAATAATGGCATTACATTTAAGGGTACTTCAAATTTGGTTGTCTTGTACATGCTCAAAGATCTGCCTAATCATATGACCAATGTGATTGGCTCCTGGTCATTATTATAAATAGAGAGCTGTCTTTGACAGTTCAGTCTCTTAGCCCGGAGCATGTAGTGAGCACCCATTTGTGCTGGGAGAGCACAGTGAGTACTCATTTAAGTCCCATTTGGTTTATTGGCTGGACAACACTTGCTTGGTAAATGAATGCTAAATACATTTTTTTTTTTTTTCAGGTACTCAGCAAAATCCAAATCTATGGAGCGCAAATGCAGTTGCTGTCGGGAGACAGAAACAGAAATAGTAACCATTGAATTAAGCTGTCCAAATGGTAATATAATGAATTACAGCTTTGTTGACATCAAGAAGTGTTCCTGTGCTGTTTGCAGTAAAGAAGAAGGCGATGGTGAAGCTCCTTATGTGACAAACTCAAAACCTCAAACCACTGTTAAAGTAAAGAAGGCTACAAAAATGACCAAGGACAGCAAAGATCAAGAAAAAGAGAGCAAAGAATCAGGATCAGAGTCTATCGAAAACGAAGAGACGGCCATTAGCTCAGAGTAGACAAATAAGCCTGAGCCAATATCACAGATTATAGGGAAAGCAATAACCACTGCGAAACGATCCACAAACAAGAGCAAATAAGCATCACAACCTGACAAGACTGCACAGCCAGGTGGGAAACGGGTAACAAAGCCAATCCCCCAGAGCACAAAAAAGGTCCAAATGCATAAAACCATTTAACAGAAATTCTGAAGAGAAGCAGCATGCCAGGAATTGGAAAATAAGTAATATGTAAAAAATGAATCTTTTATTTGTGGAATTAATACTTGATCACCTAATCGTAAACAAGTAAAAAAATAAAAAACTGTTTCCTACAGCTAATTCCTACTGCTGTTTCCTAATGCTGGGAATCCCTTTAAAGCGTGTTTAAACCCAGGCACAAAAATCTAAGATATTGGGGCCTACCAGTCCTTAGATGTGTGGTGGCTGCATTCGTTTTTTTCCATTATGTTTACCTACTGTTACTGCAAATAACCATGCAAATGTTATGGGATCTATTGTTGTCCTCTAGGTCGGACATCAAACATGTCTATCATAGTTCATCATCTTCATTATATGGTGGATGTGGAAATAGAAGTGTTTATCGAAAAATAGGATTCTTTGTGTTTTAAGTTAAAGTTAGAGACATGACAAGGGTATTGCATTTTTGTACTTGCTGAAAATATTCTTAGCTTAAAAAAGGAAATGCATCAACCACATCTAAGGACTGATAAGCTGCAATATATAAAAATGTTTATAGTGGGTTTAGTTATCCTTGAATTATATAACCAATGGGTTTAAACATTATGACTAAACTTATTGTACTTAAATTATGGCATGTTGGGTAAGATTTCTTTGTGAACAATAATGCTCACTTCTGTACTCAAAAATGTCATCTTTTTTAATTTATAATGTTGATTAATAAACTTATTTTGAGCAAGTTACCCTATTGTTTGGTTGTTTTTTGTAAATGTCAGGTGGGATTTGTACTTATGATATGTCTGTTCTATACATCTTTAACCTTAGGAATGCCATCTTAACAGTAAAATAACTATAACAGTACTGTACAAGCATTGATCAGTAATTTATTTTTTATTTGAGTTTCATTAGCTAGAAATATTTTGGATATATGATAACTAATCATAAAAATATATTGACATTAGATCACATTTTTTAGTTTTAGTTTCAAAGCTGAACTACAGCATAGGCAAATAATGCCTATATACAAGAGACGTGTTCATTTTTTTAAATCCAAAAGTGTTTTTATTAGTATTGAAATGGTATATAGACATACACCTATATCATACACATTGAGTTAAAGCAGGGGTAGGCAACCTTAGAGTAGAGATCTACCTGAACAATATGGGAGAAATCAAAGATCACCAGGCACAACGCACTATTTTTGAGAGGTAACCTTGCAAAGGCCATTAAAAAGTAAGGCAGTTTTGAAGAAAACTTGTGACCAATTTACTCCGAGATCAAACGGCCATGTGGCACACACTCCTATGCAATTCCCACATTTTCCCCGTGTGGTGCATTTTGACAGCCTGCTGACGCTGCAAATCACACTGGAATGCAAAAAAAGTAATGCATGTGTAGCCCTGCCTCCAGGGGGGCTGCTAGTGATGTTCATATCCTCCTCCTCACTTCTATTGCCCTGAAGACCTTCCAACCAATTTGACACTGTAGGCTCGAGTATGTTGAATGAAAAATACCACCAGGTTTCAATAAAAGATTGGCTTTACTATGTTTAGCAAGAAGAATAAACAATATTGAATTCAAACATCAAGCGATATTCAGGAAACAAATAAAGGGAAGATCCTGAGTCCTCAAACCCAAAATAGCATAGGACTCAGCACTCAGGATCTGATATATTAGAAAGCAGATAACCAATGAAATGAGCAACAATATATGAAGGCTGGGATATTAATTATTCATCAGTAAATCAATCCTCCCTTAACCACCTCCCACCCGGGCCATAGTACATATACGGCCGGGTGGGAGTCTCGTCCTTCTGAATGGACGTTCCGGAATGTCCTTCAGAAGGAGAGAGATCGCGCCGCTGCGGGCACGCGCAGCGGCGCGATCTTAATGTGCCTGCCTGATAAAAAAGCCAATTATTGAAAAAATTTTAAAAAAAAGAGATTTTTTGATTTTTACTTTGGATTACATGTACACTTTTTAGACCCCCCAGATCTGAAATCCAAAGTAAAAATCAAAAAATCTCTTTTTTTTTTTTTTTTAATTTTTTCAATAATTGGCTTTTTTATCAAAAATGACAATTTTTAAGAACTTTTTTTTTGTGTGATTTTGTGTCTGGGGGGTCTAAAAGGTGTACCTGTGAAGTTTCAGCTCTGTAGCATGTCCAGAACCATAAAAAAAAAGGATTGTTTGTATTAGACAACTTTCTGACAGGGGGTTGGCTCCGCTCCTGTAACACCTTGCCGGTTTAATAGAAGGCATTTTTTTGGGATCTTTGCAGTCAGGAAAAACATCTGAACTTGTGTATAGTGGTACTGTGCACAAGTTCTGATGTTTTGCCCAGCAAAAACACACCTGGGCATTTTTTTTTACGCTAGCGTTTTTTTGGCATTTTTTTGGGTTCTTTTGAGGCAGGCAAAACATCTGAACTTGTGTATAGTGGTATATATACACACATACATATATTTATATACACACCTAGACATATATAGGTGTGATAGTAGCAGAAATATATTACTGTAAATGATTTCATTAGCGCAAGCATATATTTATGCTACTATCACACCTATATATGTCTAGGTGTGTATATAAATATATGTATGTGTGTATATATACGACTATACACAAGTTCAGATGCTTTGCCTGCCTCAAAAGAACCCAAAAAAATGCCAGCAAAAACACACCTGGGCATTTTTTTTTTTTGACGCTAGCGTTTTTTTGGCATTTTTTTGGGTTCTTTTGAGGCAGGCAAAACATCTGAACATGTGTATAGGGGGTATATATACACATATATGTCTGAATATATACCCCTAGACATATATAGGTGTGATAGTAGCAGAAATATATTACTGTAAATGATTTCATTAGCGCAAGCATTTATTTTTGCTACTATCACACCTATATATGTCTAGGGGTATATATACAGACATATATGTGTATATATACCCCCTATACACATGTTCAGATGTCATGTCTGACATCAAACATGTCCTCAAAAAAGCACTGGCAGTGGCAGCCCCTGCAGCATAAAAAATGCTTGGCTGGTGAGAAGCCATATGGGTGTCCCGAAGCTATTCAGAGAAATTATCATTATTCTATAGCGGTCACCCTGCTATGGAAGGGTTTTGTCACCCTGCCATAGCAGTCACTGCCAGTTAACCCTACACTACACTACGGTCCCCTGACACTTAACACTTTCCCTACAGACACTCAATTTTTGAAGCTAACTTAAGTGTAAAGGAGCACTCTAACTACACAAGATATCCCTTTCCTCACACTAATAAATAGCTAAATGACACGTTTAAAGTAAAATTAACAGAACTGCTTCCACTCTCTTCCATGTCCAGTATAACAATGCTAGGAATATGGCGGGGGCGATCTTATATACTGGGGGGCGTATTCACTAATGATTGGTCTAGGGACCCCCTAGTCACTCCAATCACATTCCTAGCATTCTCCTGCCCCCTCAATTGGCTTTTGCTAATGGTTCTGGTCCAATCACGGGCTTTTAAAGCCCATTTCCTGAAGCACTGCATTTTGGGCGGTTCTGGTTGCCGAATTCCGAACTTTTTGGGCAAAAAGTTCTAAATTCGTCCGAACCTCGAACACCCAATGTTCGGGCCGAACCGATGGTGGACCCGAACCGTTCGATCATCCCTAGTTAAGGTTAGAGGGTTAGGGTTATGGTTAGAGGGTTAGGGTTAGGTTTAGTGTTAGGGGATAGGGTTAGGGTTACGGTGAGATACTTAGGGTTAGAGTTAGTAACCCTACCCCTTCCCCTCTAACCCTAACCCTCTAACCCTAAGCACTAAAAATAACCCTAACCTTAGCCCTGACCCTAACTCTAGCCCTAACCCTAGCCCTAATTCTATTTTTTTTCTGGTTCTGGACATGCTACAGAGCTGAAACTTCACAGGTACACTTTTTAGACCCCCCAGACACTTTTTTTTAAGTTTTTCTTTTTTTATTTTTTTCAATTGGCTCTCTATCAAAAATGACAATTTTTAAGAACTTTTTTTGTGTGATTTAGTGTCTGGGGTGTCTAAAAAGTGTACCTGTGAAGTTTCAGCTCTGTAGCATGTCCAGAACCAGAAAAAAAGATCATATAGTTGTAAAAGAAGGGTTCCCACCATCCCTGCTCTACTGAAAAATGATATTTTTTCCGGGTTCTGGACATGCTACAGAGCTGAAACTTCACAGGTACACTTTTTAGACCCCCCCCCCCCCCCCGACACTAATCTCAAAAAAGTCATGCCTGCCTCCAAAAATGCCTGATAAATATATAGAAAAAAAATAAATAAAAGCAGACTGAAATGCCAAGCCCTAAAAAGGGCTTTTTGGGGTGCTGTCAGGATGCTGTCCTTACAGCAGGAGTGGACACAGAACACTGGCCTAGCTAATGATTTCCCTATCAATTCAGCAGCAACAGCAGCCCTCTCCCTGCTCTAACTAACTCTACAGCTTCAGAATGAATCTAAGATTGATGCTGCCCTTGCTTTTTTATAGGAGGTGGGAGGGTCTGGGAGGGAGGGTATGCTGATTGGCTGGAATGTGTCTGCTGACTGTGAGGTACAGAGTCAAAGTTTGCTCAATGATGATGTATAGGAGGCGGACCAAACATTGCATAGGTTCGCCCGCCGAGGCGAACGCGAACATGCGAAGTTCGCCGGCGAACAGTTCGGGACATCTCTACCTGTGACACATGCTTCTTTCTCCCGCGTCTCTCCGTTAAGCCTCCGGCCTATTCTCCTCTGCTCACTCCAGCAGTTCTTCCCTGTTCCTCACGACGTGATGTCCTCGAGGCAAGAGAGCGAACCAGCCGTCCCGCCTCCTATTAATTGACACTCCCATCTGTCCTTGCGAAAAACATTGCTCCCTGGGAGAATGGTCCAATCAGTCAAGTCCTCCATAGCATCCACTTCTTTGAAGACTATATCTCCCACAGTCCATTGGGCCAACTTTCCAGAAGCCTCAGTCTTAAAGATATAGAACAATATCTAACAGGCTGAGCTGTATCTTTGATCCGGGCTACACATGCATTACTTTTAAAAGCACGCTGCAGCAAATAGCATAGTACTTTAAAAACATGCAATATAGTGCCCAAAACTGCACTGCATTTGCAATCTGCATTTTGGGGTGCTATTGCCAATACACTGGCACCTGCATGCAAAGGCAGTATGCTAACCCGCAGTAAGGGAAACACGCATGGAATGCATGTTTCCTGCACCACATTCTGGTGTGAATCGGCCCTTAGAAAAATATAATAATAGAAACGTAAATGTAAAAATATGAACTTATCCAGGTCAGGAGTAACAAAAGTTCACAGGTCAGGAGTATAAAGCCCAGGATTCAAAAGTCAGGAGTATATAGCCCAGCATTACAAATCAGGAGTATATATCGCAGCATTACAGGTCAGGACTATTTAGCCCAGCATTACAAATCAGTAGTATATAGACCAGCATTACAGGTAAGGGGTATATTGTGACCTGTTTTCAGAAGAGGGTGGTCTGAAGTCCGCTCTCTGCTGACATCAAAGAAGTCAGTCCAGTTAGGATCCGCCAAGTGCCTGGACTGACACCTAGCCCCAGCCTCTCCGTGAGTCGATGAGAGGCAGAACCGGCCACTCCCCGCCTCTCCACAGCCCAGCCCTCCAATGAGCAAGGAGGGGACAGAGCAGAGAGCTGTGACTGACAATCAGCAGCTCTCTGCTCAGGGAGCTGTCAGAACCGAGCGATCGGTGGTGTTCGGTCACTCAGTTCTCTGTGCAGAGGCACCGGGGACAGATGCAGCATCAGACCAATAAACAAGCAAAAAATTGGGGGAGCAGACCCTGAACATGTATATCTAAAGCCGGTGCAGCTATGGACCAAGCAACATGTATATTAAAAAAGAATAGCGCAACCATGCAAAAGAAATGACTATCAAATATGGAGACCATCCATAAATAAAAATGGGGATTTAGTTCCACCATATGGCCATATCGTGCTCAAGCCCACCACTGCGTCAAAGTACCCCATTATCGGTGGGTCCTACACTATCCATAAAAAAGGGGTGAATCCAGCCTCTCTTACCCTTGGAGACAACGCTCCTTGCTGGGAAGGTGTGCTAATGCACTGCAGGGGACTCCTCCTATATCTACTTGATAGAGCAGTGGTTCTCAATTCCGGTCCTCGGGACCCACTAACAGGCCAGATTTTAAGTATTATCTTGGGGGATGCAGACTAGAATACTGCAATCACTGAGCAGCAAATTAGATCACCTGTGATGTAATTTAGTTATCTTGCAAACCTGGCCTGTTGGTGGGTCCCGAGGACCGGAGTTGGGAACCACTGTGATAGAGGACACCAATAGAGTACAGGTGTGTGTGGGGGATGGGATGCTAAACCTCATAAGTCTGGTCAGACCGAATACATAATAAACAAGCAAAAAATTGGGGGAGCAGACCCTGAACATGTATATCTAAAGCCGGTGCAGCTATGGACCAAGCAACATGTATATTAAAAATGAATAGCGCAACCATGCAAAAGAAATGACTATCAAATATGGAGACCATCCATAAATAAAAATGGGGATCAGACCAATGCTACATCCACATAGGTAAGTACAAATGGGGGAAAACAAACAAACCCATACTTCTCTTTTATGAAGATAAGATAGAGAAAAAACTTTTCAATGCATACCCCTATATACTGTATTTTCCTCTCTATAAATAATGTATCTCTCTTTCTTTATATATTGTATTTCTCTCCCTCTATATACTGTATCTTTGTTTCTCTATATACTATATTTCTCTCCTTCTATATACTGTATCTCCCTTTCTCTATATACTTTATTTCCTTCTCTATGTATAGTAGATCTATCTCTTTTTCTCTCTCTTGGGACCCCCTGGGGCTCTCTCTGTACCTCAACAATGTTGTTCTGGCTCTCCGCCGGTCACGTGTAGTCTCTCTGCAGACTGCAGCCAATGGCCGGTCATGATGTGGCCCCTGAAGCTCCTCCCCAAGTGTCAGCCTGGGCCCTGCCCCCACCCTGCTCCTTCCTTCCATTCAGCAGAGCAGCCAGCACAGCCATGTGTGTGCAATCACTGTGCGCCGTTCAGAGGGATCAGGGGCTGGATGGGCTACGGCAGGGGGAGGAAAAGCTGTGACCGCGGCCCGGGAATGTCTGGCCACCCTACTGTATGAGATGTAGAAAATGGGTGGGATGGATGTGAGGAGAGGATCACAGGAGTCAGTGTAGCTATGCTGCAGAGCCGGCTGCTTTTGTGTGCTGCTCTGCTCGGGATTCGGGAAGAAGTTGTTTTCGGGGTCAGCACTGTGGACACAAGATCTACCCGTCACCTTCTCGCAATCGACGGGTAGAACACGGTTGACAGGTTGCTGACCCCTGAGTTAGAGGAATAGGTAAAACAAGGCCTCTGCAATATTGCATATGCTTGAATGTATATGCATGTAATGAATGTATTATACAAACAAATGGCAAGCGTAAAAAATGGATTTTTGTAAAATCTTACCGTAAAATCCTTTTCTCTTAAGCTCATTGACAGACGCAGTCCTCTTGATTAATAACATATTGGGTTATACTGCCCTCTACAGGAGTAGGACACTAGACGGAAGGAAAATGTTCTGGCCACACCTTAGGAGCAGTCCCAGAGGGTATATCCTCTCTCTCTCTTCTACAGGAAGTCAGTTATGTCACAAAGCAGTGTTAGAGAATTTAACCCAACCCAACTCAAAAACAGAGGAGTGGGTACTGCGTCTGTCAATGAGCTTAAGAGAAAAGGATTTTACGGTAAGATTTTACAAAAATCCATTTTTCTCTGTCGCTCATTGACAGACGCAGTCCTCTTGATTAATAAAATATTGGGACGTCCCAAAGCAGTGCCACAAATGAGGGGTGGGATAACAGAAATCAAAATCCAGAAGGCCCAACCGGAGCCAACCAGCCAACAAACCCTCGAGGTAGACCAACGATATCCTCAAATTGCGGCCTGCAGAACCTTGCGGCCAAAAGAGGCATCCGACGATGCCATCACATCAACGTTATATAATTTTTTAAAGGTCTGAACCGACGATCAAGTAGTCGCCTTGAAAACCTGGACCACTGACGCCTGATGGCGGAAGGCCCAGGAAACACTAAGTGCCCGAGTAGAGTGCGCCTTAACAGGGAAGGAGGATCCCGACCCTTAATAGAATAAGCCTGTACCACCGTCTGTCTGATCCATCTAGAGATGGACATGGCAGAAACAGGCAACCCCTTTCTAGGGCCATCCGTGATCACAAAAAGTGAATCCGTTTTACGAAACGAGTTCGTAGTAGTCAAGTGTACCCTGATTGTCCGAACCATATCCAAGGAGTGTAATGCAAACTCCCAAGGATGGCTAGGCTTAGGACACAGGGAAGGTAACACAATATTCTCATTCAGATGAAACTCTGAAACCACTTTAGGAAGGAAGGATGGATTCGGACGAAGAACCACCTTATCCCTATGAACCACCAGATATGGGGAACGACAAGATAATGCGGCCAGTTCTGACACCCTGCGTGCAGAAGTAATGGTCACCAAGAAGGCCACCTTCTGGGATAAAGTAAGCAAGGGAATCTCCCTGATATTTTCAAAGGGAGGTTTCTGAAGAACCGACAACACTAAATTAAGATCCCAGGGCGGTAAGGGCGCGCACTGGCGGAGCCAGGTGCCGCACCCCCTGGATGAAATTCCGCACCAAGGAATGAGTAGCCAAAGGTTTCTGAAAGAAGATTGCTAACGCTGAAACCTGACCCTTGATAGTACTCAAGGCCAGCTTCTGCTCAACTCCTTGTTGCAGAAAAGCCAAGATTCGGGTCACCGAATAGGCCCGTGGAGGAAATCCAAAGGATTCACACCACGCAATATAAGACCTCCATGTGCGATGATAGACTTTTCTAGAAGTCGCGTTCCTTGCTTTAATTAGAGTAGGAATAACTGAAGCTGGCAATCCCTTGTCCTTCAGTACCTGGGTCTCAATGGCCAGGCCATTAAGCCAGCGATTGTAAAGCAAGATGGAAGATCGGTCCCTGAGACCGCAGATCCTCCCTGAGAGGAAGTCTCCAAGGAGCGTCCGCGACTAGCCACACCAAGTCGGCATACCAGGCTTGACGAGGTCAGTCCGGAGTTACCAGGATAACTGGAATTCCCTCCACCTCTATCCTGCGAAGAAGTTCCCGCAGTAACTTGAGAGGATGGAAGGCATACCGTAGCTGATACTGCCCCCACGGGGCGATCAGCGCGTCTGCTGCGTCCGCTAGAGGATCGCGGGCGCGAGCTACAAACCTCCGCACTTTCCTGTTGAGCCGAGACGCCAACAGATCCACCTCCGGGGTGCCCCAATGAAGGCACAGCTGGTGAAATACCTCTGGATGAAGAGGCCATACCCCTTGATCCAGAATCTGACGGCTGAGATAATCTGCCTGCCGATTTCCCACCCCCGGAGTGAATACTGCGGAGAGAGCCGGAACAAACCGTTCCGTCCAACGAAAGATGCTGGTCATTTCGATGGCCACCAGGACACTCTAGGTGCCCCTTTGGTGATTGACATAAGCCACGACCGTGGCATTGTCCGATTGGATCCGAACTGGGCTGCCCTGGAGCTGCTCGGTCCAGTAAATCAGACAAAGTCTGATCGCTCTCAGTTCCGATACCTTTATTGGTAACCTGGATACTATCGGAAGGAATGACTTCCCCTGGTTGAGCATCGGAGACCGAAGCCACCAGACCAGAGACTCCCTGGTCCTCTCGCTCAACCGGATCCGATTGTCCAGAGAATCGAGATTCCGATTCCATTTGAGAAGAATCTCCTCTTGGAGAATTCGGGTATGAGACTGGGCGAACGATACTGCCTCTAAGGAGGCCACCATCAGTCCCAGCCAGTTGACGGACAGCAACATCCGAATCGTTGACTGAACCTTCTGTAGTTTCTCCGCAAGGAGAAACACCTTGCCAAGGATTTATCCCAGATAGTTCAGTCTCCTGGTGGGAACCAGGGATGATCTTTGGGAAAAGCGAAGAAAACGCTGATGTCCTGCGAAGATGGGGATATGAAGATAGGCATCCTAAATGTCTATGGACGCCAGGAAATCCCCCTGATGCAGGGAGGCCACCACTGTTCGGTTGGACTCCATCTTTCCCAAGTCCAGAATTTGCACCTTGCCCTCTTTCCTGGGCATTGTGAACAGGTTTGAATAGAACCCCTGAAAACGTTCTATCCAAGGAACGGAACTAGCGCTCCCTGTAGCATACGAATGTTGGGAGGGAAGAATCGCACCGGTAGAAGTGATTGAATACTCGATCTTGTATCCCGACCGTATGACCTCTTGAACCCCTTTGTCCGGGATTCAGGAAAACCATGGATCTGGAAACCGGTGAAGACTTCCCCCCACCCCAGAGATGGGTGGGGGCGCATCAGGCTGTCTTAGCAAGAGATTGCTCTTGCCCCCCAGTGAGATCCTTTATAATCTCACCCAAACAGGCGATCCCCTTGAAAGGGGAGATTAGCCAACCCATTCTTGAAACTAAACCAATGGCAACCACTGGCCTAAAGGTTGACCCTATCAGGGAAAAAATGAAGCGGGATTCCTCTTTCACTCTTCAATCCACTGGATCCCTAAAGGACGGAGCGTGCTCCAACGGGATAACAGTGGCTTTATCTGGAAATCGGTGAGTCCACCACTGGTGGTACCGTCCATTTTTTAAGGAGGGATTCCTCAAACGGATAGCGCCTAGCCATGCGTTTGGAAATAGCAGGGGTACGTTTCAGACAACCCCATTTGGGCAAAGGAAAATCCTTTGCCATTTTGGTAGGCTAACTAGCACCAAAAAGGAATTTCAGTCTCAGCTACCTCTGCCGGTTTAACCTCAAGACTTAAGGTTTCCCGGACAGACACAACTAGTGCATCCACCAACGCTTCTTCTTGTGCAATGGCGGAGGCAGAGACGTCCTCCTCACTGTCTGAGGAGACATTACCTGAGACAACAGCCCCAGAAGAGGGACCTGCAGCTGTGATGACCAGCTCAGAATCTGTATCTGAAGTATCAGATGAAATAGGGGTAGGCGGGGGTCGCTTTCTGGACCCCCGTCCCTGACAGGCCACCTCCACCCGGGATACCAAAGACTCCAAAACTGCTGATAATGCATCAATTACAAGTGGGGCACTGGAGGGTCCTGCGGCCACCTCGAGGGGATCAGGTGGGGATACATGTGTGGCAGGGTCCATGATTATACAAGACACTTGCCAGCAACAAAAAAATAATTGCAATGAAAAAAACTTTTTTTTTTTTTGTAATCCCCCAGCGCAACAGCGCCCCTCAGTGTTACCTGCTTTGGACCCCACAGAGAGAGAGAGACCCCAAGGCTCACCACCTGATGCACAGAAGTTTCTATCAACCTGCTCCCAGCACTGTCTGTTACAGACAGGAAGTCTTTGGCTCCTTTTCCCGGGTAAAGGAGGCAGATCCGCCCTTTACACGCCCTCCGGCGCCTCCCAATTACTCCTCGAGGTGTTTGGTCATCTCAAACATGGCCGCCCCCATGCTGGGGACACGAGGCTACGCCAAGATGGCGGCCCCGCGCGACCTGCGGGAAAAATGGCGGCGGCCTGTGGAGGATGGCGGCGGCTTGAGGCAAGATAGTGGCGGCCTGCGGGAGGTAGTCACCGGCCTGTGCGGCCTGCGGGAGGTGTACGGCCTATGGGAGGATGGCGGTCTGCAGATGGCGGTATTCCAGGCACAGGCATCGGCCTGTATTGCAACCTTATCAGGTAGGATGCTATCACCCTTATACATGGCCATCATCACAGTAATCCCCACTGACTTCAGTCATGGTCCCTTAACAGTGCTCACTCATACAGTGACTTTAGATAGTCAGCTCCCAAACCAAGCCTCCTGGTTTCTTATTCACAAAATCACACTCAATTGGGGGATCTGTGACACCTGTTATAGGATAGAGGGGGGACCCAGAAACATGAGCGTCTGACCATCCCAGGGAGGGGCCCGTGTCCACCAACACACCCATCAGGGGGAGAGGAGGAACATTTTACTCACCATACCGGAACCAGGCGGGCACCAACTCCTGACAGAACCCCTCTCCACCGAGGTGGGGGGGGGGGCTGTCGACCAATACGGACGCCGTGACTCAGTTTCCAACTGGTCGTCGGCATCTAGGCGAAACATTTAACTCGCAGGGTTAGTCCCCGTCCAGTGGGACTATGTCGCGGCCGACCCAGCGCGGAGCTAGGGCCTGCACACGCTCGCAGGCTGACTGGGGTGACCACTGGATCTCAACATCCAGCCCGTCGCCCAGTTTCAGCGTACTTGCTTGAAGATCTCACAGAAACAATTGGAGAAAAAAGCTGCCTAATAAAAAGTTTTTCTAAAAAATCCTGCCAGGACCAAGATCCCAGCAAGGAACTTAGGTTCTTACTCCTAACTAGACAGAAAAAACGGACTTCCTGTAGCAGAGAGAGAGAGGATATACCCTCTGGGACTGCCCCTAAGGTGTGGCCAGAACGTTTTCCTTCCGTCTAGTGTCCTACTCCTGTAGAGGGCAGTATAACCCAATATGTTATTAATCAAGAGGACTGCGTCTGTCAATGAGCGACAGAGAAATGTGTGCTTTATGCAGGAGCTTCCTATATTAAGATGGGTCACTGTTGCTCTCTCTCCTTGTGCAGGGTGACTGGTCTTATCTCTGCCCCAGTCTTGTAGTTTTCCCTAGGCAGTCTGCAGTATATGGTCCCACTGGATGCTTTCCACAGCTTTGCTCTTTTCACATGCTTTGTGCTGCACAGTGATGATGTCGCCACTACTTTTATAAGGTAATAACTTAGTTTGCAAAGGCATTTGGTGCACAATATGTGGATTTATATCATTTATGGCTGGTGAGGAACATATTTAGGCTCCATGTACACTGCTGCTGATAAACAGACGTTTAGGAGCAGTTGGGCATTTTTTTCAGCAGCCCCTGAACCCTCCTCTATGTTATCTTACCTGTCCATGTACACTGAGTCGTTTACAGTCATTTAGAGGCAGTTGAGTTCAGTGTCGTTTTTTGGAAAGCAATTATTTGCATTCAGGATGTTCAGAACGTGTGTTTACTGGCGTTTCAAATGGCAAACGCGACCGAACGGGACCAAACACAGCCGAACGTGGTCACCCGCGTTTAGCGCTTGCATTTTTACTGTTTAAAAGGGGAATGATTTTTTGACCCCAAAAAAACGGATCTGAGCACAAACGCCCGCTAAACGCCGCTAAACGCGGCATGCAAACGCTACACAACGGACGTTTTAAACGTCGTTTACATAGCAATTAAATTGCAGCATTCAAAGGAGTTTTGCAAACGTCCCGTGTACATTTAGCCTTGAAGTGTTACTAAACCCACAACAGTAAAATCAGTCTGTATATGCAGTAAAGCATGCTTGTTATACTCACTGTGGAACCTAAGGGGTTAATCCTTTGCATGGTGTAAAAAGGCTGTGTGATCCTGTCTCTCTAATACTCCTCTTCTTTAACTGACTCCAATCCATCCCCTGATAGAACAGAGCCTTTGGAGTCAGGTTGCACATGCTCAGTTTGGTGTGTATTATTAGAGAGTTTTTCTTTTTTTTAGGAGACTGTATATGATCAGCACAGGGCCAATCAGCTCTGTCCAGACAGAGGATCAGGGAATAATGAAAACCCCTCCTACAAGCTTTACTAAGAGCTGATAGAAGCCACAAAACTGCTATATACTGCAGATGAGAAAAGGAATTTAGCAGTTTATATTTACTAAAATAATTGCATTTCCATTTTCTGTGTACTGTGGGAGACCAGATATAATGATTGCAGGTTCCTGGGTTTAGTAACACTTCAAATGAAAGTTTTGCTCAGATTTAGGATACAAGAGAGTTGAACCCATGAAGGGAGTGTGGAGCGTTTTTGTAATAATTTTTAGACCAATAAATGATACCTATAATATGGCAGTATCTTGCATTCTTATTTTTAGCCATCAGACGGAGCTCTTGGCTACTAATCCCTTGTGTTTCAGTTTCTCTTTACCCCACAACAACAAAAGTCTGTTGTTTACAGAGCTTAATGGTGCAAGCTGAAATTTAAAAAATGACGGCTGAAATCTAGGCACACATGAAAGGCTCAAATAAATGTTGTTTTCTGATTATTATTGCATCACTTAACCACTTGACATCCTTGGGACATTTAAAAAACGTTGTGGATTTGCCGTGGTTAAAGCAAGCTTATGGCTGTAGCTACAACCATGAGCTTGGTATAAATTTTTACAGCCAGCGATTGGCTGTTGAGTAAGGCCTCTTGCAGGTCTGTACTCACCGGAGGATTAAATCCCTTCTGGGGTCACAGACACAAACAGGTAACTGGAAAATGGTATATCTTCTTCTCCATCTCAGTATGTCAGGTCACTGGGGGCTCCCATAACTGGGTATTCCATAAATGAAAAGACGTTCCTCCGTATGCTGTATCCGGAACGCGATGCTTTCCACGGACCAGAAACATGAGGCCGGAAGTGACGCAATGATGCTCTAGGCGTTTCGTCAGAATGACGTCATCAGGAGCAGTTAAGGAGGAGGGAGGTAGCAGGATCCCAGTGGACACTCAAACCCCTAAGTAGCACTCAAACAATATCGGGGGGGGGGGAAGCACACTGCGATATGTTCAAGCACTTTGTACACCTCCTGTTTCTCCTAAGGCACAGCCATACCCAGCACCAGGAATCTGACACAACTACTGACCAAAGAATATGCATCTGGAGATAAAGGTCGCCCTGAATTTTATTATTTTTTATCTGTATAATAAGCTTCCAAGAAGAAAAACTGATCTGTTTGGAAAAGAGTTAGAGAGGCTTTTAAAAGGCAAATACAAAGGGCACTGGTACCTGGAAAAACCTCTAAAGGGCTCTGACTATCAATGTGTTCACATTGGTGTAACTGTGGATCCGGTAAAAGGCTGCTCCTGATGACGTCATTCTGACGAAATGTGTAGAACGTCATTGCGTTCCGGATACAGCATACGGATGGACGGCTTTTAATTTACGGCTTTTGACTTTTGTTTTATTGTAAGTGCATTTACCTTTATTAATACACTTAAATAATATGGGGTTACACTATGAGATGCCTCTTTTTATCCATATACCCTGTGATGGGAGCCCCAAGTGATCTGACATACTAAGGTGGAGAAGGAGATATACCATTTTCCAGTTACCTGTTGGGGTCTGTGACCCCTGTAGGGGTTTAATCCTCTGGTGAGTGCTGAACTGAGTGGGGGGAGCACGAGTGGATTCACTTTTGTATTTCACCACCAGAGACTGTTATTGCACTTTTGCAACACACATTTCCTGGTAAGTGGATTCACTTTGGGGTGTGAAACACAGCCACATTGCATGAGAGTCACAGATTGACACGGACTTTCTAAAATAGGAGCACATTTCATGGACTTTCACTGGATACTTACTTGTTGATGTATTTTGGGCTTTTTTTTTTCCCTCATAAATATATGGGAATATGGACTCACTTTAGTAGTATATTTTCACGGGTTGTTCACTTATTGATATTTTATTTTTCCCACTAACGGTGTGTTGAAAAGGATACATACATATATTGCACATATTTGTTTATTGCACTGTTTTTGCGCTGTGTTATTGTTATTAATTTTCAAGTCTTGCCACAGATTCTTAATTGGATTTAGGCCTGGACTTTGACTGGGCCATTCTAACACATGAATATGCTTTGATCTAAACTATTCCATTGTAGCTTTGGCTGTATATTTAGGGTCGTTGTCCTGAAGGAAGGTGAAACTCTTCCACATGTTTGCGGTGTCCCCCACATGGCCTCTTGCAAACTGCAGATGGGACTTCTTATAGCTTTGTTTCAACAATGTCTTTCTTTTTGCCACTCTTCCATAAAGGCCAGATTTGTGGAGTGCATGACTTATGCTGGCCATATGAGATGGCCTTGTGGTTCGCCGATCATGCGGACATGACGATGTTCGCGGCCACCATATTCTTTTACATAGTGAAGAACTTTGACCCATGACACATCCATCAGGTGGTACAGGACAGCCAATTGAGACATTCCAGCACATGGACATACCCCCTACCTTATAAATAGACCTGATCTGGCTGCCATTTTACTACATTTTGCCTTTTGTCAGTGTAGGAAGAGGTTTGCTGTGTGGAACAGAGACAGATTGTTAGTGACACAAATCAATAGCTAATAGGTCCAGAAAAGTCATTTTAAGGACTGGTATAGGTGTACTATTGTTTGGTGTGCAGTATATACAGTTGTGTTCAAAATTATTCAACCCCCAATGCTGTAAAGGGTTTTAGGGAATTTAGTGTACATTTGTAATTGTATTCAGAATGAAATCCTACAAGGACTTCTTAAAGAACCATATGGAACTAAAATGACATCAATTGGTTTTGTAATACAGTAGTAAATGTTTCTTTTGTGAATTCTTCATTGACACAATTATTCAACCCCTTAAAGACTACCACTCTGAAGAACAGAGGTTCATTGAAGTGTTTTCAATCAGGTATTGAAAACACCTGTGGATAGAACAGAGCCTTTGGAGTCAGGTTGCACATGCTCAGTTTGGTGTGTATTATTAGAGAGTTTTTCAGGTAGCAGCAATAAAGCCTAATAAGCACCAATTAGGCAGCTTTAAAATGACTGTGATACTCAGCTCCTTCTAGACATTTACTGGTATGGTTACAAACATGGTGAAGTCAAGAGAATGGTCCAGGAAGACAAGAGAAGAGGTGATTACTCTTCACAGGAAGTGCAATGGCTATAAGAAGATTGCAAAGATGTTAAACCTACCAAGAGACACCATAGGAAGCATCATTCGCAAATTCAAGGCAAAGGGCACTGTTGAAACGCTACCTGGTCGTGGCAGAAAGAAGATGCTGACTTTGACTGCTGTGTGCTGCCTGAAGTGTAGAGTGGAGAAAAGTCCCCGTGTGACTGCTGAGGAACTGAGAAAAGATTTGTCAGATGTGGGTACTGAAGTTTCTGCTCAGACAATACGGCGCACACTACGTAATGAAGGCCTCCATGCCAGAACTCCCAGGCGCACCCCCTTGCTGTCTCCAAAGAATAAGAAGAGTCGACTGCAGTATGCCAAAAGTCATGTGGACAAACCACAGAAGTTTTGGGATAGTGTTCTGTGGACTGATGAAACAAAATTAGAACTGTTTGGGCCCATGGATCAACGCTATGTTTTGGAGGAGGAAGAACAAGGCCTATGAAGAAAAGAACACCTTGCCTACTGTGAAGCATGGCGGGGGGTCAATCATGCTTTGGGGCCGTTTTGCTTCTGCAGGTACAGGGAAGCTTCAGCGTGTGCAAGGTACCATGAATTCTCTTCAGTACCAGGAGATATTGGATGACAATGTAATGCAGTCCGTCACAAACCTGAGGCTTGGGAGACATTGGACCATTCAACAGGACAATGATCCCAAGCATACCTCCAAGTCCACTAGAGCATGGTTGCAGATTAAAGGCTGGAACATTTTGGAGTGGCCATCACAGTCATCAGACTTAAATCCGATTGAGAACCTCTGGTGGGACTTAAAGAAAGCAGTTGCAGTGCACAAGCCTAAGAATGTGACTGAACTGGAGGCTTTTGCCCATGATGAATAGGCGAAGATACCCGTAGATCACTGCAAGACACTTGTGTCAAGCTATGCTTCACGTTTAAAAGCTGTTATAACTGTAAAAGGATGTTGTGCTAAGTACTAAGATTGAATGTCACTTGGGAGGTTGAATAAAACTGATAATGATGTGAGCACAGAAAAGACATTTGTGGTTATTTCATTATAAATGTTATGTTATATTTGTCTGACCTACACGTGCCTCTTTGATTTAATTGTAAGCAGGATGACTAAATGATCAAAATCAATGTCAAACTGGCCAAAACAATCAATTTAAGTGGGGGTTGAATAATTTTGAACACAACTGTAGGGGTGTAATACACTTATAATATACTTTTTATTATAGAAAGCATATTATAGTGTATTTGGGTACTGCATATATTTTGCCTCTTTCGCTGCGTCAACACACAGTGACAAAAGTTACTAGAAAATATCTTTTATAACTGGTGTGATAAACCAGTGGCCACCCAAAACGACAGATTGAAGCGGGGTGTTATATACCTTTTTCCACATATACTGCGCTTCTCTTCAGACTTTTGTCACAGGGTCATTTAAAAAATGACAGGCAGAGGAAGAGGCAGGCCCTTCTGCAGGGGTGGTAGGGGTAGGGCAGGAGCACCAGGCCGGAGCCAAAGTGGGAAGTTGCATTCGATTACGTCAAAGGATGCACCAGACTTGGTTGAGTGGCTCACTCAGCCTTGCTCTTCTGCACCCTCTTCATCCTCTCTATCTGCACCCTCTTCACTCTCTGCTGTGTGCACCCGCAAAGACACCACCACCAACACCATCACCACCATCATATACCCTCCGCTTGAGCCACAGGAATTATTTTCCGATCCACCACAAGACGTTTGCGATGCACAGCCATTCTTGGCTTTAAATCAGGAAGAGGAGATAGCAACAGCCGCCACTCAGCAGTCTGAGGACAGTACCCAGATCAGCCCAAGGAGGTTGGTCTGGCCTCAGCACTGCCCCTTCATCAGGGCTAAAAACTAGACAATAAAGAATATACAAAGAATCCTTAAAATGTGTTAAAAGCTATGGGGAATATACAAATATAAAAGTACAAATGCCTTAATGCAGTAATTATCAGAGCCAAAAAAGACATACAGTACTTGACTTAGAAGTATGAAAACCAAGAAGGACAAAGAAAACATATTCTTATTAGGGCTACAGGGCAACACAAAAACAAAAGCAAAGTAGGGAGGAAAGACTGAATGTGGTTTCATTCTTGTTAAAGCAACAGTAAAATAAAAAGGCATTTGTACTTTTATACTTGTATATTTCCATAGATTTTAACACATTTTAAGGATTCTTTGTATATTCTTTATTGTCTACTATGTCTAGTTTTTAGCCCTGATGATAGGGAGGGGGGGGGGGGTTCAGGGTGCTGAGCTCCCAAAATGTGTTGGCTGTTCCAAAATAAAAACCTTTTAAGAGTTTCTACGAGCATGTGTGGCGCTCCAATGCTTCAACAAATCCATCCTACAAGTTGACCTTGACATTGGTTGTTTGGACAACTACAGGCAAAGTAAAAGAAAAAATAGGGAGTTAAAAGTATTAAAATAACATAAAAGCAAGGGTGTGCCAAGGTTCTAGGTAAGCATAAGGTTCTAGGTAAGATAATACACCTTATACCAGCATACAATGCCAATGCACAGCTTTTGAAGCTAGCAGAATATTGTATTGTATTGTATTGAAAAAATATATAAAAAAGGAGAAAATGAATTTAGCCTTTATAAAAAAAGGATTAGTAAAGTCTCAGCTTTATTATCCAGTTTAGTTTTTGGGCACCAGTTCACAAAAAAAATTGGATTTTTGTAAGATCTTACCGTAAAATCCTTTTCTCTTAGCTCATTGACAGACGTAGTCCTCTTTGATTCACATCAATAGGGTTATGCTGCCCTCTACAGGAGTAGGACTAGGCAGAAAGAAAACGTTCTGGCCACACCCTAGGGGCAGTCCCAGAGGGTATATCCTCTTCCTGTCTGCTACAGGAAATCAGTTCTGTCACAAAGCAGTGTCAGAGAATTTAACCCAACCCAACTCAATTATAGAGGGGCGGGTACTACGTCTGTCAATGAGCTAAGAGAAAAGGATTTTACGGTAAGATCTTACAAAAATCCAATTTTCTCTGTCGCTCATTGACAGACGTAGTCCTCTTTGATTCACATCAATAGGGACGTCCCAAAGCAGTGCCACAAATGAGGGGTGGGATTGACAGAAATCAAAATCCAATCTAGAAGGCCCAACCGGAGCCAACCAGAAGTATCAAGGGACTCATTGAGCAAACAGATGAGACCTACCCAACAAACCCTCGAGGTAGACCAACAGTCTCCTCAAACAGCGGCCTGCAGGAACCTTGCGGCCAAAAGAGGCATCTGACGATGCCCTCACATAAACCTTATACAATATTGTAAAGGTATGAACCGACGACCAAGTAGTCGCCTTGAAAACCTGAACCACTGACGCCTGATGGCGGAAGGCCCAGGAAACACTAAGCGCCCGAGTAGAATGCGCCTTAACAGGGAACGGGGGATCCCGACCCTTAGATAGAATAAGCCTATACCACCGTCTGTCTGATCCATCTAAAGATGGTCGCGGCAGAAACAGTGAATCCGTCTTACAAATTGAATCCGTAGTATTCAAATATATCCTGATCGCCCGAACTGCATCCAAGGAATGCAATGCAAATTCTCAAGGATGATTGGGCTTAGGACATAGGAAGGACAATACAATGTCCTCATTCAAATGAAACTTTGAAACCACCTTAGGAAGGAAGGATGGATTCGGATGAAGAACAACCTTATCCCTATGAACCACCAGATATGGGGAACAACAGGATAATGCAGCCAGTTCTGACACCCTGCGTGCAGAAGTGATAGCCACCAAGAAGGCCACCTTCTGGGATAAAGTAAGCAAGGGAATCTCCCTGATATTTTCAAAGCGAGGTTTCTGAAGAACCGACAGCACCAAATTAAGATCCCAGGGTGGTAACGGCGCGCGCACTGGCGGAGCCAGGTGTCGCACCCCCTGGATGAAATTACGCACCAAGGAATGAGTAGCCAAAAACTTCTGAAAGAAGATAGCTAATGCTGAAAACAGACCCTTGATAACACTCAAGGCCAGCTTCTGCTCAACTCCCTGTTGCAGAAAAACCAATATTCGGGCCACCGAATAAGAACGTGGAGGGAACCCAAGGGATTCACACCACGCAATATAAGACTTCCATGTGCGATAATAAATCTTTCTGGAAGTCGCTTTCCTTGCTTTAACTAGAGCAGGAATAACTGAAGCTGACAATCCCTTGTCCTTCAGCACCTGGGTCTCAATAGCCAGGCCGTTAAAACCAGCGATCGTAAAGCAGGATGGAAGATCGGTCCCTGCGACAGCAGATCCTCCCTAAGAGGAAGGCGCCAAGGAACTTCTGCGACCAGCCTGACCAGGTCGGCATACCAGGCCCGACTAGGCCAGTCCTGATCTACCAGGATAACTGGGATTCCCTCCACCTCTATCCTGCGAAGAAGCTTCGGCAGTAACTTGAGAGGAGGGAAGCAGCTGATACTGCCCCCACGGGGCGATCAGCATGTCTGCGGTGTCTGCTAGAGGATCGTGGGAGCGAGCCACAAACCTCTGCACTTTCCTGTTGAGCTGAGATGCCAACAGCTCCCATTCGGGGTGCCCCAACGGAGGCACAGTTGGTGGAATATCCCTGGATGAAGAGATCATTCCCCTTGATCCAGAATCTGACGGCTGAGATAATCTGCCTGCCAATTCACCCCCGGAATGAATACCGCAGAGAGAGCTGGAACAATCGTTCCGCCCAACAAAGAATGCTGGCCACTTCCATGGCCGCCAGGACACTCCTGGTGCCCCTTTGATGATTGACATAAGCCACTGCTGTGGCATTGTCCGACTGGATCCAAACCGGGCTGCCCTGGAGCTGCTCGGTCCAGTGAATCAGACAAAGTCTGATCGCTTTTA
This sequence comes from Pelophylax lessonae, assembly GCF_965119305.1. NCBI lineage: Eukaryota > Metazoa > Chordata > Amphibia > Anura > Ranidae > Pelophylax > Pelophylax lessonae. The sequence goes on along the minus strand of NC_138777.1, from coordinate 80,119,383 downwards.
GTTTCAATACATTTATCGGTAACCTGGACTCTTCCAGGGACCAAAGCCCCTGAGCCGAGAATTTCTCCTCACCCGGATAGACTGGCATCCGTGGTGATAAGCGTCCACATATTGGTAGGAATGACTTCCCCTGGCTGAGCATCGGAGACCGAAGCCACCAGACCAGGGACTCCCTGGTCCGCTTGCTCAGCCGGATCAGATTGTCCAGGGAATCTGGATTCCGGTTACACTTAATCTCTCCTTGAAGGATTCGGGTATGGGACTGGGCAAATGGTACTGCTTCAAAGGAAGCCACCCTCAAACCCAGGACCCTCATGCAAGCCTGGATGTGTCTAAAATTAGACCCAAATATTCCAGCCTCCTGGTGGGAACCAAAGATGACTTCTGCAGGTTCACCAGCCACCCGAACTCTTGCAAAAGAGGTCATGGTGATCTCTAAGTTTAGTAATAGAGTCGCTCGGAGCAGAAGATCGTCTAGGTGACCTAGAATCGATATGTCCCGTTGTCATAACAACGCCAAGACTGGGGCCAACACCTTTGTGAAGACCCGGAGAGTCGAGGCGAGACCAAAGAGTAACGCCACAAACTGATAATGGTACTCTTCTACGGAAAAACGCAGGAAACGCTGATGTCCTGCATAAATAAGAAAGTGAAGATAGGCATCCTAGATGTCTATGGACGCCAGAAAATCCCCCTGACGCAGGGAGGCCGCTACTGTGCGAATGGACTCCATCTTGAATTTTTGTACCCTGACAAAAAAGATTGAATGCTCTTAAGTCCAGAATTGGACGCACCTTGTCCTCTTTTCTGGGTATTGTGAAAAGGTTTGAATAGAACCCTTGAAATGCTCTGTCCAAGGAACGTGGACCACCACTCCTTGTTGCATTAAATCCGTGACTGCCCCCCGTAAGCTCTTAAGCGTTCAGGGGATAGTCGAACATTGAAAAGGAAGAATCGCACTGGGAGAGATTGACATACAATCTTGTAACCTGACCGTATGACCTCGCAAACTATTTGTCCGAGGTTCTGGAAAGCCATGGATCCGGAAACCGGTGAAGACGTCCCCCTACCCCAGCTATGGGCGGGGGCGCACCTTCAGGCTTTAGTAGTCTTATCTTCAGGTCTGGAAGAGCCGGGCTTTTGCTTGCCCGACCAACGCCCCTTAAAAAAACCTCCCGAAGGAGTTTTGGAGGACTTTGCTTTTTTCGCCCGTGGGGCGAAAAAACTTTTTATGAGCGGAAAAAGAAGGCGCCCGTCTCTGATGGGATCCTTTACCCTTAGTACTTTGTGGCAAGAAAGTGCTCTTTCCTCTAGTGAGATCCTTAATAATCTCATCTAAATTGGCCCCAAGATAGGTGCACACCCTGAAAAGGGAGATTTAACCAAAGCTTCCTTGGAGCCTTGGTCTGCCGACCAATATTTTAGTCACAGTGTACGCCTGAGGACCACTGCTGAAACTGATGCTCGCCCCAATAGTGGAGTGGCGTCTAGTGCAACGTCGCAGACAAACTGTAACTCTTGTATCATCTGTTCCACCAGATCGGATACCGCCTGAGGGATATCTCTCCCCTCTAAGCCACTTGGTCCATTCTAGACCAATAGCAATTACTGGTCTGAAAGCTGACCCAATTAGGGAAAAGATGGCGCGAGACACAGCTTCCACCTTACGATCATCTTTAAAGGATGGAGCATCCTCCAATAGGATAACCGTAGCTTTGTTCAATCTGGAGATTGGAAAATCCACCACAGATGGTACTATCCATCTCTTGAGGAATGATTCCTCGAACGGATAACGCCTATTAATGCGTTTAGGAAATAGTAGGGGCTCGTCTTGGATGACCCCATTCCTCCTTAGTTACATTACCGAAACACTTGGGTAAGGGAAATACTTTCGCCATTTTGGTGCGTTTATTAGTACCAAATGGGATCTCAGTATCAGCTACTTCTGATGGTGTAACCTCCGAACAGATACAATTAATGCGTTACTAACGCTTCCTCTCGGGCTATGGTAGATGCCGAAACATCTTCCTCACTGTCTGAAGAGACAGTACCCGAGTCACAAACCCCAGATGAGGTACCTGCAACTGCAGGAATAGGCTCAGACTCTGAATCTGAAGTTTCAGATGAAAATGGGGGTAGGCGGGGGTCGCTCCCTTGCGCCCTGTCCCTGACAAGCCAATTCCACCCGGGATAGACAAAAAGTTTCCAAAACTGCTGACAATGACTCACTATTAAGTGGGGAACTGGAGGGTCCTGCAGCCACTTCGAGGGGATCAGGTGGATACATGTGTGGCAGGGTCCATGTTAATCCAGGACACTTTGCCAGTAAAAAATAATTTTTTTTTTTTTTTTTAAATAAAATAAAAAAATACCTTTTTTTTTTTTTAAATAAAAAAATACCTTTTTTAATTCACCAGCGCAATAGCGCCCCTCAGCGTACCTGCTTTGGACCCCCACAGAGAGAGAGAGAGACCCCAAGGGCTCACCACCAGATGCAAAGAAGTTTCTTATTAAAACTGCTGTCAGCGTTGTCTTGTGCAGACTGGGAAGTCTTGCACTAGGTTTCCCGGGTGAATGGAAGTGGCTCCGCCCCCTGTGTACGCCTTCCGGCGTTCCCAGCTGCTCCTCGAGGTTTGCTGGGCACATCAAACATGGCCGCCCCCATGCAGGAGACAATAAGCTACGAAAAAATGGCGGCCTGCGTGACCTGCGGGCGGCTTGTGTAGACAATGCAGACATGCGGTCTACAACAAAATGGCGGCGGACAGCCGATCTAGCGTGGCTCCTCCAGTACAGCGGCCTGCATGCTTTGAAAACAGCTGATGGCGGCCTGTTGGCCTGCGGGAGTATGGCGATCTAAGGTAGGCTATACCTCCTATGTGTTTACTATAGCAAATCGAACTCGGCTTCCTTGCTAGAGAACCCAAGGCTTGCTGAAGTATCAGCTCCCAAACCAAGCCTGCTGGAGTGTCAGCTCCTAAACCAAGGTTGCTAGAGTGTCAGCTCCCAAACCGAGGTTTGTTTAAAGTGTTAGCTCCCAAACCAAGCCTGCTGGAGTGTCAGCTCCCAAACTAGATCACACTATCACAGGGGATATGTGAACATGTCATAGGCTACAAGGGGGAACTTTAATGTCAGAAAGGATCCGACCATACACAGAGGGGCCCGTATCCCAAAGACCCCACAGGGGGGAAGGGGGAACATTTACTCACCATACCGGCTGATGGCACCCTCTCTTCACAGTACCCTCTCCACCGGGGTGGGGGGCTGTCGACCAATACGGACGCCTTGACTCTCTGGTTCCTGGCATCCAAGCGAGACGTTTAACTCGCAGGGTCAGTCCCCCAATGGGACTATGTCGCGGCCGACCCAGCGCGGGGCTATGGTCTGCACGCGCTTGTAGGCTGAACCGGGGTGACCACTGGATCTCAACATCCAGCCCGTCGCCCGGCCCCGCATACTTACTTGAATGTGTCGCGGCCGACCCAGCGCGGAGCTATGGTCTGCGCGCGCTCGTAGGCCGGCTGGGGTGACCACTGGATCTCAACATCCAGCCCGTCGCCCAGATCCGGCGTGATTTGCTTGAAGATCTCACAGGAAAAACTGGAGACAAAAAACTACCTAAAAGGAAAATTTTTTTTTCTAAAAAATCTTGCCAGGACCAGAGATCCCAGCAAGGAACTTAGGTCCTTACTCCTGACTAGACAGAAAAAAACTGATTGATTTCCTGTAGCAGACAGGAAGAGGATATACCCTCTGGGACTGCCCCTAGGGTGTGGCCAGAACGTTTTCTTTCTGCCTAGTCCTACTCCTGTAGAGGGCAGCATAACCCTATTGTCCATTTCTAAGATATTTCTAATACAAAGCATGTACATAGCAAAAATTACACCCCAAAATGCATTCTGCTACTCGTCCTGAGTATGCTGATACCACATGTGTGACACTTTTCCACAGCCTGGCCACATACAGAGGCCCAACATCCAAGTAGCACAGTCAGGCTTCTAACACATAGCATGTACAGATCAAGAATTACAACCCAAAATATATTCTGCTGAGCAAAGGGTAAAAAATAATGATTACCTGTGGTTTTAGCAGGCACGAATACGGTCCCAGCACAGGAAAAGCATTGGTCCAGGCAGCCAATGGAGATGTTCAGGAATTTTCCAGGCAGCAGGCAGGGATATTCCAAAGTATTGGTCCTGGCAGTAGTTCAGTTAGCAGGCATAGTCATGGCCAGTTCAGGTGGCAGGCATAGGCATGGCCAGTTCAGGTGGCAGCAGGCAGCACTATAAGGCTTGGGGGCCTTGGTCAGGTAAGACCTGAGGACAGGGGTAGAGGCTTCTCCCACCCAAATTTGAAGCCTCCGAGATCCAGACCCTAATCCGAGAAAACAAAAACCTGGAGAAAAAAAAGTTTTCTCCACTCGGAATTTCTATTCTGGAGCCCCTCACCTGTGTGAGACCCCTGTGTTGAATAGTACAGTGGCAGAGCAAATAATCAGTTCCAGGAGGCAGGCAAAAAGAATGGTCATTCAACAGTCCGGGTCATACACAGAAATAGCAGAAACTGGAAAAATATCTTCACATCATAGTCGATAAACAGTCCGGGTCATACACAGAAATAGCAGATAGTGGAAACTGGGAAAATGTCTTTACTAATAGTGTACTGAAGTGTGATAAACACGATAGCACCCTACAATACAGAGGCCTGGCTGGGAGGGACATTGGGGACAGTAGTATCTGGTGTCGCTGCGAACATACACAACATTTTTTTTGGTGTCTGCGACCTGTGCGGGTAGGAGGGAGGATATCCGGGAAGTGCCTTTCATGAATTCTGGCTAATGCATCAGAGCGAATTTGTTCGGGGGGGGGGTGGCCATGGGGATAGAGAAGGGCCATGATAACGTCCTCTTGAAATCTTAAATAGGTTAGGGATCCTTGGGTACACTTGGAAAAAATGATATAGGAATTGAACAGGGCTAGCAGAATTATATAAATGGCGACTTTTTTATACCAGAACAGTGATCTCCTGGTGGCCAAGTAGGGCTGCATCAGCTGGTCGCTCATATCCACCCCCCCATGAATAGGTTATATTCATGGATGCATTTTGGCTTCTGGATGGGACCTCGTCTTGTCTGAAGTTCCACCAGGGTGTCCTCATGTATTGTGGAAAGGATGTAGACGTCCCTTTTATCTTTCCACTTCAGAGCTAGTACCTCTTCATTGCGCATACTGGCTTTTTCCCCCCGATTTAATCTTTGGCTGATCAATCTCTGTGGGAAGCCCTTGCGGTTGGACCGTGCTGTCCCACAGGCCACAGTCTTTTTTAGGTATAGATGGCGGAAAAGTGGGAGACTTGTATAAAAATTGTCAACATATAGGTGGTAACCCTTCCCAAGCAGTGGTTCAATCAGCTGCCAGACAATTTTGCCACTTGTCCCGATATAGGTAGGGCACCCAGGGGAGTTTATCTGACTGTCCTTTCCCTCATAAATTTTGAAATCAAAAATGTAGCCCGTGGCCCTGTCGCAAACTTTACCCCATATCTGGCACGTTTACTTGGGAGGTATTGTTTTATCCCAAGCCTTCCGGTGAAGTGGACTAGGGATTCATCCACACAAATGTTTTTATCAGGGGTAAACATTTGCTTGAAGCTTGAGCAAAGAAAATTGATTAGGGGCCGAATTTTGAATAATTTATCATAATTTGGATGATTTCGGGGGAGGCACTGGGCATTGTCGTTGAAATGTAAAAATCGCATTATCATTTCATAACGGTGTCTGGGCATCAAAGAGGAGTAGACTGGCATATGATGGCAAGGTACGGTAGACCAGTAGGAATGGAGTTCATTTTTTTTTGTCAGACCCATGTTGAGGGTCAGTCCAAGGAAAAGTTTAAATTCTTCCACGGTGAGGGGTTTCCAAACAAAGGGGAGGGCATAAAATGAATCCGGATTGCTGGCAATATGTTGGCTGGCGTACAGATTACACTGCTCCACGATGTAGTTCAGCAGATCATTCGTGAAAAACAAATGAAAATAATAAAGTGGGGTTACATTATCCGATTGGATTTGAAGGCCTGGCTGCAGACTTGTATAAAGTACTCGAAATTTCTACTTGAGTAAAAGTACAAGTGCTCGATCAAAAAATTACTTGAGTAGAAGTGGAAGTGCTCGCAGAAAAAGTTACTTAAGTAGAAGTACTAAAGTATTCAACATTTTTTTTACTTAAGTATTGCAAGTAGTTTTTTCAAAAAATTTGCTACTTAAGTACTAAAAGTAAAAAGTACCAGTAGTTTTGAAAAAAAATTTCTACTCAAGTACTGAAAGTAGAAGTACAAGTACTGTTATGTAGTTATTAAAGAAAGAAGTCAAAAGTATGAACATCATATTGTTTTTATTATTTCAAATGATTTATTCAAATGATTAACCTGTGTTAGTAGTTTCTTGATGCACTTTAAGCGCTGTAGCACCATTTATTTGTTTGTTTCATATTTTCTTTTTATTGGAAAGATTTGGTATAGCAGCTTTTATTATACACAGCCTTTATTTTTGTATGCGCTGATTTACAAATGACATTATACACATTTTTTTGAGCTTTATGCAACCTGCCATCTACTGTTCTGGCAGTGGTAATTTTTTTAAAAGTAACGAGTAACTATGCAGCACAAAAAAAAAATACTTGAGTAGAAGTATCGAAATCATCGAAAAAATGTAGTGAAGTAAAAGTAGAAGTAGGAGAAAAAAATTCTACTCTAGGAAAGTACAGATACCGCATTTCGGTACTTAAGTACAGTACTTAAGTAGTTCTACTTCGTTACTATACATCTCTGCCTGGCTGTGCTGTAAAAGGGGGAATTACAGGTTCTGCTGAAGTATCGGGCAGCCATGTCGGATATAACAGAACATCCGGAAGGCTAGTATGGGCCCTGCCTTGTTGTGGGTGGGACGCCCCGTTACCAGCAGCTGGCCTGTCATGCAGGGGTGATGCCCTGTTTGCGCTTGCCACTGCACTAGGACTTGCAGAACTGCTGGTGTATGCCTGCGTATATTCGTGGACGTGGAGTGCTGCACTGCTGGTGGATGCCTGCGGAGTTGTCGCGCGGCTGGTGGATGCCTGCGGAGTTGTCGCGCGGCTGGTGGATGCCTGCGGAGTTGTCGCGCGGCTGGTGGAAGCCTGCGCCTGCTCAAATCTCCTGATCCTCTTTGTAAGGATTCTGTCATCCTCCGTTTCCATTTCTGAGCCACTGCTTTCTACTGGCTCATACTCGCTATCCGAGTCTGACGGAGAAAGTTCCCCGGTACTCTCATCCGACATACTCTGAATAATTTGGACAGCCTCCTCGCCGCTATAAAATTTTTTCGCCATGTGGACAGATGATTTCTGGGACAGGTGTTGAAGTGAGATGCGGCAGATGTTCACTGGGACAGGTGCGTCAGATCACGGACAGGTGTAGCAGATCAGGTGATGATGTGCGCGGGATGATCCACGGACAGATGTGTCAGATCAGACAGGTGTAGCAGATCAGGTGACGGTGTGCGCGGGATGATCCACGGACAGATGTGCGCCTGATGATTTTTATATCGGTGTTTTGGGACACTGTGTTTTGGGGACAGTAACAGGGTGATCAGTGTGTAATTAGCAAAAAAAAAATGCTTCAAACTCACTGATCCCCTGGCTGCAGCACAGATTGTCTCTTCTTCTCCTCACTGACAGGATCTGTGTGAGGAGAAGAAGAGATCAAAGCCGTTACAACGGCTGTATTTACATTACATGACAGCTGTGATTGGACACAGCTGTCATGTGATCAGGAGGGCCAAACACAGGGCCCTCCTGCCGAATGTTGTTGCCGTGTGTCCGAGCGACACAGGCACATCGAGATCGCGCCGCTGCGCGTGCCCGCGGCGGCGCAATCTCTCTCCTTCTGAAGGACGTTCCGGAACGTCCATTCAGAAGGACGAGACTCCCGCCCGGCCGTATATGTAGTATGGCCGGGTGGGAGGTGGTTAAACTGAATTATATCACTATTAAAATTAATGATTATGATCACCTTATTAAAAATATAAATAGGCTATAAAAAAAATCAGTGGAAAGCTGTTATAGTCATGCACCTGGGTGCCAGAAACCAGAAAGCAAGCTACTCACTAGGGGGGGAACCTCTGGGTGAGTCTAGGATGGAAAAGGATCTGAGGGTACTGGTAGACAACAGGCTTGGCAGTGGCATGCAATGCCAAGCCGCTGCAAGCAAAGCCAACAGAATACTGGGATGTATAAAAAAGGGGATTCACTCCAGAAATAAAGAGATTATTCTCCCACTCTACAAGACTCTGGTCTGGCCACATCTGGAGTATGCTGTCCAGTTCTGGGCACCGGTCCTCAGGAAGGATGTGCTGGAACTGGAGAAAGTCCAGAGAAGGGCAACAAAAATAATTAGGGGAATGGAGGGCATCAGCTATGAGGAAAGACTACAAGCACTGAACTTCTCTCTGGAGAAGAGACGATTGAGGGGGGATATTATATCAATGTACAAATATTGTACTGGAAACCCTAGCATATGGAAAAACCTATTCAGAGAAAGGAAATACAATAAGACGCGCGGCCACTCACTAAAACTAGAGGAAAGGCGTATTTTAACCTTAAAATACGCAGGGGGTTCTTCACTGTCAGAACAGTAAGGATGTGGAATTCTCTTCTGCAAACAGTCGTATCAGCAGGGAGCATCGATAGTTTCAAAAAACTATTAGATGGGCACCTTAAAGACCACAACATACAGGGGTATGCAATGTGTGGTTAACAGTAGACACAAAAACACACATCATCGGTTGAACTGGATGGACTTATGTCTTTTTTCAACCTCACTAACTATGTAACTATAGTCCAATATTAACCTAGATATTTGGGCTGAAAAGATTGTTTTGCATATGAAGCAAATTGACCCATTCTGTATAAGGATCTTTTTTTAATTATCTAGGTGGTTTGGGATTCTTAGAATGTAAGGTGAGTTTTTTTTAAAGTCAAAATTATTTGGTGCGTTAGAGGTGTATGCAAAGTGACAAAAGGTTTAAACATTTTTTTTCTTTTAATGTTTAATAGTAGGGAATAGTGTTGAGCGAACACGGACTGTATTATTCGTGTTCGTACCGAATAATTGGATTTTTTGTACCCGAACACGGACATGGACACTTTACTGTATGTTCGGGTAAAAATCCGTGTTCGGTCGTTTTATTTCTGGGTTTTGCATGCTTTGGCGCTCTTTTCATGGCGGGCTTTCAACAGCCAATCAACAATCGTTTAACTGGTGTGCCTTAAGCCATCCCAGCCATGCCTGCAAATGTCTCAGTAGCTGTGATTGGCCGTCTGAAGCATGTGACCAAGTCTTTATAAGTTCCAGGCAGCCGCAGCGTCTTCATTCTGCTGCTTAGATCAGGGACAGAGCACACATCAACGTGCTGGCTGCTGATTAGGGAAAGACAGGCAGGAAAAAACCATTTGTGTCCGGATAGAATTGAGGGACAGGTCGGAGTGTTTAGGCAGGGCGAGTTGTAGGCATTTTAGGGATAGAGTCTGCTGAATTATAGGGTCAGTGTCTTCTACAAACTACAATCGATATTGCTGTGTGGGGGGTGGGGTCTGCACTCAATCCTGATCTACGATCTCTTCTCAATCCTGTTAGGGAGAGGCTGCTGCTGAATTTTAGGGTCAGAGTGTTCTACAAACTACAATCGATATTGCTGTGTGGGGTCTGCACTTAGTCCCGATCTACGATCTCTTCTCAATCCTGTTAGGGAGAGGCTGCTGCTGAAATTTAGGGAAACTGTGTTCTACAAACTACAATCGATATTGCTGTGTGGTGTGGGATAGGAGATAGGCAGGTGTCAGTGATCCACATCCATTTTTCTGTGTGTGAGCTGCAGTGAACACAATCTTTTTGGGCTGCAGTGAACACAATCTTTTTGGGCTGCAGTGAACACAATCTTTTTGGGGTGCAGTGAACAACGTCCTTTTTGGGGTGCAGTGAACAAAATCTTTTTGGGGTGCAGTGAACAAAATCCTTTTTGGGGTGCAGTGAACAAAATCCTTTGTGGGGTGCAGTGAACACAATCTTTGTGGGGTGCAGTGAACACAATCTTTTTGGGGTGCAGTGATCAACATCCTTTTTGGGGTGCAGTGAACACAATCTTTGTGGGGTGCAGTGAACACAATCTTTTTGGGGTGCAGTGAACAAAATCCTTTTTGGGGTGCAGTGAACACAATCTTTGTGGGGTGCAGTGAACACAATCTTTTTGGGGTGGAGTGAACAAAATCCTTTTTGGGGTGCAGTGAACAACATCCTTTTTGGGGTGCAGTGAACAAAATCCTTTTTGGGGTGCAGTGAACACAATCTTTTTGGGGTGCAGTGAACAAAATCCTTTGTGGGGTGCAGTGAACACAATCTTTGTGGGGTGCAGTGAACACAATCTTTTTGGGGTGCAGTGAACAAAATCCTTTTTGGGGTGCAGTGAACAAAATCCTTTTTGGGGTGCAGTAAACAACATCATTTTTGGGGTGCAGTGAACAAAATCCTTTTTGGGTTGAAGTGAACACAATCTTTTTGGGGTGCAGTGAACAAAATCCTTTGTAGGGTGCAGTGAACACAATCTTTGTGGGGTACAGTGAACAGAATCTTTGTGGGGTGCAGTGAACACAATCTTTGGGGGGTACAGTGAACACAATCTTTTTGGGGTGCAGTGAACAAAATCCTTTTTAGGGTGCAGTGAACACAATCTTTGTGGGGTGCAGTGAACACAATCTTTTTGGGGTGGAGTGAACAAAATCCTTTTTGGGGTGCAGTGAACAACATCCTTTTTGGGGTGCAGTGAACAAAATCCTTTTTGGGGTGCAGTGAACACAATCTTTTTGGGGTGCAGTGAACAAAATCCTTTGTGGGGTGCAGTGAACACAATCTTTGTGGGGTGCAGTGAACACAATCTTTTTGGGGTGCAGTGAACAAAATCCTTTTTGGGGTGCAGTGAACAGCATCCTTTTTGGGGTGCAGTGAACAAAATCCTTTTTGGGGTGCAGTGAACACAATCTTTTTGGGGTGCAGTGAACAAAATCCTTTGTGGGGTGCAGTGAACACAATCTTTGTGGGGTACAGTGAACAGAATCTTTGTGGGGTGCAGTGAACACAATCTTTGGGGGGTACAGTGAACACAATCTTTTTGGGGTGCAGTGAACAAAATCCTTTGTGGGGTGCAGTGAACACAATCTTTGGGGGGTACAGTGAACACAATCTTTTTGGGGTGCAGTGAACAAAATCCTTTGTGGGGTGCAGTGAACACAATCTTTTTGGGGTGCAGTGAACAAAATCCTTTTTGGGGTGCAGTGAACAACATCCTTTTTGGGGTGCAGTGAACACAATCTTTTTGGGGTGCAGTGAACAAAATCCTTTGTGGGGTGCAGTGAACACAATCTTTGTGGGGTACAGTGAACAGAATCTTTGTGGGGTGCAGTGAACACAATCTTTGGGGGGTACAGTGAACACACTCTTTTTGGGGTGCAGTGAACAAAATCCTTTGTGGGGTGCAGTGAACACAATCTTTGTGGGGTACAGGGAACAGAATCTTTGTGGGGTGCAGTGAACACAATCTTTGGGGGGTACAGTGAACACAATCTTTTTGGGGTGCAGTGAACAAAATCCTTTTAGGGTGCAGTGAACACAATCTTTGTGGGGTGCAGTGAACAAAATCCTTTTTGAGGTGCAGTGAACACAATCTTTGTGGGGTGCAGTGAACACAATCTTTGTGGGGTACAGTGAACACAATCTCATACTTCTGAAGATTTGAGGGTGCTGCCTGTTCCATACTCCTCCTCCTACTGCTCAACCATCCTTTTAGGGGTACAAACAATAGTAATTGGGGCCTAGTGTGGTGGTGTACGTGTGAGATACATACACTTTCTTTTTGATCATATTTTCTATTCCGCTATTCAATTAAAACCTTTGGGGATCAATTAAATTGCGTGATAGTCTGTGTCGGTACGTGTGAGATCCACCTTTCCAAGTTTTTGGGGTTCATCTCATACTTCCGAAGATTTGAGGGTGCTGCCTGTTCCATACTCCTCCTCCTACTGCTCAACCATCCTTTTAGGGGTACAACCAATAGTAATTGGGGCCTAGTGTGGTGGTGTACGTGTGAGATACATACACTTTCTTTTTGATCATATTTTCTATTCCGCTATTCAATTAAAACCTCTGGGGATCAATTAAATTGCGTGATAGTCTGTGTCGGTACGTGTGAGATCCACCTTTCCAAGTTTTTGGGGTTCATCTCATACTTCTGAAGATTTGAGGGTGCTGCCTGTTCCATACTCCTCCTCCTACTCCTCAACCATCCTTTTAGGGGTACAAACAATAGTAATTGGGGCCTAGTGTGGTGGTGTACGTGTGAGATACATACACTTTCTTTTTGATCATATTTTCTATTCCACTATTCAATTAAAACCTTTGGGGATCAATTAAATTGCGTGATAGTCTGTGTCGGTACGTGTGAGATCCACCTTTCCAAGTTTTTGGGGTTCATCTCATACTTCTGAAGATTTGAGGGTGCTGCCTGCTCCATACTCATCCTCCTACTCCTCAACCATCCTTTTAGGGGTACAAACAATAGTAATTGGGGCCTAGTGTGGTGGTGTACGTGTGAGATACATACACTTTCTTTTTGATCATATTTTCTATTCCGCTTTTCAATTAAAACTTTTGGGGATCAATTAAATTGCGTGATAGTCTGTGTCGGTACGTGTGAGATCCACCTTTCCAAGTTTTGGGGGTTCATCTCATACTTCTGAAGATTTGAGGGTGCTGCCTGTTCCATACTCCTCCTCCTACTCCTCAACCATCCTTTTAGGGGTACAAACAATAGTAATTGGGGCCTAGTGTGGTGGTGTACGTGTGAGATACATACACTTTCTTTTTGATCATATTTTCTATTCCGCTATTCAATTAAAACCTTTGGGGATCAATTAAATTGCGTGATAGTCTGTGTCGGTACGTGTGAGATCCACCTTTCCAAGTTTTTGAGGTTCATCTCATACTTCTGAAGATTTGAGGGTGCTGCCTGTTCCATACTCCTCCTCCTACTCCTCAACCATCCTTTTAGGGGTACAAACAATAGTAATTGGGGCCTAGTGTGGTGGTGTACGTGTGAGATACATACACTTTCTTTTTGATCATATTTTCTATTCCGCTATTCAATTAAAACCTTTGGGGATCAATTAAATTGCGTGATAGTCTGTGTCGGTACGTGTGAGATCCACCTTTCCAAGTTTTTGGGGTTCATCTCATACTTCTGAAGATTTGAGGGTGCTGCCTGTTCCATACTCCTCCTCCTACTCCTCAACCATCCTTTTAGGGGTACAAACAATAGTAATTGGGGCCTAGTGTGGTGGTGTACGTGTGAGATACATACACTTTCTTTTTGATCATATTTTCTATTCCGCTATTCAATTAAAACCTTTGGGGATCAATTAAATTGCGTGATAGTCTGTGTCGGTACGTGTGAGATCCACCTTTCCAAGTTTTTGGGGTTCATCTCATACTTCTGAAGATTTGAGGGTGCTGCCTGTTCCATACTCCTCCTCCTACTGCTCAACCATCCTTTTAGGGGTACAAACAATAGTAATTGGGGCCTAGTGTGGTGGTGTACGTGTGAAATACATACACTTTCTTTTTGATCATATTTTCTATTCCGCTATTCAATTAAAACCTTTGGGGATCAATTAAATTGCGTGATAGTCTGTGTCGGTACGTGTGAGATCCACCTTTCCAAGTTTTTGGGGTGCATCTCATACTTCTGAAGATTTGAGGGTGCTGCCTGTTCCATACTCCTCCTCCTACTGCTCAACCATCCTTTTAGGGGTACAAACAATAGTAATTGGGGCCTAGTGTGGTGGTGTACGTGTGAGATACATACACTTTCTTTTTGATCATATTTTCTATTCCGCTATTCAATTAAAACCTTTGGGGATCAATTAAATTGCGTGATAGTCTGTGTCGGTACGTGTGAGATCCACCTTTCCAAGTTTTTGGGGTTCATCTCATACTTCTGAAGATTTGAGGGTGCTGCCTGTTCCATACTCCTCCTCCTACTGCTCAACCATCCTTTTAGGGGTACAAACAATAGTAATTGGGGCCTAGTGTGGTGGTGTACGTGCGAGATACATACACTTTTTTTGATCATATTTCCTATTCCGCTATTCAATAAAAACCTTTGAGGATCAATTGAATTGCGGGATAGTCTGTGTCGGTACGTGTGAGATCCACCTTTCCAAGTTTTTGGGGTTCATCTCATACTTCTGAAGATTTGAGGATGCTGCCTGTTCCATACTCCTCCTCCTACTGCTCAACCATCCTTTTAGGGGTACAAACAATAGTAATTGGGGCCTAGTGTGGTGGTGTACGTGTGAGATACATACACTTTCTTTTTGATCATATTTTCTATTCCGCTATTCAATTAAAACCTTTGGGGATCAATTAAATTGCGTGATAGTCTGTGTCGGTACGTGTGAGATCCACCTTTCCAAGTTTTTGGGGTTCATCTCATACTTCTGAAGATTTGAGGGTGCTGCCTGTTCCATACTCCTCCTCCTACTGCTCAACCATCCTTTTAGGGGTACAAACAATAGTAATTGGGGCCTAGTGTGGTGGTGTACGTGCGAGATACATACACTTTTTTTGATCATATTTCCTATTCCGCTATTCAATAAAAACCTTTGAGGATCAATTGAATTGCGGGATAGTCTGTGTCGGTACGTGTGAGATCCACCTTTCCAAGTTTTTGGGGTTCATCTCATACTTCTGAAGATTTGAGGGTGCTGCCTGTTCCATACTCCTCCTCCTACTCCTCAACCATCCTTTTAGGGGTACAAACAATAGTAATTGGGGCCTAGTGTGGTGGTGTACGTGTGAGATACATACACTTTCTTTTTGATCATATTTTCTATTCCGCTATTCAATAAAAACCTTTGGGGATCAATTAAATTGCGTGATAGTCTGTGTCGGTACGTGTGAGATCCACCTTTCCAAGTTTTTGGGGTTCATCTCATACTTCTGAAGATTTGAGGGTGCTGCCTGTTCCATACTCCTCCTCCTACTGCTCAACCATCCTTTTAGGGGTACAAACAATAGTAATTGGGGCCTAGTGTGGTTTTGTACGTGCGAGATACATACACTTTTTTGGATCATATTTCCTATTCCGCTATTCAATAAAAACCTTTCTAGGGCAAGATCTTAAATTACAGAAATATGAGGAGACCGTCAAATAAGGGCCGTGGCCTGGGTCGTGGTGCTGCTGGTAGAGCTCCTGTTGCAAGGAGAGGACGTGGTCGATCTGTGCCAGCTACACGCACAAGTGAAACACCTTCCTCAAGTGTGAGTAGGCGACAGAACCTGCAGCAGTATTTGGTAGGGCATCATACGCCCCTAGAAGTGATGAGGCCAGAACACGTAGAGGCGATAGTAGATTGGTTTGCTGCTGACAGTGCCTCCAGTTCCTTCACATTATCTCCCACCCAGTCTACTGCAGAAAGGTCACAGTTGGCACCTGCAGCCGATGTCCAACCGTCTTTCACCTCACCCCCTTGCAAATCAGGCAAGCAGTCTGAGCCCCAAGCCATACAGCAGTCTCTTCTTCTTTTTGATGACTCTGTCAGCAGGGTTTCCCAGGGCCATCCACCTAGCCCTGCCCCAGAAGTGGAAGAGATTGAGTGCAGCGATGCCCAACCACTTATTTCTCAAGATGAGTACATGCAAGGATCATCGCAGCACGTCTCCGATGATGACGAAACGCAGGTGCCAACTGCTGGGGCGTTCAGCATTGTGGAGACCGACAAGGAGGGCAGGGGTGAAGACTGGGTGGAAGATGATGTGGAGGACGATGAGGTCCTCGACCCCACATGGAATGAACATCATGCAGGTGACCTGAGTAGTTTGGAGGAAGAGGCGGTGGTCGCACAGAGCCACCAGCACAGCAGAAGAGGGAGCAGGGTGCAGAAGCGGAGCGGCCGTGCCCTAGACACTACGCCCGCTACTGCCCAACGCAGCAAGGGAATGAGCGCACCAAAGTCAGCTCAAAGGAGTTCTCTAGCGTGGAAGTTCTTTAGAAAATGTGCTGATGACAGGACACGAGTGGTTTGCACCCTGTGCAATCAGAGCTTGAAGCGAGGCATAAACCTTCTCAACCTGAGCACAACCTGCATGATCAGGCATCTAAGTGCAAAGCACGAGCTGCAGTGGAGTACACACCTTCAAAACCAAGAAACGTCTCTGGCTCATCCTGCTTCCTCTTCTGCTGCAGTCTCGGCCGCTCCAGCCACATCTGTAGTGATACCGGCACCTGCCACCCCGCAAACAGACGATCTGTCAGCAACACCACCACCTGGGTCACCAACAACCATCTCCACAATGTCCCGTGGAAGCGTTCAGCTTTCCATCTCCCAAACACTTGAGAGGAAGAGGAAGTACCCCCCTACCCACCCGCGATCCCTGGCCCTGAATGCCAGCATTTCAAAATTATTGGCCTTTGAAATGCTGTCATTCCGTCTGGTGGAGACGCACAGTTTTAAAAACCTTATGTCGGTGGCTGTCCCCCAGTACGTCGTGCCCAGCCGCCACTACTTTTCCAGGCAAGCCATCCCTTCCCTGCACAACCAAGTGGGGGAAAAAATCAGGTGTGCACTGCGCAACGCCATCTGTGCCAAGGTCCACCTAACTACCGATACGTGGACCAGTAAGCACGGTCAGGGGCGTTATATCTCCCTAACGGCACACTGGGTAAATGCAGTGGCGGATGGGCCTGAGGCGGATAGCAATTTGGCGCATGTCCTTCCACCACCGAGGATTGCAGGGCGCTTCAGTTTGCCTCCTGTTCCTAACTCCTCCTACTCCGCTTCCTCATCCTCTACCGCCTCCTCATCCGGACAGCGTAACACCTTCACCACCAACTTCAGCACGGCCAGGGGTAAACGACAGCAGGCAGTTTTACAACTTGCCTGTTTGGGGGACAAACCACACACCGCGCAGGAGTTGTGGAGGAGCATGGAACAGCAGACAAATGAGTGGTTGCTGCCAGCGAGCCTCAAGCCCGGCCTGGTGGTGTGCGATAACGGGAGAAATCTCATAGCAGCTCTGGGCCTAGCCGGTTTGACGCACATCCCTTGCCTGGCGCATGTGCTGAATTTGGTGGTGCAGAGGCTCCTTAAAAACTACCCCGATATGTCAGAGCTGCTGCAGAAAGTGCGGGCCATTTGTGCGCACTTTCGGCGTTCTCACCCTGCTGCTGCTCGCCTGGCAGCGCTGCAGCGTAACTTCGGCCTTCCCGCTAACCGCCTCATATGTGACGTGCCCACAAGGTGGAAATCCACCTTGCACATGCTGGAAAGACTGTGCGAGCAGCAGCAGGCCATAGTGGAGTTTCAGCTGCAGCACGCACGCGTGAGTCGCTCTGCGGAACAGCACCACTTCACCACCAATAACTGGGCCTCCATGCGAGACCTGTGTGCCTTGTTGCGCTGTTTTGAGTACTCCACCAACATGGCCAGTGGCAATGACGCCGTTCTCAGCTTAACTATCCCACTTCTATGCCTCCTTGAAAAAACAATTCGGGCGATGATGGAAGAGGATGTGGCACAGGATGAGGAGGAGGAGGAGGATGAAGAGGTAACATTTCCAAGGCTTTCAGGGCAGTCATTCGCAAGGGGCTCCAAGGGTGGGTTCCTGCACACACAAACGCCAGGGACACAATTGTCCAGCAGGGGCACAGTTCTGGAGGATGAGGAGGATGAGGAGGAGGAGGAGCTGGAGGAGGAGATGGAACCATGTTCACAGCAGGGTGGCACCCAGGCCAGCTCATGGCCATCACTGGTGCGTGGCTGGGGGGATACAGAGGACACGGACGATACACCTCCCACAGAGGACAGCCTTTCGTTGCCTCTGGGCAGCCTGGCACACATGAGCGATTACATGCTGCAGTGTCTCCACAAGGACCGCCGAGTTGCCCACATTCTAACTTGTGCTGATTACTGGGTGGCCACGCTGCTGGATCCCCGTTACAAGGACAACGTACCGTCCTTAATTCACTCACTGGAGCGCGATCGCAAGATGCGCGAGTACAAGCGCACGCTGGTAGACGCCATGCTGCTGGCATTCCCATCTGACAGCGGGGCCGCAGTGGAAGCACAAGGCAGAGGAGGAGGAGGAGGAGGTCGCCAACGCAACCAGGGCACCGCTAACACCTCCGAAGGCAGGGTTAGCATGGCCGAAATGTGGAAAAGCTTTGTCAGCACGCCACAACAAACAGCAGCACCAGCAGCTCAGATGGAACGTCTTAGCAGGAGGCAGCATTTTACCAACATGGTGGAGCAGTATGTGTGCACACGCCTACATGTAGTGAATGAGGGGTCTGCCCCCTTCAACTTCTGGGTCTCCAAATTGGGCACATGGCCTGAGCTTGCCCTTTACGCCTTGGAGGTGCTGGCGTGCCCTGCAGCCAGTGTATTATCTGAACGGGTATTTAGCACGGCTGGGGGCGTTATAACAGACAAGCGCAGCCGCCTGTCCAGAGACAATGTGGACAAGCTCATGTTCATTAAAATGAACCAGGCATGGATCCCACGGGACTTTTCCGTACCTTGTGCAGAATAGCAATGGATACCGACCTTACCCACCCATTGTTCCATTTTTGCTCTTTCTCACTCTTTTGGGGTGTACCCTCATTTAAAATTTGTGAAAAGAAGCAGTGTTGGCTACCTCGTCCTCCTCCTCCACCGCCGCTTCCACCTACACCACCCATAGGTGTGCGCAGCCTATTGCATTAAGGTGTGCACCCCAAAGTTGAAATACACATGCATGTGTTTGCCAGCAGGGAGAGTAATGTATCGGAGCCATGTACCTGTAGGCAAAGAGAAATAGAGCAGAGCAGGTCCGAGGGAGATCTTTCCCATCTCCTCACTGGCAATGCTATGTGCCTTGGTGATTAGGGTGTGCCCAGGCACACCCGGCACACCCTGTGCGCATGCCTATGTCACCGCCACATCCACCACCACCTCAACCTCCCTCCTACTCCATATGGGCCTCGTCCTTCAGAGATGAAGAAGAACATTGTTTTATTTTTCTGTTTTTTTGTTGTTTTAAGTTATTTCCCTATCCACATTTGTTTGCAGAGCACTTGCCATGCTCTTAATTACGTTTTGCTGCCATTTGCAGCACTCTAGCCCTTTCCTTTGGTGTTTTAGAGCCATTTTAGTGCCTTAAAGTTCGGGTCCCCATTGACTTCAATGGGGTTCGGTGTCCGGGAAAAGTTCGGTAAAAGTCCGGGACACGGACCCGGACTTTTTTTTAAAGTTCGGCCGAACCCGTCGAACACGGACATCTAGGTGTCCGCTCAACCCTAGTAGGGAATGGTTTATGTGAGTAAACACAGCCGTCCGTCCTTCTCCCTCGGATGATCACAAAGACCATGCGATCCTGCTATAAAGGATCGCATGTCTCTATTGTCATCTCACAAGCCCAACCCCCCCCCCCACCTACAGTTAGAATCACTCCCCTAGGCTTACATTTAACCCCTTGATCACCAATAGTATTAACCCCTTCAGTGCCAATGGCATTATTACAGTAACAGTGCATATTTTAGCACTGAGTACTGTAGTAATGTCACTGGTCCGCCCCCCCCCCCCCCAAAAGTGTAAAAAATGTCAGTCAAGGGTCTGATCTGTCTGCCGCAATGTCACAGCCCTGCAAAAAAAAAAACCCAGATCGCCGCCATTACTAGTAAAAAAAAAAAAAAAAAAGACAAATCTTTTCCTTAGTTAGTAGACGCAATAACTTTTGCACAAACCAATCAAAATACGCTTATTGCAATTAATTTTACCAAAAATATGTAGCAGAAAACAAATTGGTCTAAAATGTTAAAAAATCTTGATTTTTACCATTTTTTTTTTGGTAATGTCATATAGCAGAATGTGAAAAAATAGTGGTTTTCTTTCAAAACTGTCGCTCTTTTTTTGTTTATAGCACAAAAAATAAAAATTGCACAGGTGATCAAATACCACCAAAGAAAGCTCTATTTGTGGGAAAAAAAAGGACGTCAATTTTATTTGGGTACAGCGTCGCACAACCGCGCAATTGTCCGTTAAAGTAACCCAGTGCCGAATCGCAAAATAGGGCCTGGTCATTAAACAGCAAAATCTTCTGGTCTTAAAGTGGTTAAAAACCTGTCAAAAGAAAGAAAATGGGCTGGAGTATTTTAGACAAAAAACAAAAAAAGGAAAGGGTAACCCAAAATTTAGAAAAATTTGAAGTTTACCCACTCGCTCATAAATGAACGGTACTCAGATGGCAAAACAGCATACTCAGAAAAGGGAATGGGACAACTAGAAAAAGAGGTGTCACCCCAAAAAAAGCGCCATACAGTAGAGCAACAGGGGTATAACTACACAAAATTGAGTCTCACAAGAAAAAACAACAACGGAAGCACTGCTAATGAAAAATAGAAAAATTTATTGAATACAAAAAGCAGAACACACGGTAACGTTGTAAAATAAGATACAACACCTTCCACCTCACCCCTAAAAAAAAAAAAAAAAAAAAAAAACACGTGGTAATTAAAAACAAAGGACAAACACAGATAATGTAGGTGGACTGCTGACACCAAAAGAGCAATCTACATGCACATGTGGGTAGCTGAAACACAAAGCACTGATGGATGGAGCACAAATAACTGGTGACCCCACAGAAGCTAGGATTCGGATGAAGGAACGTCACCTAGTGACAATCCAAAAAAGGAAAATCAACATTCAGGTGGTACACAATCGTCCGAAGCAGCAGAATCAAAAATCAATCGCATAAAGTGATCGACCACTCAATGTGTCATAAAGGGGATGCCAAACTAAATGAGCATAGATTAGAGAGAGACTCAACAGGGGGCAGACACCCCGCTCCCACCGAGTGGATGCAGGGATGGCTGCAGACTGTTGGGGTCAGGAGCTAAACCAAACGTGCAAAGGAGGACGGTGTGACCAGAACCATGGAGGCAATATGACAAAAATAACCAAATTCAAAAATGGAAATGAAAATTGATAAATAACGATAAATAAAATCAGATGTGCCTCAGGGTAAAAAAGCCACCGGGACTGGGCACACCATCAGACCTGCATGAGGGGAATCAAGACCAGCCTAGAGTGATTAGACAATGAATAAATAAATGACTAGAAATGCTAGAAGTCACACTGGGACTGTCATTTCAGAAAGACTGCACTCCGTAAATAGGGATCAAAAATGCTGAGCTGATGACACTGAAAGAATAAACAACAAAGTGGCAAAACAGTACATTCCTAAATAATAGCACCCAAATAGAGGAGAGCAGGAATCAGCTACAGTTCAAAACAATTGTAGCAAATGTGGATGGAAAAAAGGAACAGTCTGTCTGAACATCAGAGCTAAACCACCCCGTGAGCCAAGCGATGATGAATGCACCTGGATGGAACAGACAGAGCGGCTGAACCCAATCACCAGACACATTAATGCTGCTATCACGGATCCTGTCAATCCCAATGAAGGGAAAGAAGTGCAACAGGTACATAAATCACCTATATAAATAAAATAGTATGGTATGCACACATGGTAGCAAGGTCATGGAGGTGAGCAATATATCATCAAATCTCAATGTAACAGCTCGCAGCCAGGATACAAAATAAACAAAATAAAATGAACGAGTCTCTACGCCAATCAGGATCGGCAAATGTATGCAAAAAAAAATACACAGCGATCTGGAACAGGGGCTGGAGCGAATGGAGGCTGATGAGAAGTTACTGAGGCAAAGGGGTGACTATGAGAGGCCACTGTCGTGAGCTGCTGGCGTGCAAAATAAGAATCCCAGAATTAAAGGTAATGGGGATAGTACATCAAGCAGGTGAGCCCCTGTAGCAGTGGAAACAAATAGGATGGGACAATGAAGCAGTTAGCTGTAAAGTCATCGATCATCGAATGAAAAATCAAAAAATGGGGACCCCCTACACGGGTGGCATGGGGTAACAGCAGGGCAACAAACAGTACCATATACGGAGGGATCTTCTCACGGGTAGTCCTGAATGTGTCTGTTCAATCTGCAAGAAAGGGAGTAGCCTTGTGGTATGATTAAAGCGGAGTTCCGGGCACAGAAATGATTTTTTGCTGAACATACCCCCGGGACAGTCAGGGCAAGCACATTCCACAATGGCTAGCCTCTGATCTGTCCCGGTTTGCACTTACCTTTTAGAAGAAATACTTACTTAGAAAATTTCTTCCATAGCGTTTCCATCTCTGTTGTGGGCAGCTGAAGCCGGCGCGGTCCTCTTCTCTGTCTTCTTTCGCATCTTCGTGTCCCAGAATGCACTGCACCGGCCCCTCTCGTCACTTCCGGTACGGCGCCGCATTCCTAAACAGCTTCTGGGCATGCCCAGAAGCTGTTTAGCAGGGGAATGCGGCGTCGCTGGGAAATGACGAGCGGGGCCGGTGCCGTCGCATTGATTCCTGGGAGCTATGACGTTTAGCTCCCAGGAATCATCGCGAGGCAGGAAGTGACGGGGTGAGCCGCTGCTCCGAGGGAGGAAGCAGTCAGAGGTGAGTATTTACGATCTTCAATAAAAAGGTGAGTAAACAAAAAAAATAAAAATAACTATCCAATTCCTTTTCAGGTGAGCTCTACCTAGCGGAGGGGCACAAAAAAAAAATCGTTTTTGTGCCCGGAACTCCGCTTTAACATCACATCCTATGGATTCAAAAGGGACTGAAGGAAAGCTGGTCTTCCAAACAAAGATGACAGCAGTGAAGGGCTGAGAGCTACAGCTGGAAGTGGCTAACGCATACGGACATGCAGTCTCGTTGTGTGTCCACACAGATAGCATTCAGTTAGCACAGCCTCATGTGTACACTTGGCACATAAACTGCTCACGGTAGCCCGCTGTTCCTTTTTTCCATCCACATTTGCTACAATTGTTTTGAACTGTAGCTGATTCCTGCTCTCCTCTATTTGGGTGCTATTATTTAGGAATGTACTGTTTTGCCACTTTGTTGTTTATTCTTTTAGTGTCATCAGCTCAGCATTTTTGATCCCTATTCACGGAGTGCAGTCTTTCTGAAATGACAGTCCCAGTGTGACTTCCAGCATTTCTAGTCATTTATTCATGGTCTAATCACTCTAGGCTGGTCTTGATTCCCCTCATGCAGGTCTGACGGTGTGCCCAGTCCCGGTGGCTTTTTTACCACATCTGATTTTATTTATCGTTATTTATCAATTTCCATTTTTGAATTTGGTTATTTTTGTCATATTGCCTCCATGATTCTGATCACACCGTCCACCTTTGCATGTTTGGTTTAGCTCCTGACCCCAACAGTCCGCAGCCATCCCTGCATCCACTCGGTGGGAGCGGGGTGTCTGCCCCCTGTTGGGTCTCTCTCTAATCTATGCTCATTTAGTTTGGCATCCCCTTTATGACACATTGAGTGGTCGATCACTTTATGCGATTGATTTTTGTTTCCGCTGATTCAGACGATTGTGTACCACCTGAATGTTGATTTTCCTTTTTTGGATTGTCACTAGGTGACGTTCCTTCATCCGAATCCTAGCTTCTGTGGGGTCACCAGTTATTTGTGCTCCATCCATCAGTGCTTTGTGTTTTGGCTACCCACATGTGCATGTAGATTGCTCTTTTAGTGTCAGCAGTCCACCTACATTATCTGTGTTTGTCCTTTGTTTTTAATTACCACGTGGTTTATTTTTAGGGGTGAGGTGGAAGGTGTTGTATCTTATTTTACAACGTTACCGTGTGTTATGCTTTTTGTATTCAATAATTTTTTCTATTTTTCATTAGCAGTGGTTCCGTTGTTTTTTCTTGTGAGACTCAATTTTGTGTAATTATACCCCGGTTGTTCTACTGTATGGCGCTTTTTTTGGGGGTGACACCTCTTTTTCTAGTTGTCCCATTCCCTTTTTTGGAGTATTTTAGAAAATGGGCTGGAGTTTTTTTCAACTTAACATGTAGCTCTGAGCCTGCCAAAAAGTGGATAAACATGTGTAGCACCCTACAGGTAGGTGCTAGGTAAATGTATAGTGGGGCCTTGTCTGCCTAACAGCAGGGCTGTGATTAGGTAGGGTGTAATGGCTTCCAGATGTGCCTGCTGAGGGGAGAAGTATCCCCACTGGCTCCTGTGAGAGGCTTCTCATAGGTCAGTGTGGGAAGCCCAATGAGGGGACACATACCAGCTTGTAACTACCCCAGAAGGCAGATTATGCTTCAAAGGATTCTGGGAGTGGGTATAAGTTTGGGGGAAGTGCGTGACAGGGTGTCTTTGGTGGGAGAAGAGCAGGAGGGAGAGGACGGCTGTCTCTCCTCCTGTCTGAGCAAGTGGATGTCTCGGGGTGTTGCCTGAGAATCCAGAGAGTGCTGCGTGATCTGAGGGGGATCCAATGTGCCGAGAGCCTGCGGAGTATGAGAGGGGTCAAGTCCCAGGAAAGCCTACACAGGTCATGAGTACTGAAGATTGCCCCTGGGGGTCTGCCAGAGTCAGAGGGGACCACTCCGGAAGAGGTTCTGGGATCCAGTGCCAGCTAGCTGAAAGGGGGTACCTAGGTTGAGGACCCTGAAGTTACAGAGGGTGTACATAGTGAGCCCCGAAGAGTTCAAGGTTAAAGGGGGCACCTGCAGTTGGGCCCTGAATTGTACAGTACAGTGTGTCAGTTGAGAGTTGCAGCTTTATAGAGATTTACAACGTACTACCTCAAGCCAGTGCAAGGCCAGAGGGGAGTACTCAGTGACTTTGCAGTACAGCAGTGTCAGTAGTTCTACAATTCACAGTCCTGGATCTTTTGGACTTATTGTCAAGAATCCAGCACTTCTATCAAGCTACAGTGTGTTCTCAGTGTCAGTGAGCGTTGGTTTGCGCCAAGGAAGCGCCAACGGGCATTTTTCCTGGATTAAGTCCCAAGTGTATTTAGTTAAGCCAAAGGAGTATCCCACTCATTCCCTTCTCCCATCCCCCTTTTCTACAATAAAACCAAGATGCCGGAGTCATCCATGTCTCAGTTCTCACACCCAGGGTCACAGCTCACATGGGATGGAGAGGTGACCGGTAACAATGGTAGACCCACATCAGGCCGCAGGCCTGGAAAACCTGCTAAACATGAATTAGCCAACACAAGAAAAATGACAGCTCTTTCCACCACCACCATAAATAATGTACGTTCTGCATCTGATTTGCTCTCTTTCTCTAGATATTGGGATACAGTACCTTTCCCCTTCTTTAGACCATTGCCAGACATCTCAAGTCTCCCGCAAGTCGCAGGAGTCTCCCGCTTTCCACCCTGAGCTCATGGACACCCACAAGCTCAGGGCGATATCCCAGCTGTCAGTGTCAGTGAGTGCGAGCCATCTCAGTCCCAAGCCTGCAGCTACATCCTTAGTAGGACCAGCTCACAGGCGGAGTGATATCAAAAGCATTCCGCCTGTGGGAGGAGCGGCAGAGAGGAAGCACCAGCTTTGCTCTCTACTTCAGCCGCATGCTTCCGCTCCAGGAGGCAGTTTGGCGTGTGCCATCGGATCGGCCACAACACTGACTGACTGCACAGAGAGACCTCACCAGGCATCTGTATGTATTTATTACTACCTCCAACCAACTGTGACCTAAACCAGAGGCCATCACCAGTGACCAGGCCAGCACTAGAGTGACCAATTTACCACCTCCTCTGAACCAAACTGTGTGACAGAGACGTCAGCACCAGAGTGGGGATCACACTCTGATGCTGGTCTCTGGTCACAGAGACCAGCACCAGAGCGTGATACCACCAGACAGAACGAGATCACCAGAGAGTCACCAAAAGAGAGACCAGCACAAGAGAGTGAGAGTGATACCACCAGAAAGTCACCACAAGAGAGACCAGCACCACAGAGTGAGAGAGTGATACCACCAGACAGAAACGCACGAGACCACCAGAAAGTCCCCACAAGAGAGACCAGCACGAGACCCAAAAAAAAGGCATCATTGCATACTGCATTACTCTCATATTTTGTAGTCTTAATTATATATACACTTTTTAGTGGTATGATATAGTGATGAAAATTATGAGTGTCCCCCCTATTGTTCCTAGATTCCCCGCGGAGTCTGTGAGAGGAGGAGTCACACTGACTTGTGCGCATAGGCAGGTCCTTCCAAGTGTGTCAGTTCTTGCAGAGTATGGATAGAGTGACACAGTGACCCTGAGCACCGTGTCACTCTTGCCTCACTCACTGTCACTCAGGATCCCAGAGCAGTGAGTGAGGCACAGCATGAGCAGCAGGGGACATTTTATATGTAATTAGGACACTGAGTCAGCACTGCAGGGGCCATATCTCTCTAGAGGGACAATTTTTCACTTCGCAGGTGCCATATGATCTGATGCATAGGGTTTGATTCAGTAGTATCATACTTTTTCTATATTAATATAATAATGAATTTTATATAAAATGTATGTACACATTTCTACAGGGCCAGGGGTATCCCAGTGCAGAACCATCATGGCAGAGTCATGTCCACTTAGGAAAAAGTATAAAACGCACTTCACCCCAGACTACACAAAAGTGTATCCATGCCTAATTGGGTTAAAAGACAATGACAGTGTAGCTCGCTGCACTGTTTTCAACAGGGAATTTTCAGTAGCCCATGGTGGGTTAAATTACTGTAAGAGACACATTGAGGCAAGTGTGACAACATTCTCTTTAATATATACTATAATAAAATAATATTTTAAAGATTATAGTATTATACATATGTAATACATACCGTACTTAGTTTTTGTGGTTTCACATAATCTAAGTATATATTATGCAGATATGACAGATTATTGTAAGGACAAAGAAAAAAAGCATAAGGTAGGTGTATCCTTATTCTCTTTAGGGACCACAACATATTAGGGAGGCTAAGCGCAGGGAAGGCCGCTCAAGCATTTCAAAGTTCTTTTCAGCAGAAAAACAAAGTCTGACAGAGAAGGTCACTAAAGCTGAGGTGTACTTTAGATCTTTCATTGTTAAGCATAACCTGCCACTGCAGGTGTGTAAGCACACAGGCAAGCTATTCAGGAAAAGGTTTCCAGATTCAGAAATAGCAATAAAAAAAAACTATGCCTGCTCATCAACCTAGACAGCAGCTATTGTGAACATGGCACCGGAACCTGAAATGTTCAGAAAATCTGTACAGGTTCATCAGGAAAAAAGGCCATACAGTATTTTTGGTTGACGAAAGCAATGATGTGTGAGAAGGAATGTGCCATTTTAGCCAGGTACTATAAAGAAACATTGGATAAGGGGACAGGTGGATTTTTAGACATGCCAGTGTGCAATGATGCCAAAGCTGAAACCATTTTTAACTGCATTGCATCATCCATGCATGACAAAGGCCTTGAATGGTCTAATTGTGTAGGATTTAGCAGTGACAACTGCAATGTGATGATTGTAAAAAATAACTCTGTATTGACAAGAGCGTCTTCAGGTCTCTCTGTCTTATCTCACTAACTATGCTAGTTTTATTACCATTGCCAGTTAAATTTGTTTTTCTCTTTTTTTTTTCCTTCAGAGATTGTGTTTTTTTTTTTTTACCATTCTGCTAAACAATTGTGTAACAGTACTGCTTGGACCTTGAAGGGGGACATACCCCAAAAGCTTGTCCTGAAAACTTGTAGGTTAGTGCAAATAAAAAAATAAGCATCACAGACAGTACTCAATTCTCTATTGACAAGAATGAAAGCACAGCCCCTCATATTTACAGTGTTGGCTGTCCAAGTCACCTAGACAACATTTGCACCAAAACTGCCGGTAAGGAGCTCTCAGAGTCACCTGAGGAACTGCTCATTGACATACTACTACTACTACTTTGAGAAAAGTTCCAAACGAAGAGAAGACCTAAAAGAGCTAAGAGTTTTGCAATGTTGCCCAGCAGAGAGTCCAAAAGCATTGTCCTACAAGCTGGCTCTCTTTAGGAAAAGGTTTGGACCATCTGCTCTACCAGTGCCCAGCTTTTCCTTCATATTTTCAGTCAGTGAGAGACAGAAGTCAGCTCCTATTCAGAAAAGGCTGAAAGATCCCCAAAATAAACTATATGCATGCTTTCTCTAGAACGTTACACAATGCTTTGACAAATTTAAATTTGATTTTTCAAAAGAAGGCCCCTGTCCTCTTCAAGTTGCATCAGAGTGTACAAGAGGTCCTTCATGCAATTGCAAGCAGATTTATAAAGCCAAAAGGTAATGAGAACAAAACATTGAGGAAATCAATGTAAGCAACAGTGAAATTCACCTCCCAGATGAAGAACTTTTTATTGGGTACCTGGCAAGGAGGCAGTTAAGTGAGGAAGGACAAGAGATGCCCCATTACAAGACAAATCAGTTTTTAAAGAGGTCAGCGCATTCTATGCCAAGAGCATTAAAGAAATATTGGAGAAGTTCCCAATGAAAGGTCAAATTTTAAAGAAACTGTCTGTGGTCAATATGGAGAACCAAGATGAGGTGAATCCAGACCAGATTTTGATTTTGGCAGAGAGAATTCCAAATGTGATCAAGGCAGATGACAGAGCAGCTCCACTTGGAAGTCATGGATGTCTCAGCTAACCTTGAAGGACTGGTGCCAAACTACAAAAGTTTGCCAGTTGATGAATTCTGGGGGAATGAATTCTGGGGGAAGCTGGCATGGAGCGCCACCTCCCTAAATTGAGTTTTTGCAGGTTGGGATGTCTGCTACAGGTACTGTAAATATCTCCTAAACTTGCACTGTGTAGGAGATATTTACATTGCATGCAGCCAATGACTTCATTGGTGCATGTGCTCTGAAGGAACAGCCACCCCTGTCGTGCCTTCAGAGCCCTGTGCCGTCAACATCGGCTCCCACACATGTGATGTCATCGCGCCTCTGGCCAATCAGATGGCTGAAGGATGCAAACCTGGAACGACCACACGTCTGCCCTGTTATCGGTAAGCGGGCAGCACTGCGGGGGCTTCATCCTATGGTATTTCATGCGATGCATACTAGCTCATTATGTCTTGGTCTTTCAGATTTTACTTTTTTTCCTAACACCGGGACAGAATCGACAGATGGCAACCAGAAAAAAAAAATAGGGGTTGATTCACTGAAGGCAAATAGTCTTAGGCCATGATTTTCAGCTGGGCTGTCATGGTTCCCAGGTGTGGCTGTCGACTGGGGAGTCTCCCACTGTGCTCAATAAGGGCTCTCATTGGGCAGTGGAGGAAACTAGGCCAATGGCACACCCATGCTTGCATCTACCCCAGAAAGGCAGATTCTGCCGCAGAGCATTCTAGGAGTGGGTAGAATTTTGAGAGCACACGACGCAGCATCTTTGGCAGGAAGTAGAGTACGGCTGTCTCTCCTCCTGTCAAGACTAATTGGGTGTCCCAGGCTGCTGGCCTGAGGGGACAGAGGGCTGAGCTGCAGAGAGGATCCGGTGTACTGGGGACCAGTAGAGCTGGGTTTCAGGAAAGCATTCCCAGTCGTGAGTACTGCAAACTGCCCCTGAGGTCTGCCTAGTGAGAGGGGACCACTCCGAAGAAGGTCAGAGGGAGCCAGGAGCTAGCTAGCGCAGGAGCAAAAGAAAAAGTGGTGACAGTGTTGACCCTGAAGAGTAAAGGGGGTGCTAGAGTTGACACTGAAAGGGTAAAGGGGGTGCCAGTGGTTGGGCCCTGAAGTTAAGTGTACAGCTTGCAGTGTACAGCGTTGCAGCAAAAGCAGTTTACAAAGGCTACCTCAATCAGTGAAGGGCTGGAGGGAGCAGTGTTCAGGACTTTTGAGCTAACCAGTGTCAGAAGTCAGGCTTAAGTACAGTGCAAGCAAGTCAGTGATTCAAGCGCCAGCAAGAGTTGGGTCGGCATCCAGCTGGCGTCAAGTCAGCGCTGAAAAGCATTTTTTCTCAAGTGTCCCAATTTGTACCTAGTTGAGCCAGAGGAGTATCCCACTCATTCCCTTCTCCCATATAAAACAAACCAAAGATGCTGGACTGTTCTTTGACTTGGATCACACTTGGGCAATCAACTTAAATATGCTGTTTGTGTTACCGGTGACCATGGCAGACCCATATCAGACCAATGCCTGGATATATTGCTACACACCCTACCTGACAGGCCCCCCCCATTCCTGGCTGAAAGTTAAGGACATTTATCAGTCTTTGCAGCCTCACCAGCACAGATCAATGAATGGGGAAACGCTCTGGGGCTTCCCGCTCAGTCACAAACTGAAGCATAGTAAACAATGTTTACCATTCTTGGAGAGATTAGTGGACACAGGAGTGATTAGTACCAATCACTTAACTCAGAAATGGAAAGGGCCAGGAAATGATATTTCCTAACCCCTCCCAATATCTATCCTGGAACATATTCCTTTTTGCCCGCAGGAGAGGAGAGAAGCCGGCAGTGCAGCAGGGGAAATGGGCACATGTGCTTGGACCAATCCTCCTGCAGGGCAACCAGAGGAAGAGAAGCTGGCAGTGCTGCAGGGGGTGGCAGAGAAGGAATGGGGCTGCATTAAGACCGTACCAGCCTGCCCTCCTGCTCATCAGGTGCCTGACCCCCCTCTTTCCTTTTGAACAGATGGTGCATGGGCCCAGTACAGGAGGGCTGACTGTACAGCATATCAGTGGCCCTGCTTAGAATTACAACCTAAAAACAGATTCTACTACTCCGAGTATGGGGATACCACGTGTGATAGTCACTATGGATAGATTATGGACCAGATATTGCATCTTGTGTATTACAAATCAACCAAATGTACTGTAATGGTCAGGGAATTTAGTGTAGTTTAATTTCACAGTTCCTACAAGTCTAGCAAGCTTAGCCTACTGGTACATGGCTGCCCCCAAGAATGCCATGTTCACTGGCCAGAAGTACAGGAGGCTGAAGAAAGGAAAAAGCTGTGGTTCCAGGCATGCAGGGGATGGCTAGGATTGGCATTTCACAATAATGTAGTCAGCAGGATGTGCAGATAGATCAGTCCAGGCAGAAGTGTGGCTGATAAACAGGCAAAGCCAGCACTACACGGTTGCTGGTGTACACTGGTCTGAAGATATTGGGGATTAGTATGGCAGCAATCAAGACACTGACTGAAGCGATTAGGGATACTGACTGGCAGTACTGGTCTTGTACTGCTGTGGCAGTGATCAGACAGTTGGTGGCACCAATATACAGTGATATCAGAGCAGAGAGCAATCACATTTCAAAGCCAATCACAGTGGGCCAGTACACCGCAGGATCTGTAATCATGTGAGCAGAACTGATCTCCCTACACATTGACACCAAGGATGCACTGGTATGTCCTTTTAGAATGATGCCCGTCCTGCCCAGGCACGTGAGGTAACCAATGAACATTCAGGAGTTTAAAGGTTATATGTAATCTTGTTTTAAATTGATTCTATGATTTTAGTATGCATCACTTACCTACCTGCCTGCATTTTCTTCCACTAGTCTAGCTAGTTGAGAAAACAATAACTTTAAGGGGACCCACCATCACAAGGCCTAATTGTATACTTTAGTGGTCAAATACTAAGCCAATGTTGTGCATGGTATGCTGAAGGGTAGTAGTTCTAAATTTAAGATCATGCAATGCATTTTAAATTTTAAAAACAAAGCTGGAATACTATTACTACTACTACTAATATGTGCATACACTTATTCTGTACCTGTCAAGTCTGATCACATTTTCTCTTTTTATGGTAAAGTTGTACATTTTCAGAAGTTAGTCATGTTTTTTTATAAACACAAAACAAAATATACTTCCCCTGCTCTGTGCAGTGGTTTTGCAGAGGGCAGCGCGGATCCTCCTCTTGGGTCCCTGGCTATAGCTTTTGGCCCCTCGTTCGTATTGCGCCCCCACAGCAAGCAGCTTGCTATGGGGACACCCAAGCCAAGCTGCAGCTCCGTGTCAATGCACATGAAGCGGCCATTCGGCCACACCCCCTCTCCCGATTGACCGAGTTTAACAGTGGGAGCCAATGGCGATGCTGCTGCATCTCAGCCAATCAGGGGAGAGTCAGACAGCTGAGGCACTTTGATAGAGAATGGGCTCAGGTAAGCATTAGGGAGACTGCTGCACACAGAAGGCTTTTTAGCTTAATACATAAAATGGATTAAAATAAAAAAAAAAACCCCATCTGAATTATCTTTTAATCTAAGTGCAAGCACACTGCCCACCACCATCTAGTTAAAAACACATAGTAAAAGATGGAAAGACACTGCTTATTTTTAATAATGTCAACATTTATTCTTCACAATTCTGTACAATATTTTTTACAATGTTACGAGGCCTATTTTTTTACAATTCGGTTATTCCAAGGATTTCAACATCGTCACTTGGCCTCCTGAGTTCACCTTGACTTTGCTTGCATACGAACACTGCCAGTATAGGTGAGCAGAATGGAGGCAGCAGCTAAAAAGAGTAAAGATAGGGTTAGAGACAAAGACATTTCTGAGCATGGCCTTTAAAGTATTTACAGCCATATTCACATTACACCCACTTTTTATATTCCTTAAATGTTGCAGTTACCATAGCATACCTTAGAAAGTTAATTTAAATACATTTTGAAAGTACTTTACCTTCTTAAAAATCCCTGCATGCTCTTTTCGTGAGGTTCTTTATGGGGTCTGAATATACACTGTACCAAACAGAGTTCCAGGAAATCTCCATTACCCTATAAAGGATAGTGAAAGTGTAAATGGTTAATTATACCTGTACCAATATTGGCTCAGTGCTAAAATAGTCTATATGCACTCCGCTTCCAGCCATAGGGGTGGAGTAGCATTTGGAAAAAAAAAAAAAAAAATTCAAAAAAACGGGAAGTATATGGACAAAACACTTGAAGCCAACAGAACACCCCTCCCCAAATGCTTTTGTTAAGCTAGATCAAATGAAAAACCTTTCCACTTACATCCCATTGCACCCCATACATAGATTTCCTTGAAATATTTGTTGTACTACAAAAAGGTTACATATGGATGCTTACCAAATTCCAACACCAACAGCGCATTGCCAGAAATTAGCAATGCTGCTCATCCAGCCACCTGAATGAAATGGAGGCACCATTAAAAAAACACACAGAGGATGACAGTGCCTTTAGACCAAATAACAACTTTTTAAACATCTGTTCACCATTCTGCCTATTCTGTGCAATAGAACTGCTCTTATCAGTGAAACTTGAGTCGCAACAACTTAGAAAAAGATTCCCATGCTACATTTGGTCTGACTTGGTACCACTTGCATGGACTTATGATAAAAAACTTTGAAGTTGAACCTGTGCCATTAGACAAACCATACATTGTAAAACCATGAAATGCATTCCTGACTGGGCTCTTGAAGTACAAGGAGTGAAAAATATTTTACGATTGCTCAACATTTAAAATGTAATATTTTCGTTTTAATATTTGACATTAATATTTTACACTGCTTCAGGGTCTGAACAAAAAAATGATGCGGCTCTTTGTGGGACCACAAAGACTGCAACCAACAAAAAAAAAAAAATCCTTTACTGCACCAGGGTGGACACAAAATGACCAGCGAAGAGGAATCACTGGCACAGTATACACACGCAATTAGAATGGGCTTCAGTGATCTACAAGTGAATAATCTACATATTCTGGAAACATTCAGTGGGGCTAAAAGGGCCGCAAAACAAAATTGATGTGCAATCTGTTAAGCTACCTTAGTGGAGCTTAACAGGTAAACCAACGATTTAAACCTATTTGTGTTTAGTGGGAGTGGCATGTGTTAGACCCATTTCCCCTAAGGGCATAAGGATTCTAACGTAATACCAAAAAAGTCTGACCCAAGAATAGGAGTATTGATGTTGGCCTGGTCCAAGCATTTGCTGACTCTAGTATGGTGCCCTCATACTCTAACCAAGAAACACCAGGAGCAGTCCAAATCAACACTCTGTATTCCCAGGAAGAAAGGATGTGCAGTCAAAGATAATCCTACCTTTCCTATCATGAGCCACAATTGAGCCCCTGGACTGGATCCCAAGCCGTTCTGCAGCGGAGGGCAAAAAGAAAGAATCTCCCCTAGCCCCGTCCTTCATGAAGGACTGGGCACTCGCCCTCCAATTCAGCCAGGCCTGAGATTGACCCAGTCTCAAAGTCCTCCGCTACAGAAAAGCCCATTCACCAGCCCAGTGACCCAATCATAACCCATAAAAGGGCAGGTAAGACCATCTAAGACAGCAGACCCTTTACTTCCAGAGAGCAGATTTGCTCTCTGTAGACTTCCCCCCCAAGAGGTTTCAGAGCGCAATCCTTGCTCTTCCATCCATCCCTGTATATGGCAGAAAGAACTCCTAGAAACCGGTAACCTGCAGGGTAAGCACAAAATGTGGATTAGGAGGCCAACAGAGTCTGAAGCAGCAGGGCGGGGCAAAACACTGCTACAACAAAGCTCAATCCACAATCCAGGAGCTCATTTCTTCCCAGAGACTTCCGTCTGAACAAGAATTTCTCTTAGACGCCAAAATCTAAGGGATACGATAGGATATGATAAGAGTTATGATATAAAGTTCATAACTCAGTCTGGTGATTTATAGCAAGCTATGGACTAACTGGTTAGCAAATTCCTGTGGGTCCACACAAGTGTGTGGCTAACCCAAGCGCCAAGAGTTCTAATAAAAGCTCATAACTCTGGTAAGACCTAGCAAACCAAGCTAGACTATCATCCTTAATGCGTTTTAGGTGGGTACCCACCTTCCACTAATTCTGCAGGAGAAGAGAAGGGATTCCATCTTGCTTGGGAGTGTTCACAGCCTATAACTTGCTTGCAGTGGTCAAGGCTTCTAACTAGTTATGGAAAAAAAAAAAAAAAAATCACATTTTCAATGGCAATGGGTCTACAAAGAGATAAAATTTGAGATTGAGGTTAAAAATACAAAAGTTAAGTTAAGACATGACATGAGAGGCTCACTGCTGACGTAAAATTCTTTTGTAAAATTATTGACCGGCTGTTATGCTTAACACTTGTCTTTAGGTGTTCCATGTCACTCCATACTTGTCCTGGTTAAGAGCTTCAGTATGACAGCCAAGCAAGTGAAATTTCCAGAACCCTACATTGTTTCCTATGCTTCTAGTCCTAAAAAACAAAAAAAAAAAAAAAAAACACCCTAGGTAATTCTATACTTGGCAGAGTAAAGATTTTTTTGCTTCAATTCTACCTTGCAATGGTATACTGAACAGCACAGAAAGTAATGGACTTGTTGCCTTGTTAACTTAAAGTTAGTCTGAAAACAAGCAAGCAGTAGGTGAACCTCTGAATTCCTTATTTTTCAGGTCAGACACTTAAAGCATTGGGGCCAAAGAATTAGCAGAGGGCCAGAACAAACTTTCTCAAAAAAGAAGTCTTCCAGCAGTGGCAGCCTCTGTACTCTTCTCATGGTTAAGGCAGGGCTGGTTGAAACCCAGGGAACCAGGTCAGCATGGCCAAAAATTGAATCCTGGCATTTAGGCTGCCAACCAAATACTCGCCCACCCCAAGTATGCTGGGCTCTGCTTGCCCATATGCAGGCCTAAGACCAGCATAGTGGGTGCACATGCGCTCTTCCTCCCCCCTTCTGGTGGCCAACTCAGAAGGGACGTGACAACTTCCGGGTCCTCATTGACAATTTCCCCAGGCATCAAGGCCACAAAAGAATGAAATGCAGTGCGATGAGCATTGCTTTCCATTCAGTGGAGCATAGGGTAGACATGCAGGGGGTCATTAAAGAGAACCTGAAAATGAATACAAATTGAGTGGTGCTAAATCTTGTGTAGAAAATGAATGTATATTTAAACATTATAACACCTCACAAATGTATAACAAAAAATCTAGAACATTAACCAAATTAATTGAAATATTGTACAATAGTGGCCACAATAAAGTAGAGTAGCTACACTGTACCAGAGTTCCTGGAAATCTCCATTACCCTATAAAAAGGTTAAAGTATTGAAAGTGCTCAGTGCTACAATAGTCTACATGCACTCTGTTTCCAGCTATAGGGGTGTCTATAAATGAACTGAAGAAAACTAGTAATGAGCATTTAGAAAAATCATTCTAAACAGGAGAGCATATGGACCAGACACTTCAAGCCAACAGCACCCCCACTCCAATGCTTTTGTTAAGCTAGATCAAATGAAATAAACACTTTACTTACATCCCATTGTATCCGGTACATACGATTGCCTGAAATTGTTAGTACTACAAAAGGTTACATATGGATGCTTACCAAATTCCAACACCAACAGTGTCTTGCTAGAAATTAGCCGTGCTGCTCATCCAGTCATCTGAATAAAATGGAGGCACCATTAAAAAACACACAGAGGATGATTAAGTGCCTTTAAGCCCGAGTATCAACTTTTAAAACATCTGTTCAATGGAACTGTTCTAAACTGGTGCAACAAACTAGAAAAAAGGTTCCTGCGCTACTTTTGGACCATTTGCATTGACTTATTAACAACTTTGAAGTGCAGTGTTAACCTGGAACAGTAGACAAACCAGACATTGTAAAAACCATGAAATGAATTCCTGACTGGACTCTTGAAGAAACAGGAGTGAACAATTTCATCATTTTATACCATTGATCAACTTTAAGAAATTTAAATAAAGGTAATATTTTTAAATATTTTATACTGCTCTAGGGTCCGAGCAAAAGCAAAAAAAAAAAAAAAAGTGATGTGGCTCTTTGTGGGACCACAAAGGCTGCAAAAAAAAAAAAAAAAAAAAACCCGACATTCACATCCTTTACTGCACCAGGGTGGACATAAAATGACCAGCGAAGAGGAATCACTGGCACGGTATAAAAATGCAACTAGACTGGGCTTCAGTGATCTACAAGGGAATAATCTACATATCCTGGAACCGTTCAGTGGGGCTAAAAGGGCCTTTACTTAAAATCCTTTACTGCACCAGGGTGGACACAAAATGACCAGCGAAGAGGAATCACTGGCACAGTATACACACGCAATTAGAATGGGCTTCCATGATCTACAAGTGAATTATCTACATATTCTGGAAACGTTCAGTGGGGCTAAAAGGGCCGCAAAACAAAATTGATGTGCAATCTGTTAAGCTACCTTAGTGGAGCTTAACAGGTAAACCAACGATTTAAACCTATTTGTGTTTAGTGGGAGTGGCATGTGTTAGACCCTTTTCCCCTAAGGGCATAAGGATTCTAACTCAATACCAAAAAAGTCTGACCCAAGAATAGGAGTATTGATGTTGGCCTGGTCCAAGCATTTGCTGACTCTAGTATGGTGCCCTCATACTCTAACCAAGAAACACCAGGAGCAGTCCAAATCAACACTCTGTATTCCCAGGAAGAAAGGATGTGCAGTCAAAGATAATCCTCCCGTTCCAATCATGAGCCATAATTGAGCCCCTGGACTGGATCCCAAGCCGTTCTGCAGCGGAGGGCATAAAGAAAGAATCTCCCCTAGCCCCGTCCTTCATGAAGGACTGGGCACTCGCCCTCCAATTCAGCCAGGACTGAGATTGACCCAGTCTCCAAGTCCTCTGCTACAGAAAAGCCCATTCACCAGCCCAGTGACCCAATCATAACCCACAAAAGGTAAGGTAAGACCATCTAAGACAGCAGACCCTTTACTTCCAGAGAGCAGATTTGCTCTCTGTAGACTTCCCCCCAAGAGGTTTCAGAGTGAAATCCTTGCTCTTCCATCCATCCCTGTATATGGCAGAAAGAACTCCCAGAAACCGGTAACCTGCAGGGTAAGCACAAAATGTGGATTAAAGAGTCTGAAGTAGCAGTTGTGCAATGCCCCGCCCTGCTACAGCAAGCTCAATCCACAATCCAGGAGCTCATTTCTTCCCAGAGATTTCCGTCTGAACAATTCATTCTCTCTTAGACCCCAAACTAAGGGATATGATAGGATACGGATACGATAGAGTTATGATCTAACGTTCATAACCAAGTCTGGTGATTTATAGCAGGTTAGGGACTAAAACTGGTTAGTAAATTCCTGTGGGTCCACAAAACTGTGTGGCTAACCCAAGCCAAGAGTTATAATAAAAGCTCATAACTCTGGTAAAATCTAGCAAATCAAGTTAGACTATCATCTATCCTACTAAATGTATTTGTGGGTCCACAAAAGTGTGGCTAACCCAAGCCATAAGTTACAATAGAAGCTCGTAACTCTGGTGAAACATAGCAAACCAAGCTAGGCTATCATCCTTAATGCGTTTTAGGTGGGTACCAACCATCCACTAATGCTGCAGGAGAAGAGAAGGGATTCCATCTTGCTTGGAGTGTTCACAGCGTATAACTTGCAGTGGTCAAGGCTTCCAACTAGTTATGGAAAGATCACATTTTCAACGGCAATGGGTCTACTTAAAGAGATAAAATGAGGTTGAGGTTAAAAATACAAAGTTAAAAACAGGACATGAGAAAGGCTCACTGCTGACCTGACTGCTCCTGGCTCCTCCCTCCTGTCAAGTGCCCCCACAGCAAGCAGCAGCTCAGTGGGTCCATTGACATGGGGCTGCCATTCAGCCCTGCCCCCTCTCCTGATTGGCAGCCGTGGGAGCCAATGGCACCATGGCTATGTCCCATCCAATCCGGAGGGAGAGTCCCCAACGGCCTCATGGACATCGTTGGGACAGAGAAGGACCTCAAGTATAAGGGAGTGCTGGGGAGGCTGCTACACAGGTTTTTGATCTTAATGGACACCATCAAAACACATTCCACTTAAATGGTCCCATAAGATTTCAGCCTTTATAAGTCAAATTCGATACATACCTCAAATTTTTCATCTGTTCAGTGTTGCCATAGTTCAGCCTTGATGGGCACCTCAGCGGCTACAAGAATAAATGTAGGCATGAGAACCCCACACAGAAAAAACACAGAAAATGTAAATCACTGTAAGCACTTTAGAAACTCACCAAAATTGTAGTAGACAGTTCAGTCTTTCAGACAGTAGAAAATCAAACCTTCAACAAACGAAGGTGTCATTTCAGTAAGGGGACCACAAGAGCAAATAATTTTCATTAGGGGTTAAAACAAGCAGTAAAGCTTTATAATACATTTCAAATCCTTGACCATTTAAACCTTGAAGCTAGCCAATGAAATGTTTAAAGTGCTGCCATTTTGTGGCAGTGGCATGTGTCAAACCCTTCTCCCCCCAAGAGGAAAAGGATTTCAAAGCTAAAAGTTCACAACAACTCACCCAAGTGTTTGTATGGGAACCGACCATTTGTTGCTGCAGGGCCACAGAAGAGATTCCACGCCGCTTTGAGCCTGGTTACAGGAACTAAAAAAAAAAAAAGCCATCATTCCCACTGAAATCTAATGCTTATATCAAAACTCATACCAGAAACCTATGAGAAATGTGGGATCTAGCATTGCTGTCTACTGAAAAGGCTGGTTTCCTAGATCTGGCTGTCAGTCACCCCTTGTCAAGTATGCATATATTGGATAAAAAGTCACAACCTGCATACTTGCCTGGATTTAAAGAACACCAACATGACAGCCAGGCAACTAGCATTGTTGTCACATCAAACCACTTCAAAAAAAGGACACCACACGAAGAGTTTTAAAGGCATTCAAAGGCAAAATAAGCAGCAGCATACACAGCCTTGCTATACAAAAAGCAATAACCACTGCCACACCTGCACAACAACTATGGTAAGATAATGGATGAGGGGGGTCTGAAGGAGAGGTGTGTGATGGCTGCAGCCTGCCACAATATTAGGGAAAAACTGCATGTTCACCTTTAATATAGTGCAAACATACGTACATTTACAATTTAGGGTACAAACTAGCACTAAAAATATATTCTAAATTTCTACATTTCTTGCAAAGCGCATCTTCCAAAAGGGTGAAAAACATTTGAGACTTATGGGCCATACACAAGATTTTCTGAAGACTTTTTCCTTTAGATTTCCCAAAACCAGATAATATGGAGGTCAAACCTAAACCCTTTCAATTTGTATGCAATCTGGCAGCCCTTGCACTACATAGAAAAGGGAAATCTGAAGGAAATCTAACCACAAAAGTTGTATAGTGTGTATCCAGCTTTAGACTCCATTCACACCTTAGCGTATCATTTTCTCTGGCTTTTTTCAGGCTTTATTTGCAGGTGTTTGGAGGAAGGCATTAACAAAAAAAAAAAAAAAAAAAAAAAAACATAATCAGCCAAAAAAGAAGCCCATGTACTTTTTTGAGCTTCAGGAGTTTTGCTTCAGCAGAAAAAACTCATGTGAACAGAGGCCATTGAAATGAAGTGAAGCCTGCCTCAAAGCACTGGAGTGCAACAGTAGTCTAAGAGCCAGGCAAGTAGCATTTTGCAGCTCTGCATTTTTCCTGAGAATGTAGCCCCCCCCCCCCCTCCCAATTTCTAAAACCATGAACAGTCAACCTAAAAAAGCTGTTGGAGTACAGAGAAAGCCAAAAATGGCTTATGGTAGAGAAGGCATTCTGGTTCCCCTGGAGCTACAAGGCAGAGAAAGGCTGATCTATGCAGTGCAAAGGCTTGCCTGTTTGTATACAGACATATACAGAAGCCACTATGTAACAGTTGATGGCAAACTAAAAAGCAATCATAATAAGAGTGCAACATATTTATCACATTTAAACAAAGTAAAAGAGAAAAAGAAGGTTAGGCTGTAGCTTTAAAATGCAGCCATAATGCCATTCAAACTCTGCTTACCAAGCCATGTGCTGGTGAAAGGGCAGATTTGTGCACAGGTGAGAGGATTTATGGGTAATCAGCCATTTTTTCCCTTAGCCAACTTTATTTGTATCAGCACCAAACTGACAAAGCTCAAACTCTCAAAAAAGGTTTAAAAACAAAATTTTCCTTTTGAAATGAGTGCCCAGATGTGTCACTATTCCTGTACAGGTGCAGGGAATAAGAAATAAAATGTAAAATGGGTCATGATGAACGAGAAACCTGAAGGTCAGCTGACACATCCACATATCCTAAACGTTAACCCCTCATTGCCCAGTTTCATTGTTGCTTTATTGAATTACCCCAATTAAACACGCCTAACCTTTTGTTTGAGCCTGGGTTCACACTGACACAGCCATCCGCACCACATGGGCAGCTGCAAAAGCCATCCGCACCACATGCCAAAAGCCAATCACATACCTCACATTAATCACCAGTACAGATGGAGGCATGCCTTCCACTGATCAATGATTTGGTTTCAGCAGGGATTCCCTGGAGTTAAAAGGCAGATAAAGGCAAGCCATTGCACTGCATAGAACAGCCTGTTTGTATACAGACATATAGGTAAGCCACAATATAACAGTTGATAGCAAACTAAAAAGCCATCATATAATAAGAGTGTAACATATTTATCACATTTAAACAAAGTGGAGAAAAAACCATAAGTTTAGACTGTAGCTTTAAACCACAGCCATAATTGAATTCAATCTCTGCTTACCAAACCATGTGCTGGTGAAGGGCAGATGTGTGCACAGGTGAGGGTATTTATGGGTAATCAGCCATTTTTTTTCCTTACCAAACTTTATTTGTATCAGCACAAAACTGACAAAGATCACAAACTCTCAAAAAGGTTTGAAAACAAATTTTCCTTTTGAAAAATCAGTGCCCAGATGTGTCACTATTCCTGTACAGGTGCGGGGGATAGGAAATAAAATGTAAAATAAGAAAAAATTAAAAGTCATGATGAACTAGAAACCTGAAGGTCAGCTGACACAGACACACAGCCTAAATGTTAACCCCTTATTGCCCAGTGTCAGTGTTGCTATATTGCATTACCCCAATTAAACATGCCTACATTTTTGTTTGAGTCTGGGTTCACATTGGTGCATGCTAAACACAGCATGTGATTTGCACAGGAATCCACCACATGTGAGTCGCACAGGAATCGCACCGCATGTGATTTGCACAGGAATCGCACCATACAATTTGTATGGCTCAAATTGCATTGCATCCGCACCAAAAAGGGTGCAGGACCCTTTTTTATACACCACACCTGAATCGCATTGCATCGGTGTTCACACCCATGAGATGCAATTATGGCAATCCCACTGTGTTTTGCGATCTGTTTTGGGGTGTTGCTAATCTAACATTGGCACCCGCAGCAGATCACATGGACGCTGTGCATTTGCTATGCAGTACGATGTGGGAAAAACGCAGTAAATCCCACATCGCATCAGTGTTAACCAGGGCTCATGGTTTACAGAAGAAAAAGGTGCAGTAAGTGCTGGTTCACACTATTGCAATCACAGACATTGCATGCGATTCGGAGCGCACTGCTCCTAAAATCACATGCGATGTCTGTGCGGTGCGAATTCAGCCATACAGTTTGTATTTTTCATCCTTTTAGGCCAATTTGTATTCTGCTACTTATTTTTGGAAAAGAAAAAAAAAATCGCAATAAGCGTTTTTTTAAATGGTTTTTGCCAAAGTTATACAAACTAGGGGAAGGATTTATGTAATTTGTATTTATTTTTTAATAGTAATGGCGGCGATCTGCGATTTTTAGCTGGACTGCGACATTGACACTAGGGGTGATCAAGGTTTTAATTGTGAACCTAGGGGAGTGTTTTCTAACTGTATGGGGGAGGGACTTGTGAAATGATTATAGAGATCCTATATACTGTAGAAGCATCACAGGCGCTCTGTTTATGGCAGCAGGGGCAGCATATCTCATGGTTCTTTCCTTCCTTTCCTTGATGTTTCTCTGTTAGGGGGAGGGGGCAGGGGTTTGCATCAAAATTATTCCCCTATATGTATATCGATATGTAGACTGTTATATAACATTCCCTGGTGATCTAGTAGCTGGTGTGTGCAAAAACTCAGTTTTGTATTCTTAAGCCCCGTACACACGCACCGATTGTCGGCCGAACGATCGGCCGTCTTTTGTCCGGTGCTGTCCTGTCGGTTGAAAAGTGCTAAAGACTGCACACGAATTTTGTCGGCCAACAACAGCCGATTGCAGAAGTGATGTCATGTGATGGTTAACTTTCCGTGTGTTTTTTCTTCTCTGAGCATGCCCAGTCTTGCTCATCTGCTGTTTGTCGGCCGAATTCTGTACTGACTGAGGAACAATCGGACGTTCTGGTCTTGGCCAACAAAAATTTTAAAGCCTGCACACCAGATTCTGTTCGGCCGAAAATTCGCAGTCGGTTGTCGGAAGCATCATACTAACAAGCCGACAATCGGCCGATCAGACGTTGGCCGAATATTTACGGCCGACAATCGCTACGTGTGTACGGCCTTTACTGCTAGTTGTATAGTTGAAAAAAGTCATTGTATGTTGAAAAGGTAATTCCCCTCATCCAAATTAACTTTATTATAAAAAGCTGGGAGGGGGGGAGGGTCATGGCTATTTCAACAGCCTATTTAAACCCCCTCCAGCCAACAAGGAAAAACATGTCCATAGGAACAGGACGTCAAGAAAGCAGCACGTCTACTAAAACAGGTAAGTGTCTTATGGGGGGACGTTAGAGGGGGGGAGGAGGATAGGAAATAGAGAGAAGGCAGTTTTTTGTATTTTTTGACTACAAAAAAAAAGGGGTATGTATGTTCGTTCTTATGTTCCTCTCTATGACTATGCAGCCCTCCCCTGCACCTTTTGGTATCCCATTTCAACATGAGCTTACCGCCACACACACAAGACCACCACCATATCAGGTAAAGAGCTAACATCGGGTAAGTAAGAAGAAGCAGGAAAAAAGAGTGCCCTATGCCCTGACGAGCATGCCTTTTTATCTATTCAAGCCCCAGTCGCTCGCACTCCCGCTACACGAGGTCCAGAGCCTCTCTGGATCACCAAAGTGTCTCCAAAAAAAAAAAGGGGCAGAAAGTGACTCCTCGAGTCCTGGCAGGCCTCAAGCATGAGGATGGAAATTCTCTCAAAAAGAAAAAACACAGCATCGCCACAGCGGGCGCAGCGCCCGAGAGGCAAATGCTGGTCGTGCGGAGACGACCCAATGGAGGGCAAATTAATGTGCAGTCCCTGCTTCAGACAGCTAGCCAGTGACCAGGAGCTTGAAAGCCAGTAAGTCTCAACCCTGCTGAAAAGGGTAGTTCAAGACTCGCTGGCGGAATTCTCAGGGCGCCTGACGCAACCAATGGCAGGTGGGCAAGTCACGGCCCCCATAATGGCTCATGAGCCTGCCATCCAGGCTTCCTCGGAAGAGAACTCCGGATTCAAATTTTTCATAGTTTCCCCATTTATAAAAGCCGTAAAGGCGGTACTGGAATGGGAGGAAGACTTGCTACCCCAGGCTGCAAAAGCAGGTCGATACCTTCCCTCTTAAAGAGGTTGTAAACCCACCTCACAAACTTTTACCTATAGGTAAGCCTATATTAAGGCTTACCTATAGGTGCTATAAATATCTCCCATACTTGCACCGTTTAGGAGATATTTAGAGTGCATACTGCCGATGATCAGAGATGTATAGTAACGAAGTAGAACTACTTAAGTACTGTACTTAAGTACCGAAATGCGGTATCTGTACTTTCCTAGAGTAGAATTTTTTTCTCCTACTTCTACTTTTACTTCACTACATTTTTTCGATGATTTCGATACTTCTACTCAAGTATTTTTTTTTTTGTGCTGCATAGTTACTCGTTACTTTTAAAAAAATTACCACTGCCAGAACAGTAGATGGCAGGTTGCATAAAGCTCAAAAAATGTGTATAATGTCATTTGTAAATCAGCGCATACGAAAATAAAGGCTGTGTATAATAAAAGCTGCTATACCAAATCTTTCCAATAAAAAGAAAATATGAAACAAACAAATAAA
Organism: Pelophylax lessonae; assembly: GCF_965119305.1. Taxonomy (NCBI): domain Eukaryota; kingdom Metazoa; phylum Chordata; class Amphibia; order Anura; family Ranidae; genus Pelophylax; species Pelophylax lessonae. The sequence goes on along the minus strand of NC_138777.1, from coordinate 80,074,603 downwards.
TGGTGCTACAGCGCTTAAAGTGCATCAAGAAACTACTAACAAACACAGCTTAATCATTTGAATAAATCATTTGAAATAATAAAAAACAATATGATGTTCAAACTTTTGACTTCTTTCTTTAATAACTACATAACACAGTACTTGTACTTCTACTTTCAGTACTTGAGTAGAAATTTTTTTTCAAAACTACTGGTACTTATTACTTTTAGTACTTAAGTAGCAATTTTTTTGAAAAAACTACTTGCAATACTTAAGTAAAAAAAATGTTGAATACTTTAGTACTTCTACTTAAGTAACTTTTTCTGGGAGCACTTCCACTTCTACTCAAGTCACTTTTTGATCGAGCACTTGTACTTTTACTCAAGTAGAAATTTCGAGTACTTTATACAAGTCTGCCGATGATGTCATCGGCGCAGGCGCTCTGAAGGAACGGCCACCCGTGCCGTTCCTTCAGAGCTCAGTGCCGTGAACGGCGGCTCCCACGCGCAGGCGCGGGAGTGATGTAATCGCGCCTCCGGCCAATCAGATGGCCGGAGGACGCGAACCCGGAAGCAGGACAGCCGGACATGTCGCCGTCCTGTCACTGAGGTGGCAGCATGGCGGGGGCTTCATTTTAGGGCAAGTACTACATAATGAGCTAGTATGCGATGCATACTAGCTCCTTATGCGTTTCTCTTTACAGGGCTTTTTTTTTTTCTCGTTTTTTTTTGGGGGACTTTACTTCCTCTTTAAGGCAGAAATAAGAGGTCTGTTTCAGGAAGAATGGGAGAAGGGAGAAAGATACGCTTCTTCCAGTAGGCTCCAGAAGCTACACCCCCTCATAGAAGAAGACGGGGCGTCCTTATCCAATCCACCTGTGGTGGACGCGGCAGTCACTAGACTGACCAAAAATGTAACCCTCCCAATGGAGGATTCCTCCTCCTTCAGGTATGTTCCAGACAGGCGTATCGACACTGACTTAAAAGGAGTCTACCTTGCAGCAGGTAGCGCCTGTAAACCAGCATTAACATCTGTGGCAAGCACCATAAGAGTATGGACGCAGAATTTGGAATGCGCCATCAATAGCCAACTGCCGAAAGACCAGATCATTAAAGCTCTGGATGAAATTAAACTTGCCGCAGACTTCAAGGGGGAAGCGGTGATAGACATTATTAGGTGGTCCGCCAGAGCAATGCTCAGCTCGGTGACAGCCAGGAGGGCCCTATAGCTAAAACCCTGGGCGGCAGACCCTTCGTCGAAGCAAAATTGCTGCAAGCTTCCCTTCGACGGGAAAGCCTTATTTGGGCAAAATTGGAGACGGCCATCTCCAGAGTCACGGGCGGAAGGTCGGGTCTTCTGCCCCAAGACAGAAAAACAAGGAGACAGAGGAGACGACCCTCCAGAGTGATATCGAATGATTTCCGGGAATACGGTAACTCTCAGTACAACAGAGACTCTGGAAGAAACTGGAGAGGCACTCACTCCACCTTCTTGAGAAATCAAAGAAACAAGGCCCCTACAAATCCCCCTGCCTCCCAGAAACCCTTTTGACGCCAAACCACTCCAGAGGGAAACTGTTCGGGGCGCGATTGCGCAGATTTGCCCAAATCTGGCAGGATCATTGTCAGGACCGGCGGGTGCAGTCCACGGTTCGGCAGGGCCACTATTGGCCATTCAAGCAGCACCCCCGAGTATTCCTTTACCCGCACCAAGACATCAGTCTCCCTCGAAAATGTCAGGAGTATATCAATATCCTGCTGGATCAGGAGGCGATCGTAGCAGTTCCTGCCTATCAGAGGTTTATAGGGTTCTACTCGCCTCTGTTCCTGGTCCAGACAAAAAAAAAAAAAAAAAAACAGGAGGTTTCAGGCCAGAAATAGACCTCAAGAGGTTGAACCAGTTCATCAGGTTGGAGAGGTTCAAAATTGAGTCCCTCAACACGATAATTTTAAATAATCCAGCCAAGGGGCTGGCTGATCTCAGTGGGTCTACAGGATGCATATCTGCACGTCCCAATACACAAAGCATATCAAAAGTTCCTCAGGTTCGCGTTAGGGGAAGACCACTTTCAATTTGTCTGCCTCCCCTTCGGGCTGTCCACGTCCCCGCGAACCTTTACCAAGGTACTAATTGCAGTCTTGGCCCCCCTCAGAGAGAAGGGGCTCAGGGTCCACCATTTTTTGGACAATATTATTCTTATTGCCCAAAATTTAGACCTCTTACTACAGCAAAGAGACTTCCTGTGGCCACCCTAAGGACATCCGGCTGGATAGTAAACCTACAGAAAAGCCAGCTGGAACCTACGCGTAATATGGTCTACCTGGGAGCCCAATTTAATACCCAAGAGGCCACAGTCTTTTTACCTTTACAAAAATTCCCCAAGATAAGGGAAAAAGATACAGCAGGCCCTAACAATATCGGTGTGTCAGCAGCCCAATGTATGAGCCTGTTAGGGACCAGGGCGTCCTGTATTCCGATGCTTCCATGGGCACATCAGAGACTCAGAATCTTCCAGCTGGGCTTCCTAGCACAGTGGAGAAAACTGCGACTAGCTCAACCCATCAGGGTCAGCTTCCAAATGAGCCAAAGTCTTTGGTGGTGGACACGCCAAGACACTTTATTGGGACACCGGCCGTTTGGTCCACAAGATTGGATCACGGTCACTACGGACGCAAGCGCAGCAGGGTGGGGAGCTACCTGCGAAACACACAAGACTCAGAGCAGATAGGAATTCCCGACACAGGGCCTAGTTTCCAGCGTCCTGGAGCTCCGGCAGCCTTTATGGCTCTAACCACCCTACTACCCTACATACGTGGGCGTCCAGTCCTAATATGCATGTACAATACAGCAGCAGTGGCATATGTACAAAGGCAAGGAGGAACACACAGTCGTTCTCTCCTAGCAGAGGTAGAACCAATAATGACATTGGCACAACAACACCTGGCAGATCTAAGGGCAAAATATCTACCAGGCAAGCAAAACATGGAAGCGGGACATTTCTCTCGAGGCAATTCAGGAACCCCAATGAATGGGCTCTTCACCCGGAAGTGTTCGGGCAGATCGTCCTCCAGTGAGGGCTCCTGCAAGTGGATCTCTTTGCTTCCTCAACCAACTACAAGGTAACCCGCTTCCTCTCGCGCTACCCTCACCCAATGGCAGAGGGGACCGACGCCTTGACACATGTGTGGAGGGCACAACTGGCCTACGCCTTTCCTCCAGTCTCACTAATACTGAGGTTTCTGAGGAAGGCTACTGGCAGAGAATCTGGAAGTCATTGCGATACTTCCATACTGGCCACACAGACCATGGTTTCCCTGGCAATGGATCTGAGCATGTATCCTCCAGTCATGCTGCCAGAAATCCCGTTTCTCCTGGTGCAAGGAGACATCCTACATCCGAATCCATCTCGGCTGACCCTAGCGGCCTGGAGGTTGAAAGGCAAGGGTTACAAGACCTAGGATGTTCACCAGAGGTCATGCGTACACTGCAAAGCTCCAGGAAGAGCCCCACGAATACCATATTCACCAGAATATGGGAGAAGTTCGCAAGCTTTGCGACCAACCGGCAGTTCGAACCAAGTAACCCCAATCTTTCGCAGATCCTTTCTTTTCTGCAAACGGGGCTAGATCTAGGATTAAGCCTATGCTCTCTGAAGGTTCAAATTTCGGCCATCTCGGCTTTTACGCAGAAAAAATGGTCAGCAAATCCGCTAGTGGAACGGTTCATGAGAGCAGTTCTTGGGCTTCGTCCTCCGAAGAGGAATAGGTTTTCCCAATGAGACCTGGTGGTAGTCCTAAATTTCCTGACACAACCCCCGTTTGCTCCAACGTAGGACTGTACATTAGGGAATATCACCCTGAAAACTGCCTTCCTAATTGCAATAACTTCGGGCGGGAGAGTGTCAGAGCTCCAGACCCTGGGTGCTACTGTCCCGTATACAACTTTTCTTTCTGGATAGAGTGGTACTAAGACCACTGGATCACTTTGTGCCTAAAGTGGCTTCGATATTTCATCTTAATAGTGAATGGGTAGAGGCTTTTCCTCATTCCTTTCGGGAAAATGAAGGGGAAGGATGCCTTAGCCAGAACAATATCAGCATGGATAGTCAGAACCATTCAAAATGCATATAGAGCGATTGGGAAGGATTCCCCGGAGGTGGTAAGGGCTCATTCGACCAGAGCAGTGTCATCATCCTGGGCAGCATGTGCAGGGGTGGCTCTGGAGACAGTGTGCAGAGCAGCCAGCTGGTCTCCCCCCCCCCCCCCCCCCCCCATACGTTTCTGAAAACATTAGAGTGGATTTAGCAGCTCTCACTACGGTGGAGTTCGGGGGAAGAACTATTCAGGCATCTTTGTCTACATGTTAAAATAAAGACTGAGTTTGCAACATTAAAACCCTCCCTCTCAGAAGCTCATTAGTTATCATGTGTATGCTGCCATGTTGGCATCAGGAAAATGGAAAATTGTATCAAATACTTACCGTAATTTTCCTTTCCTGACGCCAATACATGGCAGCATACGGACCCTCCCTCTTGATCTTTATGCTTTTTACGAAGAATGGGGAGGTTGCTCTCAGTCACACTTTTTTATAGATTTAAACAGGTCCTGTGGGTGGATATAGGGGCGGAGCTATATCATGTGTATGCTGCCATGTATTGGCGTCAGGAAAGGAAAATTACAGTAAGTATTTGATACAATTTTCCATTTTATTTTACTCCACCCACTCAATGTTATGTGACTTATTTTATGTCACTTTCACCAAGGACATGGGGCCTATTTTATTTTCACGTACACCAATGGTGGGTCTAATTTTGCTCCCAGTGATTTTAATGTTGGGGCTTATTTCCTCCCACTGACACCGATATGGGGCTTATTTACCTCTCCGGGACACCAATTATACTCCTACTGACACCAATTTGAGTCCTATTTGCCTCCTACTGACATCAATGACATGGGACTCCTTTTGCTGCTGCTGACACTAACAGAAGGTTTATTATTCTCCGACTGACACTAACAATGGAACTTTTTTTTATATATATATATATTTATCCCAAATTACATTAAAGTTTAGGCTTATTTTATCCTCACTGACACCAACAATGCAGCTTATTTTTATTCCCAGTAACACCAACAATGAGACTTATTTTACTCACCCTGACACCAATGATGGGGCGTATGTTTATTCCCACTGACACCAACAGTGGGCCTTTTTTCTTTTTCTACACAATGACACCAACAATGGGACTTATTTCACTCACCAGGACATTGATGACTTGGGGCCCATTTTACTCCCACTGACACCAACAATACGGGTTTAAAATTTTATTCTTATTGCCACTGACGCCAATAACAGGGCTTATTTGTCCTATGAATGACACCATTGAAGGAGAAATCAGTGAGGGCTTATTTGTATTCCTTCTGACGCCAGGATTATGGGGCATATTTTCTTCCTGGGACACAAACAGTATGAGGCCTATTTTACTCTCACTGACATGGACATCACGGGGCTCATTTTTTTTCCCCCACTGCCACCAACAATATGGACATCATGGGGCTTATTTTCCTTTCCTTTTACTCCTGCCAACACCAGTGACAAGGTTTTTCTCCTCACTGACACCAGTGATGAGGCTTATTCTTTCCCCACTGACCTCACCCATATAGGGTCTTTCCACTCCTACCAATGTGTGGCCATTTTCCTCCCACTAACACCCCCGATATGGGCGGATACCAGCGAAAAGGTTTATTACCCACTTGCTGACACCAATGATGGGGCTTATTTTATATTCTCACTGACACCAATAATGGGTCTTGTTTTTACTCCTTATGACACCAACAGTGGGGACTAGTTTATCCCACTGATATCAGTGATTGAATGAACAGGAACATGCAAACAAGGGAAGCATTGGCCATTGGTTAGTACAGGGTACAAATCTGGCTGCAGCAGAGTGCTTAGGCCCTGTTCACACCTGAGCGTTTTTCAGCTCGTAAAACGCTCATCTCTGAAGTCTCAAAATGCCCAACAAGCAAAATCCTATTCATTTCAATGGCCCCTGTTCACATATGAGCGTTTTGTCGCCTGAAACAAAAAGCCTGAAGCTCAAAAAAAATACATGAGCTTCTTTTTGGCAGATTACAAGCGTTCTTGTTAGATGTCAATGACTGCCTCCAAACACCTGCAAAAAAACGCCTGAAAAACACCCCCCAAAAAAAAGCCTTAAAGCGATACGCTCAGGTGAATGGAGCCTAAGTAAAACTAAAAGCACATTTTTAAAAAAAAATGTTGTATTGCGTGGAGAGGGACTGGAATCCCTGTCAGTTTTTATTGTTATCTTTGTCCCTGATGGGGAGATATCCCCTCTCTATTTTGTCCTGTTTACCATTATTTGAAAGTGAAAGTAAAAAAGTCCTCAATTTCGGGTTGTCCCCAGAAAAGTAATAGAAATCTTCCAATGGGGACACTAATTCTGATGACCTGGGGGTCCCCAAGGAATCCCCTTAATTTGCAGGGATTTCCCCCCACTTCCTGTTTGGCTATGGGACAGGAAGTGAAGGATAATCTCTGCAAAGGGACACATAGCAAAAAAAAGAGAAATTCTCGCAGGGGTTATAACCTTACTTTGCTCTATTCAAAATGAAAAAAAATAAATAAAGGGTTTGCCCATAGTTCTACTTTAAGTTTCTCTTCTGGAAATAATTCTACCAGTTAGTTATAGAGATATACTATAACAACAAAGGTAATTAATTGGTAATTGCTGTAGTTTTCCAAGGACTGGCTCCACATGCATGCTAGTAGACAGTGGTGCATTGTGCCACCATTCATGTTGAATTGATTGGCTTGATTTTGGAATATGCAATAACGTGATTGAGGTCAAACACTGGCTTCTGTTAAATTTACCCATGCAGTGGTGCCCCCCCTCCTCCAGCATTGTATGCCTTGTATGGGTAAATGTCTTTTTAGATAGGGGGGACTGTAATAATTACTAATCCTTACCCCATTCCTCACCAGTGATCTCTGCTGATCTTCATTGTTGTAGGAGGACCCTCACCGTTCTCATGTACCCTACAGGAGTTCTGGTGTTGCATTGTACATGATGGAGAGCTGCGAGGCACAGTAACAGTGCATTGACTTCATGAATGAATGGGAGGAATAAGGTAAGTATTTCAATTTATTCAACCCCCCCCCCCCCCCCCAGTCAAAAGAGCATTTAAGCCTTGAGAGTAGGGCTGGGGGTTCCAACTACATGGGTAAATGTAAAAGTAGCCTGGAGTTGGGCTTTAACCCATTAAGCCCCAGAAGGTTTACCCCCCTTTATGACCGGCCATTTTTTGGGATACGGCACATCGTTACTTTACCTGGCAGTTGCGCTGACATGCGACACTGTACCCAAATAAATGCATAAATGATCTCCTTTTTTTCCTCAAATAGAGCTTTCTTTTGGTGGTATTTTGATCACCTCTACGCTTTTTATTTATTGCGCTATAAACCAAAAATGTGACCATTTTGATAAAAACTACACGGCCTGTGCATAGGGGCGCCAAGGCGCCGCCCCCCCCTAAAAAAAAAAAGGAAAAAAAAAATTACAAACAGAACAATATAGTTTAAAAAAAAAATCGCGTTTGCCGGCCTGTGGTGGCTATGGGGTGGGGTGGGGTTTACGACCCAAAAGAGGCGCCAACTGGCTGCCTTCTGGGGGCGTAACCTGGGCGCAGGTCATTGTGCTAGGACACCCCCACTTTCGTGATATCCTGGCTGTGATTGGTCCAGTCTCCAGCCTGGACCAATCATCATCCAGGACATCCGATTGTGACGCTGCTGACGTCGCAATGGGGGCGGGGGTGGTGCCGGTCAGTTGCATCAGTCACTCACCGTCACCGCCCGGTCAGCTTCCCACCGCCGAAGAGGAGTCCAGTCCGGAGAAGAAGCCGGCGTTGGTCACCACCCGCCGCAGAAGACGCAGAGAGGGAGAAGCGCTGCTCACCTTCCCGCTGCCGAACGAAGAAGAGAAGAGGGAGAAGCCGCCGTGACTCACAGGTAAGTGCACTGCTCTGTCGGGAACGCACGCATAGCTCTGCATTGAGGACATTTATACTGGTGGTCACTGGCTGCACTGGAGGCACGCATAGCTCTGCATTGGGGACATGTTTCCTGGTGGCCACTGCACTGGAGGCATGCACGCATAGCTCTGCATTGGGAACATGTATACTGGTGGTCACTGCACTGGAGGCACGCACGCATAGCTCTGCATTGGGGACATGTACACTGGTGGTCACTGCACTGGAGGCACGCATGCATAGCTCTGCATTGGGGACATGTATACTGGTGGTCACTGGCTGCACTGGAGGCACGCATGCATAGCTCTGCATTGGGGACATGTATACTGGTGGTCACTGGAGGCACGCACGCATAGCTCTGCATTGGGGACATGTATACTGGTGGTCACTGGCTGCACTGGAGGCACGCACGCATAGCTCTGCATTGGGGACATGTACACTGGTGGTCACGGCATTGGAGGCACGCATGCATAGCTCTGCATTGGGGACATGTATACTGGTGGTCACTGGCTGCACTGGAGGCACGCATAGCTCTGCATTGGGGACATGTATACTTGTGGTCACTGGAGGCACGCACGCATAGCTCTGCATTGGGGACATGTATACTGGTGGTCACTGGCTGCACTGGAGGCACGCACGCATAGCTCTGCATTGGGGACATGTACACTGGTGGTCACTGCATTGGAGGCACGCACGCATAGCTCTGCATTGGGGACATGTATACTGGTCACTACATTGAAGGGGGCATTTATACTGGTCACTATATTGAAGGGGGCCTGTACTGTGGGGTTTATGCTAAGAGGGCCTGTACTGTGGGGTTTGTGCTTGAGTTGTTTGTGCTTGAGGGGTTTGTGCTGGGGGGGTCTGTACTGTGGGGTTTGTGCCACTCTCAGTCCATGTATCCCATAATAGGATGTCTCTCACAGTATATCCCATAATAGGGCCCCTGTTCCCTATTATGGGATATACTAGTACTGATGGACCCCTTAATATGTGATATATTGGGAGAATTGGTTCACGCAAGCAAAATACAGGGGACAAAATGGGTGGAGTCTATAAGGGGTGGGGCTTCTGAGAAATGGGAGGGGTCAAAATGGAAGGGCGGGTCTTGCGCCCCCCCCATCTTAAAACGTCACCAGCCGCCACTGCTCACAAGCTGATCACTGCCAAAACTAAGGAATATGAAGCCCTAGCTACCCAGCACAAGCGTTGGTGTGGTTTACTACCACTTTAATGGCATTCTTGTTTTCTGCACGGCATGAATATAGGGCCCCTTTCACACTTGCGGACCATTCAGATCCGCCTGTCAGTTTTTCTAATAATGTGTACTAGATTTAAAACCGAGCTCCACCCATAAGGGAAAGTTCTGCTTGGGACCAATTCTGTTGAATTTATTCATATATGTCATAGCGGAGGTGATTAATAGCTCAGTCTCCATTTTTTGCAGACGCCACAAAGATAAGTAGGGCAATAACTTCACATCAAGATATAGACCTTGAACAAAATAATAGGGTGGGCAACTACATGGCAAATGAGGTTTAATGTGGAGAAATGTAAGGTCATGCACTGGGGGGCTAAAAACAAATGCAAACTATTCACTAGGGGGAGAATCTCTGGGGGCATCAAGAAAGATCTGGGGGTCTTAAGTAGATAACAGACTGAGCAATAGCATGCAAGTCAAGCTGCAGATACCAAAGCTGGCAGATTTTGACATGCATAAAAAAGGGGATATACTCCAGAGATAGAACGATAATCCTGCCACTTTATAAAACTCTGGTTAGGCCACATCTGAAGTATTCCGTCCAGTTCTGGTCACCAATCCTCATTAGGGATGATCAAACTTTTGAAAAGTTTAGTTCGGCCAGAACACCCGAACTTCCGGAAAGTTTGGGTCCGGATTCCAGAACCCCATTGAAGTTAATGGGACCCGAACTTCGGTAATCAAAAAACACCATTTTGAAGCCCTAAAACCCAATAAATGCCCCTAAAAAAAAAAAAACAATAAATGCCCCTAAAAAGTGCCTAGGGTTCTGGGTCATGCCCCAGGGACTATGAATCAGGCAAAAAAAAGTTCTTAAAAATTGTCGTTTTTGATAGAGAGCCAATTATTGAAAAAAAAAAAAAGAAATTTCTTTGTATTTAGTGTCTGGGGGGTCTAAAAAGTGTACCTGTGAAGTTTCAGCTCTGTAGCATGTCCAGAACCAGAAAAAAAGACAATTTTTCTTAGAATTTTTAGTAGCGCAGGGATGGGGTTCCGCTCCTGGGCGTTTTTGTTTTGGGCATTTTTTGGGCGTCTTTGGAGGCAGGCATGACATCTGAACTTCTGTATAGGGGTATATATACACACACACACACACACACACACACACACACACACACACACACACACACATATATATATATATATATATATATATATATATATATATATATATATATATATATATACACACATATAGGTTGTAAAAGGAGCGGAACCCCATCCCTGCGCTAATGAAATGATGTCAGCAGCACAGGGATGGGGTTCCGCTCCTTTCACACCTATATATGTGTGTGTGTGTGTGTGTGTATATATACCCCTATACAGAAGTTTAGATGTCATGCCTGCCTCCAAAGACGTCCACAAAAAAGCCACAATAAACGCCTGAAACATAAATGCCCAGGTGTGAAAGGAGCGGAACCCCCATCCCTGTGCTACTAAAAATTCAAAGAAAAATGATCTTTTTTTCTCTGGCGGTCACCCTGACCTGGATGAGTTCGGTCACCCTGGCATAGCAGTCAGAGTCAGTTCACCCTAAACTACATTACGGTCACCCTGACACTTAACACTTTCCCTACAGAAACTAGATTATTGAATCTAACTATAGTGGTATATAGTACCCTAACTACACTGCACATCCCTTTCCTCACACTAATAATTGCTAAATGACACTGGAGCAGCAGGAGTAACAGAACTGCTTCCACTCTATTCCACAGCCTCTATATTACAGTGCTAGAGATTTGGCGGGGCTATGTTATATACTGTGGGGCGTATTCACTACTGATTGGCCTCTGGACCCCCTAGTCACTCCAATAACATTCCTAGCAGACTCCTGTCCCCTCATTTGGCTTTTTCTGACGTTTCTGGTCCAATCACAGGCTTTTAAAGCCCATTTCCTTTCCCATTGCATTTTGGGCGGTTCTGGTTGCCGAATTCCGAACTTTTACCGCAAAAAGTTCGGAATTTGGCCGAATTTCGAACAGCCAATGTTCGGGTTGAACCGATGGTCGTCCCGAACCGTTCGATCATCCCTAATCCTCAGAAGGGACATGCTGGAGAGAATCCAGAGAAGGGCAACAAAATGAATAAGGGGACTCAATTACGAGGAACGACTACAGGCACTAAATTTGTTCTCGCTGGAGAAAAGACGCTTGAGAGGGGACATGATAGTAGACATCCCAAGCTTCCCGCGAGGTGCGGGAGTCTCCCGTATTTGAGCTGCGGCTCCCTGACACCCGCAAGTGCTGTGCAATATCCTGGCTGTCAGAATGGAGCCGATGCCTCATGTATAGTTGCGGCTCTGTCCTGTCACAGGCGGAGAGATATCAAATGCACTCCTCCTGTGGGGAGAGAAACAGAAAGCATCGGCTCTGCATGCTTCCTCCATCGCCGCTCCTCGCAGTTCGTTTATCGTGTGTCTCAGAGGAGCCAGTATTTCCCACCAACAGTAACCGCCAGCAGTACCAGTTAACAGTACCCGCTAACAGTAACCACCAGCAGTACCAGTCAGCAGTAGGGATGATCGAACGGTTTGGGTCCACCATCGGTTCGACCCGAACATTGGGTGTTCGAGGTTCGGCCGAATTTAGAACTTTTTGCCTAAAAAGTTTGGAATTCGACAACCAGAACCGCCCAAAATGCAATGCTTCAGGAAATGGGCTTTAAAAGCCCGTGATTGGACCAGAACCATTAGCAAAAGCCAATTGAGGGGGCAGGAGAATGCTAGGAATGTGATTGGAGTGACTAGGGGGTCCCTAGACCAATCATTAGTGAATACGCCCCCCAGTATATAAGATCGCCCCCGCCATATTCCTAGCATTGTTATACTGGACATGGAAGAGAATGGAAGCAGTTCTGTTAATTTTACTTTAAAAGTGTCATTTAGCTATTTTTAGTGTGAGGAAAGGGATATCTAGTGTAGTTAGAGTGCTCCTTTACACTTAAGTTGGCTTCAAAAATTGAGTTTCTGTAGGGAAAGTGTTAAGTGTAAGGGGACCGTAGTGTAGTGTAGGGTTAACTGGCAGTGACTGCTATGGCAGGGTGACAAAACCCTTCCATAGCAGGGTGACCGCTATAGAGAAATGATCATTTCTCTGAATAGCTTCGTAACTGGAATATGGCTTCTCACCAGCCAAGCATTTTTTATGCTGCAGGGGCTGCCACTGCCAGTGCTTTTTTGAGAACATGTTTGATGTCAGACATGACATCTGAACATGTGTATAGGGGGTATATATAGACATGTATGTCTGAATATATACCCCTAGACATATATAGGTGTGATAGTAGCAGAAATAAATGCTTGCGCTAATGAAATCATTTACAGGAATATATTTCTGCTACTATCACACCTATATATGTCTAGGGGTATATATTCAGACATATGTGTATATATACCCCCCTATACACATGTTCAGATGTTTTGCCTGCCTCAAAAGAACCCAAAAAAATGCCAAAAAAACGCTAGCGTCAAAAAAAAAAAATGCCCAGGTGTGTTTTTGCTGGCATTTTTTGGGGGGTTTTGGAGGCAGGCAAAACATCTGAACTTGTGCACAGTACCACTATACACAAGTTCAGATGTTTTTCCTGACTGCAAAGATCCCAAAAAAATGCCTTCCATTAAACCGGCAAGGTGTTACAGGAGCGAAGCAAACCCCCTGTCAGAAAGTTTTCTAATACAAACGATCTTTTTTTTTTTTCTGGTTCTGGACATGCTACAGAGCTGACACTTCACATGTACACTTTTTAGACCCCCTAGATCTGAAAATCTCTTTTTTTTTTTTTTAATTTTTTCAATAATTGGCTTTTTCATCAAAAATGAAAATTTTTAAGAACTTTTTTTTGCATGATTATTAGTTAATGGGGCATGACCCAGAACCCTAGGCACTTTTAAGGGCATTTATTGGGTTTTAGGGCTTCAAAATGGTGTTTTTTGATTACCGAAGTTTGGGTCCCATTGATTTCAATGGGGTTCTGAAATCCGAACCGAACTTTTGGAAAATTCGGGTGTTCTGGTCGAACCGAACTTTTCAAAAGTTTGATCATCCTTAGTCAGCAGTACCCACCAACAGTAACCACCAGCAGTACCCGCCAGCAGTAACCACCAGCAGTAAAGCATAATTGTAAGTATCCCAGCATGTGCAGTGTTTCTGACTCAAATCACTGTCGTGGTCATGGTGGTTAGAGTGTTCCTTTAATCACTTGCTGACCGTTCACAGTAATCCTACTGCGGCAGCTCTGCTCTCTTGGGTCGTGCGACGTAGACCTACGTCGCTGGACTCCTAGTGGTCTTGGCGGCGCTCGTGCTGCCAGAGGCTCGCTTCTGCTGTGTTTAGACACAGCGGGAGTCGGGCCGGAGGAGAGATCGCCGCCTTCCTTTCCCCGATCATCTGGGAAAGTGTGAGAAGACCCACCTGCTTATGTAAACAAAGCAGGTGGATCTTCTCAGTGACAGACAGGGAGTGATCATCCTCTAGTTGTGTTAAATTGGTGGGGGAGCGGGGGGGGCGCGGAGTGCCACCTCCCTGAAATGAGTTTTTGCAGGTTGGGATGTCTGCAGAAAAATGAAATGCATCACCCAGAGCAAGTGACATGTTTACAATGAATGAAATGAAAAGGAAAGGCCCTAATATAAAAGAACGCTTATGGTTGAAAAATGTCCTCTATATATACTGTTAATATTTTTTTAAAAAGATGACAGGTTGAATTATGTTATTACAAAAACACTTATATTAAGTGTTTAAAAAACATGACAAGGGATAAGGCTCAAGCATTTCATTGCCTAGAGCAGAGGAATGGATATGTTTATTTCCCCCCATTCTATGACCTCCTCACAAAATAGAAGGAAGAACAAAGAAAAGCTGTTTAATGTTTTGGTCGGGACATCAGCTTCGGTTGCGGCCAAAGACATACATAAATTGGTATCAATACTGAAGTTTAGCGTGGCCCCTGCGTAAGGCTGACACGCATAATCGTGATGCAATACCACCTTTTTTTTTTTTTTTTTTTTTTTTTTCCCAATCTTTCTTCATCCATTGGAGAAAAAAAAGAAAAGCTAATTTAAAAAAAACCTCATTTTGAGGGTCGTTATTATCAGTATATTACTTCAGAATTGTTATTAAGAAAACTTGTTGTGGAAGAGGAGATGAAGACTTTAACCGGTGGATGAACACCTATTTGCCGTTGATGAAAGCTGCACGGTGGTATTGAGCCAGAGGATGTGTCCAGATAGACAGTGCGCTGTTACAAGTGTGTGATTGAGGAGAACATTATGGTAACTGATAGTGAAACAGCCGAAGAATTGTAGGTATGGCTAAAACTTAAATAGCCTTTTCGGTTTGCTTAATTGCTGATGACACAAAGATATGTAACAGGGTTGATGTTCCTGGAGGGAAACGCCAAATGAAAAAGGATTTAGGAAAACTAGAAGAATGGTCAGAACTCTGGCAACTGAAATTTAATGTGGATAAGTGCAAGATAATGCACCTGGGGCGTAAAAACCCAAGGGCAGAATATAGAATATTTGACACAGTCCTGACCTCAGTATCTGAGGAAAGGGATTTAGGAGTAATTATTTCAGAAGACTTAAAGGTGGGAAGACAATGTAATAGAGCAGCACGAAATGCCAGCAGAATGCTTGGATGTATAGGGAGAGGTATAAGCAGTAGAAAGAGAGAAGTGCTTTTGCCGCTGTACAGAACACTGGTGAGACCTCACTTGGAGTATTGTGCGCAGTACTGGAGGCCATATCTCCAGAAGGATATAGATACTCTAGAGAGAGTTCAGAGAAGAGCTACTAAACTAGTACATGGATTGCAGGAAAAAACTTACCAGGAAAGGTTAAAGGACCTTAACATGTATAGCTTGGAAGAAAGAAGAGACAGAGGGGATATGATAGAAACTTTTAAATACATAAAGGGAATCAACTCGGTAAAGGAGGAGAGCATATTTAAAAGAAGAAAAACTAACACAAGAGGACACCGTTTTAAATTAGAGGGGCAAAGGTTTAAAAGTAATATGAGGAAGTATTAGTTTACTGAGAGAGTAGTGGATGCATGGAATAACCTTCCTGCAGAAGTGGTAGCTGCAAATACAGTGAAGGAGTTTAAGCATGCATGGGATAGGCAAAAGGCTATCCTTCATATAAGATAGGGCCAGGGACTATTCATAGGATTCAGATATATTGGGCAGACTAGATGGGGCAAATGGTTCTTATCTGCCGACACATTCTATGTTTCTATAATGTAATTGGGACTTGGAAGAAGCCATCACCCTCTTGTTGATCTATATCAGTAGGCTGTTACTGGGGGCTCATTCTGTTCTATTTCCTAAAACATTAAAAGAAATGTCTTTATGGTGTAAGTAGCGTATGGGTAACCTCCTCATAACAAAGAAAAAAAAACACTGGGATGCATAACCATGAGTCCAATAAACCAGTCTTTATCAGATATGTCAGTGGTAGATTCCCTAAAGCTTCCTTTCACAAGATGCAGCTCCTCTAGAGGGATGGAAGAAATCTCTGAATCAAGACATAAAAAACACACACAGCGGAGAGTGTCATCTAGGTGCAGCATCAAAACATTTATCGTTTGATTAAAAACGAATGATCGACCAATATTGTTTTTTTTATCACCGATATTTTGGCCAATGCATATCGATATTGGCCGATATTTTCGTGCATTACATTACTTTACAGGTACTCTTGTGGAGGGATCTGGGGGTCTAAAAGACCCCAAACCCCTCCTCTGCATTTAAAAGCATTCAAAACGCCAAGTTTGGCTGTTTTGAATGTTGTAATTTTTTTAATTTGGCGCCAAGTACCTGGAAGTGATGTCATGACATCACGTCTGGGTTTTTACATATAGACCCGATCAGAGCCGAATGCTGCTTTGATTGGGTCTTCTCTTCGGCGGCCATGCAGGATGCTTGCCCGGGTCTCCCGGTGGAACGGGAAACCCGGGCAAGCTGCGGAAGGCAGCAGTAGGGGGGGGACGTCCCTCCCGCTCCTTGTAATGACAGGGGAGCGGCTTCTCAGCCGCATCGGTTGTCATTACAAGACAGCCGACCGTTGGCTATAGAAGCCGGTACGGGGTGATGCCTCTAGCTGCAGGCATCACTCCGGTACAAGCACTTTTCCGACATATCGGTAACCTCTGAGGCCGATTCCGATATATTGGGGAAACTGCAGATCGGCCCTCTATATCAACTTTGCCCATAATCGCTCGATCTCTAATAAAAACAAAATGGTTGGAGGTAGATTTTAAAAATGCCAGACACAAAATATAATATAAAAATCTATTTTTATTATAATCATTAAAAATATTATGTAGAACCCTCCTAGATAGGTGCTAGGTAGGTAGTGTATATTTGCTCTGCCTGCCTATCAGGAGAGTGACAGGTAAAACCTAGTGGCTATCTGCTTATCAGAGAGCAGGATTTCTAGTCAGGCCTGTTACATGTGTCCAGGGTGATTCATCTGGGCTGAGGGAGTGTCCCCACTGTATCCAATAGAGAGGCCTGTTGGACAGATGAGGAAACCAAGCCAGTGACACACAGACTTTTTTTGGCTATCTCAGTGGGCTGGCGCAGACCATGGTGCATCCTGGGATAGGCTATAAAAGCCAAGGCCACATGTGACAGGGGGTCTTTGGGCAGGAAGCCAAGTCCCAGAAGGAGAGTACGGCTGTTTCTCCTTCTGCAGCTGGGAAAGGTGGTCACAGGCAGTCGGCCTGGTGACCCTGAAGGTGTTGCTGAACGCAGAGGTCCTGTGGATGGTGACAAGTGGGAGTTTGGAGGCAATGGTGACTCTGGAAAAACAGTGTCCGTGAGTACAGAGGAACTTGCCCCAGGGGTCTGCCAGGAAGGGGACCACTACAGAAGCTAGGGTCAGCAGACAGGCGTTAGCACACTGGTGTTGAGAGGAAAGGGGGTGCCAGTTACAGGACCCTGAAGAAAATAACTAAAACCGGAACCTTTAAAACTATCTTCAATTCAGTGGCAAGGTGAAGCAGCGACCTTGCCGCACACTACAACTAGCTGTCCTCCAAGATTGCGCATAGTTCATAGTTGGGAGTATCCCACTCATCCCTTCTCCTATCCCAGTTCTCAATAAAAACACAAAAATCAACATCCCCTGGGTTGATTATTGATTGAGCCAAGGACTTTCAATGCTGTTTGTCTGCTATCAGTTGCTAAGGGTAACCCAGGGGAATCCAGAAAGCGTAATTCTCAGCAGTCCTCTAGGAGGCAGTACTACAATTAAATCAAATAAAAACATCTATAAAGAAGTTATGCATACAGTACTGTTGCAGTATGTTCATCTCTACATGTTTTGCCAGACTATGGCTTCTTCAGGAGGTTTTGCTACAGTATTGCATAACAGTTAACTACAAAAGAGCAATATATTAATACACAAATCTATCAATACATGTCAATAGATCTACATTAGACAACAAATCATGGTATGTGCTATTCAGATAGATCCGGGTAATTAAAACCCATAATATAAACGAGCACACTACAGGGCTTTTTTTCAGCTGGAACTTGGTGGAACTCAGTTCCACCACCTCTGGCTTAGGCCCTCTGCTCCTTGCTGACAGCTTGTCTCCCAATGGCTCTCACAGATCTGATCTCCTGAGCGGACAAGGGAGATGCAGAGCAGATCGTGAAGGGTGTTTGTCTGGGGGGAGGTTGGTTTTGGGGTCGTGATTGAGTTCCTGCAGTATATTTTCCCACATGCTACAGTTTACCACTAGAACATGGGTGAGCACCAACTGCCAGGGGAGTGGAGGGTTCTGTGCTTTTACTCTCCACTAGTATAAATTAGCATGACTGCTGATAAACTTAGACATATTCTGACTAGGTATTACCAACACAAGACCTTGCCCCCCAGAAAAGACAGAGACTTGTTTAAGTTGGAATTAGGGCAAGGCCACAGCTTTATTGAACTTGTCAACTGTAACAATATTAAATTGCCACATAACTATGCCAGTCACGGTCTATACCGTGAGCATCATAACAAACATAGATAGTCTAATAGGCCTGTCTCCACCATCAGTGCGAGACCGGCATTAAACTGATCCCAGACTTAAAATTGAGGGCATGGCCCATAAAAGAATATCCATTGCTGGCAAGGTAAAACCGCCAATAAAGCTGTGACAACTTCTCAACGGGCGGGTGGGTGGGCAACTCTTGTGACGTTAGAATCTCCTCAGAGTGGTGGGATGTGCCCTTGCGTAGCCCCTTTTCTAGAGTTCAGGCTCTACCCCATCACCTCGTGTCTTAGTGGCCAATCCTGTCAAATCCACCTAAACTCCCCATTTATCACGACGCCCACATAGCTGCCAAGCTTCCAGCAGTCAGGGCTCCCTTTCCCTAGATGATGGGGTCAAGGGGCCTTCATTCAACCCTTGCAGGGCGCAGCTCCACCGCATGTGAGGATTTTCAGATTTCCTGGCTGGCAAGGGAGCTTGCGGCCATAATGAAGGTGAGTATTTGTGGACTTTAGTTCACTTTAATTGCTTTTTAGCTCTTCTTTTTTTTTACAGAAGCTAGGGTCAGCAGACAGGCAAATTTACAAAATAACAAATAAAGTAATTTAGAGGTCGGATGTTAGATGATCAGAGGTTAAGAGGTGTGTTTATGAAACATTTGCAGAGCTATTCATCCTGTGAAACTGCATGTACATTCGTTCAGAACTGGTGGCGGCAAAATGGACCATTACTAGGCTATTTGCTATCTAGGTCTAATGTTTTTTGTGAGTAAGTGAATCAGGAAAATACTACATTATGGCAGACAGATAACAAGCTGATAATCATAGGAAATAAATACTTATCTGCTATGATCGTCAGGCCCACCTAGTGGCCATAATACTGCATTTTCCTTATTTACTTTATTCTTTACAAATGCAAAACTTTTGACCTGGAGATAAAATAGCCTAATTAACCACTTGCCGTCTGAGTACCGTAGTACTACTGCGGCAAAGTGGCTCGTTATCGTCTGACGACGTAGTACTACGTCGTCAGACTCTCCCCTTTCAGGGGTATTTTCCGCTGTATTCAGTCACAGCGGGAGTCGGGCCAGGGGAGGAGCAGCGGCGATCACCGCCGCTCTTCCCCGATCGTCGGGGATCTAGTGTGGAGATCCGCCTGCTTGTGTAAACACAAGCGGGCGGATCTCCCAAGTGACAGGCAGGGTCAGATTGCAGGGTTTAGCATAGCTGGACCCTGGATCTGTCCTTGTGTCACTCAGTCACCTCCCCCCCCACACGTCAGTAAGCACCAGGCATACATTAACCCCTCCCTCTCCAATAAAATGAACCCCTTCCCTGCCAGTGTAATTTTTACAGTAACAGTGCATATATATAGCACTGATTACTGCAGTAATGTCACTGGTACCCCCAAAAGTGTCAAATGTCAGTCAAGGGTCCGATCTGTCCGCCGCAATGTCGCAGTCCCGCAAAAAAAATCGCAGATCTCCGCCATTACGCGTTAAAAAAAAACACCAAAAATGACAATCTTTCCCTTTGTTAGCAAACGCAATAAATTTTGCGCAAACCAATCAAAATATGCTTATTGTGAATTTTTTTTACCAAACCTAGGTAGCAGAAAACAAATTGGCCAAAAATTTAAAAAAATTTTGATTTTTACATTTTTTGGGGGGGAATTTCATATAAAAAAAAAATGTGAAAAATATTGTAGTTTTTTCTAAATTTACGCTTTTTTTTGTTTATAGCGCAAAAAGTAAAAATCGCACAGGTGATCAAATACCACCAAAAGAAAGCTCTGTTTATGGGAAAAAAAGGACGTAAATTTCGTTTGGGTATGGCGTTGCACGATCGTGCAATTGTCAGTTAAAGTCGCACAGCGCCGAATCGCAAAAAGTGGCCCAGACGTAAGACAGCAAAATGCTCTAGTGGTAAACTGGTTAAATAGGTTCTTGCTCCCATTCGCACACAATGAATCTACATGCAGTTTCACAGAAATGAAAAGCTCTAAGTTTTTTCTTTTTTTATAAAGATACCCCTATGTGTATACTACTCTGGGTAGATAAAGTGTATGTCAAGCCAAAAAAAAAGTTTTGGCTTAAAACTTTAATACATTTTTTTTTTTTTTTTTTCAAATTCTTAATTAATACATTTTTATGGTGGTCTGTTTATAAGTCCACAGGGAGGGACAAATGAGGGGGAAAGAAGGACAGGGAGATTTGATTTGAAAAGAATCATCATGCCTCCGTAAGGAACACTTGAACTATTTGTAATTGGAAACTAAACCACTGTCTTTAGCCAGATAACAATCCCTAAAGTGTTTAACCACTTGCTGACCAACCGCAGTACTTATACGGCGGCAGGTCAGCTGTGTCCCGTGAAAATCACTTACCTGTACTTCGTTTCGCATGACAGCTAGTGGAGGCGCGTGCGATGTCGACCAGGCACCCGCAATCGCTCCCTGTGGAGACAGAACGGTGGTCTGCCGATGTAAACACGGCAGACCGCTGTTCTACCAGCAATGAACACAGGTATCCTGTGTTCCTCCTATTTAGGAACACAGGTCTCTGTGTTCATCCAGCAAGCCCATCCCCCACACAGATAGAAAGCACCCCCTATGAACACATTTAACCTTTTGATCGTCCCTGGTGTTACGCCTTCCCTGCCAGTGTCATTAGTAAAGTAACAGTGCATATTTTTAGCACTGATTACTGTAGTAATGTCACTGGTCCCCCAAAAGTGTCAAAAATGCTTAACAGTTGGACAGAGGTTCTTTTCATTAAATTCTGTGCCCCTTCTTCTCCAAACGTACCTTTGCTCATTCGTGCCAAAAAGTTCAAATTTAACCTCATGGGTCCACAGAACTTGTTTCCAAAATGCATCAGGCTTGTCTATATGTTAATTTGCAAAGTTCAAACGCTGATTTTTGTGGTGAGGACGTAGAAGAGGTTTTCTTCTGATGACCCTTCCATGAAGACCATATTTGTACAAGTATCTCTTTATAGTGGAATAGTGTACCACAACTCCAGTGTCTGCCAGATCTTTCTGGAGGGATCGTGCAGTCAAACGTGGGTTTTGAATTTTTTCTCACAATCCTGCGAGCTGTTCTGTCTGATATTTTTCTTGGTCTTCCAGATCTTGCTTTAACTTCCACTGTTCCTGGTGACTGCCATTTCTTAATTACATTCCGAACAGAGGATATTGACATCTGAAAACGCTTTGCTATCTTCTTATAGCCTTCTCCAGCTTTGTGAGCATCAACTATTTTCAGTTTGTTTTCTAGACAACTGCTTAGAAGATCCCATGGTGCTGATTGTTGGGGCATGGTCAGATGAGTCTGGGCATTTAAAACCTTTGAGATTGACATCACCTGGTCTTCTCAGACGATGATTGAGAACAATCCATGAAACTGACAGGTCTCAGCCATGCAAAGGGGGCAGTGCATGCAATAAATTCTGTAGGGTGCCCAAACTTCTGCAGACGCCATTTTTTTTGTTTTCTGTAATTTTGAAAGTGTCAATGATGGAAATAAAATCTAACTTTTGTTGACATATTATAAGAATGTCTAATCTGTAATTGTATGCATTTTGGAGATTTTTCCATCTTTCCTTGGCTTCTTTATGCACATTAATACAAATTTGTACCTGGGTGTCAATTTTCGATCCCCACTGTGTATATATATATATATATATATATATATATATATATATATATATATATATATATGTGTGTATATATATATATATATATATATGTGTGTGTATATATATTGTGACAGGAAGTCAGCTAAATCTGGGAATGTAGTCACAGGAAGGAGATACATTTTCCACCTGATTGAGAAGTCCATTAATTAATTTAGGGTGTTGGCTACAGAGCTAGCCAGCAGGAAGTTGAAAGGCCTTCACCTGTTCAGAATGAGGGAGTTAAGGCTCTATAATTTGTTCAGAGAAATTCCTGTTGTTTGCTGCCTCCAGAAGCTGCATCCTGAAGCCATGTGGGCTGGGAGCAGGAGGACAGTCAGCGTGTGCCTCCCGACAGGATGTGTGGGCCTGGGAGAAGACCCCCCGGAGTGATGTGTGCCCGGGACGGTAACCAAGGGTGAATACGTCTCAAAGGTGAGAAGACGAAGTGTTTCTGTGTGAAAGAAACAAAAGGACTGTG
Source organism: Pelophylax lessonae (assembly GCF_965119305.1). Classification (NCBI taxonomy): domain Eukaryota; kingdom Metazoa; phylum Chordata; class Amphibia; order Anura; family Ranidae; genus Pelophylax; species Pelophylax lessonae. The sequence goes on along the minus strand of NC_138777.1, from coordinate 80,052,171 downwards.
TTGCCCTGTGAAACTATTTTAAAAGGACTATTGAGTGTCCACTGTAGGACAAGGAAGTCTGCCCGACGGTAGGTTGGAGACAGACACTTAGGCAGGTTCCAGTTGTGAGAAGGTAGCCGCCCACAGAGGCAAGGATTTATTTTCTGTTTTATTTTATTTTGGATGTTTTGCTGCATACAGCCTGGTGAAGAAAACACCATTTAATAAACCACACTGTTTGTTTGCAAGCACTTGTCGGCTACCTCTCTGGGAAAAAACACCCCCCAAGGGGTCATCCACACCCGCCACCGAGCTAATCCCTCACATATGGTGGAGGTATGCAGTGGGCAGAAGCAGCAAGATCCCTGCAAGGAAGTGCAAATGTTTGATGAACTTTGTTGTGTCTGGTGCAAGTGACTGCACAAACTGTGTGCGCAGGAAAAGAGATCCTGCAAGAGAGAGAAAAACTACATGTGTTGAAGAGACAGTGGTCTGAAAATTGTTTGCTGGACTGTGAAAAATTTGTTTGTGGAGTTATTGAAGATGGGGCGGTCCAAACGCCTGAAGAATGCAAAGATAGATGAAATGAGAGACCGGATTCTATGGATGGAGGGGATGTTGCCGTCTGAACCAGCCCCATCCATGCCTAAAGAGAGTCTACTAAAGAGGAAGGTTGTTGTCCCTAGCAACACTGATGAAACCGCTATGGAGACGCAGTGTGCTCAGATGAAAAGTAAACTCAAAATGGAGGAGATGTTGAAACATCTGATTATATCAAATGCAGCTCAACAGCAAGCAAATACAGCTCAACAGCAGGCAAATGCGGATTTTCAGCAGAGCTTTGCAGCTCAACAAAAGGCTCATCAAGAGAGCATGGCAGGCTGGAAACAGAGACGCCAGCAGCCAATGGAGGCCATCGGTATGGAGGAAACCGAGTATGTGTGCAGGGCTAAGTTGGATGCCTTGCAACGGAAAATGGAAGAAAAGGAACAAGCCTTGGAATTGCTTAAAATGGAGCATAGAAACTTGCAGGAAACGAATGAACTACTCAAGTCTCATGTGTTACAGTGGGAAGAATCCACTGCTCTTCTTTTGGTCGAGTTGCAAAAACGCAGAGAGACTATAATGGAGAAAGATACCATCCTCATGGAAAAGGAAAGTGAAATTCAGACTTTGCAGAAGCAAAGTATGGCTGATATGTTGGAGTTGCGTAATCAGCTAGAAAAAAGTCTTCAGTCTTTGGGAGCTACAAAAATAGACCTGCAGGAGTCGCAGGAACAGAATGTTGCTCTGAAAGCGACATTGTCTCTCAGCGACAAAGAGAAAAGTGAAAAAGAAGCTAAATTACTGAGTACTGTGTATGAGCTCACTACTTTGAGCAATGTGGTAGATGAATGGCGTGCGGACTGTGAAAGTTGGAAAGGGGAAGCCCAACGTGTCCAGCAGCAGTTAAAGGAGAAAGAAGCCTGTGTGGCAGAATTACATTCTTATTCCCAGATGCTAGCCAATGAGGTGAAGGCTCTTATGCAGGGAAAAGGAGATTGTGAACATAAGAGGGAAAAAGTAGAGGCACAGCTTCTGGAATCGCAAGTCAAGGTGTCAGAAGGTGACCGATTGTGTGCTAAGCTGTCAGAGAAGGCAAACCGATTGCAGGTTGAGTTGGACAGTGTCACAAATCGGCTTTCTCAAGCAGACCGCAAATCTAGAGAAATTGCGGAAGATTTTTCTATCTTGGAATCGCAGCTGCAAGACACGCAGGAACTCTTACAGGAAGAGAGGTGTCAAAGGCTGAGTTTTAGCACAAAGCTCAAACAAATGGAAGATGAGAAAAATGGCTTCCTGGAACAATTAAAAGAGGAGGCGGAAGCAAAGAAAAACCTATCAGAGCAAGTCGCAACATTGCAAGCTCAGATAGCGGATATGAAAAAACGCATGGAAGAAAGCGTTGGTTCATTACAGTGTGTTGAAGATGTGAAAAAGAAGTTTGATCAGATGCTTGGTGAAGAGAAGACTGTGTCTGCAAAATATGCAGAAGAACGCGCACGTGCAGAAACGGAGGTGCGTGATAACGAGAGCAAAGCCCTGTTCTTGGCTCGCTCTTTGGAGGAAGCTCTAGAGTGTAAGGCTGAACTAGAAAGTGTTAAACAGCTGCGTACAGAAATGGAAGAATTGGTCAGCTCCAAGGATGATGTTGTGAAAAGCGTTCAGGAGCTAGAAAAGTCTAAGCGAGCCTTAGAACAGCAAGTAGAAGAGATGAAGATTCCGTTGCAGGAACTGGAAGAGGAATTCCAGGCAACAGAGGATCTGTCCCAAAGAGGGGATAGTGTGCCTGATGCAGTTTTTAAAAGGATCAGTGTTTTGGGGTCTGTCCTGAGTGAGCCTCAGAAATGTGATGACACGTGGCTTGAATCACCCCTTTGGAATAAACCGTTCCTTCAAAAACTTCAAGCATTGGAAAATGTATCATTAGAACTTCAGCAAATAAAGGAGTTGTGTAAGAAATGTGATGATTTCTCAGTTCAGGCTGAAAACCTAGTGGAGAAAACTAAAGCGGAGAAAACTAAAGCAAGTGATATAAATCTGGGAGGAAAAAGCAAACGCCACCTAGTGGAGAAAACTAAGGCTGTTGGTGAAAACGTGAAGCAAATGAATTTCAAGTGCCTTTCAGAGAATATTTCTAAAATGAAACTGGTGAAAGACGGGTGGCAGAAGTTTGATCGTGATCTTGAGATGCATTCCATGTGGAATTCAGATAGAGAAAAAGAACTAGGTGACCTTGAGCGGTCAAATAGTTCAGCAGAAAGTGCATTGAAGAAACCTGTAAAAGAATGTGTTGCAGTTCCATGCTTCTTCACTGATGCAGAGAGGAGGTCTATAATGGATACCACCCAGATCGCTGGGTTCAACTGTGTTGTTGCCTTTGACCCCTATGTTGGTGGAAGGAAAGTTGATGATGTTCTGGTTGGCTTCTTCTGTGAAGAGTTTGGCAAGAAATATAAACTCAATATCAAATCAAATAGTAGGCCTTTACTGCGACTCGCTCAGGAGGGCGAAAAGTTTAAGAAGTTGATGAGTGCAAATGCTTCAGATCTGCCTATGAATATGAAATGTTTGGTGAATGATATTGATATCTCTGGGAAAAGGAACAGGGGTCACTTTGAAGAAATGTGTGACAGCCTGTTGTCTCAATTGGAAAATCCTCTGCACAGCATCTTAGAGCAAGCAAAGCTCAAGAAGGAAGATCATTCCCTTTTACAACAAAAAGTCAATGATTGTGTACAGATGTATGGAGAGGCAACTCAAGTCACAGAGGGATGTCAAGAGTCCCTACTTGGAACAAAGCTTAGTGAAGCAAAGGTTCTCAAAGTTTTGTGGAAAACATTTATGGATTGCAGAGAGAGGCGTCTTAAGAATGTTGAAGACATTAAGACTAGCCCAATTGAGTTGCCTATGGATCACGGTCCTCCATGGTGGATTGGACAGACGCTTATGAGGGACAAGCTGTCTGACATTTATGAGAAAGCTGTCAATGAAGATGACAGAAACGAGAAGGAGCGAAATGATGCCAAAAATGCAGTTGAAGAATGTGTATATGAGATGAGAGACAAACTGTGTGGCATTTATGAGAAATCCGTCAATGAAGATGACAAAACAGTTTCATCCGGAAGCTTGAGGATAATAGGAGGCTTATCAGTGAGTCAGCAGTGCCTGACACATGCGTGCCTGGAAATATGTGTCCCAACCCTAGGGTTGAAACAAGAGGGGGGGGTATGTGACAGGAAGTCAGCTAAATCTGGGAATGTAGTCACAGGAAGGAGATACATTTTCCACCTGATTGAGAAGTCCATTAATTAATTTAGGGTGTTGGCTACAGAGCTAGCCAGCAGGAAGTTGAAAGGCCTTCACCTGTTCAGAATGAGGGAGTTAAGGCTCTATAATTTGTTCAGAGAAATTCCTGTTGTTTGCTGCCTCCAGAAGCTGCATCCTGAAGCCATGTGGGCTGGGAGCAGGAGGACAGTCAGCGTGTGCCTCCCGACAGGATGTGTGGGCCTGGGAGAAGACCCCCCGGAGTGATGTGTGCCCGGGACGGTAACCAAGGGTGAATACGTCTCAAAGGTGAGAAGACGAAGTGTTTCTGTGTGAAAGAAACAAAAGGACTGTGTTGCCCTGTGAAACTATTTTAAAAGGACTATTGAGTGTCCACTGTAGGACAAGGAAGTCTGCCCGACGGTAGGTTGGAGACAGACACTTAGGCAGGTTCCAGTTGTGAGAAGGTAGCCGCCCACAGAGGCAAGGATTTATTTTCTGTTTTATTTTATTTTGGATGTTTTGCTGCATACAGCCTGGTGAAGAAAACACCATTTAATAAACCACACTGTTTGTTTGCAAGCACTTGTCGGCTACCTCTCTGGGAAAAAACACCCCCCAAGGGGTCATCCACACCCGCCACCGAGCTAATCCCTCACAATATATATATATATATAATAATTTTTTTTTTTTACAGAATTGTTGCTCTTTTTTTGTTTATTGTGCAAGGTGATCAAAGTTTTTTTTTTTTTTTTTGGGTACAGCGTCAGTTAAAGTATCGCAAAAAATGGCCTGGTAATTAGGGGGTATTTTCAGAAGTGGTTAAATGAACTTCTCATATACGCATCCTTTTTTCTGTGAACGATACCATTTAAAAAGTGTTTTGTTACATCTATTTAATACATGCAAAAAAGAAAAAGATACCAGTTGATTCTGCCAAAAAATCAATAAGCTCACAGCTTCCCTCTGGTGAGCTGACAATGCTCCACCAAAATTTCACACATTGTTACTAGCCCTGAACACCTCCCTTCTATGCCTCTATGTTATGGAAGCGAGAAGATGTTGGTGCAATAAAAAAAAAAAAAATAAGATAAAACTGGTGCAATAGTCACTAGTTTGTGTGTGTGTGTGTGTATATGTATGTATATATATATATATATATATATATATATATATATATATATATATATATATATATATATATATATATATATATATATATATATATATATATATATATATAGCGCCAGGGTGGCAAAGAAGGAGTAATTTACAATTAGTCCATCCAATAATGGGGCTCAAAAATGTCCAGGACTCAGGGCAAGCTTCTGGTGAGGAAGTAGAAGCAATCTCCAGGACCGTGTGAAAGAATGGAGAGGTGCCTCAAAGTGTAGACAGATAATAACATTTATTTAGCACAGAATAGGAGAGAGTGGGGAAGTCAGTCTGCACTTAGAGGCACCTCTCCGTTCCTCTTTTAGAAGGTGTTCTGTAGTCCTAGCCCAAACAAGTCTCTTCTGCTTGTTGCCTTTCTTTAGCAGTGGTTTCCTAGCAGATATTCTACCATGAAGGCTTGATTCACACAGTCTCCTCTTAACAGTTGTTGTTCTAGAGATGTCTGCTGCTAGAACTCCGTGTGCCATTGACTTGGTCTCTAATCTGAGCTGCTGTTAACCTGCGATTTTCTGAGGCTGGTGACTTGGATGAACTTCTCCTCCACAGCAGAGGTGACTCTTGGTCTTCCTTTCCTGGGGCGGTCCGCATGTGAGCCAGTTTCTTTGTAGCGCTTGATGGTTTTTGTGACTGCACTTGGGGACACTTTCTAAGTTTTCCCAATTTTTCAGACTGACTGACCTTCATTTCTTAAAGTAATGATGGCCACTCTTTCCTGTACTTGGCTGCTTTTTTCTTGCCATAATACAAATTTTAACAGTCTATTCAGTAGGACTATCAGCTGTGTATCCACCTGACTTCTGCACAACACAACTGATGGTCCCAACCCCATTTATAAGGCAAGAAATCACACTTATTAAACCTGACAGAGCACACCTGTGAAGTGAAAACCATTTCAGGTGACTACCTCTTGAAGTGTGACTCTACAATTTTCATAGTCCTGAAAATAAAGAAAAACTCTATGACTGAGAAGGTGTGTACAAACCTTTGGTGTGTGTATGTATGTATATATGTATGTATGTGTGTGTGTGTGTGTATATATATATATATATATATATATATATATATATATATATATATATATATATATATATATATATACCACTTCAAGGGATTGCTTACATTTGCGTTGCAACCTGAAAAACAATCCACAATGTATTTCAGAGGGTATTTTACTGGTTGTTAGAGAGTGATATGTTGCCTCTCACTGTTTGATTTAACCCTGTAAATCAGGCATGTCCAACCTGCGGCCCGAGGGCTGCATGCGGTCCAGAACCGCAGGCAATGCGGCCCACTGCCCCCTGACATTTTTTTTTTGCTGGGGAGGAAGGAAATCAGGTGGGGGCACGGCCACAGCAGCTTCCAACTAACGGTAGGCAGAGGCTGAGGGGGGGGGGGGGGGAGGTGAACATGTGCAGTGTTTCTGACTCCTACCACTATGACCACTTCAAATCACTGAATTGGTCATGGTGGTCAGAGTGTTCCTTTATTGTCTCTCAGAAGAAGTAAACCTCTGTATACTGATTACATTTAATTTGATCATCCTCTAGTTGTGTTAAATTAGTGTGGGGGGGGGGGGGCGGCGGCATTTTATTACATGCCTTAACTATAGTACATATTTTATAAGCGGCCTGAGAAAATTTCTCTACACTCAATGTGGCCCAGAGAGGCCAAAAGGTTGGACACCCATGCTGTAAATCCTTAAATACCACTGTGCCACAACCGACACAGGGTATCATTCTTGCAAAGCTTTATTACCTCGGCATATGTACAATCCCCTCCATCTGCTGCCAGTCAAGAAGGCAACAGGTTGCATCAAAATTGTGGCTTAACTGCTTGTTTTAACCACCCTCCCCAGATGCAGGTATAAGCTAGACCTTAATGAAGAATAAACCCCTTGCTTGTTGAAACTGTAGTGGTATGTCAGTAATACTGTTACTATTTCAGCAATTACCTTCAGATTAGATCTCTGTTAAATAATACACATCAATTAACAAACAAGAAAAAAAACATTTATTAAAAAATAATTGGCAAGTTTATGAACAACAATGTAAACAAATTAACAATAAAAAGGTTCAAAATGTACAGTTCATCTTTTCATTTTTTTTTATACTGGACATTTTTTTATGAACAGTTTACAAGCATAGTATGAAATTTTAATAATTCCAAAAATAAGTTTATTCTCATTGCTTGGTTCCAAAAATGTTATTATAAAAAAGTAATTGGCAAGTATATGAACAATGTAAATATTTAACATTAAAAAAGTTCAAAATATAAATTTCATCTTTTCATTTTTTCATACTCAACATTTTTTTGTGAAAAACTTACAAGCATAGTATGAATATTTAAGCAAATTTCCAATAAAACGCTTATTCTCATTGCTTGGTTCCATCCCTGAGACCTGTCCTTCATCCGCGCCAATGGCCACCTGGGCTGTAGTGTCACCTCCCTTGCCAGAACCTTCTTCTCCTTGGTCCTTTCCAATAACTCCAATATTATCTCCAGAACCTTCTTGCCCATGGTCTGTTCCAGTAAGTGGAATTTTCGGTCCAGTACCTTGGTTTGAAAATAAGATAAAGAGTAGTTAGTTATTTTTGGAAGAAATATTTGGCTTGTAGTCTATTAGCAGATAGGAAAAACTGCTTAGTTCAACACAAAGCTCGAATGGCTAACATGAAAAGAAGGAAGCAGTTTCCAATGTGAAAGAAATGCTCCAGCATTGCTACATTGCCTTTACATGATTTTGTGTATTGTTTTAAATTATGTTTGAGCCTAATACCAAATGTGTTATTTTTATAGTGCAGCTCATCAGTCTATATATGCCTTAGCTTCTCTTTTTTCAGGGTTTTTGACTTTGTTTTCACATGTGGATCCAGCCAGTAACTATTGTAGCGTAAAATGCTCATTCACCATACTGTGTCTCTGAAGGAGCGGGGTTGTCACCCTAAGACAGGAGAGGTTGTTAGAACTACGGAACCCCCCCCCCCCTTCCTCATGCCTATAACATAATGGGAGATGTTCTATAGTACATAGAAGTGAGCTGGGCAGGGCCGATAACTCTGCTTGTTTTTACATTTGTCAAAAAGATAAAATACTTTCAATGGCAAATTTAAAGTAGAACTAAAGTCATGTTTTTTTTTCCATTTTGGATAGTGCAAGGGACGGTTATAAATCCTGTCAGATTTTTTTTTTGCCATCTGTTTTGGGAAGATTTCCCTTCACACCCTGTCCCATAGCTAAACAGGAAGTGAGAGGAAATCCCTACAAAGTGAAGGGATGTCTAATCATCACCCAAGCTATTGTTCCCATTGGAAGATTTCCGCTCTGGCTGTTGTCATAACTTATAATTATTTAAATAATCGCATGTGCAGCACCATGGCAACTGCAGATCAAAGAGAGGCTAAGATGGCCACTTCCTGGGCTATATAGGATAGGAGGGTTTAGTTCTGCTTCAAGTTTAGTGAAACTCAAATACCGGTAGGTAACAGACTGGAGATGTGTTCAGGGCTGGAATAGAACAATTAATCGACTTTCACTATAGCCACTGGACTGAATTTGCAAAATTTGAACCCCATAACCCTTGGAATACATTTACTTTCCCAACAATAAACATGTAGGTAAACCCCATAAATGATTTTCTTATATTACAATATTACAGATATTCTCTTCTGTGCTGCATTGTTATCAGCTTCTCAATGTAGCTCCTCCGTAGTTACAGCGTGGTGAGTGAGCGTTGTCCAGTTTGAACAGAAAGTGTTATGGTGGCCATAAACTATACGAAAAATGGGCCGAAAAACCATTCATTTGGACTGTTCGTTCATTTTTTGGCCAGTTAATGGGCATAAATCAATCGATTGTGACGTTTTTGATCCAAAAAAATGAAGGACAAGTTTGTAAATTTTCTAACGAACGATAAATTAAAGGGGTAATGTGTTTCTCGTCCAAACTCTTTGCACTAGGTATATGTGAAGGAACAAACAAAAAACAGATTCGTTTTTGTCCATTGAGCGATTTATTGGTCATTACATGATGGCACCATCATCTGCTCTCAACGAGTGTTTGTTTTTTATTTTTCATATAGTGTTTGGCCAACATTATACTGGCAGGATCACCAGATTAAATAAAAGGAAAATTAGGCCTGAAAAACTAATACATTGACCTCATAAAATGACTGGTTAGCTGAAATATATTATAATGTTCTTCCTGGCTTTAGACATGCTTTATTCCTAGACATACTTCTGTGTTACTTACCTGTATGTACTAAGTCACAGTCATCGGTGCAAATGGGAATGTTACTCGTAGGTGACACTGTAAGGTAAAAATGTAAGATAATTAGTTATCTGTTGTGTTAAACCATCTATTATTATTATTATCATCATCAAGTATTTAAAGTATGTATCAACCTTGTAAAACAACCAATTCAGTTTAAAATATAGAAGGCCAAACATTTGTGTATACATATAGAAAAAACATTAATATTTTTTTCAAAAGATAATGGGATACATTTTAATAAAAGTACAACAGGCACATATCATGAATATGTAATGTTAGGGGATAAACATATACTCTAATACTGGCAACCAGCTTTCTCTTTGTAAGCATCTCTAAAATTAAACTGTTGCTAGGGGCGACACATTGGTAACTATGCTTTTTTTCAGTATCTGAAAAACTTGCAGAAATACCTTTTGTAAAGGTAAGGAACACTTCGATTGCAAAGTCCTTCCTTTCGAAGGCCCCTTTCACACACGGAGTCCGTCTGGCAGACTCCGTTTTTCTCAGCGGGGGATCAATCTGCCGATACCCCGCTGAGCAGGCGGATGACAGCTGTGTCTTCTCTATGGGGGAATCGGATGGGAACGGACTGTCTGTCTGTCTCATCCGATCCGCCAGACAGATGGAAAATAGGGTTTCCATCTGTCCGGGTTTGACGGATCGGACAGAATCGGATTGGATGTCAGCGGACATGTCTCCGCTGACATCCGATGCCCCATATAGATGCACGGGGTGTCCGTTCAGATCCTCCAAAAAAATTGACAGGTGGATGTGAATGGACTCCGTGTGTGAAAAGGGCTTTACACAGGAATAAAAAGTGTATTTGATAACAAAACAGCAAAAGTTTTTTTCCCATCTGTACTGTAAACTCCCCAAGAAGTTTTGCTCCGGTATTTATGAGTTAGGCCCCTTTCACACATACGGACTGTTAGTCCGTTTTTCATCCATCTGTTGAGGGATCAAAAGTAGGACATCAATGTATTCCTATGGAAAAACCAATGTAAATGGATGATCATTCATTTACATCTGCTTTCATCTGCTTCCATCAACATCTGTTTTTTTGAATAGATGAAAGCCCTATTTTTCATCCGGATTGGACTAAAAACGGATGAAAGACAGATAAAAAAACGGATGACAACAGATGAAAAACCGATGACAATGGATGAAAAATGGATGTAAAATTGATGTTGACTGAAATAAAACTGATGTCAAAAAAAGTAATTGAATTGATGAAATGAACGGTCTGTAAGTGTGAAATGGGCCTTATGGTTCAGGTCTCCAGGTATGTGTTGCAATTGTGAGTAGCAGCCCCCAGCTACGTGCCCCCTCCTTCTCATGGTGTATTTAGGATGGGGCTGGCTGGCCTACAAGTTTACCTTAAGCTGGCCATAAACTCGTAGAATTGTGTTTAGAATTTGGATTTCAAGAACATTTGTTTGCTTTTTTTAATAATCAGTGGGGTCAAATTGACATATCATGGGGGGGGGGGGGGGTAGTTTCCTGGTGATAAATGCTACCTTCAGGTTTCAAGGCTTCTGAGACACTGGCCTGAAACAAGTTAGCACACAAGGATTGCAGACTGCTCTTGGTGCATGTTTGTTCCATGCTAGTGGCCTCAGAAAGTATTGAAGCCACAGCCAGCCAGGTAACTAGCATTTTCAGAGCAAGACCAGGACAGGCAGCCTCTCTATTTTTCTCCTGACAACTCAAGAACAAAAATATATTAGATGTGGTGGCTGCTTTCATTCCACCTTGCATTGGGGATGAAAAAGACAGACATGTTTTAAAGCCAGCCTGGGTGACAACCATAGCTCCTCCATATAGAGATGAGAGTGGATGTAGCCACCCCAGACAGGAAGTGTCTTATTTGCTGGACTATAAAGAGAAAATGAGTAGAATTAACCACTTAAGCCCCGGAGGATTTGGCTGCTAAACGACCAGGGGGTATTTTGCGATTCGGCACTGCGTGACTTTAACGGACAATTGCGCGGTCGTGCGACGCTGTACCTAAACGAATTTGGCGTCCTTTTTTTCCCACAAACAGAGCTTTCTTTTGGCGGTATTTGATCACCTGTGCGATTTTTTGATCACGCGCTATAAACAAAAAAAGAGCGTCAATTTTGCAAAAATAGCAATATTTTTCCCTTTTTTTTTTATATGAAATTCCCCCCCAAAAAAATGTAAAAATCAAAATTTTTTAACATTTTCGGCCAATTTGTTTTATGCTACCTATGTTTGGTAAAAAAAATCGCAAAAAGCGTATTTTGATTGGTTTGCGCAAAAGTTATTGCGTTTACTGACTAAGGGAAAGATTTTTGTCATTTTTGTTGTTTTTTTTTTTAATGCGTAATGGCGGCGATCTGCGATTTTTTTTTTTTTTTTTGCGGTATTGCGGCGGACAGATCGGACCCTTGACTGACATTTTTGACACTTTTGGGGGTACCAGTGACATTTCTACAGTAATCAGTGCTATATATATATATGCACTGTTACTGTAAAAATACACTGGTAGTGAAGGGGTTAACTTTATTTGAAAGGGAGGGGCTGTGTGTGTCCCTAGGGGCGTGATTCTTGCTGTGATTGGCTGTGGCTTCAGCTGTATGCAGAGTGATCAACGGATCTACATAGTAGATCCATATGATCAGCTCTCATACAGAGGGGAGAATGACAGGCAGCTTGTTTACACAAGCTGCCTGACTTTCTCCCTCTCCCCTGCCGATCGCAGAGTGGCCGGCGGACATCGGGTCCGCCGGTCACACGCGCGGGGGGGTCCGTGACCACGCGGGAGCGGGAGCGCGCCTCTGGCGGCGCGCGCGCGCTCGCTCCCTAGACCCTCACAAGCTAGTGACGTAGCCCTACGTCACTTTGCCTGTGAGGGGCTGACCGCCGACGTAGATCGGCGTGCGGCGGTCGGCAAGTGGTTAAGGTGCATCGAATAATTAAAAAAAAAACAAATGACACAATTTGATGTGGTTACGCTGTGCCTCCAAGACTCATATTGACACTTGTGTAGAACGTTAAACATATGTTGCCACACTGAGGGAAATTATAAAAAAAAAAAAAAAAAAAGAAAGAAAATAGGTGTAATAGAGGTAAACTCACCCAGTATAGCACAAACTTGATATAAGCAGAACAAAGTAAAGAGGAGAGCGGCCTTCATGTTGATCGGAAGGTATGACCCCAGGGAAGAGGATAGGGAACAGAGGAGACGGGGCTCTTTATATAGGGCCGACTACCTCTACATTGGGTGGGATTACAGTAAAAATACAAATTCCCTCCTCTTATCTCCATTCACATAGAAATGCTAATAAATTTAGAGAGGTCACAGGGATGCTCAATACAACAAGTAAAATCTCCCCATAATAAAATAAAGTTCTATTTATATGCATAATTATAGTGATAGCTGCCATGGAGGTGTAAACTCTGCACAATACAATACACCCAACACGAAGTGACATTTCAGGGCAATTTTCTGCCTTGTCTGGATGTACAAAAGAAATAACGTTATCCATCTTTTTGCTGCACTGTAAAGCCAAAATAAATTACAAAGAAACCCACCATGAGAGAGTTATTATTATACCAGCCAGTCGGCAAGCATTTTAGAGAAATAATGAGGTCAGCAATGGCAGCCCCACCATATTTCTCTTATATACATATATACACAATTGAAATCACAGGGAGGGAGGGGGGGAAAGAGGACACAGGAGGATAGGAGGGCTGCGGATGACGAAGGCACATAAACTGACCATGGCTCAGCAGCCATGGTATAGCGTGGTCAGTTTACAGAGGGGAGGACATAGCCAGGCAGAATCAGCCAGGTATTTTAGGAGATATGGGGGGCCAAATTACACAGCACAAGCACTGCGCTGTATAACATGCTTTAAGGGAACACAATCATTTTTTTTTAGGTTAACAAATGCTTTAAAAATAAATGCTGCCGTTTGCCCTTTAAAAATAAATACTTGAAATAAGTATAATGACTAAGCCCCTCCCCTTCATGACATTGTTAAAAAGGGGCGGAACATGGGTGACCTTAAAATGATGCCCCCCCTTGAAAAAAGTTCTGCGAACGCCCATGGGTAACAACCTATATTTGTATTGAAGTAGATTTATTTTACCCATAGAATCCCACAGATTCAATGACAGTGATAAAGTGGGGGATAAAATATTCATTTTTTTGTTTATCACATGTAAGGAGGTCTATGGGTACGAGGAGTGATATGAAAGTTGGGCTTGTTGGCAGTTTCCAACTGTTGCCAGTATATTATTATGTGGGTACAGAGTCCTTGCAAAGGCTATACCAATGTTTCTTCCATTAAAGAGCAAGTAAACTTCCATCTTTAAGACTCCGTTCACACTATGTCGGATCCGACTTCGGGGCGACCTGTGAAGTCGCGTGAAGGCATAGATTTATTCCAGACATTCGGGTGACTCTATTAGTACATCGTAAAATACATGTATACATAATTAGAATTCAAGATTATATATAATGGATGTAGACAGCTAGAAATTTATAGAAGAATATATAGAAGAATAAAAATAAAAATGTTGCTAATAAAAATGCTGCTGAGCTTGTATTTGTATTTAAATAATAACTTGACTCTACAAGAAATAACATAATATACAGTATCTCACAAAAGTGAGTACCCCCCTCACATTTTTGTAAATATTTTTTTTATATCTTTTTATGTTACAACGCTGAAGAAATGAAACTTTGCTACAATGTAAAGTGTAAATTTGCTGTCCCCTCAAAATAACTTGACACACAGCCATTAATGTCTAAACCGCTGGCAAGAAAAGTGAGTACACCCCTAAGTAAAAATGTCCAAATTGGGCCCAAAGTGTCAATATTTTGTGTGGCCACCATTATTTTCCAGCACTGCCTTAACCCTCTTGGGCATGGAGCTTCACAAGTTGCCACTGGAGTCCTCTTCCACTCCTCCATGATGACATCACGGAGCTGGTGGATGTTAGAGACTTTGCGCTCCTCCTCCTTCCGTTTGAGGATGCCCCACAGATGCTCAATAGGGTTTAGGTCTGGAGACATGCTTGGCTAGTCCATCATCTTTACTCTCAGCTTCTTTAACAAGGCAGTGGTCATCTTGTAGGTGTGTCCTTATCATGTTGAAATACTGCCCTGCGACCCAGTCTCCGAAGGGATGACAGCCATGCAGACTGTTTGATGCAGTGTGCGGCATATGGTCTGAGCATCCAAAGACAACCTCTGAATATGACGCTAAGCATGTGCACTCAACTACTTTGGTCAACCATGACGAGGCCTGTTCTGAGTGGAACCTGTCCTGTTAAACCACTGTATGGTCTTGGCCACTGTGCTGCAGCTCAGTTTCAGGGTCTTGGCAATCTTCTTATAGCCTAGGCCAGTGATGGCGAGCCTTGGCATCCCAGATGTTTTGGAACTACATTTCCCATGATGCTCATTTACACTGCAATATAGTTGAGCGTCATGGGAAATGTAGTTCCAAAACATCTGGGGTGCCAAGGTTCACCATCACTGGCCTAGGCCATCTTTATGAAGAGCAACAATTCTTTTTTTTTAGATCCTCAGAAAGTTCTTTGCCATGAGGCGCCATGTTGAACTTTCAGTGACCAGTATGAGAGAGTGAGAGCGATAACACCCAATTTAATGCACCTGCTCCCCATTCACACCTGAGACCTTGTAACACTAATGAGTCACATGACACCGGGAAGGAAAAATTGCTAATTGTGCCCAATTTGCACATTTTCAATTAGGGGTTTACTCGCTTTTGTTGCCAGCGGTTTAGACATTAATGGCTGTGTGCTGAGTTATTTTGAGGGGACAGCAAATTTACGCTTTTATACAAGCTGTACACTCACTACTTTACATTGTAGCAAAGTGTAATTTCTTCAGTGTTGTCACATGAAAGATATAATAATTTATTTACAAAAATGTGAGGGGTGTATTCACTTTTGTGAGATACTGTATATTATGTTATTCCTTGAGATTGTAGAGCCAAGTTATTATTTAAATACAAATAGAAGCTCAGCTAAATTTTTATCAGCAAAATTTTTATTTTTATTCTTTATATAAATTTCTAGCTGTCTACATCCATTATATATATATATTTTTTTTTTTCAAAATTACATCCATTATATTTAATCTTGAATTCTACTTCTGTAGCTGGGTATACATGTATTTTACAATGTACTAATAGAGTCTCCTGAATGTCTGGAATAAATCTATGCCTTCAGGACAGTGTAATGTTATCAGGACACCATGTTGGCTTCCCCTGTAGGAGACATCAAAGGGATCTCATTTATTTTATAATGATTTATCTCATGAACGAATCAGCATTTCAGAGGAACAATACGGTACTTTAGATAAAAGTGTAAATCCGCCTATTTTTGTATGTACAAATACAGCAACCATGATTCCACAAATGTAAAGGTGGCTCCAGACATAAGATAGCAGACAGAATCCAAACTCCTGACGATAGATATTTGCATAGATATATACCTTCAGGTGATAAAAGTGTGCACATCTCTCATGCATTAAGTAAATGTTTAGTCTGTGGAACAATTGCAATTCTAATTAAACCTGCCAGGGCCAATTAACCATCCCCTGAATATCATTACAAGGGTGTTGCCTACATTGCTCACCTTGTCCAATACTAGCTGGATGTAGTGATAAACTCATGTCTATGGGGTCCTACAGACACCATGGTTGGCTATCGCATGTGTCTGAGGTGCACTTTCCCCGCCACTCTCTGTAGGCTGATATTCAAAGAGACACCCAGTGCTTTATTGTGATTAGAAAAACTCTGGTCATCATAAATGTATGAACATGGTTATTTAACACCTTCAGATTCAGCATTCCTCTACAGTATATGATTAACTTTAAACAACCCATAGATTTAATGATCAAATAAAAACCCCAGACGAGACGCTTCTAAGAGCTGCTATATAAGAGAGGCTTAATTTAATAAAGAGGGTTGTGTGAGTATCACCCAGTCTCAGGTTTCCCATTGATGAGTACAATTTTTTTCTTTACATTTTAGACTGGGGGGTCTCGAGATTTTGCACTTTTAAAGGGTGGCACAACTGAAAAGAGGTTGAGAGACACCATTAGAAGACATTACATCAAATACTCAAGTGTTTACTTTGTCCCTTTTATCTCTACAAAAAGGAAAAATTTTATTCAAAAACAGATATTGTTAAAAACAGATTTCCTCATATATCAGATATATACAAAATATCATGGTCAAAAATATAGCTATTATGACGTGTCCTATGAACTGCCAATTCTAAGCGTTTCGCGGACTGGTGTACCCAGTCATTGCTTCTACAGGAAAATAGTAGGCTGTCAGTTCATCTTATATAAGCTTCAGAAGAATAAAGAAAGAAGAATACAAGTCCCCATTCTATACAATCAATATTGACATATGCAAAGTAGCACCATACATCTGTCACTTGTATAGATGCTTACCACAATTCAGAACCATCATCAGTTACGCATTGGTCCAGACAGGCGTATCCCCGGAAAATATAGATCCATAAGCCCTACCCATCACCCATAGAGGGCAGTAGACACCCACCCCTGGGGACAGGTGTATTTTATCTCTGTCACAAGAACCAAGACTTCCAATTTCCCAGTTATATTATATTTTAATTAACTGCAATTTATCTGGTTCAACTTACCATTTATGGATAACTGAGTAAAAACAGTGGTGATGAGGTGTTGAATAGTAGGAAAATGATGGATACATGGAGATAATAACAGGCACTTTTTGGTTCCTGTTAATAGACAGGACTTTCATTTTCATTGTGGCTGAATGTTCCCTTTGAGATGGTTGTACATTGGAAAGTCTCATTACTTCTGAAGACTTTCTGTAATGTCTTTTAGCTAAATATATAAATATCATATGCAGAGCAAGTAGAGGTGAGTATCCCATTATTTCTTATAGACTGTATAGTGCTGAGATGAAAATCCACAAACATAGATGTTTCTCTTTTTATATATTGTGCACTACAATTTACCAGTTTGCCTGCTAAGCCATGGCATGTCAAAAAAAAAAAAAAAAATTGATTTCTCTACAATTTTTGGGTCCATTCTAACCACTGTTAGAATTTTTAGATAGAAATAGTAAAATGTTTACCTGTTCTGCCATTAACTTCAGATTAGTTCCCTTGTAAATAAAACACATTAATAGCGGAAAAAACTCCTTTTTTCACAAAAAAGTAAATGGCAAGTATATCAAGAATACAAACATGTTATGCGTTCAATATGTGTGTTTTACCTTAAAGAGGTTGTAAACCCACTTTGTTTACATTTACCTATAGGTAAGCCTACATTAAGGCTTACCTATAGGTGCTATAAATATCTCCTAAACTTGCACCGTTTAGGAGATATTTATTTACATTGCATGCAGCCAATGACGTCATCGGCACATGCTCTCTGAAGGAACGGCCACCCGTGCCATTCCTTCATATCCCAGTGCCGTGAATGGGAGTGATGTAATCGCGCCCCCGGCCAATCAGATGGCCGGAGGATGAGATCCAGGAAGCAGGACGGCCTAACATGTCGGCCATCCTGTCGGCGCTGAGGGGGCTTCATATTTAGTTAAGTACTTCATAATGACCTAGTATGTGATGCATTACAAGCTCATTATGCCTTTGTCTTTACAGGTTTTTTTATTTTCACATTTTTTTAAGCGGGTTTACTTTCTCTTTAACTGTTTGCAAATATTAATTGTACATGTAAAAAATAAAGTTTAAAATGTTTGTTATCCTTGTTTGATTCCATCCCTAAGATCTGACCTTCATCTTTTCCAAATGTAGAACCCACTACATGGTCATCTGCTATAGTGTCAGCTCTCTTACCAGTACCCTCTTCTACTTGGTTCTGCGTAGATATTTCCTCTTTATCTGTAGAGCCCTCTTCACCTTGGTTCTTTTGAGTAAGTCCAATTTTATTTCCAGAACCCTTTTGCCCTCGGTCCCTTTTAATAAAGTGGTTCTATAGGTGGAAGTTTTTTTTTTTTTTTTAATCTTAATGCATTCTATGCAAAACCTTCTGCGTGCAGCAGCCCCCCTTAGCCCCCCCCCCCTCAGCCCGCTAATACTTACCTGAGCCCATCTCAATCCAGGGATGTTGCACGAGAGCCTCGGTCTCTCTCTCCTCATTGGCAGAGACAGCAGAGGGCACCATTGGCTCTCGCTGCTGTCAATCAAAGTCAGTGAGCCAAAGAGAATAGAGAGGGGAGGGGCCAAGCCACGGCTCTGTGTCTGAATGGACACACAGGGATGTGGCTTGGCTCAGGTGCCCCCCATAGCAAGCTGCTTGCTGTGGGGGCACTCGGCAGGAGGGAGGGGCGGGGAGCACTGGGAGGGGGGACCCGAGAAGAGGAGGATTGGGGCTACTCTGTGTAAAACCACTGCACAGAGCAGGTAAATATAACATGTTTGTTATTTTCTAATTTAAAAAAACAAGATTTTAATATCACTTTGAAACTTTGGGTTCACACTTATGCAATGCTAATGGGTGCAATTCTCATGTGGAATTTTTTGCTGGATTTCATTGTGATTTTGCGTTGTAATTTGTGCTAAAGACAGTGTGATTGTAATGTGAATTTATTTCATTTTTGGATAAGATTCAGTGCAGCTGTGATTTCTGTGAGGGGGGGAATATGTAAAAATCTACACAGAAAAAGCAGTATTCGCACGCATCTGAACACAAGATGCAATTTCAGGTCGGTTTCCATCATTGATGTCTATGAAGAGGAAAATTGCAACTCAGTCAACTTGCACAGAACTCTTTTT
This sequence comes from Pelophylax lessonae, assembly GCF_965119305.1. Lineage (NCBI taxonomy): Eukaryota > Metazoa > Chordata > Amphibia > Anura > Ranidae > Pelophylax > Pelophylax lessonae. The sequence goes on along the minus strand of NC_138777.1, from coordinate 80,033,142 downwards.
TGGCTGCATCGCATTCACATAGCATTTGCAACGCATAGATGTGAACGACCGTCATTGAACACAATGTGTTTTCGGATGACATGCAAATCTAGGCTTTTTGTAACACATCAAATTCGCAACAAATTTGCATCAGTGTAAACTGGTAGTAAGTCTAATTATTTATCCTGAACCTTGATTTGAAAACAAGAAAAGAGTTGTTATTTTGGAATTCAGTATTCTGCTCGAAACCTAATTTTGCTACTCTGAATCAGCAATTACTGTCCTAGTAAATTAAGTGTCAGCAAACACTAAAGCTGGCCATTTTCGATCAGCCAACAAACAAAAAGCCCATCCTTACCGGGCTCCCTGATTGCACGAGAGAGCCTGGTAAAGCCTGTTCCACTGCCTGTAAAAGTAATCCAGCGGCTTCTTAGCTGTTAGGATTACTTTTACATCAATGGGAATCAATGTCAGAAGAAAATGATGTCTCAATCATTGCTGAAACTGCAGTGATGACCAAGATATCACCCTTCAAGTGATGTACCAGTACATGGCTGGACAGGAAGTAGTTAATACTAGTGATGTCGCGAACCTAAAATTTGCCATAGACTTCCGCCATAGACTTCAATAGGCAAGCGAATTTTAAAACCCACAGGGACTCTTTCTGGCCACAATAGTGATGGAAAAGTTGTTTCAAGGGGACTAACACCTGGACTGTGGCATGCCGGAGGGGGATCCATGGCAAAACTCCCATGGAAAATTACGTAGTTGACGCAGAGTCGGGTTTTATTCCATAAAGGGCACAAATCACCTAACATTCCTAAATTGTTTGGAATAACATGCTTTAAAACATCCAGAGTGTGTATACGATCAGGTATGATGTTGTATCGATCAGGTAGTGTAAGGGTTACGCCCGCTTCACAGAGACAGACCAAACTCCCCGTTTAACGCACCGCAAACAACCGCAAACAGACCAGAACCGACCAAAATGGGACAGGAACTGGGCTTTAAGGGTTAGGGTTAGGTTTAGTGTTAGGGGCTAGGGTTAGGGTTACGGTGAGATACTTAGGGTTAGAGTTAGTAACCCTACCCCTACGTCTCTATCCCTAACCGTCTAACCCTAAGCACTAAAAATAACCCTAGCCCTAGCCCTAACCCTAATTCTAATTTCTCTGTCGCTCATTGACAGACGCAGTCCTCTTGATTAATATCAAATCGGGTTATACTGCCCTCTACAGGAGTAGGACACTAGGCAGAAGGAAAACGTTCTGGCCACACCTTAGGGGCAGTCCCAGAGGGTATATCCTCTCTCTCCCGGCTACAGGATGTCAGTTTTTTCTGTCTAGTTAGGAGTAAGGACCTAAGTTCCTTGCTGGGATCTTGGTCCTGGCAAGATTTTTTTTAGAAAATTTTTTTAGGCAGCTTTTTTCTCCAGTTGTTCCTGTGAGATCTTCAAGCAAGTATGCTGAAACTGGGCGACGGGCTGGATGTTAGGATCTAGTGGTCACCCCAGTCAGCCTACGAGCGCGTGCAGGCCCTAGCTCTGCGTTGGGTCGGCCGCGACATAGTCCCACTGGACGGGGACTGACCCTGCGAGTTAAACGTCTCGCCTGGACGCCGACGACCAGTTGGAAACTGAGTCACGGCGTCCGTATTGGTCGACAGCCCCCCCACCTCGGTGAAGAGGGGTTCTGTCAGGAGTTGGCGCCTGCCTGTTTCGGTATGTTGAGTAAAATGTTCCCCCTCTCCCCCTGTCGGGTTTGTGGGTGGACGCGGGCCCCTCCCTGGGATGACCGGACCTTCATAATCCTGGATCCCCCCTCTATCCTATAACAGGTGTCACAGATCCCCCTCTTGAGGGTGATATAGTGAATAGGAACCAGAAGGCTTGGTTTGGAGCTGACAATCGGAAGTCACTGTATGAGGGGCACTGTAAGGGACCATGACTGAAGTCAGTGGCTGGCATTACTGTTAGGATGGCCATGTAAGAGGGTGATAGCATCTTACCTGATACATAAGGTGCAATACAGGCCGATGCCTGAGCCTGGACTACCGCCATCCTCCCGCAGGCCGCCATCCTCCCGCAGGCCGCCATCCTCCCACAGGCCGTACACCTCCCGCAGGCCGCACAGGCCGATGACTACCTTCCACAGGCCGCTGCTATCTTGCCACAAGCCGCTGCCATCCTCCACAGGCCGCCGCCATTTTCCTGCAGGTCGCGCGGGGCCGCCATCTTGGCGTAGCCTCGTGTCTCCAGCATGGGGGCGGCAATGTTTGAGATGACCAAACACCTCGAGGAGTAATTGGGAGGCGCCGGAAGGCGTGTAAAGGGGTGGAGCCGCCTCCTTTACCCGGGAAAGCAAGCCAAAGACTTCCTGTCTGTAACAGACAGTGCTGGGAGCAGGTTGATAGAAACTTCTGTGCATCAGGTGGTGAGCCTTGGGGTCTCTCTCTCTCTCTCTCTCTCTGTGGGGTCCAAGCAGGTAACACTGAGGGGCGCTGTTGCGCTGGGGGACTAAGAAAGAAAAAAAAAAAAAAGTTTTTTTCTTTGCAAATATTTTTTTGTTTGCTGGCAAGTGTCTTGTATAATCATGGACCCTGCCACACATGTATCCCCACCTGATCCCCTCGAGGTGGCCGCAGTACCCCACTTGTGATTGATGCATTATCAGCAGTCTTGGAGTCTTTGGTATCCCGGGTGGAGGTAGCCTGTCAGGGACGGGGGTCAAGGAAGCGACCCCCGCCTACCCCTATTTCATCTGACACTTCAGATACGGATTCTGAGCTGGTCACTGCAGCTGCAGGTCCCTCTTCTGGGACTGCTGTCTCAGGTACGGTCTCCTCAGACAGTGAGGAGGACGTTTCTGCCTCCGCCATAGCGCAAGAAGAAGCGTTAGTGAACGCACTAGTCATGTCTGTCTGGGAAACCTTTAAGTCTTGAGGTTACACCGGCAGAGGTAGATGACACTGAAATTCCCTTTGGTACCAGCAAGCCTACCAAAATGGCGAAGGTTTTTCCCTTGCCCAAATGTTTTGGTAACCTAATTAAGGAAGAATGGGATCGTCCAAAACGAACCCTTGCTATTTCCAAACGCATTGCTAGGCGCTATCCGTTTGAGGAATCCCTCCTTAAGTAATGGACGGTACCACCAGTGGTGGACCCACCAATTTCCAGACTAAATAAAGCCACTGTTATCCCATTGGAGGACGCTCCGTCCTTTAGGGATCCGGTGGATCGAAAAGTGGAAGCCGAATCCCGCTCCATTTTTTCCCTGATAGGGTCAACATTTAGGCCAGTGATTGCTATTGGTTTAGTTTCACAAACATTGACAGAATGGACCAAATTGTTACGCCGTGACATAAAGGGGAGAAGTATCCCCCCGGCAGTATCAGATTTGCTGGAGCAGATTATACAAGGGCTACAGTTCATCTGTGACGCCACCCTGGACGCCACTCCCTTGCTAGGGCGTGCATCTGTTTCAGCAGTGGTCCTCAGACGCGTATTATGGTTAAAGTGCTGGTCGGCTGATCAAGGTTCTAAAAAGACTTTGGCTAATCTTCCTTTTCAGGGGGATCGCCTGTTTGGGGCCACCTTGGATGAGATTATAAAGGATCTCACTGGGGGTAAGAGCACTTTTTTACCACAGACAGCTAAAAGTAAGGGACCTCGTAACAGGCGAGGACCTTCCTTTTCCGCTCATAAGAAGTTTGTTCGCTCCGCTGGGGCGGGCGATAAGGGGAAGTCCTCCAAAGCCCCTTCAGGGGGTTTCAGAGGGCGCTGGTCGGGAAAACAAAAGCCTGACTCAGCCAAACCTGAAGATAAGACAGCCTGAAGGTGCGCCCCCACCCATCTCTGGGGTGGGGGGACGTCTTCACCGGTTTCCGGATCCATGGCTTTCCAGAATCCCGGACAAAGGGGTTTGCGAGGTCATGCGGTCGGGATACAAAATCAAGTTTCGATCACTTCTACCGGTGCGATTCTTCCCTTCCAACATTCGACTATCCCCGGATCGCTTAAAAGCTTTGCGGGGAGCAGTAATAGACTTGATGCAACAGGGAGCGGCAGTTCCCGCTCCTTGAGCAGACCGTTTTCTTCACTTTTGCAAAAGATCATTCCTAGTTCCCACCAGGAGATTGAACTATCTGGTCCTGGGACTGATGGTGGCCTTCTTAGAGGCAGTACCGTATGCCCAGTCGCATACCTGAATTCCCCAAAAGGAGATTCTTTTCAGATGGAATCGGAATCCCGATTCTCTGGAAATCGGATCCGGTTGAGCGAGCGGACCAGAGAGTCTCTGGTCTGGTAGCTTCGGTCTCCGATGCTCAGCCAGGGGAAGTCATTTCTTCCGACAGAATCCAGGTTACCGATAAATGTATTGGAACTGAGAGCGATCAGACTTTGTCTGATTTTCTGGACCGAGTAGCTTCAGGGCAACCCGGTTTGGATTCAGTTGGACAAGGCCACGGCCGTGGCTTATGTCAATCACCAAGGGGGCACCAAGAGTGCCCTGGCGGCCATAGAGGTGGCCAGCATTCTTCATTGGGAGGAACGGTTTGTTCCGGCTCTCCCCGCAGTATGCACTCCGGGAGTGGAAAATCGGCGGTGGAAAATCGGCAGACAGATTATGTCAGCCGTTGGATTCTGGATCAAGGGATATGGCCTTTTCATCCATAGATATTTCACCAGCGGTGCCTTCATTGGGGCACCCTGGAGGTGGATCTGTTGGCAGCTCGGCTCAACAGGAAGGCGCGGAGTTTTGTACCCTCTCCCGAGATCCGCGAACGAACACAGCAGATGCGCTGGTCGCCCCGTGGGGACAGTATCAGCTACTGTATGTCTTCCCTCCTCTCAAGTTGCTGCTGAAGCTTCTTTGCAGGATAGAGGTGGAAGGAATTCCAGTTATCCTGGTAGTTCCGGACTGACCTCGTCAACCCGAGTACGCCGACTTCGTCAGGCTGGTCGCGGACGCTCCCTAGAGACTTCCTCTCAGGGAGGATCTGCGGTCTCAGGGACCGATCTTCCATCCTGCTTTACAATCGCTGGCTTTAATGGCCTGGCTATTGAGACTCAGGTACTGAAGGACAAGGGATTGTCAGCTTCAGTTATTCATACTCTAATTAAAGCAAGGAACGCGACTTCTAGAAAAGTCTATCATCGCACATGGAGGTCTTATATTGCGTGGTGTGAATCCTTTGGATTTCCTCCACGGGCCTATTCGGTGACCCGAATCTTGGCTTTTCTGCAACAAGGAGTTGAGCAGAAGCTGGCCTTGAGTACTATCAAGGGTCAGGTTTTAGCGTTAGCAATTTTCTTTCAGAAACCTTTGGCGACCCATTCCTTGGTGCGGAATTTCATCCAGGGGGTGCGGCACTTGGCTCCGCCAGTGCGCGCGCCCTTACCGCCCTGGGATCTTAATTTTAGTGTTGTCGGTTCTTCAGAAACCTCCCTTTGAAAATATCAGGGAGATTCCCTTGCTTACTTTATCCCAGAAGGTGGCCTTCTTGGTGGCCATTACTTCTGCACGCAGGGTGTCAGAACTGACCGCATTATCTTGTCGTTCCCCATATCTGGTGGTTCATAGGGATAAGGTTGTTCTTCGTCCGAATCCATCCTTCCTTCCTAAGGTGGTTTCAGAGTTTCATCTGAATGAGGACATTGTATTGCCTTCCCTATGTCCTAAGCCCAGTCATCCTCGGGAGTTTGCGTTACATTCCTTGGATGTGGTTCGGGCAATCAGGGTATACCTGAAAACTACGGACTCGTTTCGTAAAACGGATTCACTTTTTGTGATCACGGATGGCCCCAAAAAGGGGTTGCCTGCATCTGCCGCGACTATCTCCAAATGGATCAGACAGACGGTGGTACAGGCTTATTCTATTAAGGGTCAGAATCCTCCGTTCCCTGTTAAGGCGCACTCCACTCGGGCGCTTAGTGCTTCCTGGGCCTTCCGCCATCAGGCGTCAGTGGTCCAGGTTTGCAAGGCGGCTACCTGGTCGTCGGTTCATACCTTTACAAGATTTTATAAAGTTGATGTGATGGCATCGGCGGATGCCTCTTTTGGCCGCAAGGTTCTGCAGGCCGCAATTTGAGGTGACCGTTGGTCTACCTAGAGGGTTTTTTTCAGTTGGATTTTCAGTTGAGTCTCATCCTTTTGGTTTGATGAGCCTTTAAGACTTCTAGTCGGCACTGGTTGGGCCTTCTGGATTTAAATTTTGATTTCTGTTATCCCACCCCTTATTTGTGGCACTGCTTTGGGACGTCCCGATTTGATATTAATCAAGAGGACTGCGTCTGTCAATGAGCGACAGAGAAAAATGGATTTTTGTAAAATCTTACCGTAAAATCCTTTTCTCTTAAGCTCATTGACAGACGCAGTACCCGCCCCTCTACTTTTGAGTTGGGTTGGGTTAAATTCTCTGACACTGCTTTGTGACATAACTGACATCCTGTAGCAGGGAAAGAGAGGATATACCCTCTGGGACTGCCCCTAAGGTGTGGCCAGAACGTTTTCCTTCTGCCTAGTGTCCTACTCCTGTAGAGGGCAGTATAACCCGATTTGATATTAATCAAGAGGACTGCTTCTGTCAATGAGCTTAAGAGAAAAGGATTTTACGGTAAGATTTTACAAAAATCCATTTTTTTTCTGGTTCTGGACATGCTACAGAGCTGAAACTTCACAGGTACACTTTTTAGACCCCCAGACACTGAATCACACAAAAAAAGTTCTTAAAAATTGTCATTTTTTGATAGAGAGCCAATTATTGGAAACATTTAAAAAAAATAAAAATAAAAAAAAAATAATAATTTCTTTGGATTTAGCGTCTGATGGGTCTAAAAAGTGTACCTGTGAAGTTTCAGCTCTGTAGCATGTCCGGAACCAGAAAAAAATTACCAATTAGGGTTAGGGCTAGGGTTAGGATTATTTTTATGGCTAGGCTAAGAGGAGTAGGGTTAAGGTTAGAGGGTTATGGTTAGAGGGTTAGGGTTAGGTTTAGTGTTAGGGGATAGGGTTAGGGTTACAGTGAGATACTTAGGGTTAGAGTAAGTAGCCCTACCCCTACACCTCTAACCCTAACCCTCTAACCCTAAGCACTAAAAATAACCCTAACCCTAGCCCTAACCCTTACCCTAGCCCTAACCCTAATTCTAATTTTTTTTCTGGTTCTGGACATGCTACAGAGCTGAAACTTCACAGGTACACTTTTTAGACCCCCCAGACAATAAATCCAAATAATTTTTTTTTTTTTAAGTTTTTCAATAATTGGCTCTCTATCAAAAATGACAATTTTTAAGAACTTTTTTTTTTTTTTTTGTGATTCAGTGTCTGGGGAGGTCTAAAAAGTGTACCTGTGAATTTTCAGCTCTGTAGCATGTCCAGAACCAGAAAAAAAAGATAATTTTCAGTAGAGCAGGGATGGTGGGAACCCCTTTTACACCTATATGATCTTTTTTTTCTGGTTCTGGACATGCTACAGAGCTGAAACTTCACAGGTATGCTTTTTAGACCCCCCCAGACACTAATCCAAAAAAAGTCATGCCTGCCACCGTATATATCAGTGGTGGGTGGGCAATGGCACTGCAGTGGGCACAGTACACTCTGTGGACCTGACAGTCACTGGCACCCAGGCAACTGCAATTATAAAAAATATATATATTTTTAATTTGCAAGCTGCTGTGCCACCGTATATATATCAGTGGTGGGTGGGCACGCAGTGGCACTGCAGTGGGCACAGTACACTCTGTGGACCTGACAGTCACTGGCAGCCCAGGCAACTGCAATAATAAAAAATATTTTTTTTTTTTCAATTTGCAACAAGATGCTGTGCCACCGTATATATATCAGTGGTGGGCAGTGCACTGCAGTGGGTACAGTACACTCTGTGGACCTGACACAGCACTCACTGCAATTATGACAGAGGAAAAAAAAATATTTTTTAAAATGCAAGGTACTGTGCCACCCGAAATGAGTGTGGTGTGCACACAGTACAGTCTGTGGTGGGTCTGTGGCCTCTCACACACAGCGGGCAGGTGACTGCAGTGCACAATAGATATATATATATATATATATATATATAAATACTCAAATACCAGCCCTAAACAGGGCTTTTTGGGAACTATATATATATATATATATATATATATATATATATGTATATATATGTATATGTATATATATGTATATATATGTATATATATGTATATATATATATATGTGTGTATATATATATGTATATATATGTATATGTATATATATGTATATGTGTATATGTGTATATATATATATATATGTATATGTATATGTATATGTATATATGTATATATATATGTATATATATGTATATATATATGTATATATATATATGTATATATATATCCAAAAAAAACCTCAAATACCAGCCCTAGGAAGGGCTTTTTGGGGTGCTGTCTTTACAGCAGGAGTGTACCAAGAACACTGGCTAACTGTCCCTAGCTATAAAAGCAGCAGCAGCACTTTCACTGCTCTCAGTAACACACTGCTTCAGAAATGATCCAAAAGATGGATGCTGCCCTTGCTTATTTATAGGAGGTGGGAGGGTGTGGGAGGGAAGTATGCTGATTGGCCTGGAATGTGTCTGCTGACTGTGAGGTTCAGGGTCAAAGTTTGCCTCAATGATGATGTATAGGAGGCGGACCGAACATCGCATATGTTCGCCCGCAGTGGCGAAAGCGAACATGCTAAGTTCGCCGGGAACTGTCCGCCAGCGAACAGTTCGGTACATCACTAGTTAATACTAGACATGCTACTATGTAACCTACATTGTCACAGTCCTGAGTGCAAATGGTGGTTTCACCTGTGGGTGACATTGTAGAGTATCAATAAAAGATGAGTCGTTATTTGCAGAGTAAAATAATGATTATTTAATGCTGAAAAAGGTTTGTAAGTATTAATTACTCACGTATTAATTACTCACGTGATCGCGCCTAGGTATTCTTTTTTTTTTTTTTAACTTCAACTTTATTGAATAAACAGGTCATACAAAAGCAAAACAGAACACTCGTATTAGATAGCATCACAGACACAGTCTAGAGATACAATACCAGTGAAACTCCATAATCAGAAGCAAGGAAAATTAGTGTTAAATGAGCACATCTCAATGCATAATGACATTATAGGAAAAGGAGCAAACAACAGGGGGAAGTAGACCAAAAGGGAGTCAGATAATTGGAACACAAAACACAGAGACCTTGTCAGATTGTAAACATTACCCATGAGTAATCATTGAGAAAGCAGCCATCATATCGAGAAGGTCTCGGATATGGTATACGGCGCCAGGGATAGGTCCTCCATGCTCACACGCTCCTCCATTTACACAATATGGGAGAGCTAAGGCTCCTCGGTAGCACAAGTGTCAACCATATCAACCCAGTCACCCAAAATTTTTTGAAACTTATCCGGGCAACCCCTGGCTTCATACGTCAATTTATACAATGGAAGAACTTGATTAATTTATATTTTTCCAGAAATTCAAAGATAGGCTGGTAGTGCCGATCTACTGCATCACAATTGCTTTCCTGGCATAAGAGTAAAAACCTCAAATTGTTTCTGACTAGAACGCAGGCCTATATCTTCCAAGATACCAAGGAGGCACCATTTGGGGTTGCACACATTAGGGAGGTCAAAGTGTGTAGATACAAAATGAGTAACCTGAGACCAGAAGGGCCTGATTGTATCACAGCCCCACAACATATGAAGCAAATCGCCCGTTACTGTACCGCACTTATGACAGTCTGGAGTGGTCCTATGCCTCATGAGGAACAGTCTATGGGGGGTATAATATGTTTGATTGAAAAACCGCAACTGTATCAATCTGTCTCTAGCAAATGTAACAGCTGTGAAATACGTATTAAGCAGTTCTTCCCAATCATCCTCCGATAAATCCGGAATATCTTTCACCCACCCGGCTCGAATGGCCTCCAGTCGTGAGGGCACACCACGGATCAGAATGCTATAATATGAGCTGATCAGTTTAGTATGGACATCACACAACAATTCTTTTTCTAGCAAGGAATTAGCAAGCGACACCGGGGCTGCACCAAACTGCAACGTAATTGCAAGTATCGGTAGTGCCAAGAGCCAGGCGCCTGAAAGTCCAGCTGAAACTGCCGGAATGTTTTGAAGACTCCATCGGAGAACAACTGATGGGCATATTTAAGACCCCTGCCTGCCCATGCAGTAGCATCCTGGGAATCACAAAAGTGAGGAAGACTGGGATTACACCATGAATGTTGATTAGGTGAAAACAGCACCTCAGGTTCCGGCAAAGGGAGCCACGGATCGGCGGTAAATAAGATTTGTCAGTGTCTCATAAGAGGACATCACCGCCGCCTCAGTGGCCGTGGCCACATTGCCCCTCTGAGGGAAGAGCCACCCATTGGCATGCAGCAATTGCGCAGCATAATAATAAAGGCGCAGGTTGGGCAAGGCCAGGCCTCCAAGAGATACTGGCTGTTGGAGTGTGTTAATCGAAAGCCTGGGCATCTTAGGGTACCATAGAAATGCAGAGATAAGAGAATCCACTTCCTTAAAGAACTGGTTCGGGATGAAAAGAAGGCAATTCGCAAGGATATATAAGAATTTGGGGAGCATAATAATTTTAAACAAGTTTACCCTCCCGGTCAGAGACAGCGGCAGATGCTTCCAGCGCTCCACTTTAGATTTAAACAGGTTCAGGCAAGGAAGAACATTATTAGATGCATACATAGAGAGAGGCTGCTGCACCACAACGCCCATATAACGGAAGGACATAGTAACCCGTAAAGGGAATACGACGGGTAGTGAGAGGGGAACATCCGGGTCCACCGTGAAAAGACTGGACTTAGACCAGTTGACCTTAAAACCTGAGAAGGCCCCAAGGTCTTGAATAAGACCCAGGACCTTCATCAGGGTGTTGAACAGATCCGATAAATAGAGCAACATGTCATCGGCATAAAGTGACACACGTTCCTCCAGACTGCCTATGCACATTCCTCGGATCTCCGTCGAATTACGGAGGAGCTGAGCCAGAGGTTCTATTGCGAAAAAGGAGTGGGGATAAAGGACAGCCCTGCCATGTACCCCTATGTATGTGCCGCGACTGCGACACCGAGCCATTCACCCGGATACGAGCCAGCAGTTGGTCATAGAGAATCCTTACCCAGGTGAGGAACACCTTACCAAAACCAAACTTCTCCAGTGCATAGAACAAGTACGGCCACTCGACTGAGTCAAACGCTTTCTGCGTATCAAGCGACAACACCACTATAGGCAGGGGAGAAGAGGACGGGACCTGTAAGTTGGTAAATAAACGATGAATATTAGAGTACGCGGAGCGTCCTGGAATAAAGCCCGTTTGGTCCACCCCCACTATGGTTCTAACCACCTTATTGAGGAGCAAAGCAAGAATTTTGGATACAATTTTGAGTTCCACATTGATTAAAGATATTGGGCAATAAGAATCACAAAACTTTAAATCTTTATGTGGTTTGGGGATCAACACTATAAGGTCTTCAGGTAACGACTCAGGCAAACGACCCACGTCGTATATGTGTAGCACTGACCCCTGAAAGGGCTGCCGGTTTGATCTGGGCCTGCACTCTACCAATAAACCCCACTAACTTGGATCAATCCCCTTGGCACAGCTGTGATGCAATGCAATACAATACAATGTAAGATAGTACAAAATACCTGTATTGTCACTCCAGGATAAGACAACAGCACAATGGATTTCAATATAAGCAATTAAACAGAAACAGTATACATATATGTATCGTGGGGATTTGCTCGGTGGCGGGTATGGATGACCCCTTTGAGGGGTGCGTTTACACAGGGAGATAGCCGAGAAGTGGTTGCAAACAACAGTTTGATTTATTCATGCAATTTTCTTCACACAAGTGCAAGCGTCAAAACATCAAAATAAAATAAAACACAAAATAAATCCTTGCCACTGTGGGCGGCTACCTTCTCACACACAGGAACCTACCTAGGGAGTCTGTCTCCAACCTACTGTTGGGCAAACTTTGCTGATCCTACAGCAGACACTCAATAGTCCATTTATTTTCTCTTCACACAACAGATGTCCATTGAACATGTCCCTTTTCCTCTTCACATAGAACACATTCCTTTGTTTTTTTGTCTCTTCACATAGACACCATTCCTTTGCTTGTCTCTTTACATAGCAACCATTCCTTTATTTCTTCCACATAGAAACAATCCCAGACCTCACCTTGAGTAGTCTTCACACGTTTTACCCTCCTCAGCGCACATCACTTCAGGAGGTCTTCTCCCATGCTCACACAGCGTCGGGAGGCACACATCTGACTGCCCTCCTCTACCCACACGGCGTCAGGAGGCAGCAATCCTACTCCCAGGCTCACACAGCGTCGGGAGGCACACATCTGACTGTCCTCCTCTCCCCAGCTCACACAGCGTCAGGAGGCAGCAATCCATAGACTTCCTTTGGACAAATTATAGAGGCCTTAACTTCCAAGTTCCAAACAGCTGAAGGCCTTTCAACTTCCTTAAGCCGTCCTGGCTACCTTTCCTGCTGCCTTTGCAGCCGACACCCTATAGTAATTGGTGAATTTTCTAAACCAGGTGGAAATGTATCTCCTGTCTGTGACTACATCCACAGATTTACCTGACTTCCTGTCACAATATGTATATACCTGGGAGCTCCCCCTACTTTATAAGCTATGTGTGAGATCTCACTTTTTGGAGTACTTAGACCTGGATCTTCTTTTCTTCGCTAGCTAAAGTGGCTCCTTGTGATTTGTAATCCACAGTTTTGGTGAATTAAATTGATGTGAAAATGCTTCTGGGGTAGCTGTAACAACTATTTTAACATTTCCTGAGACATCAAGGTAAATAGGCTTCAAACCTTCTCAGTATCAGTTGCTCTGCTCCTTTGTGGGACTATAATTTCCAGTGAGGCCTGTATATGAGTCTAACTGCATGTGAGATTTAACAAACTCTGGGCCGCGACCCGCTCACCCACTGGATAGAGGCTCTGTGTGGCGACTTGAAACTTGCTTCTCCGTCAGCTGGGCCAAACGCTCCGTTCAGCCCCACTGGGTGGATCCCGTCCTCCGATGCTCGGATGAGTGTCTCTGGGTCTCTGCAATCTGGCCACCGTCTCCCCACAGGTCCTCTCAGGCAGGCCACATGATTCCAAGAGACCTAAAATGGCTGCTGCGGCTCCTTTTATCCCCTACCCAGCATGCCCTGCACAAGAAGGTGTTCATGGGTAGGTCACCAAACCTCCCAAAACCAACAGTCACTTCCTGTCTAGTCTTTTGTGCTTCTTTCAGGAAAAACATATCTGCATTACCAGTATTTGGTCACTAGATGGCTCCAACTACTCAAACATAGCAATGTCCATAGACGTTTTATTAAAGTATACAAACACACATCAACATGGGAGAATATCAGCGCTACACACTCCCCCCTACTTTATCTTTTTGGTCCTCCAAAGAGGTTCAAATTGCTAGCTCTATCTTTTATTTTAGCCTCTATATGGTCATACAATACAGACAGAGGAGCTTCCCACCAGTTGTCATATGATGGGAAGCTATCCTGTGCACTCACACCTGAAACTACCGTGTCTGGTACAGATGTGCCAAGGGGTGAGGTGGGGCTGTCCCTTATTGAATCAAGTAGAAGGACCAGGCAGTTCAAGGTTTCTTTTGCTGACAAACTGAGATGCTTCAGAGCATTCGCCCAATGTATCATAAGTCAGTCTGCGTGGTGGGCGAATGTCTCTCTTTGCTCTTTGCACTTTCGGAGTGTCCATTCCTTTTTGACAAATGTCATCATCCCTCCTCCCAGTGACTAAAGAGAGTAAATAAGATTACTGGGCTCTTTTGCAGGATGAGTTGCCGGCACAAATTCTGGGGCCTCTGCCCTGAGAGTTCCGTTATTATCCTCCTCTACTTCTGAAGAGATATCAGCATCTGTTTCTGAAGCTTCCGGAGGCCACAGCCAACTCATCTTCACTTCCTCATCTTCATCTTCATCTGTAGAGGGTACAAGCTGAGACCTGGTTATTGGCCTACACACATCAGTGAATGTGGATGGGGATTCCCCCTCTGTGCTTATCCTGACTGCCTCTGTGGGAGGTAAAAGGTGGTTCTGATGCCAGGTTTTTACTGGCCCAGTGTTTCCTTCTGGCTTGATTGCATACACTGGGAGCCCTGGTAGCTTCCTACACACAACATAAGGCTGTGATCTCCAACGATCCGCCAACTTATGCTTGCCCGGGATGCCTAGATTTTTTAGCAGAACCCGGTCACCTGGTTGAAGATCCTGAATTCTTACTTTCAGGTCGATGTTCCTCTTGTTCCTGTTCTCTCTGGAGTTCGAGGTGGCTTGAGCCTGCTCGTAAGCTATCTTCAGGCTCCTCCGCAGCCTGTCCACATACCCTCTATAAGAGGTCTCCGATGTGTGATCCAAGGAGGAACCAAAAGCCAGGTCCACTGTTAATCGGGCTTCACGGCCAAACCTTAATCTGTAAGGGGAATACCCAGTGGCGTCACTTTTGGTAATGTTGTAGGCATGAACCAGTGCAGTAATGTGTCTACTCCAATGGGGTTTCTGTTCTGCAGTCAACGTCCCCAACATATTCAGGAGAGTCCTGTTGAACCTTTCCGGTTGAGGGTCTCCTTGTGGGCGATAAGGAGTAGTCCTGGACTTTTGTATGCCTAGTAGATCCATCAGTCTCTTTATCAATTTGCTCTCAAAGTCCCTTCCTTGGTCCGAATGTATCAGTTGAGGTAAGCCATAATGTACGAAGAATTTCTCCACGAGAGTCTTTGCTACCGTGGTTGCTTGCTGGTCTCTAGTAGAAAATGCTTGTGCATAACGGGTAAAGTGATCTGTTACCACCAAGATGTCCAGGTCCATTGGTCCCTGGCAGACCAGGTCCATTGGTCCCTGGCTCTCCAAATGGCCCATTGGGGCAGCCCTCTGGGGCAATGTCTTTCGTTGTATGCACCTGAGGCAGGAATGACAGTAACTCTCCACTTCTTTCCTCATGTGAGGCCAGTAGAACCTGTCCCTTACTAGTTGGAGAGTCCTCTCGGCTCCCAAATGACCATGGTGATCGTGTAAAGCAATCAGTACTCTCTCTCTGTGTTTTCCCGGCAGGAGCAGCTGCCACTTCGCTTCTGGACCATCAGAGGGGCCCCTTCGGTAGACCACCCCTTGGTGCAACAGCAACCGATCCCATTCTTTAAGTAACAGCCGGGCTTCCTTCTTGGGGCTCTTCTGCAGCACATCAGACTGTTGATGTTCCAATGCCTTCAGCACCAGCCCACACAGTGGATCTTCCTTCTGATCTCTCCTGAGATCCTTTCTGGATAGCTTGGGGAGACCCTTCTGTACAACCTGGGAGACGTTGCAATAGCAACTGGGTACTCCCGCTGAGGATACTCCTACTTCTTCGGCTCTGGCCCCACTCTTCCTGTATTGACTTGTCCCTTCCCAAAGGGCCCTTACTCCTTCTGGAGTAAGTTGAGTCCAGTCTTCTGAGAGATTTTGGGGGTCATGAAGCCTTCTTGACAGAGCATCCGCATCTCGGTTACCAACCCCTGGTCTGTACTTCAGGCTGAAGGTAAATGCCTAGAGAGCAGCTAACCACCTGTGACCGGTGGCGTTCAGCTTCGCAGTGGTGAGCAGATATGTGAGGGGGTTGTTGTCCGTTTTAACCACGAATTCAGCACCGTAAAGGTAGTCCTTCAACTTGTCTACCACTGCCCACTTCAGAGCCAGAAATTCAAGCTTGTGAGTCGGATAGTTTCTTTCGGCAGGAGTCAAACTTCTGCTCACATAAGCGATCGGCCGCAGATGCCCTTCATGCTCTTGATAAAGCACTCCTCCCAGTCCTTCACGACTGGCATCCACATGCAACTCCTATGGTTTGGCAGGGTCTGCATAGGTCAAAACCGGGGCAGTGGTAAGGCTCCACTTCAATTGCCTGAAAGCTTCCTCACATTCTGGAGTCCACTGGTCCTGGATGGACTCTTTCTTCCTCCTGGACCCTTCTTTTGGCTTCCTTGACTGATCTGGGCTTACACTAACTTCCTCCTGTTTCTTTAGCAGCTCAGTGAGTGGGTGGGCTATTTTAGCGAACCCTTCCACAAACCTTCTGTAGTACGAGCAGAAGCCTAAGAATGACCTGAGTTCAGTCACGTTGGTGGGCCTGGGCCAAGAAGTGACAGCTTCTAACTTTTTGGGATCGGTTGCCACTCCCTCTTCAGACACAATGTGTCCCAGGTAATTCACTGAGGGCTGGTAGAACCGGCATTTTTCCATAGAGAGTTTCAGACCTTCATCATGAAGTCTCTTCAGGACCTTCTCCAGGCGTTCTTCGTGCTCTTCCAACGTTCTTCCAAACACCATGACGTCATCCAGGTAAACTAGTACTTCAAGTAGGTTCATGTCTTGCGGCATCCGGTTGAATTCAAAGAATCCCACCAGGGTGATAAAAGCGATCTTCTCTTTGTCTTCGGGGCACATGGGGATCTGATAATACCCACTCTTTAAGTCCAACACACTGAACCATTTCTCTCCCGCTAGGCTCTGCAGAGCATCCTCTATCCGAGGTGTGGTGTATTGGTCAGGAATGGTCCTCTGTTTCAGGGTCCTGTAATCTATACATAGGCGTAGGGACCTGTTCTTCTTCCTGACCATCACTATAGGGGAGGCATAAGGACTCCTGGACTCCTGGATAATGCCCATCCTCTTGAGTTTGACCAGTTGCTCCCTCAAATCTTCCAGATCTCCCAATGGGATTTGCCTAACCCTTTCACGAAACGGCTTGTCTTCCTCCAGTCGAATTCGGTGGGTGGCACTCTTTGCCAACTCCACATCAAATTCACTTTTTGAGAAGGCTGCCCTCCATTTCAGAAGTTGAGCTTTAGCTCTTTCTCTCCATGCAGGAGTAAGAGGAGTATTTTTCGGGCAGAATTCTTCTACAGGGATTTCTGCTGCTGGTCCTTCCGTCAAACCATATGCTGCCACTGGAGTTGCTGGGCTGACCTGTCCTAACAGTAGTCTGGCTGGCACCCTCACTGGCACAGCTGCCGCATTGCGGACACTGACTGGAACTTTGCCGTGAGTCCTCTTCAATACCCTGGTGGGCAACACTTCAGAGATAAGCTCTAACCCCTTTTTTCCTCCCTGGCTTGTATTTTCAAGGACAATGAAAGGACCTGTTTTTTCCAGCTTAACTTGACAGAGGCTCTCAGACAGATTACTTCACCCGACTGGACCAACCTCTTTTCCCTATTCAGGAGCCAGATTTTTCCCACTCCCTCTTCAGGAGCCTCTTCCTCTTGTCTAAGGTCTCGGTATGTCTGGGCCAACATTGGATGTATTTTAGTGGGGAGGGTCCCCTTCTGCAGCACAAGCGGTGCAAGTAGCCTCCGCACTAAGTCAGTGTTCGTCCCAATGATGAGGGAATTTTTGTCAGCCCCTGGGGGACGAGGGCACACTATAGCCAATGTGTCGTAAGACTTAGCCTCTCCTGCTGTACTTGGGTTGAAAGTGAGTCTGACCGGCAGTGCCTAATCCCCATATCTCTAGTTCTGTAACAGCAGGTGCTTGAGATGTCTGTCATAGAAATCCCTGTAGAGCAAGGTTACTTGGGCTCCAGTGTCCAGCAGGGCTTTCGTATAAATCCCCTCTACTTGCATGGGGACAATTGGAGAGGGTCCCACTAGCTTGGGGGGAAATCCACTGATTGTAGTACCTTTAGCCTGCTTGGTGGCTTGTACCTTCGCCTTTGGTTTTGGGGGTCTCTTTCTTTTCCATTCTGGCTTGTTGATGACCCCGGCAGTCAGGGGCATATGAGTCAGTGGGGAGTTAGCTATTACAACCGGGCGCCCAGTTGACTCCTTCACTGGGGCCCTCTGAAGTTTTCCCCCGGTTGTTTGGATTTTGTCTCAGTTACTGGGCTTGGGCACATTCGCCTGAGATGTCCTACCCCTCCACATTTGAAGCAGACTCTCTGTGTTTTGTTTCATAGGGCGGTTAATGGTAGGAGTCTCCGGAGCCTTGAGTGGCGGGACTTATTCTGTCTGGTCATCATCCCCAGTATTTCTTTCTGGGTCTGGAACAGCTTCTCCAGTCCAGTCTGACTTAAGGGTAGGTGGTGAACAGGTGAAAGCCATGATCCCTGTTCAACGCTTGCTGCCAGTACATTCAGTTCCTGAGTGTCTGAGGGGACACCTATCTGCTGTATTTTAGCACTTGTGGTGCTAGAAACTTGAAGTTTCCTCTGTTTTTGGTCTCTCTCAATCTCCATTTTATCTGCTTCATTCACTTTCTCAATGAGATCCGGAGTTGAGGGATCTTCCAAATACTGCTTCAATTGTAGCTTGATATAGTCACTCCTCAATCCCGTAGTCACAGATCTCCGGAATTTCCTCTTAACTAGTTCGGCTCCAAAATGCTCTCTGCTTCCTTCTTCCCTTGATGCGAACAGCAGGCGGTCCTTGAGCTCAATGGCCCGAAATAGGAAGTTCTGAGTTGTCTCTCTACTATCCTGTGTCATATTTATCACAGGATGAAACAGCTCAGTGGCATCTTCCTCCTCATAATAGCTTTTCAGTATCCTCTTGAGCTGGTTCAAGGTCAATCCACTCTTCCTCTCCTACATACCCCTGACACTTGAACCTGGGCTGATGGCATGGATTACAGCCTCTCTAATTTCCGATTCCGGATATCCTTTCTGTAGCCCCAATTCTATTTGGTGTAGGAGGCTGGTGTAGGACAGTTTGTCCTTCTGCCCCTTTTCTCCTATCTGGCCATCAATGTGGAAATCCTTCCGGATGGTTACTTCATGCAAGCGGCTCTGGGTGAGTTTCTTCAGCACCTTCCCAGGGTTGGGTGTTATCTGGCTATCTCTCTGGTCCTCCAAAACAACACGTAGCCCATTAATACGTTCAGCTATAATACTGGAGGTCTCTTGAAACTTCTCCTGGATGTCACGGTACTGTCGTTTCAAATCAGCCAGCTGTCGTTCTGCCAGTGATTTAGCAGCAGCCCCTGCTTTCCTGTCTAAAGGTTCTAACTGCTTCTGACTGGGAGAGCGTCCTTCATGCTTGCTGGAATGTGTCAAGTGAAACTCTGTCTTTTCAGACAATTTTATACTGGCACCGTTGGAAATTTTCAGGGACATCCCGTCCCCACTCTATCAGTGCATAGGTGCAGTCGGTCCCAGGATCTGGTTTCACTGCGACCACGTAAGCCTTTCTTTCCGGGGACAATGTTTGTACCACCCCTTTAATTTGTTTCTTTCCCCAGTCACTCCCTGGAAATTCAATGGCCACACTTGCTTCTGAGCGTGTCCCTTCTGCTTCGCACCACTGGACTGCTTTGATGGGGTCCATGGTAGCCTAAAGGGGGCGGGCTTGCTTGTAGGGTGACAGGATCCCGGACGAGCCCCCGCGTGTAGCACTGACCCCCAAAAAGGGCTGCTGGTTTGATCTGGGCCTGCACTCTACCAATAAACCCCACTAACTTGGCTCAATCCCCTTGGCACAGCTGTGATGCAATGCAATGCAATACAATACAATGTAAGATAGTACAAAATGCCTGTATTGTCACTCCAGGATAAGACAACAGCACAATGGATTTCAATATAAATAATTAAACAGAAACAGTATATATATATGTATATACCTGGGAGCTCCCCCTACTTTATAAGCTATGTGTGAGATCTCACTTTTTTGAGTACTTAGTCCTGGATCTTCTTTTCTTCGCTAGCTAAAGTGGCTCCTTGTTATTTGTAATCCACAGTATTGGTGAATTAAATTGATGTGAAAATGCTTCTGGGGTAGCTGTAACAACTATTTTAACATTTCCTGAGACATCAAGGTAAATAGGCCTCAAACTTTCTCAGTATCAGTTGCTCTGCTCCTTCGTGGGACTATAATTTCCAGTGAGGCCTGTATATGAGTCTAACTGCATGTGAGATTTAACAAACTTTGGGCCGCGACCCGCTAACCCACTGGATAGAGGCTCTGTGTGGCGACTTTTGTCCGGTGACTGAAACTTGCTTCTCCGTCAGCTGGGCCAATTGCTCCGTTCAGCCCCACTGGGTGGATTACGTCCTCTGATGCTCGGATGAGTGTCTCTGGGCCTCTGCAATCTGGCCACCGTCTCCCCACAGGTCCTCTCAGGCAGGCCACACGATTCCAAGAGACCTAAAATGGCTGCTCCGGCTCCTTTTATCCCCTACCCAGCATGCCCTGCACAAGAAGGTGTTCATGGGTAGGTCACCAAACCTCCCAAAACTAACAGTCCCTTCCTGTCTAGTCTTTTGTTCTTTTTTCAGGAAAAACATATCTGCATTACCAGTATTTGGTCACTAGATGGCTCCAACTACTCAAACATAGCAATGTCCATAGACGTTTTATTAAAGTATACAAACAAATATCAACATGGGAGAATATCAGCGCTACATATGGATTTATAAATAGGGATGATCGAACGGTTTGGGTCGACCATCGGTTCGACCCGAACATTAGCTGTTCGAAATTCGGCCGAATACCAAACTTTTTGTGGAAAAAGTTCGGAATTAGGCCACCAGAACCGCCCAAAATGCAATAGGACAGGAACTGGGCTTTAAAAGCCTGTGATTGGACCAGAAACGTCAGTAAAAGCCAATTCAGGGGGCAGGAGTCTGCTAGGAATGTGCTTGGAGTGACTACGGGGTCCAGAGGCCAATCAGTATTGAATACGTCACCAGTATATAACATAGCCCCGCCAAATCTCTAGCACTGTAATAGAGAGGCTGTGGAATAGAGTGGAAGCATTTCTGTTACTCCTGCTGCTCCAGTGTCATTTTGCAATTATTAGTGTGAGGAAAGGGATATGCAGTGTAGTTAGGGTACTATATACCACTATAGTTAGATTCAATGATCTAGTTTCTGTAGGGAAAGTTTTAAGTGTCAGGGTGACCGTAGTGTAGTTTAGGGTGAACTGACTCTGCTATGTCAGGGTGACCGAACTCATCCATGTCAGGCTGACCGTAATGCAGTTTAGGGTGAACTGACTCTGCTATGCCAGGGTGACCGAACTCATCCATGTCAGGGTGACCGTAATGTAGTTTAGGGTGAATTGACTCTGCTATGCCAGGTTGACCGAACTCGTCCTTGTCAGGGTGACTGTAATGTAGTTTAAGGGGAACTGCTCTGCTATGCCAGGGTGACCGAACTGATCCATGTCAGGGTGACCGTAATGTAGATTTTATATATATATATATATATATATATATATATATATATATATATATATATATAATCAAAAAACGCCATTTTGACGCCTGAAACAAAAACGCCCAGGTGCGAAAGTAGGGTAACACCATCCCTGTGCTACTGAAATTCTAAGAAAAATTATCTTTTTTTTCTGGTTCTGGACATACTACAGAGCTGAAACTTCACAGGTACACTTTTTAGACCCCCCAGACACTAAATCCAAAGAAATCTAATTTTTTTTTTCAATTATTTTTTCAATAATTGGCTCTCTATCAAAAACGACAATTTGTAAGAACTTTTTTTGTGTGATTAATAGTCCCTGGGGCATGACCCAGAATCCTAGGCACTTTTTAGGGGCATTTATTGGGTTTTAGGGCTTCAAGAAAGGCGCGGTTAAGCAAAAAAGTCATTTTGAAGGTTTGGCATGCTATAATTCTGGTTCTGGACATGCTACAGAGCTAAGACTTTACAGGTACACTTTTTAGACCCACCCAGACACTAAATCCAAAGAAATCTAATTTTTTTTTCAATAATTTTTTTCAATAATTGTCTCTCTATCAAAAACGACAATTTGTAAGAACTTTTTTTGTGTGATTAATAATCCCTGGGGCATGACCCAGAACCCTAGGCACTTTTTAGGGGCATTTATTGGGTTTTAGGGCTTCAAAATGGTGTTTTTTGATTCCAGAAGTTCGGGTCCCATTGATTTCAATGGGGTTCTGGAATTCGAACCGAACTTTCAGGGAGTTTGGGTGTTCTGGCTGAACCAAACTTTTCAAAAGTTCGATCATCCCTATTTATAAAGGGCCAAAAGACGAGGCACCAACAATTCCCCATGGTGCAAATACCATTCCACTGGAAAACCGTCAGATCCCAGGGTTTTGTGTTCAGGAAAAGTTTTTATTGCAAGCTCAATCTCCTCCATTGTGATGGGCGCATCTAAGCTGGAGCTTTGAGTGCATGTCAGGCTGTGGAAGGGGATCGAATCCACATACTCATGTAGTTCGGGAGGTGTATAATGAGCCCTGGATGTATATAGGTCAGAGTAATATGAGAGGAATGCCTGGAGTATGTCCTCCGTAGAGGAACACTCCGACCATTGCCATCATATATCAGGGGTATAGTAACGGGGTCTGGAATGGGTCTTGCCAGAAACGCAAGAAGGCGGCCATTCTTGTCATTAGATTCAAAAATACTCTGGGATTGGTGGAGAAGCCTCTTCTGGGTCTTATCCGTGAGGGCCACTTTATAGGGTCTCTGGGAAGAGCGCCACAACTGGTAATTATCAGGAGTAGGGTCCAATATATAGGTCCACTCGGATCTACTCAGAGCATCTGCCGCGTCCTCAACATTAAATAAAACAGAGGTTATATCGGCGCAAGCACAGGATAAAAATCAAAGCTGCTGAACACCCAGGTACAAAAAAACAACACCAGGTAAGAACAATAGAAAAAGTGTGGTGCAACGCTGCATATACAATAAGGATAAATAAATATATAAATATCTCTAAAAGTCCATATATAAATAATACATGAATAGATAAAAAAGCTGATATCTCCAATGAACAAAAAAGAGTCCATCCAAGTAGAATAGAACCCAAACAAAGTGCACGGTGCTGTAATCAGATCCACAAAGGTGCTCACAAACAGTGAATATCCTCCACCTGTCAAACCAGCCTCTCACCTGAGAGCTGTGTAAACACAGCATATATAATCCACACACTGGCTTCTGGATATGACACCAAGGATAATAAGATATACAGATATCCACTTTTCAACCATGAGCTCCTGGATCCTCTTGTGAGTCAGCAGATCATAATCTCCCATAGAAAGTAAAATAGGCAAAGAACCATAGCGTAATATTGTAAAATATTGTGACTTTATTAAAGGTTAAAAGCCTCTTACTTGTGTGAAGACAATCAAGTGCTTATCGGTAGATACAGCCTATCGGCTCAGTCAGGTACGAACACAGTGCGGCTGGCGTTCCGAGCTCCGCTCTGACATCCGACCAGACTGTGGACTGTGGGTGACGTCACATACTCCTCCCTCCCTCCGCACGCGTTACGTCCCTAGGGGCGGGACTTCCTCAGCGGTGTGGGAGGGGGATACGGACGTCACATTTATACACAACCTCTGGCTCCATCCATTACACATATTTGCCTGGTGACAATCTAACAGGAAATTACCCTTACAGGAAGTTATCTCAGTGGTCATATTAGATTCCAGGAAGCTAATGGAAATAAAAGTACCTGGAACCAAAATAAAAGAACCCGGATACATATTCCAACACATGTATGGAGACACTGCTCCTGGATGGCAGCTCCAAATACAAAAATGAATAAACATCTAATCCTCCTCTATTAGAGTACAACTCTATGTAAATAAGAGGTGTATATTACTATACCAGCAATATAAGAGGCAAACATCATTCAAAAATGATTAAAAAATGAAATACAATATAATATATATATACTGTATATATTTCCGAGAAAATGGGAGGAGATACTAGAACATCACCCGCAGTCACCTGACTCTAAAATTATCACTACATATACATATACCAAAGCATAACATACAATCAATATAAAGCAAAACATTCAAAATGATAATATTAATAATGGACTAATTAAAACATTAAAATTAATAAATACCATACAGTAGTAAAGAATTTTACAATAGTAAAAAATTCCATAAAATTGTAAAAATGTCATTCTCAACGGTCCGAAATTAAACAAAAAGGTCGAAATCAACATTGAGACCTCTGGGGACTCAAATATCCAAAAAGACTCACGTTTACTAAGCTGCCTCACAAAATTGCCTCCCCTCCAGTGTTTCTTGACCTTCTCTATCCCCCAGAATTTAAGGTCCCTTGGATCTTTATTATGACATTGCTTGAAGTGTTGCACTACATGGTGTGGTTTGCGACCCTTCTTAATACTGCTCATATGTTCAGCTACCCTAATCTGTAGGGTTCTAGCGGTGCGGCCAACATATTGTAGGCCGCAATTACATTCAAGCATGTAGACGACCCCTGTAGACGTACAAGTGATTAAGTCTTTAATCTTATAAGACTTGCCCGTAGTTAGAGCTACAAATTCCTTCTTCTTCCTAGAATTATTTTTAGATGTCCGGCATGCCACACATCTCCCACATGCGTGGAATTCGGACAAGAAGGAAAACAATTTGTTCTCCCTATGTACTGGAGGGTCGATCACTCTCGGTGCCAACCTATTTCTAATAGTAGGGGCTTTTTTGTAGATGAATGATGGTTTGGCCGGTAGAATAGGGCCTAGTACTTTGTCTTGCTGCAGTATTGGCCAATGTTTGGCAATAATCCTTTCTTTTTCTTTTTTTTTTTTATATTTCTTTATTAAATTTTTCAGGTAAAAAATTACAACACTCCAGTCACTGGAGAACAAATCCTTACAGTATATATTAACATATTACCCTTTTTTTTTTCCAAAAAGCTTTATTGAACAAAGTACACATTAGAAAAGGGTACAACAGTTGGATCATTCCGATCAACATTCTCGGTGATCCAATATTAACTAAGGTAGTAATAAACCGCAATTACATAGTATCATAGAAACCCAAAGAATTTCTATAAATGAAAAGGATCAATCCTGTATCTTGGAAGTGGCTATATGTGGAGATCTATATAAAAGATATAACAGGCGAACATGCCAGCATGTTCCCCTGGATGAGGGAGGGGGAGAAGAGTGGGTGAAAGATGGGGGAAGGGAGAGAAAGGGGGGAGGTGTAGAGACAAGCAAGGATCACACGCTTTCAGAACATGAGAGGATTTGCCCCAAGTGGATCTAAGAGGGGGATAAGCATCTATCAGAACTGAATAATTCTGATTTTTAGAATCAGATCATGATCTGAGTATAAGCTATTGTGTTTTTAAATGTTCGCCAAGGCTGCCAGATCTTGGCAAATTTGACAGGAGCGTCGTGGGCAATTGCGATAAGTTCTTCCATCTCAGATAATTTTTCAACTTGTGTGAACCATTCTCTGATGGAGGGAGTTGCAGCTGTTCCCCAGTGTCTTGGAATACATAATCTCGCAGCATTAATTAGAAATGTTGTCAAGGACTTATATGATGGTGGATTGTAATGGTGATGTAAGTGTAGGAGGAGAGTGCTCGGTGAGAAATCAACCGGAATGTTGGTTATCTGAACTAGTATCTTGTGGATGTTAGACCAGAAATCGGCAATAAGTGGACAAGACCACCATATGTGTAGTAGATCCCCTCCAGGTTGATGGCATCTCCAACATTTATCATTCGCGATGAGATTAGCTTTGTGTAGGAGGTAAGGTGTGCGATACCAACGTGCTATTAGTTTGTAGTTATTCTCCTGTGTAGTAACATTAATGGACCCTTTGTGAACTATATTACAAAGAGTGGTCGAGTGGCACTCACACGCTGAGTCAAAAGACTGGGTTATATTGGAGAACTCATTCTCCAATGTTCCCATTTCTGTGTTACCTTGGCTTAAGCCTAAAGACATTCCACCAGAGGTTTCAAATCACCCATTAATTGGAGCTACTCTCAAATGTTTTCAGCATACTTGCACTACAAGTAAAATTTCCTCAAACCCGGGTCTAATGTCACCCTTACTAAACAACCCAGACTTTCCACCAGGGCTTAATGACCAACACCTTTAGCAGTCTACACAATCGAAATCCTTAAGAATCTCACACTTTATTGATAAAGGTACTACACTTTCTTATGAAACTCTGAAAGCTCTTCCACCAACTGCGCACATCTCTTTTTGGGTGTGTTTTTGCAGCAGGCGTTTTTTTGGGCATTTTTTTGGGTTCTTTGGAGGCAGGCAAAACATCTGAACTTCTGTATAGGGGTATATATACACACACACTTATATGTATTTTACACTTACACATATATAGGTGTGATAGGAGCGGAGCCATATTGGTGTTAATTATTTCATTAGCGCAAGTATAGTGTTCTGCTACTTTCACACCTATATATGTGTGTGGGTATATATACATATAAGTGTGTGTGTATATATATCCCTATACAGAAGTTCAGATGTTTTGCCTGCCTCCAAAAAAATGCCCAAAAAAACGCCTGCGCCAAAAAAAAAACGCCCAGGTGTGTTATTGCAGGGGTTTTTATGGGCATTTTTTTGGGTTCTTTGGAGGCAGGCATGACATCTGAACTTCTGTATAGGGGTGTATATATACACACACACACACACACTTATATGTATATATACCCATACACATATATAGGTGCGCAAGTAACAGAACACTATACTTGCGCTAATGAAATAATTAACACCAATATGTCTCCGCTCCTATCACACCTATATATGTGTAAGTGTAAAATACATATAAGTGTGTGTGTGTATATATACCCTTATACAGAAGTTCAGATGTTTTGCATGCCTCCAAAGACCCCAAAAAAATGCCCAAAAAAAAACGCCTGCAATAACACACCTGGGCGTTTTTTTTTTTTTTGGCACAGGCGTTATTTTGGGCATTTTTTTTGGGTTCTTTGGAGGCAGGCAAAACATCTGAACTTCTGTATAGGGGTATATATATACACACACACACTTATATGTATTTTACACATACACATATATAGGTGTGATAGGAGCGGAGACATATTGGTGTTAATTATTTAATTAGCGCCAGTATAGTGTTCTGCTCCTTCCACACCTATATATGTGCAGATGTGTATATATATAGACATGTGTGTGTATATATACCCCTATACACAAGTTTAGATGTCATGCCTGACTCCAAACTTGTCCTCAAAAAATCCCTATAAACGCCTGCAGCCAAAAAGCAGGCTGACAGGTGAGAAGCCATATCCCTGCTCTGAAAGTGACCTAAGAGAAACGATCTTTTCTCTATAGCGGTCACCCTGATATGGAAGGGTTTGGTCACCCTGCCATAGCAGTCAGAGTCAGTTCACCCTACACTATACTACGGTCACCCTGGCACTTAACACTTTCCCTACAGAAGCTAAATTTTTGCATCTAACTAAAGTAGAAAATAGCACCCTAACTACACTAGATATCCCTTTCCTCACGCTAATAAATGCCAAATGACACTTTTGAAGCAAAATTAACAGAACTGCTTCCACTCTCTTCCATGTCCCTGTATTACAATACTAGGAATTTGGCAGGGGCTATCTTATATACTTGGGAGCGTATTCACTAATGATTGGCCTAGGGACCCCCTAGTCACTCCAATCACATTCCTAGCATTCTCCTGCCCCCTCAATTGGCTTTTACTAATGGTTCTGGTCCAATCACTGGCTTTTAAAGCCCATTTCCTGTCCCATTGCATTTTGGTCGGTTCTGGTTGCCGAATTCCGAACTTTTTCAGCAAAAAGTTCGGAATTCGGCCGAACCTCGAACAGCCAATGTTCGGGTTGAACCGATGGTCGACCCGAACCGTTCGATCACCCCTACTTGTAACCAGCCGTAGGAGATCCTGGATATTTTCCAGCGGGGAGATAGGAAACACTAGGAGTAAGAGATTCCATTTACCTATGTTAGACCCCAAGGGGTCGTCTGGTAAGTGAGCTGAGCATCAGGTGAAGGATTCCCCATTTGCATGAAGAAATGCAATTTTGCTGCACATGAAGCACTTTAAGAATGAGCACATAATTGTTTTTGCTGCACATTTTTGCACCTGCACTTTGGAATTACAAAGACTGCCAATATATGTACAATCCCTTTAATATTTGGGCACTTTGGGGATAAAAGAGGGAGACCCAAGAAGTCATCACACAGCAAGCCCTACGGGGACAGTGCTACCTATGATAACCAGCGTTTGACTAGCCACAACAAAGCACAGGGTAACTTAGTGTAACCAAGCTGGAGCTACGGTGTATATACATATATATAGTTGCTGTTCTGCTATTGTCAGAGTGCCCCTTTAGGAATTCACAAGAAGGATCGGCTTCCCTCCGGAAATGGACAAATTGGATTGTGGGGGATATAGTCTGGAGGAGAGTGTGAATTGTGACATGGATAGCAGGCGGAACTATAATCCCAGGGAGCGTTGGGGCCCGTGGAGGACCATGGGGGACAGTATATACTTTGGGGCGGGGCCAAATGCGCGCTCTCTTGCTTCTGGGACTTGTATTGGAGAGATCGAAGAGGGAGAGGTGCTGTTGAAAGATAGTCAGTGAGGCCTGGGAGTGCAGCCTAGAGTGATTTGAGCCCGTCCTCAGCGGAGTGGATATCGGTGGTCACAGGGAAGCGATGGATCCAGAGAGCTGAGAGGAGAGCGAGTGGCGCTAGATTGACTGTCCGGAACAGTGAGAGCTGAGTATCCCCTGTGAAGCAGCATCGGAAGGAAAGGTTCCGTCTGTGGATGAGACAGTCACATGTGGACGCTGCCGCTACACAAAAGTGCCTGGTGACACCTGCAAACACAAGTATAACTCTGCATCAAGAATACACTGACAGCAGTTAACATTGCATAAACACTTTTATACCTGGATTACAAATATCACATAGAGTGATAAAGAGCTCCAATTGCCAGCGAAGAATTGCAAGGCCTTGCTAGAGTAGGAATTGCACTTTTCATATTTCTTAAAGGGGGCTCCCTGATATAGGATACAACCTTATCAGTCAGATCTAGTATAACTCTCGGCCTGTGTTCAGAGAGACAGCACATTTTGTGGTTATTACACTTGTGTCCTAATTATAACAATTATAGCTGATGATCATCTTAGTCACTTTCATTGGCTTCATTGTGAACAAAGCATTTACCTTCTGGGTGTCAGCCTTCCAAGCTCCTTCCCTATTATTGGGGTTTGGAGGAGTGACATCACATTAACAGTTATTTAAACATTTTGTCAGTTCTTATGCAATTGTTTTACCTTTCTCATCCCAGTAAACAGTTAAACTGGTATTTGCTGTGTCAAGTGTATTCTTAAAGAATCCTACAAAAAATGACTGAAACTTTGGTGCCTAGCGGGTTGGATGTCTCTCAGGGTCAAGGGAGTGCAGAGGATATTCCACTAACGAGCAGTCCCCAAGGGGGTCGTGCTATATGTGTTTATAGACCTAAAGATAATGGTGGAGTAAGTGCACCTCTGACACATTCAATAGCCAATCATGGTGTCTGACACCATAGAAATTGTTCATCACTAAATCCAACTAACATGGGACATGCCAGCCAATGTCTATGGACTCAATTTAACCAATGTAGGCAACACCCTTCTAATAATTCTAAGGGGATGAGTAATTTGTCATGACAGGTTTTCTTACAATTGCAATTTGCTTAATGCATTAGAGATGTGCACACTTGTATTACCTATGCAAATATCTATTGTCTGGAGTTTGGATTATGCCCACAGTCTTATCCTGGCGCCACCTTTTAAATGTGTTTAACAGGTTTGCTGTCTTTGTGCATGGTAATAAGGCAGGTTTACATTTATCTAAAAAAAAAATACAGCTATACTGTATTCCCCCCTCTGAATTGCAGATACATCATAATGATATAAATGAGATCCCTTTAGTGTCTAGGGGTAAGTTAGACCAACATGTTGTCCTAATAACATCACACTGCCCTGAAGGCACAGCTTTATTCAAGACATTTAGTGGTAGGTTAGGCCAACATGTTTTCCTAATAACATCACACTCACCTGAAGGCACAGCTTTATTCAAGACATTTAGATGACTGATGAGTTAGGCTGGCCATACACTATACAATTTTCTTGGTCAACTTTCCTTTAGATTTACCAAAACCATGTAATATAGGGTCAAACCTAAACACTTTCAATTTGTATGCAGTCAGGCAGGCCCTTGCATTACATAGTTTAAGGTAAATCTAAAGGATATTGAATAAGAAAATTGTATAGTGTATGGCCAGCCTAAGACACATGGGGGTTGATTTGCTAAAACTGGAGAGTGCAAAATCTGGTTCAGCTCTGCATATTAACAAATCAGCTTGCAGATTTTTCATTTTTTGTCAAAGCTTAATTGAACAAGCTGAAGTTAGAATCTGTTTGGCTACCATACACAGCTGCAACAGATTTTGCACTCTCCAATTTTAGTAAATCAGAGAGATTCATATATCTCTTATAAACAAGATTATATACAATAGATGTAGACAGATAGGATTATTTATCAGATTAAAATTAATTCATAGTCAAAATCTAAAGGAATAAAATACTACATGTGACTTTGAAGCACATTATCACCAGCAAGGTTTGAATAAAGCCCCGTAAAACATACTTGTAAAAGTGTGTGTAAAAAGTGCAGGCACAGACCCACTGCATGGGAAACTTTTTTCTTGCCTGGAGTTGGGCTTCAAATATTTAAACAACTTATTTTGATTCCCATGTCTCATTTTAAACATATTTTCAACATTACACCCCTATTGAAAAAGAGATAATACTATGGTACATACGGGCTCTATCTAGTTTAGGATGAAATTTATGTAATAAATGTAGCAGGTTTTCCAGGCATTGAGCCTGATGTGGGTCTGCCATCGTTACCAGTTACCTCTCCATCCCATGTGAGCTGCGACCCTGGGTGTGAGAACCGAGACATTGACAACTCCGGCATCTTTGTTTTGTGGTTTTATTGTATTTAAGGGGATGGGAGAAGGGAATGAGTGGGATACTACTTTAGGCTCAACTATGAACAACTTGGGACTTTATCCAGAAAAATGTCTGTTAACGCTGCCTTGACGCCAGCCGACGCTGGCCAACGCTCACTGACGCTTAGAACTCTCTGTAACTTGAAGGAAGTGCTGAATCCTTGACTTTAAGTCCAGAAGACCCAGGACTATAGAGTATGAAACTGCTGAAACTACAAAGTCACTGACTACTCCCTCCAGCCTTGCACTGGCTTGAGGTAGCTTGTTGTGAATTCCTGTATGGCTGCAACTCTCAACTGATACTCTGTTAAAGGGGGCCCAAATTGCAGGTGCCCCCTTTAACCTTTAGATCTTCAGGGTTCACTGACTATGTACCCCCTCTGTTACTTCAGGGTCCTCAACCTAGGTACCCCCTTTTCAACTAGCTAACACTGGATCCCAGAACCTCCTCTGGAGTGGTCCCCTCTAACACTTCAGGCAGACCCCCAGGGGAAATCCTCAGTACTCACGACCTGTGTACACTTTCCTGGGACTGGACCCCTCTTGCTCTCCGCTGGTTCTCGGCACAACGGATCCCCTCAGCTCAACTCAGCACTCTCTGGATTCTCAGGCAACACCCTGAGATATCCACTTCCTCAGACAGGAGGAGAGACAGCCGTTCTCTCCCTCCTGGGACTCTGCTCCCACCAAAGACACTGAGTCATGGACCCCCTTCAGACTTATACCCTCCCCCAGAATCCTCTGTGGCAGAATCTACCATGTGGGGTAGATACAAGCCTGAATGTATCTCCTGATTGGGTTTCCTCCACTGCCCTATGAGAAGCCTCTCACAGGAACCAGTGGGGAGACTCCCCTCTAAGCAGGCACACCTGGAAGCCATGACACCCTGACAAAAATAAATCATAGCCCTGCTGTTAGGCAGACAAGGCCCACTATACATTTGCCTAGCACCTACCTGTAGGGTGCTACATAAATATGACTCTATTACCAAAGTCGATGTAGCATATTAGATCCCTCATTATCATGTTACTGACAATGAAACTGAAGAAATTTCAGACATCCTTAGCCAAACTTAAAAGGGAGTGATAAAAGGAAGCAGTGACCCACAAAGAAGACTCAATACCTCATGTATCATTATATACCTTTACGCAATGTATCAAGAGTTTGCCATTACCTATAGTCTAATTTAACTAATTTTGGCATAATCTGTTAGTCAATGTACAAAAGCTTGTAACAGCCAAATAAACTTTATAGTACCCTGACTTAAGTAGTTTGGAATCTGGTTGATGTAAAGCATGTTTATTAAAAGTGGTCATTGCAAAGCTTTCTGAATTTCACCCGTGGACATAGATTGCCACACTGAGCAGTCCCTTTGACTTTTAGGAAGACGGACGCGCCACCCAGCCCAGCAAAGGCTGCAGTTCCTTTCCTGGCCCACATCACCCATTGATCAGAGGTCTGTAGTTTGGAAGGGGGTTAGGGGGTGTATTTTATTGGGATTTTATGTGCTAGACCAACACAAAGTGGCACATAATTGTGAATTGGAAGGAAAATAATAAAAAGTTTCCAAAATTTTTTTACGAATAAATATCTGAAAAATGTGGTATGCATTTGTATACTTTAGGGTCCTTTCACACGATTCGCCTTGCGAGGAGCTCCATACTCTGCTCAGAGGGGATCGATCAGCTGATCCCTGCTGAGCAGGCGGGTGACAGCTCTGTCTCTGCACTGTGTGCGAAGAGGGAGGTGTCAGAGCCCCGCTGCTCTCTATGGGGAATCGGATGAGAGCGGACCGCCTGTCCGCTCTCATCCGATCCCATCTGATTCGATCACCTGGACAGATGGAAAATAGGGTTTCCATCCGTCTGGATTTCACGGACAGGATCGGATTCATTTGTGTATATTTATACATGGGCACAAATGATAGTGGGGCTACCATTGCTAACCTTCTTTTATCTCTAAAACGTTAGCTGACTAGCTGGTATAATAATTTCTATATGAGTTTCTTTTTAATTTGTTTTGGCTTTGCAGCGTAGCAAAAGGATGAGTAAAATTATTTCTATTGTCCATCCAAACAAGACAGACCCAGAATGTCAGCTTTCTGTACTGTGCAGAATTTACAGTTACATGGCAGCTATGACTATAACTATGCATATAAATGGATCTCTATTCTATCATGAGGATGTTTGACTTGTATCAAGGACTTCTGTGACCTCTCTCTAAATATTAGCATTACATTCTGAAGGCAGATAAGAGGAGGGAGTTTGTATTACACCGATTTTCTTTTAATTTCTCTTAGAGTAAAATATTGGGATGTCTGCCTTTACACGCAAATGAACTTTAATGGCATCCCATTCTTAGTCTGTAGGGTTCAATATTGAGTTGGCCCACCCTTTACAGCAGGGATCCTCAAACTATGGCCCTCCAGCTGTTCCGGAACCACACATCCCATGAGGCATTGGAAAACTCTGACATGCACAGACATGACTAGGCATGATGGGAATTGTAGTTTCTGAACAACTGGAGGGCCATAGTTTGAAGACCCCTGCTTTACAGCTATAACAGCTTCAACTCTTCTGGGTAGGCTGTCCACAAGGTTTAGGAGTGTGTTTGGGAATGTTTGACCATTCTTCCAGAAGTACATTTGTGAGGTCAGGCACCGATGTTGATGAGAAGGCCTGACACAGTCTCCATTCTAATTCCTCCCAAAGGTGTTCTATCGGGTTGAGGTCAGGACTCAGGTTCCTCCACCCCAAACTCGCTCATCCATGTCTTTATGGACCTTGCTTTGGGCATTGGTGCGCAGTCATATTGGAACAGGAAGGGGCACAGCATCCCCAAACTGTTCCCACAAAGTTGGGAGCATGAAATTGTCCAAAACGTCTTGGTATGCTGAGGCCTTAAGAGTTCCTTTCACTGGAACTAAGGGGCCAAGCCCAACCCCTGAAAAAAAAAACCCTACACCATAATCCCTCCTCCGTCAAATGATTTCGACCAGTGCACAAAGCAGGGTCCGTATAGACATGGATGAGTGAGTTTGGGGTGGGGTGGGGTGGCCTGGTCTGCACAGAGTCCTGCTTAAACTGATAAAAAAATTAGAATTTTTACATTTCTGTATTGGGAATGTTTTATAGCAGAAAGTAAAAAATATTGTGTTTTTTTCAAAATTGTCACTCTTTTTTGTTTTTGTTTTGTTGTTTTGTTTTTGGTTCTTTTTTTTTTTGTTGTTTATAGCGCAAAATCTAAAAAACCGCAGAGGTGATCAAATACCACCAAAAGAAAGCTCTTTTGTGATAAAAAAAGAACATCAATTGTATTTGGGTACAGCGTCGCACAACCGGGCAATTTTTCGTTAAAGTAATGCAGTGCCGAATCGCAAAAAATGGCCTGGTCATTAAGGGGGTAAAACCTTCCAGAGCTGAAGTGGTTAAAGTCTTGTTTTTTTTTGTTTAAATGCATGTTATATTTACCTGCTCTGTGCAGTGGTTTCCTCCTCTTCTCAAGTCCCCTCTCGCCCGGTGCTCACGGACCCTGCCTCCTGCCGAGTGCCCCCGCAGCAAGCAGCTTGCTATGGGGGCACCCGAGCCAAGCCACATCCCTGTGTGTCCATTCAGACACAGAGCCGTGGCTTGGCCCTGCCCCCTCTCTCTTCTCATTGGCTCACTGACTTTGATTGACAGCAGGAGCTAATGGTGCTCGCTCCTGTCTCAGCCAATGAGAAGGGAGAGTCACTGACAACCAAGGCTCTCGTGCAACATCCCTGGATTGAGATGGGCTCAGGTAAGTATTAGCGGGGCTGAGGGGGGGCTGCTGTACACAGAAGGTTTTTTAACTTAATGCATAGAATGCATTAAGATTTAAAAAAAAAAAAACCCTTCTGTCTATAGAACCACTTTATTGAAAGGGACCGAGGGCAAAAGGGTTCTGGAAATAAAATTGGACTTACTCAAAAGAACCAAGGTGAAGAGGGTTCTGGAGATGAAGTGGAAATATCTACACAGAACCAAGTAGAAGAGGGTACTGGTAAGAGAGCTGACACTATAGTAGATGACCATGTAGAGGGTTCTACCATTGGACAAGATGAAGGTCAGATCTCAGGGATGGAATCATGCAATGATAACAAACATTTTAAACTTTTTACATTGTACAATTAATATTTGCAAACAGTTAAGGTAAAACGCACATTTTGAACGCATAAAATCTTTTGCATTCTTCATACACTTACAATTTATTTTTTTGTGAATACATTTTTTTTTTGTTATTAATGTGTTTTATTTACAAGGAATCTAATCTGAAGTTAAAGCGGAGTTCCACACTGAAAATGTTTTTTTCACTGTCCACTTGCTCTAAATTACCTGTAAAACAATTGGATAATTAAAATTTGTTTTTAATTCACTTACCTTGTTTTTAAAGAAAATATACTTACCTTACTACCTCTTCCTCCCTCTGCGGCCACGGCCCGCCGTCACTTCCTGCTTGCGTTGACTCCTGGGAGCTGAACGTCATCGCTCCCTGGAGTCAATGCGCCTGCACTGGCCCCGCTCATCAGTTCCGGCGCAGGCGCGTCATTCCCTGCTAAACAGCTTCTGTGCATGCCCAAGAGCTGTGCAGGAAAGACGCGCCTGCGCCGGAACTGACGAGCGGGGCTGGTGCAGGGCATTCTGGGACTGAAGAGGACACCGAAGAGGACGCGCTGGCTTCAGCTGCCCACACCTGAGATGGCAGCGCTGGACAAGAAATTTTCAAGTTAAGTATTTCTTCTAAAAGGTAAGTGCAATCTTGGACAGTTCAGAGGTTATCCATTCTGAGATGTACTAGGCCTGACTGTCCCGGGGGTATTTTTATCTAATTTTTTTTTTTCAGGCCAGAACTCCGCTTTAATGGCAGAACAGGTTAAAATTTTACTATTTACCATTGGTTAAATGGACTCATAAATTGTAGAGAAATTACATTTATTTTGGCATGCCATGGCTTAGTTGGCAAACTGGTGAATTGTAGTGCACAATATATAGAAAAATATCTATGTTTGTGGATTTTCAGCTCGGCACTATACAGTCTATAGCAGTGATGGCGAACCTTGGCACCCTAGATGTTTTGGGACTATATTTCCCATAATGCTCCTATACTCTGTAGTGTAGTTGAGCATCATGGGAAATTTAGTTTAAAAATATCTGGGGTGCCAAGGTTCGCCATCACTGGTCTATAGGAATTAATGGAAAACTCACCTCTGCTTGCTCTGCATATGACATTTTTATATTTACGTAAAAGACATTACAGAAAGTCTGAGTATTCAGAAATAATGAGACTTTCCTATGTACAACCATCTCAAAGTGAACATTATCGTCACAATAAAAATGAAATTCCTGTCTAATAACAGGAACCAAAAGGTGCCTATTATTATCTCCATGTACCCATCATATCCCTACTATTCAACCCCTCATCACCACTGTTTTTACTCAGTTATCCATATTAAGTTGAACCAGATAAATTGCAGTTAGTTAAAATATAATATAACTGGGGAATTGGAAGTCTTGGTTCTTGTGACAGAGATAAAAGGGACAAAGTAAACACTTGAGTATTTGATTTAATGCCTTATAATGGTGTCTCTCAACCTTTTTTCAGTTGTGCCACCCTTTAAAAGTGCAAAATCTCGAGACACCCCAGTCTAAAATGTAAAGAAAAAATTGTACTCCTCAATGGGAAACCTGAGACTGAAAAATACTCACAACCCTCTTTATTAAATTAAGCCTATCTTATATAGCAGCTCTTAGAAGCGTCTCTTCTTGGGTTTTTATTTGATCATTAAATCTATGGGTCGTTTAAAGTTAATCCTATTCTGTAGAGCAGAGGTGTCAAACTCAATTAAATTGCGGGCCGCATCAGCATTATGATTGCCCTCAAAAGGGCCGGTTGTATCAGTAAGACTGGATGTCCAGAGCATGCCCTACCCTTACATAAGACTTCAAGAGCCTCTCCACCATCCCCACTTTCCCTTACATCACAGTGCATCCCCCCCCCCCCTCCTTATCTTGTGCTGCTGCTGGGAAGAAGCTGTAGGCATTGCTGGAAAGCAAAAAGTACATCGGCTGGAGGAGGACCAGAGGAGAGTTGCAGGAGAGGTGCGAGGGCCACATGAAATGGCCTGGAGGGCCGGATTCGGCCCGCGGGCCTTGTGTTTGACACATGTGCTGTAGAGGAATGCTGAATCTGAAGGTGTTAAATAACCATGTTCATACATTTATGATGACCAGAGTTTTTCTAATCACAATAAAGCACTGGGTGTCTCTTTCCATATAAGCCTACAGAGAGTGGCACCTCAGACACATGCGATAGCCAACCATGGTGTCTGTAGGACCCCATAGACATGAGTTTATCACTACATCCAGCTAGCATTGGACGAGTTGACCAATGTAGGCAACACCCTTGTTATGATATTCAGGGGATGGTTAATTGGCCCTGGCAGGTTTAATTAGAATTGCAATTGTTCCACAGGACAAAGCATTTACTTAATGCATGAGAGATGTGCACACTTTTATCACCTGAAGGTATATATCTATGCAAATATCTATTGTCAGGAGTTTGGATTCTGTCTGCTATCTTATACTTGGAGCCACCTTTACATTTGTGGAATCATTGTTGCTGTATTTGTACATAAAAAACAGGCGGATTTACACTTTTATCTAAAGTACCATATTGTTCCTCCGAAATGCTGATTAGTTCATGTGATAAGTCATTATCAAATAAATGAGATCCCTTTGATGTCTCCTGTAGGGGAAGCCAACATGGTGTCCTGATAACATTACACTGTCCTGAAGGCATAGATTTATTCCAGACATTCAGGAGACTCTATTAGTACATTGTAAAATACATGTATACCCAGCTACAGAAGTAGAATTCAAGATTACATGTAATGGATGTAGACAGATAGAAATTTATATATGAATAAAAATAAAAATGTTGCTAATAAAAATGTAGCTGAGCTTCTATTTATATGTATATAATAACTTGACTCTACAATCTCAAGAAATAACATAATATATACCCCTTATAGCACATTATCACCAACAAAGTTATGAAAAAGGTCATTTAAAACAGACTTGTTTAGGACTTACTGTCTGGAGGTCAGGTTAACCTCTTCTGTCTCAAACATTTATCAAACTACCCCCCCCCCCCTCCACAATTTTAAAAAACAGAGGCAGGCTATACATTTTACAATTTTCTTTCATTCAATCATGCGTAGAAGGAAGGAAGGAAAATTGCTTTTGCTTGATTCCCCCATAACACAGCCAGTATTGATGAAGAAACCCCTCCTATTGCGCTATTGTATTCCGACATCAGGAGGTTTCCCAGCCACTGGCAGTGATCAAACAAAAAACTTGATAGGATGGCTGTACTGTAGTCGATCGATAGATTGACTTCAGTTCACTCAGCCTACCCATAGATGGATCACAATTCAGCCAGTTCCTGCTGAACCAGACGAATCTCGACTCATCTATGGCTGGCTGAAAGTGGTTGTAAACCGCTGTACTTTTTTTTTTTTTTTGTACCTGCAAGGCAAAGGAATAATGTGTTAGTATGCATCGCATACTAGCACATTATGTGAAACCTACCCCAAAGCGAAGCATTCCAGTGATGCGACCTTATCGCTGGAGATGGTGTCCATCTTCACCCGGTCTTCCTTCCGAGTTCGCGGACTCTGGCTCTGTGGTTGGCTGGAGCCACGATGACATCCCGCCGGTGCATGTGCACAGGAGCCGCCGGTCATGGCACAGGGCTCTGAAGAAATGGCACTGGCGGCCGTTCTTTCAGAGCGCATGTGCCAGTAAATATCTTCTAAACGGTACACGTTTAGGAGATATTTACACTACCTATAGGTAAGCCTTTTATAGGCTTACCTATAGGTAAAACTTAAAGATGGAATTTTAATTGCTCTTTAACCACTTTACCACCGGAGGATTTTGCTGTCTTCCGTCCAGGCCACTTTTTGCGATTCGGCGCTGTGCGACTTCAACTGACAATTGCGCGGTCGTGCGACGCCGTACCCAAACGAAATTTACGTCCTTTTTTTCTCACAAACAGAGCTTTCTTTTGGTGGTATTTGATCACCTGTGCGATTTTTACTTTTTGCGCTATAAACAAAAAAAGAGCGTTTATTTTGAAAAAATAACAATATTTTTAACATTTTTTTATATGAAATTCCCGTAATGGCGGCGATCTGCGATTTTTTTTGTGGGACTGCGACATTGCGGCGGACAGATCGGACCCTTGACTGACATTTTTGACACTTTTGGGGTTACCAGTGACATTACTGCAGTAATCAGTGCTATATATATGCACTGTTACTGTAAAAATGACACTGGCAGGGAAGGGGTTAATTTTATTGGAGAGGGAAGGGTTAATGTATGCCTGGTGCTTACTGACGTGTAGGGGGGGAGGTGACTGAGTGAGTCATGGACAGATCGGATGTCCAGCTATGCTGAACAGTCCGATCTGTCACTCCCTGTCACTATGGAGATCCGCCTGCTGTGTTTACACACAGCGGGCGGATCTCCACACTAGATCCCCGGCGATCGGGGCAGAGCAGCGGCGATCGCCGCTGCTCCTCCCCTGGCCCGACTCCCGCTGTGAATGAAAACAGCGGGAGCGAGCCTCCGGCGGCGCGCAAGCGCCGCCCAGAAGGGGGAGTGTCTGACGACGTTAATACTACGTCGTCAGACGATAACGAACCACTTTGCCGCAGTACTATTACCGTACTCGGTCGGCAAGTGGTTAATGGAAGAATCATCGGTATAGTCTGTGCAAGGACTCTGTACCCACATAATAATATACTGGTAACAGTTGGCAACTGCCAACAAGCCCAACTTTCATATCACTCCTAGTCCCAATAGACCTCCTTACATGGGATAAACAAAAAATGCCTATTTTATCCCCCACTTTATCACTGTCATTGAATCTGTGGGATTCTATGGGTAAAATAAATCTACTTCAATCCAAATATCAACAGCAAAAAAACTAAGGCAGAGCATATTGCACACATAATTAACAATGATGGGAGGATGGTTACAGAGGACACTGAAAAAGCAACCGTGCTGAATGCTTTTTTCTCGTCAGTCTTTACGCAGGAAACAGAGGGGTACACTGACCATGACTGTATGGTTAGTAGTAATACACAGGACTTGCCACTATGGCTAACAGAGGGTGAAATCAGGGAAAGGCTGGATAAACTGAACACAAACAAATCACCAGGCCCGGATGGCATACATCCGAGAGTACTCAAGGAACTCAGTAAGGTTATATCGAGACCACTGTTCCTGATCTTTGCTGACAGTATTAGGACAGGAGATGTACCAGGGGATTGGAGGAAGGCTAACGTGATTCCGATAGTCAAAAAGGGCCAGAGGCATATCCCGGGAAATTATAGGCCTGTCAGTTTGACATCAATAGTATGTAAACTTCTGGAGGGGATGATAAGGGACTATATCGTAGAGTTTGCTAAAGACAACAACATCATCAGCAGTAATCAGCACGGGTTTACAAATGGGCGTTCTTGTCAAACAAATCTCTTAACATTCTACGAGGAGGTGAGCTGTGAGCTAGATAGGGGGAGACCAGTGGATGTGGTGTACTTGGATTTCGCTAAGGAGTTTGATACAGTTCCCCACAAGCGCTTAATTTATAAAATAAGGTCTGCTGGTATCGACAGCAGGGTTTGCTCTTGGATACAGAATTGGCTTAAAGGGCGTGTCCAAAGGGTGGTAATAAACAGCTCATACTCAGACTGGTCTGAGGTTGTAAGCGGGGTGCCCCAGGGCTCAGTCCTGGGACCAACCTTGTTCAATTTATTCATAAACAACATTGAGGACGGGATCAGTAGTGCGTTATCAGTTTTTGCAGATGACACAAAATGTAGCAGATATCCTACAGAATGACCTGGACAAAATAACAGAGTGGGCAACGACAAGGGAAATGAGGTTTAACGTGGAGAAATGTAAGGTTTTGCACTTGGGGACTAAAAACATAAAAGCACAATACACGTTAGGAGGGGAACCCTTGGGGGAATCAAAAATGGAGAAGGATCTGGGAGTCTTGGTTGATGATAGATTAGGCAACAGCATGCAATGTCAAGCGGCAGCTGCCAAGGCCAGCAGAATATTAGCATGCATAAAGAAAGGGATGTATTCCAGAGATAAGACTATAATCCTTCCACTTTATAAAACTCTGGTCCGACCGCATCTGGAGTATTCTGTCCAGTTCTGGTCTCCAGTCCTCAGGAGGGATGTGCTGGAGCTGGAGAGATTCCAGAGAAGGGCAACTAAACTAATTAGGGGATTGGAGGACCTTGACCATGAAGAGCGTCTGCAATCGCTCGATTTATTCTCCCTGGAGAAGAGACGTCTGATGGGGGACATGATAGCAATTTATAAATATCTTAATGGGGATCCCAGCTTAGAAAAAAAGCTGTTCAGTTGAAGGGATTGCATGAGGACTCAAGGGCATACAATGCGATTAGAGGAGAAGCGTTTTAACCTCAGGCAACGCAGGGGGTTCTTTACTGTTAGGGCTACAGGATTGTGGAATTCTCTACAACAAGTGGTGGTTTCTGCGGGTAGAATGGTGGCTTTCAAAAGACTCTTAGACTTACATCTCAAGGATCAGAACATTCAGGGGTATGTGAGATGATTACAGCCACACACACCTACACAGGTTGAACTGGATGGACTATTGTCTTTATTCAACCTCACCTACTATGTAACAATGTAACTATGTAACAAATATAGGTTGTTATCCCCATTATTCAACAACCCAGACTTTCAGCCTGATAAACAACAATTGAGTTGGTGAATAAATCAGGAACCTTTTGTCAAAAAAGTCCATAAATGTGATGTTCTACAGTTGCTGATGCCAACATCCACCACATTGAAAAGTGATTAGATACTGTCACCAATGGATGAAATACACCCTTACCAGATATTAATGACCCCTCATTACAAAAGGTCAATCACTTAGAATCCAAACCAGGCCTGGACTTTTTGGCATCCACATAGGTCTTCTAATAGGGCTCCACACTCCTCGATTCCATACCATGGAGTTACCCAAAACACATAAAACTCCACATAGTGTAATATTGTAAAATTATTTGAATAAAATTTAGTAATCCATTTACATCAAAATGTAATAAACACACCTAAAATCATGCATGTCGGCCCCACATGCACAATAACCCGTGCTTTCAGGATCCGTGACGTTGGCGTCGTCCATGGGCACTGGAACTTTTTATTACATTTTGATGTAAGTGGATTACTATATTTTATTCAAATACATTTACAATATTTCAAGGTGGTGGATGGTGGCATCAGCAACTGTAGAACATCACATTTATGGGACTTTTTTGTCAACACTATTTATGTTTTGATTTTTGCTGCACCTATAGGCACTGATAAGTGCAACTTAAAGATACATTATTTGAATATTACTTCCTGTCAACAAGGTTTGGCCTACATGTTCTTGGCTTAAATTCTTATCAGTATTAACCTATATTAGCTGAGTGTCCTTGTTTCTGTGAATTTTCACTTGACATTTTGCTGTTTAATTAACATTTGCCCTTTGTATGTCGTTCCTTACATTTTGCCCTTTGTTTCTGTGCACAAAGCCAATTTCTATATGTAACTTGAAACAAAAATGTTTTCATATTGAAAATTGATGTATTCAATATCCAAGACGCTGGGGAAATATATATTCCCCATACCCACAATTCACCTCATCAGCTACCATATTGCTTTGTATGACTGCATGACAGCTAAACCTAAAAATGTATAAAGAAACAAAAGACTGGATAAGGCGGCAAAAAAAAAATATGGGGAATACCTAATGAGACTTTAATTGAAGCTTACTACAAAGATCTCTCTAGATACTGTTTATTGTCACAAAAAAATATTGTTACAAAAAATGTTCCCACTGACATGTTTGAGACAATGTTGGCAAGTGACAAAATAGACAAAAACAGCAATAAAAAATATTTTTCACTCCTGCACTATATTTTTAAATACAATTGATTTCAATTGTGTATATATGTATATAAGAGAAATATGATGGGGCTGCTATTTCTGACCTCCTTATTTCTCTAAAATGCTTGCTGACTGGCTGGTATAATAATAATTCTCTGGCGGGTTTCTTTGAAATTTAGCAAAAAGATGGATAAAATGATTTCTTTTGTACATCCAGATCCAGACAAGGTTGAAAATTGCTCTGAAAGGTCACTTCGTATTGGGTGTATTGTATTGTGCAGAGTTTACACCTCCATAGCAGCTATCACTATAATTATGCATATTAATAGAGCTTTATTTTATTATGGGAAGATTTTATTTGTTGTAATGAGCATCCCTGTGAACTCTCTAAATGTATTAGCATTTCTCTGTGAATGCAGATAAGGGGAAGGAATTTGTATTGTTTACTGTAATCCCACCCAGACAATGTAGAGGTGGTCGGCCCTATA
Source organism: Pelophylax lessonae (assembly GCF_965119305.1). Classification (NCBI taxonomy): domain Eukaryota; kingdom Metazoa; phylum Chordata; class Amphibia; order Anura; family Ranidae; genus Pelophylax; species Pelophylax lessonae. Next base: position 79,989,800 of record NC_138777.1, on the reverse strand, counting down.
TAAAGAGCCCCGTCTCCTCTGTTCCCTATCCTCTTCCCTGGGGTCATACCTTCTGATCAACATGAAGGCCATTCTCCTCTTCACTTTGTTCTGCTTATATCAAGTTTGTGCTATACCAGGTGAGTTTGCTTCTATTACACCTATTTTTTTTTTTTATAGTTTCCCTCATTGTAGCAACATACGTTAAACTTAGGTTCTACATAAGTGGCAATATGAGTCTTTGGGGCACAGTGTAACCACATCAAATTGTGCCATTTGGTTCTTTTAATTAATCAATGCACTTTAATTCTTCTAATTTTCTCTTGATAATCCAGCAAATAGGACACTTCCTGTCTGGGGTGGCTACATTCACTTACATCTCTATATGGAGGAGCTATGGTTGTCACCCAGGCTGACTTTAAAACATGTCTGTCTTTTTCATCCCCAATGCAATGTGGAATGAAAGCATCCACTACATCTAATATATTTTTGTTCTTGAGTTGTCAGGAGAAATATAGAGAGGCTGCCTGTCCTGGTCTTGCTCTGAAAATGCTATTTACCTGGCTGGCTGTGGCTTCAATACTTTCTGAGGCCACTACCCTGGAACAAAAATGCACTAAGAGTAGTCTGATATCCTGGTGTGCTAATGTGTTTCAGGCCAGTGTCTCAGAAGCCTTGAAACCTGAAGGTAGCATTTACCACCCGGGAACTAGCAATTTTAGAAGGAGATAATCCATGGCATCCCCCATATTTCTTTCAGGATAATTTTCCTTGAAATGAATGTGAATATTTATGGAGCAGAAAACTGCAGTACCCCTAGAAATCTACCAGAGCCCATTGTCTACTGCCTGTCTGCAATAATGAATTCTTACTGGTTGCTATTGGTTACTTAAATTTGCACTTAGCACTTTGTCCCAGCACCATGTGCTGAATAGGCATGTGTGTGTGTTAGAAGGGTTCTTTAATCTTTAGTGTAAAGTCATCTGCTTACCAATAATACTAATGATGTTTGTTCATATGGTATTATTTCTATAGGGTTATGTATGGATGGGAAGGACCTAATTTTTTTTTTTTGGGGGGGGGGGGGTATTTAAGTTTTGGGAAAATATACAAGCAGACTTTTTATGATCTATGATTTTGGTTATGTCTAAAAAAATATGTAAAAAAGTATAATACTACTATCAAGGCTTTACATATGGTATATATTAGATGTGGTAGCTCCTTCCATTCCTAATAATGTGGGTCAGAGGAGTGAGGGGCTCGCTTCCTGACGTATACTCATATAGAACAAAAATAAAGTTTTATGAATGCTATCTTTCTACTGCAAGATTTCTTAATTAGGGCATTGTTATAAGAAAACACATTACATTATGTATGCCTATATTGGTATGTAATATTGTTTGATTTATATGATATAAGAAAGCATTAAAGCAGAAATCTTCCCAATGGGACAAAGATAACTCTCCTTAACTCAAAAGTTTTTCCTTTAGCAGAGTTAAGGAGGGTTAACTTTGTCCCATTGGAGACATTTCTCTTCACTTCCTGTCCCAAGGCGACAACAGGAAGTGGTAGGAAAGCCATGGTTCTCACCAGGGTTCTAATTGGAAGATTTTTCCTCCATTTCTGTTTTAATGATGACTCAAAATTTTCTTTCACTTTAATTTTCTTTGTTAATGGTCACCATGACAAATTGAAAGGGTGATGTGGGCACAGACATGTGTTCTAATCCATCTCCACTCTAGGAGAGGGATTAGCAGTAGGGCTGAACGATAGTCGATGTGATATCGACTATCGTGCTGCGGGCGGGGGCGATAGTCACATCACCGAACACACGATAGTAGGCATAGGCAGGGAGAAGTCGGGAGGACTCACAGTGGTTGTAGAAGGTAGCAGAACAAAGCCCCAAATCCATCCCACACACGTTCAGTCTGCCTGCCTGCCTGCAGCTAGTTCTGCTGACTGAGCGGTGAGCAGCACGCCGTGAGCAGCTGCACAGCTAACCAATCACGCGTGCCTGCACACCTGATTGGTTCGCTGTGCCGCTACTCACGACGTGATTGGTTCGCTGTGCCGTGCTCACCGCTCGGTCAAGAGAACTAGCTGCAGGGCGGCAGACTGAACGTGTGGGACGGATGTCATGTTGGGCTGTGTTCTTCTACCTCCTACCACCACTGTGAGTCCCGACTCTGCCTAATCCACACTGTCAGTGTCTTCTGCATTCCACCCAGTTCAATGTCGCGATATATATCGTTGAAAAACAAATATCGCAATATACTTTTTTTCCCAATATCGTGCAGACCTAATTAGCAGTACCTAGTTTTGGCAGGTACCCAGCTCCAACTTCCGCTCGGGTTTCCTAGGCGGCTCTAGTGGAAGTTCTCCTCTTCCCCTCCCTCTCTGCAATCTTCTGGGACATGTCACAGGTCCTAGAAGATTGCCCAGCCATTTAGGATGCAATGCGCACCCGGCTGTGGAGCTGCAAGCTGTCACAACTGGGTGCCCACACTTGTGATGCCGGCGCCGGGGAGAGGAGAGGGAAAGAAGCGAGGCTTCAGGTGGCCGCATCGCTGGACCGTGAGACAGGTGAGTGTGTGTTTATTAGAAGTCAGCAGCTACACTTATTTGTAGCTGCTGACTTTAAACAAACACAGGATTGGCTGGAACTCCGCTTTGAACTAATAAAGTTGGCCATACACTGATAGACTTTAAAACAAGTTTTTATACAAACGATTATCTGATCCTCATCAGCACATTAGATGAAAAGACCAATATCATTTGAAAGTGCTTCAAAAAATTTTGATTTTGGAGTGAATGGACTTTCCAGAATGAAAACCACTTTCACTGTTAAAAATGTGTTCATTCGAGAATTTTTGCTGTGACTGCAAACAAATGTCAATTTGACCCCACTGATGATTAAAAAAATCAAACAAATGTTATTGAAATCCAAATTCTAAATGCAATTTTACTAGTTTATGGCCAGCTTAAGGTAAACTTGTAGGCAAGCCAGCCCCATCCTAAATACACCATGAGAAGGAGCGGGTACGTAGCTGGGGGCTGTTGCTCACAATTGCAATACATACATGGAGATCTAAACTCTTAGGCCCATTTCACCCATACAGACCGTTCATTTCATCAGTTCAGTCACTTTTTTGTCATCAGTTTTTTCAGTCAAAATCAGTTTCACATCCGTTTTTCACCCGTTGTCATCAGTATTTCATCTGTTGTCATCTGTTTTTCATCCTTTGTCATAATTTTTACGTCCATTTTTATCCGTTTTTCATCTGTTTTCATCCGTTTTTAGTCCGATCCGTTTTTTTAATGGATGAAAATAGGGCTTTCATCTGTTCAAAAAAAAACAGATGTTGACAGAAGCGGATGAAAACAGATGTAAATGAATGATCATCCATTTACATCGGTTTTTCCATAGGAATACATTGATGTCCGTTTTTCATCCGTCAACGGATGGATGAAAAATGGACGAACGGTCTGTATGTCTGAAAGGGACCTAACTGATAAATACCAGAGCAAAACTTCTTTATTTTGGGGAGTTTACAGTACAGATGGGAAAAACTTTTACTGTTTTGTTATCAAATACACGTTTTATTCCTATGTAAGGAAGGACTTTTCAATCAAAGTCTTTCTTAACTTTAAGGCTACGTTCACATCTAGGCGTTGCTATGTTATAGGTGTTTTTCAGGTGTTTTCCAGGCCTTTTTATTAGGCATTTTTATAGGTGTTTTTACAAGCGTTTTACAGGTAAAACGCCTGTAAAACACTCTATATTAAGTCTATGGGGCAAAAAGGCCTGTAATCTGCCCAAAAAGAAGCTCGTACTTTTTGGAGCGTCGGGCGTTTTGCTCAAGGCATCGGAACACTCAGATGTGAACAGGGGCCATTGAAATGAATAGGATTTGTCTTGTTGGGCATTTTTTGAGCTGATCCTTAGAGCTGAAAAACACCCCAAAATGCCTACATGTGAACTTAGCCTTAAGGTATTTCTGCAAGTTTTTGAGATACTGAAAAAAAGCATAGTTACCAATGTGTCGTCCCTAGCAACAGTTTAATTTTAGAGATGCTTACAAAGAGAAAGCTGGTTGCCAGTATTAGAGAATATGTTAACCCCGAACATTTCATATTCCTGATATGTGCCTGTTGTACCATGTACTTGTATTACAATATATCCAATTATCTTTGGAAAAAAAGTATTTAGAATGTTTTTTTTTTCAATATGTATACACAAGTAAGTCTTTGCGGTACCATGAAAGTCCCAAGTGCTTAATCCAATTTTCCAAATGTATACACAAATGTTTGGACTTCTATATTTTAAACTGAATTGGTTGTTTTACAAGGTTGATTTATACTTCAAGTACGTCATGATGATGGTGATGATAATAATGATAATAATAATAATAATTCATGGTTTAACACAACAGATAACTAATCATCTTACATATTTACCTTACAGTGTCACCTACGAGTAACATTCCCATTTGCAACGATGACTGTGACTTAGTAAATACAGGTAAGTTACACAGAAGTATGGCTAGTAATAAAGCATGTCTAAAGCCAGGAAGAACATTATAATATATTACAACTAACCAGTCCTTAGATGAGGTCAATGTATTCTTTTTTCAGCCCTAATTTTCCTTTTATTTATTCGGGTGATCCTGCCAGTATAATGCTGGCCATACACTATACGAAAAATCTTCAAACTCATTTTTGAAAAACAAACACTTGACCGTGAGAGCAGACGATCGTGCCATCATGTAATGACCGATAAATCATTCAATATACATAAATGAATCTGTTTTTGTTTGTTTTTTCACATATACCTATTGCAAAGAGTTTGGACGAGAAACGCATTAATCTTTTAATTAATCGTTCATTCGGTGGAAATTTTACAAACTTGTCCTTTTTTTGGGCTCAAACCTCACAACCGATTATTGATTTGTGCCTATTAACTGGTCAAAAAAAATGAACGAACAGTCCAATTCCGCCCATTTTTCGTAAAGTTTATGGCCACCATAACACTTTCTGTTCAAATTGGACAACGCTCACTCACCCCACAGTAACTATGAAGGAGCTACATTGAGAAAGCTGGGAACAATGTAACTGATAACAATGCAGCACAGAAAGAGAGTATCTGTAATATTGTAATAAGAGAAATTTGTTTCTGGAGTTTACTTTCATGTTTATTGTTGGGAAAGTAAATGTATTCCAAGGGTTTTGGGGATCAAATGTTTCAAATTCAGTCCAGTGGCTATACTGAAAGTAGATTCATTGTTCTATTCCAGCCCTGGACACATCTCCAGTCTGTTACCTATTTGCTTTTCACTAAACTTGAACTAGAACTAAACCCTTCTATCCTTTATAGCCCAGGAAGTGGCCATCTTAGCCTCTGTTTGATCTGCAGTTGCCATGGTGCTGCACATGTGATTATTTTATGTAATTATAAGTTATGACAACAGCCAGAGCGTAAATCTTCCAATGGGAACAATAGTTTGGATGACGATTAGACATTCCTTCACTTTGTAGGGATTAACTCTCACTTACTATTTTGGCTATGGGACAGGGTGTGAAGGGAAATCTTCACAAAACAGATGGCAAAAAAAAAAAAAAGCCTGACAGGATTTATAACCGTCCCTTGCACTATCCAAAATGAAAAAAAAAAATAAGGCTTTAGTTCTACTTTTAAATTTGCCATTGAAAGTATATCTTTTTGACAAATGAAAAAATGAAAATCCAGACATCCAGTAAACTTGTACTTTTTGCAAACTGTGCCTCTTGTGAACTGAGATCTCAGACAGTGTTATCGGCCCTGCCCAGCTCACTTCTGTGGACTAAATAACATCTCCCCATTATGTTATAGGCATGAGGATGGGGGGGGGGGGGTGTTCCGTAGTTCTAACAACCTTTCCTGTCTTAGGGTGACAACCCCGCTCCTTCAGAGACACAATATGGTGAATGAGCATTTTACGCTACAATAGTTACTGGCTGGATCCACATGTGAAAACAAAGTCAAAAAGCCTGAAAAAAGAAAAGCTAATGGATATATAGACTGATGAGCTGCAATATATCACATGTTTAGTATTAGGCTCAAACATAATTTTAAACAATACACAAAATCATGTAAAGGCAATGTAGCAATGCTGGAGCATTTATTTCACATTGGAAACTGCTTCCTTCTTTTCATGTTAGCCATTCAAGCTTTGTGTTGGACTAAGCAGTTTTTCCTATCTGCTAATACAAGCCAAATATTTCTTCCCAAAATAACTACTCTTATCTTATTTTAAAATCAAGGTACTGGACCTAAAATTCCACTTACTGGAACAGATCATGGGCAAGAAGGTTCTGGAGATATTACTGGAAAGGACCAAGGGCAAGAAGGTTCTGGAGATAATATTGTTGTTATTGGAAAGGACAATGGGCAAGAAGGTTCTGGAGATAATATTGTTGTTATTGGAAAGGACAATGGGCAAGAAGGTTCTGGAGATAATATTGTTGTTATTGGAAAGGACAATGGGCAAGAAGGTTCTGGAGATAATATTGTTGTTATTGGAAAGGACAATGGGCAAGAAGGTTCTGGAGATAATATTGTTGTTATTGGAAAGGACAATGGGCAAGAAGGTTCTGGAGATAATATTGGAGTTATTGGAAAGGACCAAGGGCAAGAGGGTTCTGGAGATAAAGTGGAAATAACTGGTCAGGACCAAGGAGAAGAGGGTTCTGGCAAGGGAGGTGACACTACAGCCCAGGTGGCCATTGGCGAGGATGAAGGTCAGGTCTCAGGGATGGAACCAAACAATGAGAATAAACGTATTTTTGGAATTATTAGAGTTTCATACTATGCTTGTAAACTGTTCATAAAAAAATGTCCAGTATAAAAAAAAAATGAAAAGATGAAATGTATATTTTGAACTTTTTGATGGTTAACTTTTTTTTACATTGTTCATAAACTTGCCAATTACTTTTTAATAAATGTTTTTTCTTGTTTGTTAATTGATGTGTATTATTCAACAGGGATCTAATCTGAAAGTAATTGCTGAAAAAGTAACAATATTACTGACATACCACTACAGTTTCAACAAGCAAGGGGTTAAGAGCCGGTTCACACTGAGGCGACACGACTCCTTACTATTTCGGGGGCGACTTGTGCCCCACGACTTCGGAGCGACTTGCAGGGACTTCACATAATGGAAGTCTATGCAAGTCGCTCCGAGGTCGCCCCAAAGTAGTACAGGACCCTTTTTCTAAGTCGGAGCGACTTGTGTCGCTCCTATTAGAACGGGTCCTGTATCGGTCAATGGACCGCGAGGGAGCGTGACTTGTCAGGCTGACAAGTCGCCTGACAAGTCGCGCTAGTGTGAACCGACTCTTATTCTTCATTAAGGTCTAGCTTATACCTGCATCTGGGGAGGGTGGTAAAACAAGCAGTTGAGCCACAATTTTAATGCCTTCTGTTGCCCTCTTGACTGGCAGCAGATGGAGGGGATTGCACATATGCCAAGGTCATGATGCTTTGCAAGAATGATACCCTATGTCGGTTGTGGCACAGTGGTGGAGATTCACAGGGTTAAATCAAGCAACATATCACTCCCTAAAAACCAGTTAAATGCCCTCTGAAATACATTGTGGATTGTTTTTCAGGTTGCAACGCAAATGTAGGCAATCCCTTAAAGTGGTAATAAATCTATACATAAGCCAACTGAAATGACTAGCCTCAGGTGATAATCAGTCATAAAGTAAGTCCTCCAACATAACGTGGATGTCCTACAGGGCCCTCCATTATACACACAGCAGATTGTACTTCTCAGGTAACAAGAGGGGAGGGGAGGGGATCTGATGTCACACACTGCACAGCACAGAGCTGAATGTAATCTGACACCTGAGTCAGAGGTGTGCACCCCAAAGCTTAAACACGCATGTGTGTGTGTGTGTGTGTATGTGTGTGTATGTATATATATATATATATATATATATATATACACATTATATTACCAAAAGTATTGGGACGCCTGCCTTTATACGCACATGAACTTTAATGGCATCCCAATCTTAGTCTGTAGGGTTCAATATTGAGTTGGCCCACCCTTTGCAGCTATAACAGCTTCAACTCTTCTAGGAAGGCTGTCCACAAGGTTTAGGAGTGTCTATGGGAATGTTTGACCATTCTTCCAGAAGCCCATTTGTGAGGTATGTGCATGTAAAGGCAGGTGTCCCAATACTTTTGGTAATACAGTGTATGTATATATATAACAGACACACTAACTCTTATAAATAAATGTAAACAAGCCTTTTAAACACGGACAATGTCAGAACGTGTAATTTTTTATTTTATTTTACATTTTTTTAAGGAGCCCTGTTGGGGGCCTTTGGTGAAATATCAGGGGTCTAAATTGAACCCTGATGTCTCACTTTTGAAACATAGAAAGCGACTGAGCACTGATTCCCCAGTCCCTTTCAGTGAATGAATGGGAAGTGCCCAGTGCTGATCAGCTTTCTGTTCATTCAAAAACTGAAGCATAGTGGGGCCCAGGCAGCATTTGGAGTCACTGCCTTGATCTCAGTGTATTGTCACTCAGAGAGAACAGACATAAACTCCATGGCCCAATATCAAATAAAATCCAAGTTTTATTAGGTAAACTTACTCACAAGTATAGAGATCAATCCGATTTTTTTAGGACTTACTGTTTTATCTAAAGGTCAAGTTACCTAATTCCATGTCTCATTTCAAACATATTTCCAACATTACACCCCTATTCAAGAAATTAAAGTGATTGAAAAGTCTCATTTTTTTCCCGATAAAAATAACAAACATGTTATACTTACAGTACCTCCTCTGGGAAGTGGATTTGCACAGAGCAGCCCAGATCCTTCTCTTCTTGGGTCCCTCTTTGGCCCCTCCTTCCTATTCAGTGCCCCCAAAGCAAGCAGCCTGCTATGGGGGCACCTGAGCCGAGTCACAACTCCTTGTGTCCATTCAGACATTCCCCCTCTATCCCCTAATTGGCTAGTTGACTTTGATTTACAGCAGCGGAAGCCAATGGCACCATTGCTGCGTCTTATCCATTCAGGTGGGAGAATCTCGGATGGCTAAGACACTCATGGACATCACTGGACAGAGATGGGGTGCTGAGGGAGGCCCCTGCACACAGAAGGCTTTTAATCTTCATGCATAAAATGCATGAAGATAAAAAAACCTTCTGCCCTTACAACTCCTTTAATGTAAGGGCCCTTTCACACGGCTGTCCAATCAGGTCCACCTGTCAGTTTTTCGGGCAGACCGGATCGGACCCTCCAGTCTCCCCTATGGAGCAGCGGATGTCAACGGACACACCCGCCACCATCCGATCCTGCCTGCAAAAAAAAAGACAGATGGTGGTCAAATTTTCCTTCCCCCTAGCGGACAGGATTGGATGGAAACGGACAGGCAATATGTTTCCATCCGATTTCACTACAGAGGAGAGCAGGTCTGTATCCACTGTGCAGAGCAGACAGACCTGTCATCTGCCCGCTCAGCGAGGATCAGCAGAGCGATCACTCGCTGAGCAAGTGGAATCAGCTACATGGAGGCACCCATGTGAACGGGGCCTAAGAGATAATGGTATGGTACATGTGGGCTCTATCTTGGTTGGGATAAGATTTATGTTTTTTTACCAAAGTTGATGTACTGATAAAGCTGATGTTTTAGATCCCTCATTATCAAGTTACTGACAATGGAACTGAAGACATTTCAGACATCCTTAAGCCCTGTACACACGATCAGAATATTGTACAAAAAATAGTTTTTGAAGCGATTGTATGATAACCTGATCATTAGTACTCAGTTTTCGTGCAAAATTTTCCAAAGGGACAAACACGAAAATTTTTCTGGTATGATACCAGATCATACGATTTTTGTTTAATTAGTACAGTTTTCATTCGAAAATACAATACAAATACATTACATCACTTCTGAATTTGTAATCTGTCATATGAGAATTTTTGTACTTGAGTAACCTATTTGTTTTCGATATGGAGCCTTACATGCAAAAAAAAAAAACAACAAAACAGACAATTATTCGTCTGATAATCTGATCGTGTGTACCGTATATACTCGAGTATAAGCCGAGTTTTTCAGCACATTTTTTTGTGCTGAAAACGTCCCCCTCGGCTTATACTCGAGTCAAGGAAAAAAAAAAATTTTCTCTCCGCTCCGACGGGTTTAAGGTTTAAAAATGGCGCCGCCCGTCGCATACATGTCACCGCGCACGCGCCGCCGCCGCTCGTGTAATTTCGGCTATTCCCGGCGCCGCTCGGGAGAGGCCGGGAATAGCCGAAAGTATACGAGCGGCGGCGGCGCGTGCGCAATGACGTGTCGGCGCCGGGCGGCGCCATTTTTAAAATGAAGGCGCCTCTGGAACAGGTAAGTGAAACAGCTTTACTACCTGCCATGGGCTGCGGGCACACTACAAGGGATGCAGTGCTGCGGGCATGGTCCACATGTACCATGCCCACAGCACTGCATCTCCTGTAGTATGCCCACAACCCCAGATCCTCTTGTACCATGCCAGTACCCTGCAATCTCCTGCACCATGCCAGTGCCCTGCATTCTCCTGCACCATGCCAGTACCCTGCAATATCCTGCACCATGCCAGTACCCTGCAATCTCCTGCACCATGCCAGTCACCCTGCATTCTCCTGCACCATGCCAGTCACCCTGCATTCTCCTGCACCATGCCAGTCACCCTGCATTCTCCTGCACCATGCCAGTCACCCTGCATTCTCCTGCACCATGCCAGTACCCTGCATTCTCCTGCACCATGCCCGCCGCCCTGCATTCTCCTGCACCATGCCAGTCACCCTGCATTCTCCTGCACCATGCCAGTCACCCTGCATTCTCCTGTACCATGCCAGTACCCTGCATTCTCCTGCACCATGCCCGCCGCCCTGCATTCTCCTGCACCATGCCAGTACCCTGCATTCTCCTGCACCATGCCAGTACCCTGCATTCTCCTGCACCATGCCAGTCACCTTGCATTCTCCTGTACCATGCCAGTACCCTGCATTCTCCTGCACCATGCCAGTCACCCTGAATTCTCCTGTACCATGCCCGCCGCCCTGCATTCTCACCCTAGGCTTATACTCGAGTCAATGATTTTTCCCATCTTTTTGTGGTAAAAGTAGGGGTCTCGGCTTATACTCGGGTCGGCTTATACTCGAGTATATACGGTACTAGGATTTACTCACATGATGACTTAAAAGGGGGTGATAAGAGATGCAGTGAACCGCAAAACAGATTCTAGACCTTGTGTATCAATGTATACCTTTACTCAGTGGCGTACCAACAGGGGAACTGGGGGGGGGGGGTGCTACACATTGGGGCGATGTCAGGGAGCACCAGGCTGTTTCTCTCTCTCCCGTTCTGCTTCCGACAGTTCCTCATGCTCCGCTCTCCTGTGTCTCCTGCCCTGTATACCCTATTAAGGTAGGAAGGGGAGAGCTGAGAGGTTCCATGGGGGGGGGGGGGGCTGTATAATGTAAAGGGGTTCAGGGGAGGCTGTATAATATAAGGTGTCCATGGGGGGGCTGTATAATGTAAAGGGGTCCATGGGGGGGCTATATAATGTAAAGGGGCCCATGAGGGAGGAGGTTGGCTGTGTAATGTAAAGGGGTCCATGAGGGGGCTGTGTAATGTAAAGGGGTCCATGGGGGGGCTGTGTAATGTAAAGGGGTCCATAGGTGGGCTGTGTAATGTAAAGGGACCCATGGGGGGCTGTGTAATGTAAAGGGGCCCATTGGGGGGGTTGTGTAATATAAAAGGGTTCAGAGGTGTGGGGGGGGGGGGGCTGTGTAATGTAAAGGGGTCAATAGGTGTGGGGAGGGGCTGTGTAATGTAAAGGGGTCCAGAGGTATGGGAGCTGTGTAATGTGAAGGGGTCCAGAGGTATGGGGGCTGTGTAATGTGAAGGGGTCCAGAAGTATGGGGGCTGTGTAATGTAAAGGGGTCCAGAAGCATGGGGGCTATGTAATGTAAAGGGGTCCAGAGGTATGGGGGCTGTGTAATGTAAAGGGGTCCAGAGGTGCAGTGGCTGTTTAAAGTGAAGGGGTCCAGAGGTCCAGCAGCTGTGTAATGTGAAGGGGTTCAGAGGTATGGGGGCTTTATAATGTGAAGGGGTCCAGAGGTATAGGGGTTGTGTAATGTGAAGGGGTCCAGAAGTACCGGGACTGTGTAATGTAAAGGGGTCAAGAGGTATGGGGGCTGTGTAATGTAAAGGGGTCAAGAAGTATGGGGGCTGTGTACTGTAAAGGGGTTCAGAGGTACAGCAGCTGTGTAATGTGAAGAGGTCCAGAGGTGCAGAGGCTGTGTAATGTGAAGGGGTCCAGAGGTATAGGGGCTTTTTAATGTTAAGGGGTCCAGAAGTATAGGGGCTGTGTAATGTAAAGAGGTGCAGAGGTATGGGGGCTGTGTAATGTAAAGGGGTCCAGAAGTACGGGGGCTGTGTAATGTAAAGAGGTCCAGAGGTACGGGGGGCTGTGTAATGTAAAGGGGTCCAGAGGTATGGGGGCTGTGTAATGTAAAGGGGTCCAGGGGGAAGGGGCTGTGTAATGTAAAGGAGTCCAGAGGTACGGGGGCTTTGTAATGTAAAGGGGTTCTTCCTACATTTTACCCGCAGTTATTGCTGCAGTCCTATAGATTTCTTGCATTTTTTTTTTTTCTAGATTTTCTGAAAGCGGTCCAAAAGGTCCGCATGCTGCATCTTTGGGGCACTCTCAGAAAACAGGAAAATATTTTTTTTTGGGGGGGTGACAACATGTTTTACTGCGCCAGGTGACACCAACCCTAGTGATGCCACTGGAAGTAGCACATAGTAAGCGTGCCACTGCCAGTTACATGTATTTTTGTCTGGCGTCTCAGGTCAGTCGGCGCCGTTTTTGCAGAGGAGGAGGAGGAGGGGCCTGGCCACCGGGGGGAGCAGAGGGAGGAGGATTCTTTTGGGTTCCAAGCCACAGTGCGCGGAGGTAATACACGCAAAGTCACTTGACAACACGTCGATGTGCGGTGCGTCGCCTGCCCTCCTTATGGGGGGGTGCCAGATATAGGATCCGCCCCGGGTGCCAAATACTCTAGCTACGTCCCTGCCTATACTCAGTGTAACAAGTTTGCCATAGGGGTTGGATGTAGGATCCCTTTACCTGTAGACTAATTTACCTCATTTTGGCATAATCTGTTAGTTAATGTACAAAATCTTATAACAGCCAAATAAACTTTATAGTACCCTGACTTAAGTAGTTTGGAATCTGGTTGATATGAAACATGGATAACAGAAAGCTGTCGTTGCAACGCTTTCTGACTTTGGCCTGTGAACATTAGACTGCAATACTGAGCAGTACCTCTGAAGGATGGAAGTGCCGCCCAGACCAGCATAGACTGCAGTTGTTGGCCTACATCACCTATTGATCGAAAGTCTGCAGTTTGGGGGGCATTAAGGGGTGTGTTAGTATTTATATGGAATTATATAGTTGTATGTGTTTCCTTTAAAGCGGTTGTAAACCTATGGTTGCTTTTTTTTTTTTTCACCTGCAAGGTAAAGGCATAATGTGAAACTTACCTGAAAACAAAGCCCTCCAGCGATGCAATGTAATTGTTGGAGGCAGCGTCCATCTTCTCCCGGTCTTCCTTCAGGGTCCTTGAACTCTAGCTGTGTGACAGGCCAGAGCCACGATGACATCCCCCCCACATATGCGCGGGGGAGCCGTCATTCATTGAACAGATATCCGAAGGGACACCTCCAAGATGACCACTGCCTTGCTAAAGAAGCTGAGGGTAAAGGTGATGGACTGGCCAAGCATGTCTCCAGACCTAAACCCTATTGAGCATCTGTGGGGCATCCTCAAATGGAAGGTGGAGGAGTGTAAGGTCTCTAACATTCACCTGCTCCATGATGTCATCATGGAGGAATGGAAGAGGACTCCAGTGGCAACCTGTGAAGCTCTGGTGAACTCCATGCACAAAAGGGTTAAGGCAGTGCTGGAAAACAACGGTGGCCACACAAAATAGACACTTTGGGCCCAATTTGGACATGTTCAGGGGTGTACTCACTTTTGTTTCCAGTGGTTTAGACATTAATGGCTGTGTGTTGAGTTATCTTGAGGGGACAGCAAATTTACACTGTTAGTATCGGTTCACACTAGGGCGACACGACTTCGGCGAGTTAAGCCATCGCCCGTGCACCGCGACTTCGGAACGGCTTGCAACGACTTCACATAATGGAAGTCAATTAAAGGCGCTCTGATGTCGCCCCGAAGTAGTGCAGGAACCTTTTTCTAAGTCGGAGCGACTTGAGTTGCTCCTATTAGAACGATTCCACTTGCACAGCATGGTCCGCTACTTGTCAGGCGACCAAGTCGCCTGACAAGTCGGAACAGTGTGAACCGGCACTTATACAAGCTGTACACTCGCTACTTTACATTGTAGCAAAGTGTCATTTCTTCAGTGTTGTCACATGAAAAGATATAAAATAATTACAAAAAGCTGAGGGGTGTACTCACTTTTGTAAGATAGTGTAGGTAGTTACATCTTAATATAAGCGTTCCTGTCAAAAACTAAAATGATGTTTCATTTATTTTCACAGAAAATGTTTTCATTTGTGTATATTTGTACATTGGCACAAATGAGAGTGAGGCTACCATTGTTGACTGGCTGGTATAATAATTTCTGTACCAGTTTCTTTTTAATTGTTTCCGAGCCGCCCACAATACATTTAGAGCCGGTTCACACTACCACGACCATGTCGGAGTGACTTTTTTACCGCGACTTTACCGCGATTTTACTGCGACTTTATCGCGACTTCAGCGCGACTTGCGGCTTATATGACAGATGACTTTGTGTTTGGCCGATCAGAATATGATGTGTTGTGACCTAATTACCCTTTTCTGTTTTTTTTTTACTCATTTCCTCATTGCCCACCAGTGCCACGTATCAGTGTCCACCAGTGCCACTGCCCACCAGTGCCACGTATGTGTCCACCAGTGCCACTGCCCACCAGTGCCATGAATCAGTGTCCACCAGTGCCACATATCAGTGCCACGAATCAGTGTCCACCAGTGCCACGTATCAGTGCCACAAATGAGTGTCCACCAGTGCCACATATCAGTGCCACGTACCAGTGTCCACCAGTGCCACGTATCAGTGCCATGTATCAGTGCCACGAATCAGTGTCCACCAGTGCCACATATCAGTGCCACGAATCAGTGTCCACCAGTGCCACGTATCAGTGCCACGAATCAGTGTCCACCAGTGCCACGTATCAGTGCCACGTATCAGTGCCACATATCAGTGTCCACCAGTGCCACGTATCAGTGCCACGTATCAGTGTCCACCAGTGCCACATATCAGTGCCACGAATCCGTGTCCACCAGTGCCACGTATCAGTGCCACGAATCAGTGTCCACCAGTGCCACGTATCAGTGCCACGTATCAGTGTCCACCATTGCCATGTATCAGTGCCACGTATCAGTGTCCACCAGTGCCACATATCAGTGCCATGAATCAGTGTCCATCAGTGCCACGTATCAGTGCCACGTATCAGTGTCCACCAGTGCCACGTACCAGTGCCACGTATCAGTGCCAAATATCAGTGCAACGAATCAGTGTCCACCAGTGCCACGTATCAGTGCCACGAATCAGTGTCCACCAGTGCCACATATCAGTGCCACGTATCAGTGTCCACCAGTGCCACATATCAGTGCCCCGTATCAGTGTCCACCAGTGCCACGTACCAGTGCCACATATCAGTGTTCACCAGTGCCACGTATCAGTGCCACATATCAGTGCCACGAATCAGTGTCCACCAGTGCCACGTATCAGTGCCACGAATCAGTGTCCACCAGTGCCGCGTATCAGTGCCACGTATCAGTGTCCACCATTGCCATGTATCAGTGCCACGTATCAGTGTCCACCAGTGCCACATATCAGTGCCATGAATCAGTGTCCATCAGTGCCATGTATCAGCGCCACGTATCAGTGCCGCGTATCAGTGTCCACCAGTGCCACGTACCAGTGCCACGTATCAGTGCCAAATATCAGTGCCACGAATCAGTGTCCACCAGTGCCACGTATCAGTGCCACGTATCAGTGCCACGAATCAGTGTCCACCAGTGCCACGTATCAGTGCCACGTATCAGTGTCCACCAGTGCCACATATCAGTGCCACGTATCAGTGTCCACCAGTGCCACGTACCAGTGCCACATATCAGTGTTCACCAGTGCCACGTATCAGTGCCACATATCAGTGCCACGAATCAGTGTCCACCAGTGCCACGTTTTAGTGCCACGAATCAGTGTCCACCAGTGCCACGTATCAGTGTCCACCATTGCCATGTATCAGTGCCACGTATCAGTGTCCACCAGTGCCACATATCAGTGCCATGAATCAGTGTCCATCAGTGCCACGTATCAGCGCCACGTATCAGTGCCACGTATCAGTGTCCACCAGTGGCACGTATCAGTGCCACGTATCAGTGCCACGAATCAGTGTCCACCAGTGCCACGTATCAGTGCCACGTATCAGTGCCATGAATCAGTGTCCACCAGTGCCACATATCAGTGCCACGTATCAGTGTCCACCAGTGCCACATATCAGTGCCACGTATCAGTGTCCACCAGTGCCACGTACCAGTGCCACATATCAGTGTTCACCAGTGCCATGTATCAGTGCCACTAATCAGTGTCCACCAGTGCCACGTATCAGTGCCACGTATCAGTGCCACGTATCAGTGTCCACCAGTGCCACATATCAGTGCCACGTATCAGTGTCCACCAGTGCCACGTACCAGTGCCACATATCAGTGTTCACCAGTGCCACGTATCAGTGCCACGAATCAGTGTCCACCAGTGCCACGTATCAGTGCCACGAATCAGTGTCCACCAGTGCCACGTATCAGTGCCACGTATCAGTGTCCACCATTGCCATGTATCAGTGCCACGTATCAGTGTCCACCAGAGCCACATATCAGTGCCATGAATCAGTGTCCACCAGTGCCACGTACCAGTGCCACGTTTTAGTGCCAAATATCAGTGCCACGAATCAGTGTCCACCAGTGCCACGTATCAGTGCCATGTATCAGTGCCACAAATCAGTGTCCACCAGTGCCACGTATCAGTGCCACGTATCAGTGTCCACCAGTGCCACATATCAGTGCCACGTATCAGTGTCCACCAGTGCCACGTACCAGTGCCACATATCAGTGTTCACCAGTGCCACGTATCAGTGCCACTAATCAGTGTCCACCAGTGCCATGTAGCAGTGCCACGTATCAGTGCCACGTATAAGTGTCCACCAGTGCCACGTACTAGTGCCATATATCAGTGTTCACCAGTCCCACGTATCTGTGCCACGTATCTGTGCCACGTATCAGTGTCCACCAGTGCCACGTATCAGTGCCACAAATCAGTATCCACCAGTGCCACGTATCAGTGCCACGTATTAGTACCATGAATCAGTGTCCACCAGTGCCACTTATCTGTGTCCACCAGTGCCACTCACACAGACCAAGCAGAGATAATGGAATATATATACCATTACATATATATATATATATATATATATATATATATATATATATATATATATATATATATATATATATATATATATATATATATACACCATATAGACATGGCTGCAATGTGGGGAATGCCTGGCTAATCTCTTTCTTCTTCCTGGAAAGTCTGATAACTAGTCGCTTCAATTAAGATAAGGAGGCGACTCCCATTGAAGTCTATGGGACAGTCGGATCACAGGTCGCCTCAAAGTAGTACAGGACCCTTTTCTGAAGTCGGAGCGACTTCAGTAGTGCCAATTAAGACGGCAATTATTGATTAACATTGCTTTTGTTATGTCAAGCGACCTGGAGCGACCTGGGGCAACACAAGTCGCCTCACAAGTCGTGCTAGTGTGAATGGGCTCTTACTGTGGGCAGGCAGCACAGACAGCCTGGATCACGTACCTGTGCCTCATCCAGCCTGTTCCAGGTTAGGGGTGCGCAGCAAACCGCTCCTGTGACCGTTGTGTCCACTGCACTCAGTGGATTACAGATACTAGTAACCGGGTATCATATGATTACTATGATTAGTCACAGAGATCACATGATAACAATGCAAACAACCTGTTATGAATGGATTTCCATTCATGAACAGCTTGCTTACAGTTGTGATCTGAGATTGGCCCACAGCAATCATATGGTACCCGGCTACCTCCACCATGTGGTTAGCTGTAGACAATCACATAGCACCACCATAAGCAAGCTGTTCATAATTGTTACCTCATTCATGACAGCTAAAGCTTTTGCTAATACAGTGCTCATCACTGTATAAGCAATAACAGTGAAAAAAAAATTGCTGATTACCCCCCAGAGTGGTACAGTTTCATTATGGTGACCCTGAACTACTCTAATGAGAGGATGCAGAAAAAAGAAAAAAAAATGTTTACAAAAAAAAATTATTAAAAAATTGATATTGGATATGTTTTTATACAGAAAATCAAAAATATTGCCTTTTTTTTTTTTTTTTTCTTCAAAAGTGTTGGTCTTTTTTCATTTTGATAGCAAAAATAAAAAACCTAGTGGTGATCAAATGGCACCAAAAGAAAGCTCTATTAGTGTACAAAAAAAAATTATATAAATAATAAGAAAATATAAATTTTCATTTATGTACAGTGTGTGTGCAATTTCCAGTTAAAGGATGAATAAAGTTATTTCTGTTGTCCATCCAGACAAGACAGATCCAGAATGGCATCTCTCTTTACTGGGCGTGTAGTACTGTGCAGAGTTCACACTTACATGTCAGCTATGATGACTATAGCTATGCATATAAATGGATCGATATTCTATTATGAGGATATTTGACTTGTTGTAATGAGCACTTCTGTGACCTCCCTATAAGTAGTAGCATTACGTATTAGAATCATCAGACGGCAGATAAGTAGAAAGAGTTTGTACTACACCAATTTTCTTATGATTTCCCTCAGGGTAGAAACATATGTTGTTTCATTTTAGAGAAAATTAGGCTGGCCATAGATGGTGCAAATTTCTTTCCTGCAGCCACGGGTTGCAGCAAAGAAATTTGCATGGTTCCCCCATCAACACAGACAGTGCTGACAGGGGAATCCTCCCTGCTGAGACATTGTCTTCTCCCGACAGGGAAAGTCGTCCCCGCTGGGAGAAGACAGAGATTATTGCTAGCGTCTATAGCAGCCACGTGCAATAATTGGAAGCAAATCTGGCAGGCTGCTTGTATCCAAATTGATCGATCCATCAGCTTGGTATATTCAGCCTGCCCATTATTGGTTCGAATCTCTTAACTGGCCGAGATTCGAATCGTGCATGGCAGGCCTTACTGAAGGAAAGCTGGTTGCCAGATTAAGAGTAACTCTACTTTTGTTAACCACTTAAGCCCCGGAAGATTTTACCCCCTTCCTGACCCGGGCCTATTTTGCGATTCGGCACTGCGTCATTATAACGGAAAATTGCGCGGTCGTGCGACGCTGTACCTAAACTAATTTGACGTCCTTTTTTCCCCACAAACAGAGCTTTCTTTTGGTGGTATTTGATCACCTGTGCGATTTTTTGATCATGCGCTATAAACAAAAAAAGAGCGTCAATTTTGCAAAAATAACAATATTTTTCACATTTTTTTATATGAAATTCCCCCAAAAAAATGTAAAAATCTAAATTTTTTAACATTTTCGGGCCAATTTGTTTTATGCTACATATGTTTGGTAAAAAAAATCACAAAAAGCGTATTTTGATTGGTTTGCGTTTACTAACAAAGGGAAAGATTTTTGTCATTTTTGTTGTTTCTTTTTTAACGCGTAATGGCGGCGATCTGCGATTTTTTTTGCGGTACTGCGACATTGCGGCGGACAGATCGGACCTTTGACTTTTGGCGTTACCAGTGACATTTCTACAGTAATCAGTTCTATACATATGCACTGTTACTGTAAAATTACACTGGCAGTGAAGGGGTTAACTTTTCTTGAGAGGGAGGGGTTATGTGTGTCCCTAGGGGCGTGATTCTAACTGTGATTGGCTGTGGCTTGAGGTGTAGGAAAAGTGATCAACGGTCCTACATAGTAGAACCGTATGATCACTATTCCTACACAGGTGAGAATGACAGGCGGCTTGTTTACATTAGCCGCCTGCCTTTCTCCCTCTCCACCGACGATCGCGAGTGACCGGCGGACGATCGGGTCTGCCGGTCACACGTGCGGGGGGGTCCGTGACCGTGCGGGAGCAGGAGCGTGCCTCCGGCAGTGCGCGCTCGCTTCCTAGAGCCCTCACAGGCTAGCGATGTGAACCTACGTCGCTCTCCCTGTGAGGGGCTGACTGGCGCAGTAAATATACTGTGAGCAGTCGGCAAACAGCTAAGAAAAAAACAACCCCTTCTGTGTAGTCAATGTACATTGATTTTAACAAAGTTTTAACAACATTTGTAGCAGATTTCTACCTTTTGATAATGTTGCACTGATACCAGTATCGGTATCAGGGCGGATACGAAGCATTGGCGCGGATACTTGCACTTGTGCAAATACTCTGATACTAAAACTGATATCTTCAGTTCACAAATATTTAGTAGTGGGCTTATTTGAAAGCCACTATTGGACTGATCAGTGGCTATGGAGCTGCTCATTGCCAATGAAAAATAAAGTGCACCTGATGGGGAAGAAGTCTCTAAATTCCACATTAGGCTCAGCTCATCTAGTACAAAACTCCTCGGCTATGCACTGACAGGACGCAGTTGCCAGGGAGAGCAGGTAGGAGTGGGTGTACTAAGAAGGGAATGTCCAGTGTGGACACTGTCTGTGACAGATACATGAGTCTAGCACAAGCACCATCAATTTCAGTGCTGTGCCTTGATTGAATTCTAAAAAGGCGTCTATGACACCCTTTATGAAATCTCCCAAATGTGTTTTGTACATGTCTGTAGGGGCAGAGTAGTAGTCTGAGTTTGTGTCAGGGTGCTTTTCGTAATAAGAATGAGAAGGTGCTGAAAAGGAGTCTGAAGAATAAAGATGTGCAAGGGCTGAAGAAAAGGCCTGGCATAGTTCCCAATACTTAAGTGCACGAATGTTCGCACTGGCGCACGTTCATGCACACCTGCTACCAGAACTGGCGCCAAAGGCCCTATGTAAGGTCAGTGGCTACACTTAGACTTTGTTGGATGATCTTCAGCCACCAGTACTTCTTGCTTCTATCTTTCTTGTATTCTTGGAGAACCCGTTGCCAACCGGGCTTACCTTTAGACTTCTCTGCTGCCTGATCCCTGGTTTTGACCCCAGCTTGTTCTAAGGACTCTGCTTCTCTTGCTTTACCGTGTATGACCCTGGCCTGCTCCTAAATAGCCTTCTGCATACTCCCTGGCTTGCCTTCCTGTGTATGACTTCGGCTCTCATCCTGACTTTGCCTCTTCAGTCCTGTCCTGCCAGCCTTCTCCTGCTTCTTTCTCGGGTGCAACCTTGCCTGTGGTCGCTGCCCTGGTTCAGCTACACACCTAGTGCTACGGAGGTCCTGCCTTCTGCCCTGACAGACCAGCTGACAGCTATCCAGTTCCTCTGCGATGCAAACCGCTTCCAGTGGATCTACCTAAACGGCACCCGTGCTTCTTTGAGTTTAGCACTCCCTGTTTCCACCTTCAGGGGTGCTTGGCACTTAGTCACAAGGAAAGCCCTCTTCTCAAATCAGTCTCAGACCAGGTACATGACAGTTTGCCTCATTTTTTACCATGGTGAGAAGAAAGGGCACACCCCATGGCTGGGGAAACAGATGGAAATGAACACCTGACTGACATTATTTTCTAACCCTTACTCACTATCCAAAACAAATTCAAAATGCTTTAAAATGTTCAACCAAATTTGTTTTATAGTGTTAGTTTGCCTTTAAAGCATATTTCCACTTTTTCAGCCAAATTTAAGAAATCCCCATTTCACGTTTGTTATGTATTCCCATTAACACATCATGCTTAAAAAAAGTGTTTTTTTTTTCAAATATTTCTTACCTTTTAGATGTTTCTCAGGAGTAGGTGCTACAATTTTTAAATATTCATAGGTCCCCATAAGTTGCCTAAGCCTGAGGCCTAGGGTGTGGGAAAGGATGTGGGAAAAGGGGTGGGGCTGAGTTGGTTCCTGCAGGCTTGGGTGGAAATATCAGCAATTATAGGTTGCTCAGGCTGGTCTGATGCAGGGTGGGGAGAGCATACGACCACCAAGAGGCCCACCGTTTCAGAAACTTAGTGTGGGAATCATGTAGAATTCTGGACATTTTTACTCATCATCAGGTCGGTCAGATTGGTCTTCACCAGTGCAAATAATACAGAAGGTGTCTTGCAGGCCCTAGCAATAATCCGTTTGGTGACAAAAAAACAGGCAAGTTGCAAGCCTCTGATGGTATGAGAATAGGCCCTGAATTGGGCAATGTAGTAGAACGTGTTTAGCATTTTTATGCATAGGCACATGAAATAGCATGTATAGAAGTCCAAAAACTCTGGACTCTGTTAAATGGTGGACAGGACCAGCCGATGTGCAATACTTCAACGCAATGGCCACAGGTTCTAAAGCACCTATCCCTGTGAGATGGGTTCAAACTTGCAATACAGGCCAGGATACCAGTACCACCTCAAAACGACTATGTATGCTGCTTCCAGTGCAGTTGTGCTAAAGGAACATTTTGACATGGAGGACCAGGCCTTACTCGATTCCTCAGGATCGATAGAGGTTCCCAGATATTGATTCCACCTGGACTTGCAGGAGATACAAGAATGAGGGTCCTTCACGGAAGAGTAGATCAAGGAGATAGTGCCTAGGGTGCCAGGAGAGTGCTAACAGGTATGTTGAAATACCGTCTCAGAGAGGTCATCCAATGGCGGAGTTGAGCATAGTGGAAAAACTCTGCAGGCGGTGCCTCATGAGTCTCCTGGATGAAGGACCAACGAAGGAAAGATGCAGTATGTGAGAAAGTGACGGACATAATAAATCCACCTCTTTGATAGACTCATTTGCAATTTACCTATTTTTGCAAATGTGTGATAAGTGACTACTAAAGATTTAGACATTTAATTTGTAGCTGAGTAACAAGGTATTAATGTCATTCCCTCTTTAAGCTTGTGTGGAGTTGTATCTCAAGCTTTATAAATAGGGGTCAGCTGCAACTACAGGCCAGGGTTCTACTGGAGATCTTTTTGTGGGAAAGCAACAAGATGGTGGGAAAGTAGTGGCTTCTATAACAGACTAGCTGCAGCTTCCCTGAATATGCATTACCAGCAAAAGTATCAGTCACGGTAACTGAGACAATTTACACATCGGTGGTTATACTGAACTCTTATGAGCAGTGAGATGTAATGCACATTTCTTGAATTCACTGTTTGGAGGGGCAGGGGCGTATTATGAAATCAGCAGGCCCGTGCGCACAATCAAAAGTGGGCCCTTGGCATTAAATAAAAAAAAAGAAAATGTGGTGCACAAAGCATGCTGCGGCGAAAAGTGGGTGTGGTTCAAATTGCGCTAAATATTGGGCATGGATTAAAGGAGGTATGGTCAAGTAGAGTCTGAGATGACTTACATTTGCAGAATGTGGTAATGTTAACCACTTCAATACTAGGAAATTTTATCCACTTCCTGCCCAGGCCAATTTTCAGCCTCCAGCGCTGTTGTACTTTGAATGACAATTGCGAGGTCATGCAATACTGTACCCAAATTAAATTGTTCTCATTTTATTCACACAAATAGAGCTTTCTTTAGGTGGTATTTAATCACCACTGAGATTTTTATTTTTTGTTAAACAAACGAAAAAATTTTTTTATAAAAAACTATTTTTTCTTAGTTTCTTTGATAAAATTTTGCAAATAATCTTTTTTCATAAATTTAGGCCAAAATGTATTCTGATACATTTCTTTGGTGAAAATAAACCAACTCAATAAGTAAAGGGCAATCTCTATTGCCTTTAAAGTGATAATAAACACTGCTTTGGTATTTATACCTACAGGTAAGTTTATAATAAAGCTTACCTGTAGGTACAAAGATTATTTCCTAAACGTGCACAGTTTAGAAGATATTCACTGTTTCTACAGCCGGTGACATCACCAGAGCATGCGCTGTTAAGGGACTCCCTTGTGCATGCACGGGAGTGACAACATCAGAGAATACTAGCTAACCAGGAGTGGTATAAGCTATTATCAGAAATTATGATTCCCACCTACCACCAGAAGTTCCGGCTGATTATCAATGGGGCCTACTCATCAGGCCTCATTGATAAAGACACCTGGAACTTCTTGAATATTAAACATCCGGTTACCCCTACCTTCTACGCCCTGCCCAAGGTCCACAAGGACCTTGTGGACCCACCGGGCAGGCCCATAGTATCCGGTATTGGATGTCTAACCGAGCATGCCAGTCAGCTAGTAGACGACTATTTAAGACCTTTTGTCCTAGCTCTTCCATCTTACCTCCAGGATACAAGAGACGTACTGGGTATCCTGGAGGACATGTCCCTTCCGGAGAATGTGTGGTTAGTCACTATTGACATCGAAGCTCTTTATAGCTCGATACCACATACCAAAGGACTACATGTTGTCAATAGATTTTTGAGTGAGAAACAACGAACTAGTTGGCCCTACAATGCGTTTATTCTCCAGCTATTGGAATATATATTATTCCATAATGTATTCTTGTTCCGAGGCTCCCATTTCCTCCAGGTGCAGGGGGTAGCGATGGGGACGAGATGTGCCCCATCGTATGCCAACCTGTACCTGGGGGGATGGGAGCGGGAGATGATTTATGGAGCAGATGAGTCGATGGACCTGTGCCACATAGTTTCTTGGCACAGGTACATCGACGACGTACTTATGATCTGGGATGGCTCCAGAGAAGAGCTTGACACCTTTATGTCTATGATAGGTAAGAATAATTACAATCTCAAGTTCACCATGTAATGTAGTCAGGAGGTTGTGACTTTTCTCGACATTAAGATAGGGGTGGACCAACAAAGACACTTGTTCTCTGATCTTTATAGAAAACCGTCAGCGGCAAATAATATATTACATGCCTCGAGTGCCCACCCCAAACCTCTGGTACAAAGTATCCCGTATGGGCAATACCTCAGATTGAGGAGAAATTGCACACGGGAAGAGGACTTCCTATGTCGAGCAAAGGAACTACAAATAAGACTTTTGAAAAGAGGATACAGCAAAACCTGTCTTAAAAAAGCCTTTAATAGAGCTACCCAAAAAGAAAGACAGTCTCTGATACACTCCAAGAAACGAAATGAAAATAGTCTACAAACTAGGATTGTCACCCGATACTCCCAACAACATCATGTTGTACGTGATATTCTTTTTTTTTATTTAAATCTTTTTTTTTATTTTATCATTGCTGAAAGTTACAAACAATGTGTTACACAATATCACCCAATAGAGGAAAAAAGAAAGCACATTCCGGCAACACAGATACAGTTATCAACATCTTCCTAATCTTAACTGTATCCATCTAGGCAAAACATGTTATACCATATCTGCTATAACCCCCCCCCCCCCCCTTACCTGTGGAAAAAAAAAAAAAAAAGGAAAAAAAACCCCAAGGGTGAGGGAAAACCCCCTCATACCCCTAAAATCCAACACTGTGATCACCATGGAGGGGACCAGTCTACCAACCGAACACCACACTCTACCGACTACCCAGTAGTAAGGCTCCTTCCTCAGATGTCACAAATCCATCCCAGCCTCCCCATAGTAAGGTGAATTTCTCCTGCTTGTATTTAGATGCCCATACTAACTCCTCCATCCTCCTGATTGCTTCTACTTTAAGTATCCAGCTCGGAACCGTAGGGGGTGAGCTTTGCTTCCATTTTGAGGGTATGCAAGACCTAGCTGCACTAAGGAGATGGCCAATAATACCTTTTTGAAATACTGACATCGGAAGATCCGACATATTCAATAGAAAGAAAGCAGGATCATTTGGAATCATGTATACAGTAAATTTCTGAATAATCCTACGGACTTCCGACCAGAAATGTATTAGTCGGGGGCAAGCCCAAAAAATATGGAGCATAGTTCCCTCTGCACTGTTACAGCGCCAACATGCCTCTGACACTTCCGGGTAGCATTTGTGCAGTTTAGCTGGTGTATAATACCACCTTGACATAATCTTATAACTTGTTTCCTGCAATTTAGGGCATCTGGAGGACTTTAATGTTAGTGCAAGCATCTTCTTGATTTGGGCTGGTGAAAATGTTCTACTCATCTCAATCTCCCACTTACGAATCTAGGGTAAAGCCGGTTGAGTCTGAAGAGTAACCAATAGGCCATACATATATGACAAAGTGCCCTTCTTCTGGCCTTGACTAGAACAGTAATCCTCAAACTTCATAAGCGGTCTGTTATAAGTACTTGGAGGTGAGAGCGAACCTATAAAGTGACGCAATTGTAAAGCCTGCAATACCGCTAGAGTGTATGGACCCTGTGATTCTGTCAGTTCTAATAGCGTAGGCCATCTATCCTCTATCAGGAAATGTGTTACCTGGAAAGAACCGGTTCTACGCATATTCATAAAGCGACTCGAAGATAGTCCTGGCTCAAATTTAGGGTTACCTAAGATTGGGTAGAGTGGGGAGTCTCTTGAGAATAACCTCTGTTTAAGTCGAATTGCCTCACACGATCTCAGTGTCGCACCTATCAGAGGATGTGTCTTCAACGCCGAAGGGCATTCCCTCCACATCCACGGGGTTCTACTCAACGCCACAGGGGTCTGTGCTTGCTCTATCTGAACTGAGATTTTGGTGTTAAAGTGGCAGCCCCAGTCTACCACTCTACCTAGGTGGACTGCTTGATGGTACTTCCTAATATCAGGTAAAGCGATCCCTCCCATTCTCTTCGGAAGGCTCAGCCAATTTTTTGATATCCGTGGTTTCCCATGCGGCCGTACGTGATATTCTGTCTTCTCACTGGCATCTTCTCACTGAAGACAAAAACATCTCAAGATATGTAGACAGGAAGCCTACGATCACGTATAGAAAAATAAGATCTCTGAAAGATCGTTTAACCACAAGCCACCTACCCAGAGACAGTAGAACTAAACAAAAAACTCAGAGGAGAGGTACATTTCAGTGCGGTAGCTGCGAATTTTGCCAATGGATTGATATAGGCAAAAATATCATCTTACCTGGACATGGACCCCCCGATTCCATATTAACTGCCAAACAATTGGAGTCATTTATATCATGACATGCGTTTGTAATTCATTTTACATTGGTAAAACTCGCAGAAATTTTTGGAAGAGAATAAAGGACCATGTCTACCTACTTCACAATGGCAAATTAGAATCAGCGATAAGTAGGCATGTAGGATTATATCATAACTTTGACCTATCGGTCATGAAATTCTACGCACTGGAACATGTACCCTCATCTGAAAGAGGGGGTGACATAGACGCTCAATTACTGAGATTGGAAACAAAATGGATTGTAAACCTACGGGCCACCAATCCTCCAGGCCTGAACGAGTCTGTCAGCTATAAACCTTTCCTGTAACATAATTGGATCCCTAGTACCACAGAGTAAATGATGGTACTCCTAGGTCCTTTCTCTCTAATCAATTTTTTTTTTTCTTGTTTTCCCCAGGCCTTAGGATACGGGATCCTACTTTAGAGCTCCCCCATTACTATCACCACACAGTATAATCACTTTTTGGTTATGTATGTTATATGTTTGCATTATTCACTCTTACACTATTCCTAGTGTGACAGGAACTAAAAATGTTGTTTTCCTCTCAGTCTTTATTTTCACAATGGCTTCACCATAAGCACTTAAGATAGTACTAATTGATGTATATATTTTATATAACCTTACATGATGAACTAGGATATTTATTATTTTTAATTCGTTTTTTCCTTCTTTTCTTTTTGTCGGTCCTTCCCGCCATTCCTTTTCACTTTTACTTCTCACTTTTCCCTTTTCCATGTCTATTGATTCTTTTTAACTGGTAACTATTATTGCTTCCACAAGAGGGAGCTCTCTGTGTAGGGTCCTGGTGGGACGGGAGACCTATTGACGGCTCGTAGCGCTGACGCATTGATATGCGCCGCGCACTTCCGGTGTGTTCGCCGGTCCATCCGGAAGTGATGAGGCAGCCGTCCTCTGTCTCCCGTCCCACCATCCCCGGATCCGATGGCGGCCTGTCGGGCGGCCGGAGTCTTCTGGGGACGTATCCGCCCACGCCACGCACACGTGCCTGGGCGTGGTTTTGGGTGGAACCGGATGCAACCCGACCTGTGACATACAATATATAAGGAGGGGGTAGTCCCCCAGAGCGACTAGTGTCGGCGTGCACACCATGTGGAGAGGCTGTTGGTTATATCGGCAATGACCGGGTTCACTTCTCTGGCAACCCAATTTTGGCTTCTGATAAGCACTCCTTTTTAAAGGTCAGTATGTGTCCGGACATGAAATCTCCCCTCGGGGTCTGAACCCCCTCCTTTTGGGACTGAACCCCCTGGGTGTTTGTTTCCCTTTGGCTTGATTTCCCTAGCACTTTAGAGCCATCCTTTTTCGATGCTCTGTCCCTGAACATAATATGTGTATCCCCTGTATATCTGAGTCAGACGGGACCTATTTGAATGTACTTGTATATATTCTTCTTTTTCTACACAACAGTGGGGGATGCACCATTTTGATTCCTTATGGAACAATCGAGATATTGAGCATTAATTTGTGCTGGGCAGCCAACAAGGGCCAAACCTGTGGGAGTTACATGTGACACGCCTCCACCTGGACCAGATATCTTTCTCTGGCACAAAGATTTTGCATATTAAGCATGTCTTTCCAATGGACAAGTGAGTGCTTTTCTGAATCCAATCAATCTATGAATTGTATCCTTCTTTATTTACCAAGTTCTGAGTAGGAATTTGATCACATCTATACCTAATTTCTGATTACTGATCTTGGATTTTTGATCTCAGACTCTCGATATACCAACTGTAATACCCTCTCCCCTTTCACTTATTATTTGATTATCACTATAATTTTTTCAAAGTCGCCCGGATACACAGATGGACCTAGATTTATTTTTGTATTTTTATATACAGATATCTCCTACATAGATCTATATTTGTGTATTATTAGATATAGGGTTATACCATTAATTTACACCTAATCTATGTAGTATTTTGGTCTTTTTAGGCCATTATTCTCTTTTAGGTTTTCTAGGTTTTTTGTGAGTTGCATTCCCCCTCCCCCCTTATTTTGGCCTGGTTTTCTGTGTGGGGAAACTTGGGGTTTTCCCCAGTTCCTCCCCTTCCCCTTTCCCCTTTTCCTTTTTTTTTTTTTTTTTTGAAATGTGAATACTCATTGATTTAATCAAAATGAAATATATATCTCAATCTCTGCTTTACATTTTTTAACTATGTTATTGAGCTAATCTGATCGCTAAGATGTTTCTTGTTTTTAGTACTGTTGTCGATTCGTTGTAACTAAGTATATAAACCCTTTTGAATTTGAAACAGTGGAGTTGATACATTGTTATTTTTCCAGGGGTAAAAGGAATCGTCTGAGGAAGCGACATGAGTGAAACGCGTCGCGATTCCATAGTTTCCACTGATGTATCCCATACCATTATATACTGGTATCATGATTATATCATGACTCATTAGATGTTTCACATCAATTGCCTTTGCTCTAAGAGGCTTGTTGGGATCCAGTGGTTTACCTGTATTGTCTTATGTACATGCATTATTTGCCATTTGAATATATGTTTTTTTGATATTAAAAAATCTTTTTATGTCTTTATAAATAAATGTTATTTTTTATATATTATTGGTGTATTTATTTTCATCAGGATCAAAACCCACTCCTAGCCTCCAAAGTCCCATTTCCATGTGAGAAGTTTGTAGAGACCCCAGTTTGCTGTGGGACCCTCTCATTCCTCTCTCTTTGTCTTTTCATATATATCTTTTAGGGATGTGGCAAGAGTGGTATCCTTAGTATGTCTCATTTATCCTTTATAGTGACAACATCGCATCTCGGCCATTCTAACGCCCAGAGCCCGCGAACCTGGAAGGAAGACCGAGTGAATATGGAAGCCCTGTCAACGGTAACAGCGCACCGCTGGAGCGCTTTGTTTGCAATACATACTAGAACAATTTAACTTGGAGTGAGAAGATTTTTTTTTAATTTTTGATAGTTTACTACCACTTTAACTGTGGGCAGTATGGTGTTAAGCTCAGTTGTTCCGCTCACCACTTCTAATACTTAACAGATTTGGTCTGGAATGCTCGACGGCCTGTTGTCGCAGAAGGCTCAGCTTTGATCCTCACAGGCTCTTCTGTCTCTGGTGTAGACACATATGGCAACGGGACCCTCCAGCTCTGGTCCCTTCACAGGTAATGACACTATCAGTGTCCTCACAATCTCCAGTGTGGGTACAGACACCACAGGCAGCAGATCCACACTCTCAGGTCTGCTATCGCTTTGGGTCTCTGCACAGTCAATGATCACTAGCATAGAGCACAGACCCTAGCCACAGGTCTTCACTCTGGCTCTCCACACTAGACTGCCAGACCTCCAGTGAATTGCTAGGGAAAAGACTGATTATTCCTGTTTTTGCGAGCAGGGAATCCTGGATATTAAAGTCCAAGCCCCAGCAGCCTCCATTGTACAGAGCCCTCTTTAATGACTACATGTCCCATGATCCTCCTGCAGCTTCCAAATTATTGGTCCACTGCTTCGGGGGGGGGGGGGGTGCAGGGGAACTTCACACATAGCTGCTCCCCACACCCAAGCAAGAGAGGAGGATGGCAGGTGCAGAGTACACAGCTGCTCTGCAGCACAACATTAAAGCGAGGGGAGAGAGGACAGTTGGAAGACACACAGCCCGGCACTACTCTCACACAGCTGGCTATCCTGGCTACATTTATGTAGTCATGAATTACAAAGGCTGAAAACAATTCAAATATGTCCAGCCGATGAACATTTCTTGTTCAAATCACATGCTTTTTCAAGACACTTGTATCTGATATGCTCACTCAGCTGTGGTTGTATATGTTTCTAACAGTGATTGTTACAAGCAGCGATTGTTGACTGTGTTTGGGGCAGTGCTTGTTATGGCTGTATACATGGCTTGTAAAAGTGCTTATTATTTAAAGCTGTAGTAAAGCTATGAAAAATAAAAAAAAATCCGGTCCCTGCAAGTTAATGTCATAATGTGCTAGTATGCATCGCATTCGAGGAACTTTTTTGGGGTTTTCTATTTTTTAATAAAGGACTTCATAAACATTTGGGTGTCTTTATTTCTAGGTCACACTTCATACCCCCACTCATTTATTTGGGGGGACTGTACCTGGGGGGCCCTTTTATTATTATAAGGGGCTTCCAAACTTCGATAAGCCCTTGTCTGCAGACCCCCCATAACCACCGTGCAAGGCTTGTGGGGATGAGGCCCTTGTGCTCATCAACATAGGAACAAGGTGCTTTGCCTGGGGGATCCCCCCTGTCAAGGCACCCCTCATGTTGATGACATGTAGCCTGGTATAGTTCAGGAGAGGGGTAGCGCACACTCACCAGCCCCCCCCCCTTATCTGGTCAATCAGGCTGCATGTTTGGATTAAATGTCTGATATTTAGGCCCCATGCACATGGGGCGTTAGAAAAAACGTGCGTCAAAGTTAGTTCTGACGCCGGAAAAAGCAGCTGTAAAAACGTGCTTTCAGTTGCTTTTTCCATTTGCGTTATTGCACGTTTTGCCACATCGCTTTTAGCAGCGTTTTTTTCTTCCTCCATTCAAAATCAATGGTTCCCTATGGGAGCCTATTGATTTGAATGGAAGTCGCACCGCAAGTCGGATCAGGATGATCCGACTTGCGGGGCGACTTGCGCTGTGAGAATCTTGAGGGGGAACTCCACGCCAAAATGGGAAAAGCGGCTTGGGGGTCCCCCCCCCCCAGGTTCCAAACCAGGCCCTTTGGGTCTGGTATGGAATTTGAGGGTAGCCCCACGCCGAAAAAATGGCGTGGGGTCCCCCCAAAATCCATACCAGACCCTTATCCGAGCATGCAGCCCGGCAGGCCAGGAAAGGGGAGGGTACGAGCGAGCGGCCCCACCCCCTGGACCACACCAGGCCACATGCCCTCAACATGGGGGGTGTTGGTGCTTTGGGGCAGGGGGGCTCTGCATCCCCCACCCCAAAGCACCTTGCCCCCATGTTGATGAGGACAAGGGCCTCATCCCCACAACCTTGGCCGGTGATTGTGGGGGTCTGCGGGCAGGGGGCTCATCGGAATCTGGAAGCCCCCTTTAACAAGAGGGGCCCTCCAGATCCCGGACGCCCTCCCTATGTGAATGGGTATGGGGTACATTGTACCCCTACCCATTCACCCCATAAAAGGCATGTGAATAACGACAGGAGACATTTTGGAAAGTTTATTTAAAATCTTCATTCGGTCTTCTTTACTCTGCACTTCTGATCTTCTCCTCTCCGCTCTTCTGCTGTCCAATCTTCTGCTCTTTTGCTGTCCGCTCTTCTGCTCTTTTGCTCTTGGCTCTTCTTCTTCCTCCGGTCCTACTCCGATTATATAGCAATTAGGGGCGTGGCCTCTAGATGACGTCACAGGGATGCCCGCCCCCTTATGTCACAGACGATGTCATCTGTGACATAACGGGCGGGGTCTCCCGATGACGTCACCGAGCGGCCACGCCCCTAATGGCTATTATTCGGTCTGTCAAACAAAAAAGTTTTTAGTATTGACAGACCGAATCTAAGATATTACAAAAGATATATAGATGATATATTCTTAATCTGGAGAGGAGACACAGAATCGCTACAATCCTTTTTTGACTAAATCAGTAGTAATGCATATGGGATTACGTTCACTGGAATGTGGGATGAGCACAAGATAGCCTACTTGGATTTGGAAATCTCCAAACAGGATGGGAAACTGGCCAGTATGACCTATTTTAAAAAAACTGACAAAAATGGTTATATATCAATTAGGAGTTGCCACCATTCACAATGGCTGGGTAATATACCAAAGGGACAACTCTTAAGGATAAGGAGGAACTGCAGTAACATCCAAGATTTTGACATGCAAGCAGATATTTTAATTCAAAGATTTTTGGAAAAAGGCTACAAGAAAAAGGAGTTGGAACATTTAAAACAGATTGTAAGAAACACAAAAAGAGAGGAGCTAATAAAGGAGAACACCAATAAGAAAAGAAGTGGAAATAAACATGAATTTGCTTTTATAACTGGGTTTAATAGACAACACAAAGACATAGAGAGCATTTTTAAAAAAACATTGGCCCATTCTCAAAGCCGATCTTTACGTCCCGAGGGCCTTAATGCGGACATAGACCTAAATTGTTTCATCACCGATATGTGATTTTTTATATATTCTTTTCAAAGCCCTCCATAGATTTTTTTAGAATTGTTTTATTTTTATATTTTTTTTTATTTTTGTAACCGCTTGTCTTTTATCACCATTCACGCACTCAACCACATATCCTTCTGTGTGCTTTTCTATGTATATAAAATTTATTTTTGGTGATGGATATAATATTCCCCTCATGCATATATATATATATATATATATATATATATATATTATATATTTTTTACTATTTTTTACCTCCATATGCCTCCTTTTATACACATATTAGTCATTTTTTACACAATCTTTTTCTTTTTATCCTTCCTTTTACATGCCTTCTTATATGCCTTTTATATGCCTTTTTATAAAAGGTTTTACCATCCTTGCCACCTTTATTACATGCGTCCCTCCCACTTTGCTGCTATATGTTTTTAATATTTTTTCAATATTTTTAATATTTTTGGTAATATTTTTAATATTTTAACCTTCTCAGTGGTTTTCTAATTAAAAGGTCTTATTAGTGGTTATTTTAATTAGGTTTCCTCTTTTGGGATTTTTACCCATGCTATATATTTACATTTATCCACACGTGGTACAATTTATAGTCGCCCTGATATTTTTATTTTTAACATATCTAATCCATCCATCCGTGTTCTCTGTCCACATGCACGGCATTTTTTCCCCACGCACGATATATAGGACCTTTTTATCTTATATATACACCCCTTCATTTTGGGTTACGTTTTATTTGCAACTCGGGGAAATAATAACCTTACATGTTCAGAAATAAATAAAAATTGCCCTTCCTCATAAGATCGCAGCAATTTCCTGTCCATTCCCATTTTTTGATTCGCAACAGAAGATTCACACATTTTTTATATATTTTTATATATTTTATTATCCTTCACATATCTTTCACATGTCGCTAATAATGTTTATTTTACACACAATCTATTTTTTTTATTTATTTTTTTCAATAAAGTATTACTGTTTATATTATGTATGTTGTTCGGACTGATCACATATGATGTAATTTAGAAAAGCCGTGTCCTAAGCAAGCCGAATCCATTGTTTTGGGTGGATAAATATGTCTGCCGAGTGTCTTGCGAGAGCACTAAGATGGCCGCTATTTGTATACCGGTTGCTAGGACACCATGGGCTATAAGAGAGCCGGGAATGCGTTAGATGGCGCCACTCCAGTAGACGTCTGATGACGAAACGCGTAGGGCGGAGCTACGTACGCCACACGTCACTTCCGGTCTGAGTGGTTCGGAGCCATGGAACGTGGAAGCGGAAGTGTCCCGGCGTCCTATCTACGGCTGATGTGATCGGTCCGAAGTGTAAGTTTCTCTGCACTTGCACGTGGTCCGCCGGGCTGAAGGAACCCCTGGCTTTGGATTGGACTTTTTCCTCTGTGGTTACATATCCATTTCTCTGGCCCAGAAGAGGAATACTGGGTGAGAGTGTTACCGATTGGGCACCTCACTCACAATACACTTTGTGTTTGAACTTTCACTTATTCACCATTATTTATTACACTTGTAGGGTGTGCTTTTAATATAATAAAATATTTTGCATATTGCTATTTATATTGCATTTTTGCGATGCATGCTAGCTCATTATGCCTTTGTCTTTACAGGTTTTTTTTTCTCCTTTTTTTTAGGGTTTACTTCCTCTTTAATTATGGTACATTGGTACTATTATCACGCAGAATGGCATATACAGCTTTACTGCTTTGCAGTTGGATGCCTATAGGAGCAGTTTCTTTGAGCTGCATTGTGCATGAGGCCTTACTGCTAACAACATCCTTGGCATGCTGGAAAGAACATAATTTGTTATGTGAAATGTGTTTCTTTCACAATTTTTTAAGAAGTTGAACTAAAAGGAAGCACATAAAAATGTTTTTTTTTTTTTGTTTTAATTTTAAAAAAAGTTTACAAAATGTTTTATACTGTCTTGTGAGGTACAGTTCTTGCTCCTCATGCGTAAACATTATTTAACTAATTGTATTGCACTAGGTTTTGAACTTGTGATGTCAGTTCTTCATAATTATAAAGAAATGGTAATAATTTTTCATTAGTCTAAAAAAACTGTCACGACACTAAAAATAGGCATCGGTAATCGATACTCGGCAAGTACTTGAGGAAAAGTACCGGTACTCGGTCTTAAAAAAACTGGTACCAGTGCATCCATAATTATTATTATAAGCATTTATATAGCATGAACAATGTACGCAGCACTTTAAATATTGTACATTCAAATCGGTCCCTGCCCTCATGGAGCTTACAGTCTAAAGTTCCTATCTCACATGCATACATGTACACACACCCACATACTAGGGCCAATTTATACAGGAGCCAAATAAGGCTGGATTGACATTTGTAAATGGGCTCCCTTAACCACTTACCGCAAAGTGACGTAGGGCTACGTCGGGAAACTTTGCCGTGTTATACCGGGGTGATGCCTCTAGCTAGAGGCATCACCCCGGTACCGTTGTTTAGAGCCAGCGGTCGGCTTTCCGGCAGTAATGACAGATGTGGCTCGAGAGCCGCTCGGTCGTTACCCCGGCGAGCGGGAGGGGACACCCCCCCCCCTCCCGCCGCCTTCCGCGGCTTTGCCCGGGTCTCCCGTCCCACCGGGAGACCCAGGCACCCAGCTGGCACGTCCGCTGGCTGGATGGAGTCCCGATCAAAGCCGGAAGCGGCTTCGATCGGGTCTCCAATGACGTAACCCAGAGACAGCGTCCATGACGTCACGTCCGGGTTACTCTGCTGCAAAAGGCGGCAGATTTAAAAAATTAATGTATTAAAAAATGCCGTTTGTGGCGTTTTGAATACATGGAAGTGGAGTGGAGGGGTCTAGTGTCTTTTAGACCCTCGATCCCTCCATAAAGAGTACCTGTCACTGCATATTGCTGTCACAAGGGATGTTTACATTGCTTGTGAAAGCAATAAAAGTGATCAGATTTTTTTTTTTTTTTTAAAACCAAAACCTGTGATAATGTTAAAAAATAAATAAATAAATAGGAAAAAAAAATTTTAGCTGCCCACGAAAGAAAACGCATATGGAAGTCAAGCCGCGAATGAAATCGCTGTTCAAACCACACATGTAAGGTATCGCCGCGATCGCCAGAGTGTGAGCAATAATTTTAAAAAAAGAGCTACACTCTAACTCTAAACTGGTAACCGTTAAAACATTTTAAAGCGTCGCCATCCCACGGGTATGCGCAATTTTAAACCGTAACATGTTGGGTATCTATTTACTCGGCGTGACATCATCTTTCAGAAAGTACACAAAAATGGGCTAACAACTGTTTAGTTTTTATTAAATGCAGTGAAATGTGATTTTTTCGTAATTTTTCCAAAAAAATGCAAAAATGCGCAAATACCGCGTGACAAAGAATATTGCAATGACCGCCATTTTATTCTCCGGAGTCTTAGCTAAAAAAATATATATAATGTTTGGGGGTTCTAAGTAGTTTTCTAGGAAAAAATACTGATTTTAACTTGTAAACAAAAAGTGTCCGAAATAGGCCTGGGGCGTAAGTGTTTAACTGGGATGCACGAAATCGCACAAAAACACATGCACACAGTTACCCCTCCATGGATGTGAACTGAGAATAACCCACCAGCATGTCTTTGGAGTGTTGCAGGAAACCGGAGTTCCCAGGATAAATGCATGTAAGCCCAGGGTAACAAATAATTTTGCACCTTTTCTAAAGCTGAACTCCAGTAAAAATAAAAATCCTCCTTTGCATGGGGTTCCCCATTGCACTGAGGAATTAAATGCTCATTTATGTATTGGTCCCCCAGAGGCACCTGGCACCCATCTGGCACAGTCCTCTTCTCCCTGTGGCTCCAGTCTGTGGGTGATCCTTTGGTATTCTTGCATACAGTGCAGGGCAATTGGGCATGATAGCCATGCATGTTTTATCCTATTTGATATTTCTATCTAAAAGTTCTAATACAATGAACCCAAAAATTGTAGAGAAATCAAAATGTTTTAAATTTTTGCCATGCCATAGCTTTGCTGGCAAACTTTAGTGAATTGTAGTGTACAATATGTAGAAAAACATTTACAGTATCTCACAAAACTGATTACGCTCCTCACAATTTTGTAAATGTTTTATTATATCTTTTCATGTGACAACACTGAAGAAATTACACTTTGATACAATGTAAAGTGTAAAGTAGTGAGTGTACAGCTTGTATAACAGTGTAAGTTTGCTGTCCCTCAAAAAAAACGGAACACACAGCCATAAATGTCTAAACAAAATGAGTACACCCCTGAGTGCAATAGTCCAAATTGGGCCCAATTAGCCTCAGGTGTGAATGGGGAGTAGGTGTGTTAAATTTGGTGTTATCGCTCTCACTCTCTCATACTGGTCACTGGAAGTTCAACATGGCACCTCATGGCAAATAACTCTCTGAGGGTCTAATAAAAAAAAAGAAAGTGTTATACATAAAGATAGCCTAGGCTTTAAAAAAGATTGCCAAGACCCGGAAACTGAGCTGCAGCAGGGTGGCCAGGACCATACAGCGATTTAACAGGGCAGGTTCCACTCAGAACAGGCCTCGCCATAGTCGACCAAAGGAGTTGAGGGCACGTGCTCAGCGTCATATCCAGAGGTTGTCTTTGGGAAATAGATGTACGAGTGCTGCCAGCATTGCTGCAGAGGTTGAAGGGGTGGGAGGTCAACCTGTCAGTGCTCAGACCATACACCGCACACTGCATCAAATTGGTCTGCATGGCTGCCGTCTCAGAAGGAAGCCTCTTCTAAAGATGATGCACAAGAAAGCGACAAAACAGTTTGCTGAAGACAAGCAGACTAAGGATGTGGATTACTGGAACCATGTCCTGCGGTTTGATGAGACAAAGATAAACTTATTTGGTTCAGATGGTGTCAAGCGTGTGTGGCAGCAACCAGGTGAGGAGTACAAAGACAAGTGTGTCTTGCCTACAGTCAAGCATGGTGGTGGGAGTGTCATGGTCTGGGACTGCATGAGTGCTGCCGCCACTGGGGAGCTACAGTTCATTGAGGGAACCATGAATGGCAACATATACTGTGACATAGTGAAGCAGAGCATGATCCCCTCCCTTCAAAGACTCGGCCGCAGGGCAATATTCCAACATAATAACAACCCCAAACACACCTCCATGATGACCACTGCCTTGCTAAAGAAGCTGAGGGTAAAGGTGATGGACTGGCCAAGCATGTCTCCAGATCCAAACCATATTGAGCAGCTGTGGGGCATCCTCAAACGGAAGGTGGAGGAGCGCAAGGTCTTTAACATCCACCAACTCTGTGATGTCATCATGGAGGAGTGGAAGAGGACTCCAACGGCAACCTGTGAAGCTCTGGTGAACTCCATGCCCAAGAGGATTAAGGCAGTGCTGGAAATTAATGGTGGCCACACAAAATATTGACACTTTGGGCCCAATTTGGACATTTCCACTTAGGGGTGTACTCACTTTTATTGCCAGCAGTTTAGACATTAATGAATGTGTGTTGAGTTATTTTGAGGGGACAGCAAATTGACACTGTTATACAAGCTGTACACTCACTACTTTACATTGTGGCAAAGTGTAATTTCTTCAGTATTGTCACATGAAAAGATAAAATAAATTATTTACAAAAAATGTGAGGGGTGTACTCACTTTTGTGAGATACTGTATGTTCGTGGATTTTCAACTCAGTACTATACAGTCAATAGGAAGTCATGGGATACTCACCTTTAACTGCTCTGTAGATGACATTTATATATTTAGCCAAAAGACATTACAGAGGGAGACGTTCCTATGTACAGCCATCCCAATGTGTACATTCAGCCACAATGAAAGTGAAAGTTCTGTCTAATAACAAGAACCACAAGGTGCCTGATATTATCTCTGAGTACCCAATCATATCTCTACTATTCAACTCCTTATCACCACTGTTTTCCCTACTCAGTTATCCATATTAAGCTGAACCAGATATATTGCAGAAATTACAATATAATAAAACTATGAAATTGGAAGTCTTGGTTCTTGTGACTATAAAAAAAAACACAAAGTAAACACTTAAAGCGGAGTTCCGGGCAGAGAAACGATTTTTTTCTGAACATACCCCCGGGACAGTCAGGGCTAGCACATTCCACAATGGCTAGCCTCTGATCTGTCCCGGTTCGCACTTACCTGTAAGAAGAAATACTTACTTAGAAATTTTCTTCCACAGCGTTTCCATCTCGGTTGTGGGCAGCTGAAGCCGGCGCGGTCCTCTTCTCTGTCTTCTTCCGCGTCTTCGTGTCCCAGAATGCACTGCACCGGCCCCTCTCGTCACTTCCGGTGCGGCGCCGCATTCCTAAACAGCTTCTGGGCATGCCCAGAAGCTGTTTAGCAGGGGAATGCGGCGTCGCCCGGAAATGACGAGCGGGGTCGGTGCGGCGCATTGATTCTTGGGAGCTATGACGTTTAGCTCCCAGGAATCATCGCGAGGCAGGAAGTGACGGGGTGAGCCTCGGCGCTGGAGGAGGAAGCTGTCATAGGTGAGTATTTACGATCTTCAATAAAAAGGTGAGTAAACAAAAAAAAATAAATATCCAATTCCTTTTCAGGTGAGGCATACCTAGCGGAGGGGCACAAAAAAAAAAAAATCTTTTTTGTGCCCGGAACTCCGCTTTAAGTATATGAGTATTGTCTTGCTTATAACGGTGTCTCTTAACCTTTTTTCAGTTGCAGCACCTTTTAAAGTATGCAAAATATCAAGGCACCCCGATCTAAAATGTAAAAAACAAAAATGTTACTTATCAATGGGAAATCTGAGCCTGGAAGATACACAAAACCCTCTTGATTAAATCGAGCTCACATTAGAAGCCCTTCTTATCTAGCAGCTCTTATAAGCGTCTCTCCTGGGGTGTTTATTTTATCATGAAATCTATGGGCAGTTTAAAATTAATCATATACAGTAGAGTAGAAGGATGTTGAATCTAAAGGTGTGATATAACTATGTTAATTCATTTATGAGTTTTTCTAACTATAATAAAGCAAAGGGGATCTCTTTGTATATAAGCCTACAGAGAGTGGTGGGGAAAGTGCATTTCAGACACATCTAATAGCCAATCATGGTGTCTGTAGGGCCCCATAGATGTAAGAGTTTATCACTAAATCCAGCTAGCAGGGACATGCCAACCAACGTCTATGGACACAAGTTGACAAATGTAGGCAATGCCCTTGTAATGATATTCAGAGGATGGTAATTAGTCATGGCAGGTTTAATTAGAATTGTTCCACAGGATAAGCATTTACTTAATGCATGAGAGATGTGCACACTTTTATCACCTGAAGGTATATATCTATGCAAATATCCATTGTCAGGAGTTTGGATTCTGTCTGCCATCTTATACCTGAAGCCACCTTTACATTTGTAAATCATGGTTGCTGTCTTTGTCCATGGTAAATAGGCAGATTTACACTTTTATCTAAAGTAAGTAAAACTGTACTGTATTATCCCTCTGAAATGCTGATTAGTTCATGTGATAAATCCTTATCAAATAAATTAGATCACTTTGATGTCTCCTGCAGGGGAAGCTATCCTGATAGGTGTCCTGATAACATCACACTGTCCTGAAGGCATAGATTTATTTCAGACATTCGGGAGACTCTATTAGTACATTGTAAAATACATGTATACCCAGCTACAGAATTAGAGTTCAAGATTATATATAATGGATGTAGACAAATAGAAATTTATAATAGAAAAAAATAGAAATGTTGCTGATTAAAAGTAGCTGAGCTTGTATTTGTATTTAAAATAATAACGGGATTCTACAATCTAAAGGAATAACATTACACACATGCCCTAATAGCACATTATCACCAACAACGTTTTGAAAAAGGTCATTTAAAACAGGCCTCACTGTCTGGAGGTCAGGTTAGAGCCGGTTCACACGACTCGACACGACTCCTTACTACTTCGGGGGCGACTTGTGCAGTCCCGTGCACCACGACTTCGAAGCGACTTGCAGGGACTTCACATAATGGAAGTCTATGCAAGTTGCTCCGAGGTCGCCCCGAAGTAGTACAGGACCCTTTTTCTAAGTTGGAGCGACTTGTGTCGCTCCTATTAGAACGGGTCCTGTAGCGGTCAATGGACCGCGAGGGAGCGCGACTTGTCAGGCTGACAAGTCACCTGACAAGTCGCGCTAGTGTGAAACGACTCTTAAGGAGTCTTCTGCATCAAACATTTATCAAACTAAACCCCCTTTTTAAAAAAATGAAGGCAGGCTTTAAGCTATGCATTATGCAATTTTCTTTCCTTCAACCACGGACAGAAAGAAAATAGCTTCTGCTTGATCCCCCCATTAACACAGCCAATGTTGATGGAGTAATCCCTCCTATTACACTATTGTATCTTGACATCAGGAGGATTTCCAGCCGCCAGCAGTGAGCGAACAAAAGAAAACTTGATGGGATGGTTGTACTGAAGTCGATTGATAGATCAACTTCAGCACAACCAGCCTTCTCATAGATGGATCAAAATGTGGCCAGTTCTTTCTGAACCAGATGACCCAGACTCATCTGTGGCCGGTTTAATGGAAGAAATATTGATCTATCCCATGCAAGGACCCACATAATAATATACTTTCATATCACTCCTAGTCCCCATAAACCCCATTAGTTGGGATAAACAATAATAGACAATTTTATGCCCCACTTTATCACTGTCATTGAATTGGTGGGATTCTATGGGTAAAAAAACTCCACTTTGTTTCATATTGTTCTTTTATTTTACTTTCTTTTGTGAATTTCACTGCAAACCCTCATGTGCCTTAAACACTGTATTGGCCTATTCGCCCTTCGGGTGTGTTGTTCGTGTTGTATCTTTTAAAAATTCAATAAACACTTATTGAAATTTAAAAAACTTCAATCCAAATATAGCGCCATTATTCAGCATCCCAGACTTTCAGCCTGATAAACAACAATTTAGTTGGTGAATAAATCAAGAACCTTATAGCATAGCACATTTTATATATGAATATGGGATATAGCCTCTCCAATATGGTGAAGACAAATTCAATATATCTTTATCAGAAATTGTCTGGATGTGGCAAATGTTACTTTTTTCATAGTCTAAAAGAAAGAAAAAGAACAAATAACTATTATAGCAGTATTTGAAAATTGATGTATGCTACTATACACCTTGTAGCTATCTGTTGAATATTCCTTAACCGGTTGCCGATTGCGCACAGTATATTTACTGCGGCAGTCAGCCCCGGCCAGGCAGAGTGACGTAGATCTACGTCGCTAGCCTGTCACCGGGTTTTGAGCCAATAGCGGGCGAGCGCGCGCCCGCCTCGGCTCGTTCACAGAGGAGTGCGGACGTGTGACCGGCAGACCCGATGTCCGCCGGTCACACTACGATCGTCGGTAGAGCGGGAGAAAGGTGGACGGCTTATGTAAACAAGCCGCCTGTCATTCTCCCCTGTGTAAAAATGCAGATCAGATGGTTCTACTATGTAGAACCGTTGATCTTTGTTTTTACACTAGGAGACCTGTCCTACTACAGTTAGAATCACGCCCCTAGGACACACTTAACCCCTCCCTATCCAATACAGTTAACCCCTTCCCTACTAGTGTCATTTTTGCAGTAACAGTGCATATATATAGCACTGATTACTGCAGTAATGTCACTGGTACCCCCAAAAGTGTCAAAAATGTCAGTCAAGGGTCCGATCTGTCCGCCGCAATGTCGCAGTACCGCAAAAAAAATCGCAGATCGCCGCCATTACTCGTTAA
This sequence comes from Pelophylax lessonae, assembly GCF_965119305.1. Classification (NCBI taxonomy): domain Eukaryota; kingdom Metazoa; phylum Chordata; class Amphibia; order Anura; family Ranidae; genus Pelophylax; species Pelophylax lessonae. The sequence goes on along the minus strand of NC_138777.1, from coordinate 79,946,666 downwards.
AAAAAAAAACACCAAAAATTACAAAAATCTTTCCCTTTGTTAGTAAACGCGATAACTTTTGCACAAACCAATCAAAATACGCTTTTTGCAATTTTTTTTACCAAACATATGTAGCATAAAACAAATTGCCCGAAAATGTTAAAAAAAATTGATTTTTACATTTTTTTGGGGGGGAATTTCGTATAAAAAAAAGGGAAAAATATTGTTATTTTTGCAAAATTTACGCTCTTTTTTTGTTTATAGCGCATGATCAAAAAATCACACAGGTGATCAAATACCACCAAAAGAAAGTTCTGTTTGTGGGAAAAAAAGGATGTGAAATTCGTTTAGGTACAGCGTCGCACGACCGCGCAATTGTCCGTTAAAGTCACGCATTAAAAAATCGCAAAAAACCCCCTGGTCAGGAAGGGGGTAAAATCTTCCGGGGCTTAAGTGGTTAATGTCAACAAGCTTTGGCCTACATGTTCTTGGCTTAAATTCTTATTCATTAATGCAGAGTGTCCTTGTTCCTGTGAACTTTGACTAGACATTTTGCTGTTTGATGGACATTTTCGCTTTGTATGTCGTTCCTTACATTTTTCCCTTTGTTTCTGTGCACATAGCCAATTTCACTATGTAACAGTTGAAATAAAAATGTTTTCGTATTAAAAATTGATGTATACAATATTCAAGATGCTGAGGAAACATATCTTCCCCATACTCCCAATTCATCTCATCAACTACCATATTTCGTTGTATGACTGCATGGCAGCTAGATCTAAAAATGAATATAGAAGCAAAAGACCAGATCAGGCTGCAAAAAAGAATATATGGGTAATATCTAGTGAGACTTTCATTGAAGATTACTACAAAAATCTCTCTAGATACTATTTATTGTCATCCAATTTACAAAAAGTTTCCCACTTACATGTTTTAGACAATGTTGGCAAATGGACAAAGATTCAACACATCTGGACCAGAATACAGCCTATTCAGTAACCCATTTTAACCCCTTCTTACTGGCAGAATGTTTATACACTGTATTACCAAAAGTATTGGAACGCCTGCCTTTATACGCATTTTAATGGCATCCCAGTCTTAGTCCATAAGGTTCAATATTGAGTTGGCCCACCCTTTGCAACTACAACAGCTTCAACTCTTCTGGGAAGGCTGTCCACAAGGTTTAGGAGTGTGTCTATGGGAATGTTTGACCATTCTTCCAGAAGCGCATTTGTGAGGTCAGGCACTGATGTGAAGGCCTAGCTCACAGTCTCTGCTCTAATCTATCCCAAAGGTGCTCTATCGGGTTGAGGTCAGGACTCTGTAAAGGCCAGTCAAGTTTCTCAACCACAAACATACACATTCATGTCTTTATGGACCTCGCCTTGTACACTGGTGCTCAGTCATGTTGGACAAGGAAGGGGCAGTCCCCAAACTGTTCCCACAAAGTCGAGAGCATAAAATTGTCCAAAATGTCCTGGTATGCTGACGCCTTAAGAGTTACTGGAACTAAGGTGTCAAGCCCTACCCCCCGAAAAACAACCCTACACCATAATCCCCCCTCCACTAAACCATTTGGACAAGTGTACAAAGCAAGGTCCATAAAGACATGGATGAGCGAATTTGTGGTGGAGGAACTTGACTGGCCTGACCTCAACCTGATAGAACACCTTTGGGATGAATTAGAGCAGAGACTGTGAGCCAGACCTTCTCATGCACATCAGTGCCTGGCCTCACAAATGCACTTCTGGAAGAATAGTCAAACATTCCTGTAAACACACTCCTAAACCTTGTGGACAGCCTTCCTAGAAAAGTTGAAGCTGTTATAGCTGCAATGGGTAGGCAACTCAATATTGAACCTGCAGACTAAGACTGGGATGCCAATAAAGTTCATGTGAGTGTAAAGGCAGGGGCCCCAATACTTTTGGTAATATAGTGTATGTGGCAGCACAGAAGTGGGCTTTATACTGTGCTGCCATACAGCCAATGCATCACTGTATTTTGTTGGAAGAGCTCTCAATTGTGCGACCCCGGCACTATGAAGAAGAAGACAAAAACAGGATTAAAAAATACTTCATGCCTGCACTTTGATCTCAAATAAAACTAATTCCAAATGTGTATATATGCATATGAGAGAAATATGGTGGTGCTGCCATTGCTGACCTCCTTATTTCTCTAAAATGCTTGCTAACTGGCTGGTATAATAATAATTCTCTCATGGTGGGTTTCTTTTTCATTTGTTTTCCCTTTACAGTGTGGCAAAAAGATGGATACGTTATTTCTTTTGTCCATCCAAATCCAGACAAGGTAGAATATTGATTGGGAATGTCACTTCTTATTGGGTGTATTGTATTGTGCAGAGTTTACACTTACATGGCAGCTACCACTATAATTATGTATATATATATATATGCATAAATAAATGCAATTATAATATGAAGAGATTTGGCTTGTTGTAATGAGCACCCCTGTGACCTCTCTAAATGTATTAGCATTTCTCTGTGAATGTAGATAAGAGGAAAGAGTTTGTATTGTTTACTGTAATCCCACCAAGACAATGTAGAGGCCCTACATAAAGAGCCCCGTCTCCACTGTTCCCTATACTCTGCCCTGTGGTCATACTTTCCGATCAACATGAAGGCCGCTCTCCTCTTTGCTTTGCTCTGCATTAATAATGTCTTTTCTATACCAGGTGAGTTTACCTCTAATACACCTTTTTTTTTTTATCATTTCCCTGTGGGGGCACAGTATGACCACATCAAATTGTGCCATTTGTTTGGTTTTTTTTTAATTCATTGACACACCTTAATTCTCTTCATCTTCTCTTGATAATCCAGCAAGCAAGACACTTTGTTGAATTACTAAAAATGGAGAGTGAAAAATCTGATGCAGATGTGCGTGGTAGCCAATCAGCTTCTAACTTCAACTTGTTCAATTGACCTATGACAAAAAAAAACCTGGAAGCTGACTGGTTTCTATGCAGAGCTGCTCCAGATTTTGCACTTTCCAGTTTTGATAAATCAACCATACATATATATATATATATATATATATATATATATATATATATATGTGGCGACAACTCCCATTCCTAATTGTGTGGGTCAGAATGAGGGGGTCATTCATAAAACATGTATATGTTCTGGATGCTATCTTTCTACTGTAATATTTCCTAATTAGGGCATTGTTATAAGAATAAAAAAACATGGCATTATGTATGGCTATATTGATATATGTAATACTGTTTGATTCATATGATGTAAGGAAGCATTAAAGTAGAGTTTAGTAGAGTTAAGTAGGGTTATCTGTGTCCCATTGGGGAGGTTTCTCTTCACTTCCTGTCCTAAAGCCACAACAGGAAGTGAGAGAATCCCTGGTACTCACCAGAGTCACCAGAAATAGTGCTCTAATTGAAGGACTTCCCATCCATTTATGTTCTAATGATGACTGAACTTTTTATCACTTTAATTTTCTTTGATAATGGTCACCAAGTCAAATGGAAAGGACAAACCTCCACAATTGGGGCACATACAGCAATAAAAACAAATTAAACAATTTTTTAAACACAATTCTACTAGGTTATGGCCGGCTTAAGTTAAACTTGTGGGCAAGCCAGCCCCATCCTAAATAAACCATGAGAAGGAGGGGGCACGTAGCTGGGGGCTTTTGCTCAAAATTGCAATACATACAAGGATACCTGAACCCTTACACATAACTACCAGAGCAAAACGTTTTTTAAATGCATTCTTTATCTTGCAAAGATATCAGGGACTTTACATTACAGATGGGAAAAACTTTTTTTTTTTTTTTTTTTTTTTTTAGTTTTAGATAGAGTGGAGAATTTATTGCTGCCTGTGAACCCATTATTCAGATTCCCTCTCTCTATTTGTCCTATTCACCCGAAAGTAAAAGCAAATCCCACATTCTGGGTTGACATCAGAACATTAATAGAGGGGAAATCTTCTAATGGGGACACTAATTCTAGTGACCCTGGTGACACACTGGCATGCCCTCACTTTGGAGGGATTTCCTCTCACTTCCTGTTTTGAGTATGGGGCAGGAATAAAAGGAAAATCTCCCTTATGGGACACAGTTGTTAAAAAGAAAAAACCACAGGGTTGTAATCCTCCTTTATTCTATCCAAAACATTAAAATACGTTTTGCCTTTAGTTACACTGTAAACAAAGAAATGTTATCTGAATAACATAACTACATATACATGTTTTCATTATTTTATATTCTGTATTATAAAATGTATCCTGTAATTTGCTATTTTGTTATCAAAAACATTTTTGATTTCTTATGCAAGAACAGAAGGACTTTTCAACCAAAGGGTGTCTTACCTTTAATGATATTTCTGCAAGTTTTTGAGATATCAAAAAAATCATACAATGTGTCCCCCTAGCAAACAGTTTAATTTTAGAGATGCTTACAAAGGGAAAGCTGGTTTTCAGTATTAAAGAATATGTAAACCCAACATTTCATATTCCTCATATGTGCCTGTTGTACCATGTACTTGTATGAAAAAGAATTCCATTCTCTTTGGGGGAAAAAAGTATTTATGTTTTATATATATATATATATATATATATATATATATATATATATATATATATATACACAAATGTATATATTCTATATTTTAAACTGAATTGGTTGTTCTAAAAGGTTAATATATACTTAAAGTATGTGATGATGATAATAATGATAATAATAATAATAATCATAATAGATGGTTTAACACAACAGATAACTAATTATCTTACATTTCTACCTTACAGTGTCACCTACGAGTAACATTCCCATTTGCACCGATGACTGTGACTTAGTACATACAGGTAATTTACACAGAAGTATGTCTAATAATAAAGCTTTTTTAAAGCCAGGAAGAATACTATAATATATTTCAGCTAACCAGTCCTCATATGAGGTCAATGTATTCGTTTTTCAGGCCTAATTTTCCATTAATTTGACCTGGTGATCCTGTCAGTATAATGCTTTTGGATCAAACTGGACAATGCTCACTCACCCTACTGTAACTATAGAAGAGGAGCAACAATGAAACTGACAAGCGTGCAACACAGGAGGAGAATATGTGTATACAACAGACCAAAAGGGGAGCAAATAAGATAAATTCATTTCTAGGGTTTATTTACATGTTTATTGTTGGGAAAGTAGTTGTATTCCAAGGGTTTGGGGCTCAAATGTTTCAAATTCAGTCCAGTGGCTATGCTGAAAGTAGACCCATTGTTCTATTCCAGCCCTGGACACATCTCCAGTATGTTACCTATTTGCTTTTTACTAAACATAAAGCAGAACTAAACCCTCCTATCCTTTATAGCAGGGGTCTGCAAACTATGGCCCTCCAGTTGTTCAGGAACTACAATTCCCATCATGCCTAGTCATGTCTGTGAATGTCAGAGTTTTACAATGCCTCATGGGATGTGTAGTTCCGCAACAGCTGGAAGGCCGTAGTTTGAAGACCCCAGCTTTATAGCCCAGGAAGTGGCCATCTTAGCCTCTGTTTGATCTATAGTTGCCATGGTGCTGTACATGTGATAGCCAGAGTGGAAATCTTCCAATGGGAAGACTAGTTTGGGTGACAAGCAGACATCCTCTCACTTTGTAGGGATTTCCTCTCACTTCCTGTTTAGCTATGGGACAGGGTGAGAAGGGAAATCTTCCCAATTGGACACAGATGGCAAAAAAACTAAAAACGGACAGTATTTATAACCATCCCTTGCATTATCCAAAATTACTTTAGTTCTACTTTAAATTTGCCATTGAAAGCATTTTATTTATTAATTATTTAATTATTTATTTATCTTTTTAAAAAAAAAAATGTAAAAAAGAAAATCCAGTAAGCTTGTACTTTTTTGTGAACTGTGCCTCTTCTGAACTGAGATCGCAAACAGTGTTATCGGCCCTGCCCAGCTCACTTCTGTGGACTAAAGAACATCTTCCCATTATGTTATAGGCATGAGGATAGGGGAGGTGTTTGGTTGTTCTATCAACCTTTCCCGTCTTAAGGTGACAACCCCCCTCCTTCAGAGAAACAGTATGGTGGATGAGCATTGTTACTCTATAACAGTTACTGGCAGGATTCACATGTGAAAACAAAGTAAAAAAGACTGAAAAAAGGAAAGTTTTATATATATATATATATATATATATATATACTGGTGAGCTGCAATATATAACATATTTGGTATTAGGCTCAAACATAATTTAAAACAATACACAAAATCATATAAAGGCAATGTAGCAATGCTAGAGCATTTCTTTCACAAAGGATACCGCTTCATTCTTTTCATGTTAGCCTTTCGAGCTTTGTGTTGAACTAAGCAGTTTTTCCTATCTGTTAATAGACTACAATCCAAATATTTCCTCCCAAAATAACTACTTTTATTATCTTTTTTTCAAATCAAGGTACTGGACCTAAAATTCCACTTACTGGAACATATCATGAGCAAGAAGGTTCTGGAGATATTATTGAAGTTATTGGAAAGGACCAAGGGCAAGAAGGTTCTGGAGATAAAGTGGAAATAACTGGTCAGGACCAAGGGCAAGAAGGTTCTGGAGATAAAGTGGAAATAACTGGTCAGGACCAAGGAGAAGAGGGTTCTGGCAAGGGAGGTGACACTACAGCCCAGGTGGCCATTGGTGAGGATGAAGGACAGGTGTCAGGGATGGAACCAAGCAATGAGAATAAACGTATTATTGGAAGTTTTGAATATTTATACTATAGTTGTAAATGGTTCATAAAAAAATGTCCAGTATATAAAAAATGAAAAGATGAAATGTATATTTTGAAAGTTTTGATTGTTAATTTTTTTTACATTGTTCATATACTTGCCAATTACTTTTTAATAAATGTTTTTTTCTTGTTTGTTAATTGATGTGCATTATTCAACAGGAATTTAATCTGAAGGTAATTGCAGAAAAGGTAACAGTACATACCACTACATTTTCAAAAAGCAAGGGGTTTATTTTTCATTAAGGTTTAGCTTATACCTGCATCTGGGGGAGGGTGGTTAAAACAAGCAGTTGAGCCACACTTGTAATGCCTCCTGCTGCCTTCTTGACTGGCGGAGGGGATTGTACATATGTCAGGGCCGTGATGCTTTGCAATAATCATACCCCGTGTCGTTTGCGGCACAATGGTGCATGGGTTTTACAGGGTTAAAACAAGCAGTGAGGAGGCAACATATCACTCCCTAACAACCAGTAAAATGCCTTCTGAAACTCACCATGGATCGCTCTTCAGGTGGCAACACAAATGCGAGTAAGCCCTTGAAATGTTATTAAACCTGCTGTGACAAGTTGAGGATTTTGTAGCCCATTGGTAGTGTCAAACAGTGAGTGTACTCCACACCAGAAGTACATTTCAAGGATTTTTCTGCCCACTTCTATTTAACAAAAAGCAAAAGTTTAAATTAATAGCTTTCTACGCAGGAGGTTCTCACAATTAATACGACAAACAAACAATATTCAGCCTTGAGGCTCTCTTTGCAGCTTTACTGCTCAGGCCTTATGCCTTGGTCCTCCAGAACATCTAACACACATAGGTTTATTTACTAAAGGCAAATCCACTCTGCACTACAAGAGAGATCAGATCTCTGTATTATAGAAAGTTGATCTAGCACAGATGAAATAGACCCAAGGTTCCAAAGCAACAGCCTGGGATGTGTTAACAGCAGTGCACCTCTCCAAGGACTTCAAGAAAAGACAAACTCCATGGCCCAATATCAAATGAAATCCAAGTTTCATGTAAACTTACTCAAAAGCTTAGAGATCAGTCAGTGTGATATGCCATGGGTGATGATGTCATGAGTAAGCTCCACACAATGTGTTTCATATCAAAACACACCTTCAGGGGACACGTCTTAAGGGGACAACATGCTATGCGACATCAGAAACCAGAAGTGACTAGGAATTTATCACTTTTGGTATGAGTCTCATGTATACAAGCCATTACCAGCTTGTGAAAACATCAGATCAAACCGATCTCAGCTTGATCAGGCCAGAGGAGAGATATGGGGTCTAATAGACCTCAGATTTCTCCATAAAGAAGATCTGTCACAGCCCATGCTATTACAAGGGATGCTGTTCATCCCTTGTGATAGCAATAAACTTGGTTAAAAAAACAAAAACAAAGGTACAGTGTTAAAAAATAAATAAAAACAATTTTTTTTTCCAGAGTGCTTCCAGCCCATTGTGCTCACTGTGAAAGGCCAACATGCTCGTTGGTCCTGCACGCATATGTAAACTGCAATTGCACCACACATGTGAGAACGGGAGAGGGGGAGCAATCGTTCTTGCACCAGACCTCCTATGTAACTCTAAACTGGTAACCTGTAAAGGCTTTTTAAAGTGACCCATAGTTTGGAAATGTTCCTCAAACATACGCAATTTTATAGAGTGGTATGTTTGGTATCTATTTACTGGGTGTAACTTTATCTTTTATACCTTACCAAATGGCTATTATATTGTGTTTTGTGTATTAAAATTCATTATTGAGTGTATTTCTTCCAAAAAATGTTCTTTTGAAAAACCTCTGCGCAAATATCACGTGACATAAAAATATGCAACGCCCACCATTTTATTCTCTAGGGCTTCTGCTAAAAAAAATACATATAATATTTGGGGACTCCAAGTAATTTTCTTGGAAAAAAAATGATGTTTATTACATGTAGGAGAAGGATGTCAGAAGCATTATGCGCATCATGACATGCACCCACTGGTGTGACTAGGCAGTGCACAAACACACTTATTATGTGTTACCGCAGTTTGTGTGTGTGTGTGTGTGTGTGTGTGTAGGAGGGGGGGGGGGTGTTATTCCTGTTTTTTTATACTGTATTTACTTAATTTTATTACTTTTATTTTATTTTTGTCCTGAATAGCTGTGATCATAGCTTTCTATTAGTCAGGATGATCTAAGGGACCCTTCTGCTATAAGTTTATGACCAAGAGACCATTAGCCTATAGCAGAAGTGACTACAGCTAATGTAAGGCTTACTGGGCTGTGAAGTTCAAGTAAATCAACAAAAATATAACATTTCATTCTGATTCTGCCCTAAAATATAGTGTCAGAATTAAAAGTTCTTTCAATTTGAATTAGTATGTGATGCTGGAAAAATAACTTTACTAACGTATAACATTTGCAGCATTCACACTGGTATGCATATTTATTTATTTATTTCCATTGAGCAATTGGGACCCATGATTTTATTACTCCCTGCAGTACCTGTTTGTGGGGAGGATCCAGCATGCATTCACATGGCCAACACATGCAGCCAGGTTTCCACCTCTACATACAGGCAGCAGGACGTCACATGTTGTTCGGTTCAAACCTTTACTGTCACATGCACAGATGTCAGTCCAAGAGCTCTTCTTCCCCATCTTCTTCCCCATCTTCCTGGCCACCATGCAGTTAACCCCTTTCTTACTGGGAGTACTCACACACATGGTCCAAACGGATCCAGCCAGCAAGACAATTTACTTCATTAGATGATCACACAGAGGCTTCTTGTTGCAATAAAATAGTCAGCAAATAAAACAATCAAAACAGTAGCAATAATGTTCCATAGCTCCCAACCGTCCCTAAATTCGAGGGAATGCCCCTCATTTGGAAGAAAGTCCCTCTGTCCCTCTTTCCTCCTCATTCGTCCCTTATTTTGGTCTGATCTATATAGTTGTAGCATTGTCCCCATAGGGCTTGCTGTATGATGACTTGTTGTGGGCTCCTCTGATTACCAGCACTCAGTCACTTAGGGTACAGTTCACATATTCATCCTTACTCAAGATGGCTCATTGCTCAATAAACAGTCCAGGGGTATCGGTTTTTAGTATTTATTGAGCAACTTGGATGGGAGAAGGGAATAGTGGGATACTCCAACAGGAACTATGTACAATGGATAAGGACAACTCTCACTTGGCCTCACCAAGTTGTTTGTGAAAGCAGTCTAACTGCTTAAACCATACTTCCACATGTATGGAAAGGGTTAAGTCTTCTTGCTCTTTCTCTCCAGCAATAGATTTGGTGATCTACATTCTCTTCAGGATACGCACTAGCAACCCTTTTACTGACACCCATCCACTGACTCTTCTAGCTGCAGGGGTGGCCCCCCTCAGGTCAGGCCCTTTGACACAGATCTGTACTCACTGTACTGCAGAGTGAGATCCTCCAGTGTCTCTCCTCTCAGTCAGTTTCACAGGACCTCTGTGTTCAGTTCTTCTCTAGCTCTCTATAGGCCATCAGGTCGACTAACTGAGGCCACATGGCACCTCTACAGAGGAGGAGGCAGCTGCCCCCTCCCTCCGGGACTCCGCTATCCAGATGAAAGACCCTGAGCACATGTGTTCCTGGCATTTATACAGTATCCCAGCATGCACTGAGGCACTTTCCTCTGCCAAATCACCAGGGCTGTATCAAACACCTGTGCACTCATTTGTCAGGTTTCCTCCCACTGTCCAATATGCCTCCCTATTGGACCAGTGTGAAACACTCTGCAGACAGAATGAGTTGCACCTGAGCACATTGAGCAGACCTCACTAGCAGATCCTGCTCTATGGTAAGCAGAGAACAATATTGATTTTCCTGCAATACCTCTGGTAAACAGACAGGATCCAAAACTATACTTTCTCTCTAGCACCTACCCAGGAGGGTGCTACATTGTTGTGTAAAAAATGCACAATTTATCCTTTAATAAGTGTTTCCCAGTGCTAAACCGTTCATCCAATTTCTAAATTGCTGCATTTGTAAATTTCAAAAGGAAATATAAAGGAATATTAGAGATAAAATAAAAAAGCACTTGCGTGTTTAACTAATCATTTTTTTTTTTTGTATAATTCTCCTTGAAGGGGGTGTGGCAAGGGGTGTGCCCTATGCCTACATACGTTTGTTAATAGGTGTCCAACGTTCCCATCTCAGAAAGTTTGGGAGGTATGATAATCTCCAAATAATGGCTTGAGTTCAGAAGTGTTTGGGGAATGCATTAGCAATAAGTACCTTGTGGCTTTCCTCACACAATGCTAATTACTTCTCCCCAGAGGAGGGACAAGGGGGAACACCAACCTCCTTCTCTGTCTCAGCCCCCCTCACTCACTCTTTCAGGGCTTTTCTCCAATCTCCCTTCTTAGTCCTAATAGAAAGGAATCTTCTTCAGCCCCCTCCCCCGAAGGGGTTCCCAGCTAAGAGCGCTAGTTTAAGCTCGACCCCTCTTATAAAGGCACAACCACGTGACACTCCACCAATAGGACAAGCAATCCTTGAGTGGAACCCCTACCGGCCTACACCCTCACAATATTAACCACTTACAGACTGCCAGTAGTACATTTACTGCCTGTGGGGGGCTCCCCCAAGCTCAGCGATGTACCTGTATCTCAGTGGTCATACGCATTTCACGTGCCCCCGGCATACCTGCCAACTTTTTGAGATGGGAACGAGGGACACCTATTAGCAAAAGTGTGTAGGCATAGGACACACCCCCTGCAACGCCCCTTAAATGAGAAATATAAAAAAAATGATTAGTTCAAGTTCCACAAGTGCTTTTTTTTTACCACTACTATTCTTTTATATTGGCTTTTGATATTTACAAATGCAGCAATTTAGAACTTGGATAAAAGGTTTAGCACTGGAAAACACTTTTTGAAAGATAAAAAGTGCATTTTATATACAACTCAGGCAAAAATGAGGGACAAATGAAGAGGGAAGAGGGACAGAGAGAAATTGTCCAAAATGAGGGACAGTCCCTCAAAATCAGGGACAGTTGGGAGCTATGGCCCCAGGGGTGCATACCAGTGCAAACTGCAACCGCTGTATCTGGCTGAGGTGCTTGGTATGCGGACGCTGTGAGCAGCCTAGATACCAGGTGAATGCTGTGCCATCATAATTCACATAGTAAACAATAGTTATGAATGGAATCCATTCCAATAAAATCCGGTTACAATGCACCTTCCACTAGGGAGTAATCCAGGTAAATTCAGCTTCCCCACTGGGGTATCAATCTGCTTTTAATTTAATTCAATTGCACTTACATCAATTAAAAACATAAACAGGCACTTCAATCTGATAGTGGAGCCGTGGCTACCGCGTCACTTTTGGTTTCGATTGTCAATATTGTCACGATCGCATGACTTCCTCAGGGGATTTAGGCCATGGTAACATGTTTACATTACTATGGAAACCTATGAAATTTATTGGTTGAACTAGATGGACTTGTGTCTTTTTTTCAACCAGACTAATGCTGGCCATACACTATACGTAAAATCGTTCAAACTCATTTTTCGAAAAACGAACACTCGGCTGTGAGGGCAGCCAATTGTGCCATCATGTAATGACCAAATTTTAATCAATAAATCATTCAATGGACATAAAATTAAGTTTTTAATTCATTTTGTCATATATGTCTAGTGCAAACAGTTTGGGCGAGAAACACATTAACCTTTCAATTTATCGTTCGTTTGGCAGAATTTACCAAACTGTTAGTTCGATTTTTCAGCTCTGAAAAGTTAAAACCGATTTTCTATTTGTGTCCATCAACTGGACGAAAAACAAATGAACAGACCAAATGACAGGTTTCCGAACTTTTTTTCGGCTAGTGTATGGCCAGCATAACTATGTAACCTCCGGATCAGCAATACATATAAATAATATAAAAGCCTGTATTCCCCATTGCATAACTTACTATAAAAACACTCTTATTATTTATAGCAATACATAGTAAAATATTTTTTAGGACCAATAAAAAAATAAATATAGTTAAAATCAAAGGTGTATTCAGTTCCCCTTATTCACACTGCCATCTAGTGGATAAAATATATAGTGCACCTATTCCTACTTAGTCACTAAAAAAACAGTTTACATAAAATTCAATGATCCTCTAGGATAGTTGTTAATTCATAAATCTATTTAGATTCTTGTTAGCTTAGGGATTTTATCTTATATTTCCTTCTCCAGTGACTCCTATATATATCTAGACCCCAAAATTGAAGCAATGATGGATCTTTATTATAGGGTAATAAAAAATGCTTAGACACACTATGATTTTTTAACCACTTAAATACAGGGCACTTTCCCCCCCTTCCTGCCCAGACCAATTTGCTTTCAGCACTCTCACAGTTTAAATGACAATTGCTCAGTCATGCTAAACTGTACCCAAACAATTTTTTGTTTTTTTTTGTGATATAAGCAAAATTAAGTGAAATTTGAAAAAAAAAAAAACACTTTTATTTTTAGTTTCTATTAAATTGAATTGAAATTTTGCAAAAAAAAAGTAATTTTTCTTCATACATTTGGGCCAAAATTTATACTGCTACATATCTTTGGTAAAAAATAACCCACATTAGTGTATATTATTCAGACTGTGTGAAGGTTATAGAGTCTAAGCTATGGTACCAATCACTGAAAATTGATCACACCTCATGTACTGACTGCCTATCTCCTTTCTTGAGGCCCTGAAATGTCAGGACAGTACAAATACCCCCAAAATAACCTCTTTTTGGAAAGTAGACAGTCCAAGTGTTTAGTAAGAAGCATGGTGAGTTTTTTTAAGTTGTTATTTTTTCCACAATTCTTGGCAAAATGCAAACTAATTATTTTTATTCCCCACAAAGTTGTCAATGTATAAGATATTTCTAACACATAGCATGTACATAGTAAAAATTATACCCCAAAATACATTCTACTACTCCTCCTGAGTATGGCAATACCACATTTGTGAGACTTTGACACCGTCTTGCCACATAAAGAGACTCAACATTCAAGTAAGCACCTTCAGGCGTTCTAGTAGCATAAATTACACATATACTGTATGTAACTTTCTGACTACCTATCACACTTTTGATGGCCCTGGAGCACCAGGACAATGGAAACGCTCCCACAAAATGACCCCGTTTAGAAAAGCTAACACCCCAACATATATTCTATGAGGCACTATGACTCTTTTGAACATGTCATTTTTTTCCACGTGTGAGACTTTTACACAGCCTGGCCATATAAAGAGACTAAACATCCATGTAGCACCTTCAGGCATTCCAGGAGCATAAATTACACATATAACTTTCTGACTACCTATCACATTTTTGAAGTTTTCTTAAGGTACAGGTGGTGGGAGAAGGGGCAAACTTGTATAATAATTGTCCATGTAAATGTGATACCCCTTTTGCAATAGTGAGTATGCTAGGTCCCAGACAATTTTTCCGCTTGTTCCTATGTACATTGGGCACCCAGGGGGCTGGAGCTGGGAGTTTCTCTCTTCATACATGCAGAAGGCATATACATATCCAGTGGTGCTTTCACAGAGCTTGTTGAACTTTAATCCGTACCTGGTCCTCTTACTGGTAGTGTACTGTTTAAATCCCAGCCAGCCTGTGAAATAGACCAGGAAGTCATCCACAGAGATGTTCTAGTCAGGGACATAAAGTTCAAGAAACCTCTAAGAAAAAAAATAATTCAGGGAATTTTATATAGTTTGTCAAAATTGTGATGATCTCAGGGAGGGCATTGCGAGTTATCGCTTAAATGCAGGAAGCGCATTATCATGTCATAGCGGGACCTGGACATGACAGCTGAAAAAATTGGCATGTGGTGGATGGGGTTGGTAGACCAATAAGAATGCAATTTGTTTTTTTTTTGTTAGCCCCATATTGATTGTAAGGCCCAAAAACAATCTAAGCTCCCCCACTGCTAGGCATCTCCATTCGAAAGGACGGCCATAGCATGAGTTGGGGTTGTTCTCTATGTACTGTCGGGCAAAAAGATTTGTTTTGTACACAATGTTTTGAAGTAAATCGTCAGGGAAAATTAATTTAAAAAAATTAATCACAGAAAAAGTTTGGTGTTGTCCTGGACACCTGGCTGTGCTGTGAAAGGGGGGATTATAGCTGACCCTGAGCTAGAAGGCAGCCACGATGGGTTTGCTTAGGCATCCAAAAGATGAGTTTGGGCTCTAATTCTTTGGTTCTGGCTTGAAATTTCATTGCTTTTACTGGGCCTTTTCCCCTGGGGTCTAGCGCCGTTGCCATTTGCCGATTGGCTATTGGGATGTATGGCGCTGCTGGTGGTGGCTTGGTTTTCAGAGCGCCTTCTTTTAGGACGGACTGCTTCCTCCTCTGATTTGGTCGACGAAGTACTGCCTACAAAGGGCTCAAATTCTGGACCTGATTCAAACTGGAATTGAACAGTGAGAGCTCTCTGCTGCTCTCATCTGTCAGGCTTAGAAATTGATATACCTCTTCGGTAGTGAAAACCTGTTTAGACAGGGAGGCTGTATGAAGGGTGACACTGATGAGCTGCATGTCAGGTACTAATGGGATGCACATCAGGTACTCTGATGGGCTGGTGACAGGTACTAGAGTGCTTTGATGAGCTGGAGACAGGTACTCTGATAGGCTGGTGACAGGTACTCGGGTGTTCTGATGAGCTGGAGACAGGTACTCTGATGGGCTGGTGACAGATACTCAGGTGCTCTTATGAGCTGGAGACAGGTACTCTGATGGGCTAGTAATAGGTATGCTGATCGGCAGGTGAAATGTACTCGAGTGCTCTGATGAGCTGGAGACAGGTTTTCTGATGAGCATGTGACAGGTACTGGGGTGCTCTGATGAGCTGGAGACAGGTACTCTTATGAGCAGGTGACAGGTACTCGGGTGCTCTGATGAGCTGGTGACAGGTACTCGGGTACTATGATAAGCTGGTAACAAGTACTTGGGTACTCTGAAGAGCAGGTGACAGGTACTCAGGTACTCTGATGAGCAGGTGACAGGTACTCAGGTACTCTGATGAGCAGGTGACAGGTTATTGGGGTACTCTGATGAGCTGGTGACACGTACCCGGGTACTCTGATGAGCAGGTGACAGGTACTCGGGTGCTCTGATGAGCTGGTGATAGGTACTCAGGTGCTCTGATGAGCAGGTACTCGGGTACTCTGATGAGCTGGTGACAGGTTATTGGGGTACTCTGATGAGCAGGTGACAGGTACTCAGGCACTCTGATGAGCAGGTGACAGGTACTCGGGTGCTGTGATGAGCTGGTGACAGGTACTCGGGTGCTCTGATGAGCAGGTGACAGGTTATTGGGGTACTCTGATGAGCAAGTGACAGGTACTCGGGCACTCTGATGAGCAGGTGACAGGTACTTGCAGGCCTGGCCCTACCATGGATCCCACTGGGTTCAATGGACCCAGGCGGAGCTTGGAGAGGGGCAGCAAATTGACTCCCAAGATGTTTTTTTTTCCAGCAGTTTTGTGTGTCATCAGTTTGCAACAGGTGGCATTTCCCCATCTCATAAAGCCACTCATAGTGAAAGCCGTTGAGTATGAGAAGGCGGAGCGTCCCCTGGGGAACGTCCCCCGTGTGATTGTGGTGTGCGCATTGATGTCAGACATCAGCCCACTCCATCTCATGTGGGGCAGGCTGGATCTTCTAGGGCAGAGGCCACGGCAAACACAGGAGTGATAGGAGGACTGAAGACAGACAGTGGGTGTTTGGTGGACTGGTCTGGTGGTGAGTTATGGAAGAAGCAGTGGCGTACCAATGGGGGGGGCGGCGGGCAGAATGCGCCGGGTCCCACGCACGGGGAGATGTCTGGCCGCTCAGTGGTGCCCGACGGTGCCATTGGGCCGGCACGCATCTCCCTGTGAAGGCAGCTGCAATAGCAGCTCCTTCAGTCAGCGCCGCGCTGCTCACAGGAGGCGGGAAGAAAGAAGGTAAGTGCTGTGTGCTGAATAGGAGAAGCGGCCGGGACAGCTGCATAAAGAGGAATTGATCTTCTTTTCGTATATCTCCTGCGTCCGTTAAATTATCTTCCTCTCCCTCCTGCAGGCATTCAACAGACGCAGGAGATATATGGAAAGATCAATTCCTCTTTATGCAGCTGTCCCACCACCTATAATATACAAATTCCTTTGCTGGCCCCCCAGTGCTATCCAGCACCCCCCCCCCCACCCCAGTGCTCTTCAACCCCCCCCCTCTCCAGCCCCCCCAGTGCTCTTTAGCCCCCCTCCTCCCAGTTCTCTTCAGCTCCCCACAGTGCTTTGCAGTTCCCCCCAATGCTCTCTGGCTCCCCCAGTGCTTTCCACCCCCCTGTGCACCCTGCCCCCCCTTAGTGATCTCCAGTTACCCCAGTGCTCTCTACCCCCCTGTGCACCCTGGCTCCCCCCTCAGTGATCTCCAGTTCCCCTAGTGCTCTCTACCCCCCTTGTGCACCCTGGCTCCCCCCCTCAGTGATCTCTGGTTCCCCCCCATTGCTCTCCACCCCCCCGTGCATCCTGCCCCCCTTTAGTGATCTCCAGTTCCCCCCAGTGCTCTCCACCCCCCTGTGCACCCTGGCTCCCCCTCAATGATCTCCAGTTCCCCCCAGTGCTCTCCACCCTCCTGTGCACCCTGGCTCCCCCATCAGTGATCTCCAGTTCCCCCCCCCCCAGTGCTCCCCCCTCAGTGATCTCCAGTCCCCCCCAGTGCTCTCCACCCCCCTGTGCACCCTGCCCCCCCTCAGTGATCTCCAGTTTTCCCTAGTGCTCTCCATCCCCTTGTGTAACCTGCCCCCCCCCCTCAGTGATCTCAAGTTCCCCCCAGTGCTCTCCACCCCCTGTTCATCCTGGCTCCCCCCCCACAGTGATCTCCCCCCCTGTGCTCTCCACCCCCCTGTGCACCCTGGCTCCCCCCTCAGTGATCTCCAGTCCCCCCAGTGCTCTCCACCCCTCTGTGCACCCTGCCCCCACCCTCAGTAATCTCCAGTCCCCCCTCCCAGTGCTCTCCACCCCCCTGTGCACCCTGGCTCCCCCTCCCTCAGTGATCTCCAGTTCCCCCCCAGTGCTCTCCAGTCACCCCCGTTCTCTCCAGCACCCCCCCCCCCACCAGTGCTCAACACCCTTCACACTTTCCAACCCCCTGCAATGCTTTCCAACCCCCCCCCCCCTTAATTCTCTCCAATGCTCTCTGCTTCCTCTGTGCTCTCCGGCCCCCCTAGTGCTCTTCTATCTTCTATCATGTCTGCAGTCTCTGACCATCTCTTGTATCAGGTCTGCAGTCTGACCATCTGTTGTATTATGTCTGCAGTCTCTGACCATCTCTTGTATCATGTCCGCAGTCTCTGACCATCTCTTGTATCATGTCTGCAGTCTCTGACTATCTCTTATATCATGTCTGCAGTCTCTGACCATCTCTTGTACCATGTCTGCAGTCTCTGACCATCTCTTTTATCATGTATGCAGTCTCTGACCATCTCTTGTAACATGTCTGCAGTCTCTGACCATCTCTTGTATCACATCCTCAGTCTCTGACAATCTCTGGTATCATGTCTGCAGTCTCTGACCATCTCTTATATCATGTCTGCAGTCTCTGACCATCTCTTGTATCATGTCTGCAGTCTCTGACCATCTACTGTATCATGTCTGAAGTCTCTGACCATCTACTGTATCATGTCTGCAGTCTCTGACCATCTCCTGTATCATGTCTGCAGTCTCTGACCATCTCTTGTATCATATCTGTAGTCCCTAACCATCTATTGTATTATGTCCGCAGTCTCTGACCATCTACTGTATCATGTCTGCAGTCTCTGACCATCTCCTGTATCATGTCTGCAGTCTCTGACCATCTCTTGTATCATGCTTGTAGTCTCTAACCATCTATTGTATCACATCCTCAGTCTCTGACGATCTCTGGTATCATGTCTGCAGTCTGACCATCTCTTGTATCATGTCTGCAGGGAGGGTGGGGGCTGCAGGCTGCAAGGGGCACTGTGATGGGGGGCTGTGAAATATGTGCAATAAATACTCTTGAAAACATTACAAATTTTTGTGGGTGTATTTACATTTAAAAGGGGGGGGGGTTGCCAGATATAGGATCCGCCCCGGGTGCCAAATGCTCTAGGTACGCCACTGGGAAGAAGATAACAGTATACTGTATATCAGTGGCAACTGGTGCTCGGTAATTCAGGGGGGGGGGGACAAACCAATCCCTATTGAAATCCATGCATCCAGCGCCCTGCATTTTAATTAGGGGGCTGGACCCATGGATGGTGGGGCAGTGCCCCTGTGCTCCTAATGGACAGGCCACCACTGGTATATATAATAATTTCTAAATGTTATATTTATATAGAATATTGGATGTGGGGACCTACTGGTGGGCATGATTTTTTGCGGGGGGGGGGGGGGGCAGCACTTCATTCTTGGACCCAGGCAGCACAATGTCTTGGGCCAACCCTGTGTACTTGGGTACTCTGATAAGCAGGTGACAGGTACTCGGGTACTCTGATGAGCAGGTGACCGGTACTCAGGTACTCTGATGAGCTGGTGACAGGTAATCGGTACTCTAATGAGTAGGTGACAGGTACTCGGGTATTCTGATGAGCAGGTGACAGGTACTCGGCTACTCTAATAAACTGGTGACAGGTACTCAGGGTACTCTGATGGGCTGATGACAAGTACTCTGATGGGCTCACAAATAGGTACTCTGATGAGCTGGTGACAGGTCCTCTTTATTCA
The DNA here is from genome assembly GCF_965119305.1 of Pelophylax lessonae. NCBI lineage: Eukaryota > Metazoa > Chordata > Amphibia > Anura > Ranidae > Pelophylax > Pelophylax lessonae. Next base: position 79,927,200 of record NC_138777.1, on the reverse strand, counting down.
GTGGGGCAATCAGGGCACAGTAATTCACACAGTAAATGGTAACTCACTGTTCCAAGATCTCCTCCTCCCACTGGATCGATGTGTGAGGAGGAGAACCCTGTAACAGATCGTTACCCCCTCTTTGTTTACATTTATGACTGGCTGTGATTGGGCACAGCTGGCCACATGGTAAAGAGACAATTTAATTGGCTCTTTACCCTGATTGGGGATGGGCTGTGTCCAAGTGACACACCTCATCCCCGATCGTGGTGCTGCGTGGCGCACAGTAGCGGCGAGAGCGGGGGACGTCATATGATGCCTACCTGGAGGGACAGCATGTTCCTGCTGGTATCATATTACTATGCACCAGTAAGAAACTGGTTTAAACCAATTAGTATGTTATAATTTATAAATGTGGTCATTCATTTTTTTGCTTAATTTCCTCTTAGTTCTACCAACATATTGATTACCACAGGGACATTGGAGGGTACTTCTATACCCATCATTAAATGAGATGGAACCATCCTTCATGAAGGTCTCCACAAGCTTTCCCATATCTGTGAAGAAGGAGGCAGGTGGGAGCCCTTGGGTGTTGCAGAGGTTGTGGTATCTACTTCTGTATCCATGGAAACTCACTCTAGCTCATTTTCTTGGTTGTTAGCTTGCAGAACATAGGTATACCAGACAAGCCCCCAAATGTATTGCTTACCCCCCGCAGGAGCTGCTGGTGATGACCGGTCCTCTGTTCTGCCAAAACTCTCTTAACTGCTTGATTGGTCCCTACTGACACACTTGGTCGCATACCAAAGCCATTTTCACATGTGTAACCCAATAATTAGTAGCCTACCACTCTGTAACAGAGCGTAGGACTTAGGCCACAACAACTTGGAGGTAAATTATTAAATGTAATATGTGCCAGCATAAGGCTGCTTAGTGTGCCAGCGCAAGGGGGGGGGGGGGGCAGTAAAATCTGAATCCTCAGCTACTTGCTGGGAATTCAGACCTTTAAAACACCTGTCTTCCGATGATCCCCTGTATTTTTCTCCTGTAGCATCTGAAAGCCAGCAGCTCCTCCTCTCCCTCCCACTGGCATTCACCTACTGCAGGAGGAAAATCCAGGGAAATTGTTCCAGGAAAGGCCTCCCCTACTGCCCCTCCTGTCCTTGTTTTTCTCTTTTCTGCTGTCCAGCACCCATGTGCTCCCCTTTCAACAAAGGCTCCTAAAAAAAATTGTAAAAATAAATAAATAAATAATATTGTATAAATTAATAAAAATAAAAAAATACTGACACCATCCACTGCTCTACCAACATCGTCCTCTGCCCTACTCACACCATCTACAGCTTTACTGACACCATCCAGTACTTTACTGACACTGTCTACTGCTCTACTGACATAAATTTCTGCCCTACAGACACCATCCACTGCCCTTCTGATACTGTCCACACACCGTTCACTGCCTTACTGACACAATCCCCTGCCCTACTGGCACCTCCCACTGGCCTACTGACACTGTCCACTGTTCTACTGACTGACACTGTCCACTTTTAAGGTAGGCTAAGTTTATATTTTTACGGTGACATTTGTCTTATTATATTTTTCAAAGTTTTCCTTACTTTTATGTTGTTCAGGTAGATCTCCGCCTCTCCAAGGATGCCTAATCCTGATCTAAAGAGTCCTGGTGCACACCTTGTGCATACAACCCTAACAGCAGGCGGGTGTATGCATTTCTAGTATGGGGTATTCCTGGGGGTGGTGGAAATTACCTGGTGCCTAGCAGTTAACGTTGGCCGGTTTTTAGTGGGGCCCTTCTTTAGGTGGTATACTGTCCCTTTAAAAGTGTGGTTGGATGGTTGGAGATATGTTGCTAAGTAGGAGCAGTCTCTATTTGGACTGCGGTGGGCATTTAGGATGTGTCATTTAGCTCAACACTTTCTGGCCAAATGTTAGTGTGGTCCCAATGGCAGATCAGCAGTCCCCAGCGATAAGGTCTCGGCCCCTCACACAGACTTTGGTCTCTCAGCTTCAATTCTTAATATTTCTCTCTCAAACAGTCTGCCAGAAGGGGGGGCTGGGGGGATGAGAAGCAGACGACATACACAGCCATGGAACAGCCACGACAGCCTGCGGTGAGAAAATAAAATAGAAAAATAGAAGAATAGTAATGGTTCTTTCACCGTGACAGCAGAGCAGATGTCCTATGAGCATCAAAAATACAACTGGGAGTGTTGCAAATAGTTCAGCTAGTTTTTTACTGCCGATTGGTCTAATGTGCGCATCATAGTCTATCAATATGCAAGTGGAAATTGCATTTTTTTTTTTTTTTTACTTGCTAAACATTATTAGAATTCTGATCTGCATTTTAATCGACAGGTCCTTTTATGTCATAATTGGAACTGGACAATCTCATAAATTTGACTCTACATGACAACAGTTACATATGACAGAGTAACTGTAAATATTCAGTATCTGAATTGAACTTTTGGATCACAACTGGAAGGATATTAGAACAGGTTGAATGATGTTCTAAAATCACATGGAGGAAATGGGTATAAGCTTTACCAAGTAAGAACCATTCTCACTAGCTTCCCTTGTTACATTGGGTCATTTGGCTCAGTCTCTCTTCATTTAAGGCACTACAGGCATCAAAATAGTTTTACCAAAATAGGAATATATGATGTAAAGTGCAAACACACTCTATCACCCTGAACCTTTTCAACAAAAGTGCTAAACTAATCAATACATTAAAAATATAAAAAAAAAAATAAATATCTAGATGTATAATAAAAAAACTCAAAAATTAATTACTAGAGAGTGCATCCATCCAACAAAATAAATGAATAAATACATTGACATGCAAATACCATAATTCATTAAATTATATATGTGCAAAAAACTTCCTCAAAAGTGCTATAAATAAATATATAAAACTCATATAAAAATCAAAAACTCATATCAAGTGCAAAAAATTGGAACAACAGATGTACAATGACACCTGTAAATTGAGTGGACTTTAAGGGCATATCCATGAGACAGATAAATGTACACAAAAATTAAAAGAAACATTTATGGATTGCATAATAAAACCAATACAGTTAAAATAAATTAACTGACCCAAAAGAATGGGATTCAGCTTAACTGTGAAAAAGACACACACAAGAAGGATATTCTACTTAGTATAAGTCATATACAGTGCCTTACGAAAGTATTCGGCCCCCTTGAACTTTTCGACCTTTTGCCACATTTCAGGCTTCAAACATAAAGATATAAAACTGTAATTTTGTGTGAAGAATCAACAAGTGGGAGACAATCGTGAAGTGGAACGAAATTTATTGGATATTTAAAACTTTTTTAACAAATAAAAAACTGAAAAATTGGGCGTGCAAAATTATTCAGCCCCTTTACTTTCATTGCAGCAAACTCTCTCCAGAAGTTCAGTGAGGATCTCTGAATGATCCAATGTTGACCTAAATGACTAATGATGATAAATAGAATCCACCTGTGTATAATCAAGTCTCCATATAAATGCACCTGCACTGTGATAGTCTCAGAGGTCCGTTTAAAGCGCAGAGAGCATCATGAAGAACAAGGAACACACCAGGCAGGTCAGAGATACTGTTGTGGAGAAGTTTAAAGCTGGATTTGGATACAATATGCGCAAGCGATAATATTGAAATGGAAGGAGTATCAGACCACTGCAAATCAACGAAGTCCTGGCCGTCCCTCTAAACTTTCAGCTCATACAAGGAGAAGACTGATCAGAGATGCAGCCAAGAGGCCCATGATCACTCTGGATGAACTGCAGAGATTTACAGCTGAGGTGGGAGACTCTGTCCATAGGACAACAATCAGTCGTATACTGCATAAATCTGGCCTTTATGGACGAATGGCAAAAAGAAAGCCATTTCCTAAAGATATCCATAAAAAGTGTCGTTTAAAGTTTGCCACCTGGGAGACACACCAAACATGTGGAAGAAGGTGCTCATACCCCAAGCGACTTACAGCTGTAATCGCAGGAAAAGGTGGCACTACAAAGTATTAACTTAAGGGGGCTGAATAATTTTGCACGCCCAATTTTTCAGTTTTTAATTTGTTAAAAAAGTTTGAAATAGCCAATACATTTTTTTTACACTTCATGATTGTGTCCCACTTGTTGTTGATTCTTCGCAAAAAAATACAGTTTTATATCTTTATGTTTGAAGCCTGAAATGTGGCAAAAGGTCGCAAAGTTCAAGGGGGCCGAATACTTTCGCAAGGCACTGTACATAATGACAAAAATGAAATACATATCAAGATCACGTAGATGTGAAAGTACGCCTGTTCATTGATCGATGCGTTTCGCACTATTTGTCATCAAGACCATGTGGATGCACAGACAAATGTACTGTTAAAGTAAACAAAATCAATCTTAATAATTCATAATAATACAAGATATACTTATCAATGTTATGATGCATCAAATATAAGCTTACTAGCAGACGACCTTCCTCCAAACACTCAAATGAAAGCCTGGCTTGTGGCAGACACAGGGGAAAAAACAGGATCAGGGGACAAATAAATATCTACACAGATATAAGTAGATATGTTTAGATATATAATGTGCAGAAACATCTCACCTAAACATAGTAATGTCAATCATGCAAATAGTATAATGAGTTTATAAGCAATATTCACACTATGGGAGTGACAGATTGCTATATCTTCATATCTTCAAAGCAACCGTCCTGTGCACTACAGAAAGCCCACAGAGATAATCGTCCTGTACTCTGAAAATATCAGTATCTTAGTCAGGTTCTACTGGGTATATAAGATAAAGACAATTGAAGTAGTAACTTACAATTATATACTGTATAATTAGCTACACCCTATAAGGACAATGGAAGCCTACCTGTAAGTGAAATATGTCCTTGAGTGGTATGCCCATAGGAGAACCAGATCACCAGGAAAAGTATGATGATCTTGGCCAATAACCCTGCTTGCATTAGAGGGAGGGGGGACGCCAAAGCATCCCAGAATGACAATCCCATGAGATGATTTATAATATTGCAGAGAGAGTCACAGGATCCCCTTGACCTAGGGTATGATAGCAAAACCCCAATAAGGCACAACCAGAACAAATTAAATGGATGAATAGAGAGAGCAACAGATAAACGTCATACCTGACAGATGAAATATCTCACACTGTGCCGCCCTAGAAGTGAAGCTCCTTATGCATGGTCCTTAAATACCCCCACCGCACCAAACAAAGCATCGCCGACGCCGCATGTCAGCAGCAAGGAGGCCACACAACGTATTGCGCAGTGTTCCAAAGAGACGACACAGACAACCGAGGAGGATGCACTGTCCCCAGGGAAGTGACTCACCTCCAGAATCCTGCCCAAAAGAGACCTAAAGCAAAAGGTCTGAGATGAAAAAGCCATACCGCGAACACCGCGGTATACTGGGCAAGAGGGAGGAGTCCCTCCCAAAGCAAGTCAAAGCACCCCCACACACAAAAAGAAAGGCGGGCGGAGACCAGTAAAAGCGCATGTGCCCGCCGAAAGTAACAGCACATGAGTGTAAGAAGAAAGTCACCAAGCAAGCAAACCCAAAATGCAAAATTCTTTCAATAACATTTGGGATACCCATAAAACATCACAATCAATAACAAACATGTAGCCCTGCCCCCTTGGGAGTGACCAAGTACACACACATCCTCCTCACTTCTGTCAGACACTATCGGTTCTGACATTCTGAATAATTTAGTCACTACCAGATTGAGGTAAAGAATCAGATTTACTTATCTTTAACTTGAGGTTGGTAAAATGCACAAACAGTTTCAATAAAACATTCAATACAAGGAGATCAATGATAAAAGAGATTGTGAATCCTCAACCTAGGACTGGATGAGATTCAGCACTCAGGATCTAAAAGAACAATCCCAACATATATATATTATTATATAATGGAAAACGAATGTATTGGTAATCTGCCAATACAGTACTTTTCAGATGCAATGCAAGAGTGACCACAAATTATTGCTTTACAAGGATGACATGTAACCTCAAACTCTTACTAGCTAATCTCTGTGACTCTAATATACTAGAGCTAGACTATATACTGTATACATCAGAGTGCACTCTGTATCCTATAGGGGGCCCCCTTTTTGTTAGATTTACAAGAGTCTCCTGAATGAGCAAGGCCTTGCTAGTCTTCGCCGGCAAAGGTATCCTTAACCAATCCAGGGAAAGTATTTGCAATCCACGGTATTGATTAACTAACTGTAATCCACCATAAGAATAACCATTAACTGTAATCCAAACAAAAAAGGGAGGAGAGAGATTCCCGCGCTCCACATCTGGTAGCCAATCTAGAACTGAAAAGGAGGGATAAGGCCTCCTGATCCGCCACGCACTATTCAACACTGTAGTGTCCTGTGGTGACCGTTAGAAGTAGAACTAGTATGGCCTTCTGCTAAACTGCTTTGCAGACTCACTCTGGCTCAGTCTAGTAGTAGAGCAAATACTTTAAATCGGATCTCTCTCACCCAATGTGATGAACTCTGTGTTCCACAGTCCACACCATCAGCGTCCCGCTCTCCTCAGGAGTACCCGCAGCCTCTCCAGGCATCCCTTCGCTCGGTCAACCACCAAGATCCATCCGCACACCGCTCTCTCCGGTGTCTGTTCACTAGGCCTCCAGCCTATCCTTCTCTGCGCTCTGCAGCAGCTCTTCCCCTTCCTCACAGCGCGCTCTCCTCAAGGCAAGAGAGCGAATCTTGGTCCCGCCCCCTTTATAAAGACACTCACAACTGCCCCTGCGAGTCCCAAGGCTCCCTGGGAGATAAGTTCAGTCACACAGACGATCCATAGTCTTCACTCCTCCCAGAACTATATCTCCCATAATTCAACGATTCACTGCTGTATAGAAACTTTAATAACAGAACAAACAGTCTGAACAACCCCAGCTGGAACTTGCGACCAGGCTACAAACAAATAAACAAGAACCAAAACACAGAGTAGGGAGGAGAAAAAAAAGGGGGAGACAAACACATCAGAGACCGCTAGCAGAGGAGAGAGATTTGGAGAATATCAAGGGAGAGTGGAATACAAGTTGTAATGTCAGCTACGACTGGACATATAAAGAGGCCCGGTCAACATGATAAGGTCTATAGAAATGGTTTAAAAGTTAATGCCTCATTTAGGCCTGGTGTTTCAGTAGCCTACAAATTGTAAATCCAGTGGGCTTCACGCTGTAATATAATTTTATCAAACTCACCCCCCCTTGGATTCTCCAAGACCCTCTCCAATGCTGAAAATCTGACCACCTTGGTGTTATTCTTGTAAAAAAGTCCTAAGCGTCTACCTATAGGAGTAGACAATAGATTATTTTTACCATAGCCTATATCAGTGATGAAGAAGCTTGGCACCCCAGATGTTTTGGAACTACATTTCCCATGATGCCCATGCACTCTGCAGTGTAGTTGAGCATCATGGGAAATGTAGTTCCAAAACATCTGGGGTGCCAAATGTTAGCCATCACTGGCCTATATAACCACTTTAATCCTCTGCCAAAATTGGCGTTTGGTCTTGCCCACATAAAAGGCTCCACATTCGCAAAGCATTATGTAGATGATACCAATTGTCTGACAATTTACATGATGTGAAATAGCATGTAATTGAACAGACAAGGAGTCACTGCTCAAGGTGGTGTAATTGCCTGATGACTCACACAGGTGCATGCCCCGGCTCGCCTCCGTGAAAACTTGATAAAAGAAAAGGAATTGGCTGCACTCCAGGTTGAGTCAAAATCCAGATTTATTGACTGGACATCCAAATATGACAATCGTGACAAGGTAGACGCGTTTCACACACTGACTGTGTGCTTAATCATTACATAATGATTAAGCACACAGTCAGTGTGTGAAACGCGTCTACCTTGTCACGATTGTCATATTTGGATATCCAGTCAATAAATCTGGATTTTGACTCAACCTGGAGTGCAGCCAATTCCTTTTCTTTTATGAAATAGCATGTAGATGGCCATTGGGTAAGTAGAATGATTGCTTTTCGTAAATCCATTCACAGAACTTACAGGAACCACATTTCCATGTGCCTCTCAATTCTGTGTGGTTTATATCCCTACTATCCTGAAAGTGACTTCTAGTCACTCGATCTCTTATTGATTTGGCCCTCTTAAGGGGGATTTCTGGAAATTCCTTAATATACTTCCTCAGAATCTTGTCATTAGTTAAAAGATACCAATGTTGTTGGAGTATTTGTTTAATTGCTGTATGTTGTCTAATATAGGGAGTAATTTGATGGACTGTCTCTGCTGATGGTTTTTTTGGACCTCCAAACATAATTTCCTCTCTTGTACATTTACAGGCCCTATTGTATGCCTTTTGTAGTGTAGTCCATGTGTAACCTGTCTGGAGTAGTCTCTCCCGAAGGGAGTCAGACTCCCGTTTAAAATGTTCATCATTTGAACAAATTTGGCGTACTATAAAGTATTGGGAGTAGGGTATACTTTGTACCGGGGGTTTCCAATGGAAACTGCTGGCATGTAAAACTGTATTGCCAGCAGTTGGTTTTCTATATAGTGTGGTTTCTATCTTGCCATCAGGAAATTGTCTTATTGTCATGTTGGATAGTAAACTTCAAATTGAAGTTATTACTCCCCAAGGTTGCCATGAATCTGCCCCCCTTTCTCTCTCTCTCTAATGCAAGCAGGATTATTGGCTAAGATCATAATTTTTTTCCTGATGATCTGGTTCTCCTACCACTCAAGGACATATTTCACTTACAGGTAGGCTTTCATTGTCCTTATAGGGTGTAGCTAATTATATATAATTGTAAGTTACTACTTCAATTGTCTTTATCTTATATAGCCAGTAGATCCTGACAAAGATACTGATATTTCCAGAGTACAGGACGAATATCTCTGCGGGCTTTCTGTAGTGCACATGACGGTCGCTTTGAAGATATGAAGATTTATCTATCTGTCACTCCCATAGTGTGAATATTGCTTATATGCTCTTCATACTATTTGTATGATTGGCATTACAATGTTTAGGTGGGATTTTTCTTCCCATTTTATGATACAAATTATATATCTAAACATATCTACTTATATTTGTGAAGATATTGATTTTCCCCCTGGTCCTGTTTTTTCCCCTGTGTCCGCTCCAGGCCAGGCTTTCATTTGAGTGTTTGGAGGAAGGTCATCTGCTAGTAAGCTTATATTTGATGCATCATAACATTTAAGTATATCTTGTATTATTATGAATTATTAATACTGATTTTGTTTACTTTAGTAGTACATTTGTCTGTGCATTGACATGGTCTTGATGAAGCATAGTGCGAAACACGTCGACCGATGAACAGACATACTTTCACATCTACGTGATCTTGATATGTAGTTCATTTTTGTCATTTTGTATATGACTTATACTAAGTAGAACATCCTTCTTGTGTGTGCATTTTTCAGGGTTAAGCTGAAGCCCATTCTTTTGGGTCAGTTCCATTATTTTACTGTATTGGTTTTAATATGCAATCAATAAATGTTTTTTTTTAATTTTTGTGTACATTTATCTGTCTCATGGATGTGCCCTTAAAGTCCACTCAATTTATAGGTGTCATTGTACATCTGTTCCAATTTCTTGTAAAAATAGGACTATGGCATGCTTTTAATAGCTCCTCTTTTTCCTCATATCAGGTGCAATAATTGAATAATTAGATGAATTAGGCTGGGTTCACACTTATGTGAATTGGATGAGGGTTTCCCCACATCCAATTCGCATGTCAGGAGCCTGTAACCGTCTCTCTATGGTGACAGCTCCGGGATGGCTGCGGAGTGAATTGCACAAGAGTCCTGTGCGTCTTCTGGTCCATTTCAGGTCCAAATTCAGCCAAAAATTCAGACCAAAATTGGACCTGAAACGGTAAACAGGGACACACCGGGCCCCTGCTTTGAGCCGCCCTGCACGGAGATGTGAACCCAGCCTAAACGTATCCACTTACATACACTACAATACATAAAAATGTTATACAATCTATTAAAGTATTGGGACGCATGCCTTTACACACACATGAAATTGAATGGCATCCTAGTCTTAGTCTGTAGGGTTCAATATTGAGTTACCCCTCCCTTTGCAGCTATAACAGCTTCAACTCTTCTGAGAAGGCTGTCCACAAGGTTTAGGAGTGTGTCTATGGGAATGTTTGAACATTTTTCCAGAAGCGCATTTGGGAGGTCAGGCACTGATGTGGGTGAGAAGACCTGGCTTGCAGTCTCCACTCTAATTCATCCCAAAGGTGTTCTATTGGGTTGAGGTCAGGACTCTTTGTAGACCAGTCAAGTTCCTCCACCCCAAACTCGCTCATCTATGTGTTTATGGACCTTGCTTTCTGCACCGGTCCAAATAATTTGGTGGAGGGTGGATTATGGTGTGGGGTGGTTTCTCAGGGGTTGGGCTTGGCCCCTTATTTCCAGTGAAGGGAACCCTTAAGATGTCAGTATACCAATACATTTTGGACAATTTCATGCTCCCAACTTTGTGAGAACAGTTTGGGGATGACCCCTTCCTGTTCCAAAATGACTGTGCACCAGTGGGGAATGACGTCACATTCCATGCCCCACCTTACATGTTTCAGCAGATGACGACTAGCCACTAAAACCCATATTTTTTTGGGATGCACTATCCAGTGATAAATGTTTTTGATTACACATCTAGTACAGCTCCATCTATGCCATTGCGTTCCATGGTTGTTATAGGATTATTATTGATGAAAAGCCTGATTTTATCTACTATACTGTAAGTGTTTTTAATCCTTTAATAAAAACTTTTTCCATATGGTTTTACACTTTGTGGGGGCTCCTTTTGCTTTTTTTCTCCGGGTATCCATCTATTGAGTTTTACTGGAGAAGATATACTCATTGCCTAATGTAATTCGTGGTGGAATACTTTACGGTGTTGTCAGTATAGTGGAAAGTGATGCCATACATTGGAAATGTCCTTTTCCTTCTCATACTGGGTGTAGATACACCGCTGCTTGAATTGACCCACTAAGCATAAGCTAAACTGGGTCCACCGTTTTTGGTAAACCTCCTAGATGTTGGTGGTGGCTGACTCATTCACGGTTTCCTCATACTACTAGCAATCATCACTTGGATTTGCATTTGGAAGTCTCACATTTCTTCATTCACTATGGACTATCTGTGATTGTCACGTTTGCTTTACAGTTTTTCTCACCTAGCTATTACTTTGTATTATGTTTAATATCATGTGTCTCTAAATTTTCATTTAGATTTTCATAGCATTGCCTTTTTAGGTGTTTATATTTATTTATTGATTCGTTTTGCACTCTTGTTAAGGGTAATAGAGTGTAAATAAACTTTACATCATATAATCAAAATAGTTTTAGCAAATTTTGATAATTTTATCTAGTCTTAGTCTTTTATCTAGTCTTATCTAGTTCATTATATCTATAGTTACATATATTGGGTGTATGCTGTAGGTTGTCATATTCCATTCTGCTTGTGGGGAAGATTTGCAACTCCGTTCTGGGGGTACTTCTGCCTTAAAATTGACTCGGTCCAAACTTCTTGTTACTGTATGGGAGGCATACAAAGCGGTGATCTGGGGGTCACATCATCCAACATAGAACGCAAGCACTTATAACGAAATCATGTTATGATCTCCAAGTAGGATACAATAGATAAGCTTTTGTGCTTAGCCTATGAAGGAGGACGGTGAAACAACCTGCAGACATCCTGCAATTTTCCAATCATGTCTTTCTTTGGGATGTCTATGGAACTTACACTGTTTCCTGACTAAAGCCCTGTACACACGATCAGAATAGCGTACAAAAAATACCGCTTTCGAAGCGATCTACGATAATCTGATTGTTAATACACAGCTGTCGTCTGAAATTTTCCGAATGGACAAAGAACAATTTTTCTCATACCATACCAGATCGTACGATTCTTATTTACCAGTACAGTTTTCGCCTGAAAATACAATACAAATACACTTCAACACATTACATCACTTCATAATTTTTATTCTGTTGTACGAGAATTTTCATTCTTTAATTTGTTTTCGATATGGAGATTATCATCCAAAAAAAGAAAAATTGACAATCAATTGTCTGATAATTTTATCGTGTGTACTAGGCTTTAGGAAAAAACACTTGGATCAGAAGGCCAAATACTCATATTGTCTAAGACTGCTTATCTATACCCAAATATACTCAAAAGGTTGGATTGTGTGCTATCATATGCACATGTTAATGTGTCTGTTTTACACATTTATCTAATGTGACTCTATTGTACCTTCTCTCTCATTTGCAGATCAGTTGATGTGATAATTCATTATCATATAAACAGGACCTAATACCATTATACCGTCCGGAAGACAAAACTGTGTTTCAGACTTTTTACTGACTCTAGCTGATCCAGAGTAAAACCTTGGATTGAGAGTAACTTGGTTTGAGAGTGTTTTGCAAAACAAGCAAAAATTATTTAAAAACTTTGACTTGATAAACAAGCGATGCCTTGATATACAAGTAGCGTCATGTCACAACTGTGTATAAAAGAGAAGAGAGGCACCTCTAAGTGTAGCAATATGGTTACATTTAATGAAGGTACAACATTTAGCAACTCACATGGTTGATGAATAAAACAGGCACATCTAAGTATGCAGGCATCTGGGATAAAGCTGTCCACATAGACCATCCGCCACACCGCCATCAACGTCATCCCTTCCACGCTGCGCACCACGAAAGCTTCAAGCCTCGCTTTCAGATCGCTCTACTGCAGGGTAGTCTTCCCAGTCACGATTGCAGACTGACAGAGGTAAGAGAGCCGGTGTTGAGGAGGATGGTCTATGTGGACAGCTTTACCCCGGATGCCTGCATACCTAGATGTGCCTCTTTTAAGCATCAACCATGTGAGTAGCTAAATGCTGTACCTTCATTAAATGTAACCATATTGCTACACTTAGAGACGCCTCTCTTCTCTTATGTACTCTGTAGCTCCTGCTGGATTTTGCTTCTAATCCTCTTGTGGAGGCTGCGATTTGTGAATGGACATTTTATGGTTACATAAATAAACCTATAACATTATTATAATCATTTTATATGGACTATAAACTGAAGGACTTATGAATAAATGGTTGTGGAATGAATCATCTGAGTTTCCATTATTTCCTACGGGGAAATTCGATATAAGAGTGCTTTGGATAACAAGCATGTTTCCAGAACAAATTATGCTCGCAATCCAAGGTTTTCCTGTATTATAAACTATATATTGCGATTGTTGTGTTTTTTTCGTATACTATCCTTTGATCAATATAATAATTTACTGCTCACTCTGTAGAGTAATAAAAAATATATATACTTTACATTACAAAGCATCACATGTTCACCAACTGAAAATGTGAACTCTAAGAAGAGTCAATATTCAGCTTTGAGGGCAATTTTTTCAGTTAAGTAATTGACTCTCTAATGATGCTCCCCTCCATTAACCCAATGATGCATAGCAGAGAACAGGCACTAGGAAGTGGTTGAACAGTAGGTAGACATGGGATTTCTTACCCAGAGCTGCAGAATTACATTTTCTGGAGTTATTTTTTTTTTTTGTAATTAACATTGTACCAGATTTTATCATGTGAAATAACCTTATTCAGGGCCTTAGGAAAAGTGGGTTGGAGAGTCCAACCCTAAAGATCTTTTGCCAGAGCCAGGCTAGTCTACAATGGAAAGCACCAGCAGAGCGTTTTAAAAGTTGTGCGAATTGGGAGGTTGCCTTAGTGATATTAAAAGAGATGTATGGGATTGTTTTTCCCCCCCATTTATACTTAACTAGGTGTATGCTGCATCTGTCCCTGACACCTCTGCACTGAGAACCAAGTGACGAACACCGCCGATCGCTCAGTTCTGACAGGTTCCCAAGCAAGGAGCTGCTGACTGTCAGTCAGCAGCTCCCTTCTCTGCCCCCTCTTTGCTCACTGGAGCACTGGGCCATGGAGGGGCGGGGAGCGGCCGGCTCAGGCTCTTAGTGGCTCGCTGAGAGGCTGAGCCGGGTGTGGGTCCAGGCACCTGACAGATTCCAACTCTCTAGTTGTGATGACGTGGTGCTTGGACCAACATCTGTGACGTCAGCAGAGAGCAGACTTCAGCCCGCTCTCTGCTGAAAACAGGTCACAGAACAAACTGCACTCCTGTGATCCATAGGAGATGTACAGCCAAACAAGCTTTGGCTGTACATCTCCTTCAAAGGTATTTTAGCATTTTATAAAAATAACAAACCTGTTATACTTACCTGCTCTGTGCAATAGTCGTGCACAGAGCTACCCTGATCCTCCTCTTCCCCGGTCCCCCGTCAGCTTCTCCCAGGTTCCTGCTTCTCCGAGTGCCTCCCATAGCAAACAATTTAATATGAGGGCCCTCATGTGTGCTTACTCCTGAGCCCTGCTCTTTGTGTCCATAAGGCACACAGAATGGGACTTGGCCCTGCCCCCGCTCTCTCCTCACTTGCTGTGCGCTGTGATTGCCAGCAGCAGGAGCCAACCAGCTCAGCCAATCAGGAGGCAGAGATCTGGAAGAGCACTCACTCACATGTACATCCTTGGATCGCAATTGGGCTCGGGTATGTATTAGGGGGGCCGCTGAGGGAGCCACATAGCCTTTAGAACCATCTATCACCTTTAGATGGTGATAGAGGGATCAAAATTTCGCCAGTTCAGCAAGGCCTGGCTAAATTTTGATCCATCTATGCCCCTTTTTAAAAAGTCGATCCAACAATCAACTCCTTACAAACAGGCTTGATGGAAATTGTATGTTCCGTCAGTGTTGCAAATGCAGTGCAAGATTTGAGACCAGATATTTTTGGCCTCAAATTTTGCACCAATAGCTGATTTGATAGGCTTGATAATTTGCAAAAGTGCACTCTGAAATTGTTAACCACTTAGCCCCGGAAGATTTTACCCCCTTCCTGACCAGGGGGTATTTTGCGATTCAGCACTGCGTGACTTTAATGGACAATTGCGCGGTCGTGCAGCGCTGTACCTAAACTAATTTGACGTCCTTTTTTTCCCACAAACAGAGCTTTCTTTTGGTGGTATTTGATCACCTGTGCGATTTTTTGATCATGCGCTATAAACAAAAAAAGAGCGTCAATTTTGCAAAAATAACAATATTTTTCACATTTTTATTTGAAATTCCCCCCCAAAAAAATGTAAAAATCAAAATTTTTTAACATTTTAGGCCAATTTGTTTCATGCTACATATTTTTGGTAAAAAAAATCGCAAAAAGCGTATTTTGATTGGTTTGCGCAAAAGTTATTGCGTTTACTAACTAAGGGAAAGATTTTTGTCATTTTTGTTGTTTTTTTTTTTAACGCGTAATGGCGGCGATCTGCAATTTTTTTTGCGGGACTGCGACATTGCGGCGGACATATCGGACCCTTGACTGACATTTTTGACACTTTTGGGGTTACCAGTGACATTACTACAGTAATCAGTGCTATACATATGCACTGTTACTGTAAAATGACACTGGTAGTGAAGGGGTTAACTTTATTTGAGAGGGAGGGGTGGTGTGTGTCCCTAGGGGCGTGATTCTTACTGTGATTGGCTGTGGCTTGAAGTGTAGGAACAGTGATCAACGGTCCTACATAGTAGAACCGTTTGATCACCATTCTTACACAGGGGAGAATGACAGGCGGCTTGTTTACATCAGCCGCCTGCCTTTCTCCCGCTGTCACGGATGATCGCGAGTGCCCGGCAGACATCGAGTCCGCCGGGCACATGCGTGGGGGGGTCCGTGACCGAGCGGGAGTGGGAGCGCGCCTCTGGCGGCGCGCGCTCGCTCCCCAGAGCCTCACATACGTCACTTTGCCTGTGAGGGGCTGACCGCCGCAGTATATGTACTTGCGGCGGTCGGCAAGTGGTTAAAGGTGTAATGAAAAATAATTATCTATTATTATTACTATATAATTATTACTATATCTGGAGGGTTTGGGTTTGTCATCTAACCCACTTTTTAGAACCATTCTCATTTATTCATTTTTGTTTTGTTTTTTTATGGTTTGGTTTACATTTCTCCACATCTGATGAGTGCCGCATTTTAATGAAGTTCTAAGAGCTGCATTGATGTATTTTATTCCAAAACCTGGCATATGTATAGCTCACTTTTGTTTCTAACACTCCAATGTTAGCTCCTCTTGCTGTATTTATTTAAAAAAAGATTTGCAAGTAGGCTGCATCACAAAGTGAACTGCATTAAGGAAGATGTTTTTTTGGGTGGAGACAGTGTGTATACAACTTATTTGTTGATCGTTCAATAAATACAGCAAGAGGAGCTAAAAGAGTGCCGCTCTTATATTTCTGGATGATGAGCGGCGACGGGCTACAGGAGCTGGCACCTGGATTGTCCATGAAGCATACGAGGAGCGAGGTCCTGAGTGGTGCTGTGGATTTAGGCATGTTTCTTTTTTTTTATCTTTTTTCATAAGGTTTGTTGAGCCATATAGTAGAGAAAAAAATAAAACCAAAGAATAAATTTCAAAAAGAAAAAGCAAATTCCATCTTCTCAGCACATGTAGACATTGACAAGAAGTAAAACAATGAGTAATACCATACTGTTACAGCATTAGACCAACTTGTAAAGGTCTACCCCAACACGAGCCAGCCTTCTCCAAGGAATATTACATATACAATATTGTAAGGGGAATAAACTAGAAAGATATCAATGTCTTGTATTGGAATTAGCACATGAACATGTAGAGTCATGTCATCTCAACCAAAGTTGCCATAGTAATGTTGTATTAGCATAATTATGGTATCTATGCTAGAAACCATCACCAGCTCAAAAGTACAATGAGATTGAGTAACAGCAATTGTTTCAGTGAAGGTTAACAGAGAGAAACCAGTGCAAAGGTTAACAGTGTAGTATGTTTAAAAACAGAGTATTTATTATAAATAAAAAAATAATATGCACTCACAAATATATTTCAAAGGCCGAAGCACATAACTAGTGTTGAGCGAACACGGACTGTATTATTCGTGTTCGTACCGAATAATTGGATTTTTTGTACCCGAACACGGACACGGACACTTTACTGTATGTTCGGGTAAAAATCCGTGTTCGGTCGTTTTATTTCCGGGTTTTGCATGCTTTGGCGCTCTTTTCATGGCGGGCTTTCAACAGCCAATCAACAATCGTTTAACTGGTGTGCCTTAAGCCATCCCAGCCATGCCTGCAAATGTCTCAGTAGCTGTGATTGGCCGTCTGAAGCATGTGACCAAGTCTTTATAAGTTCGAGGCAGCCGCAGCGGCGTCATTATGCTGCTTAGATTCAGGGACAGAGCACACATCAACGTGCTGGCTGCTGATTAGGGAAAGATAGGCAGGAAAAAACCATTTGTGTCCGGATAGAATTGAGGGACAGGTCGGAGTGTTTAGGCAGGGCGAGTTGTAGGCATTTTAGGGATAGAGTCTGCTGAATTATAGGGTCAGTGTCTTCTACAAACTACAATCGATATTGCTGTGTGGGGGGTGGGGTGAATCTGCACTCAATCCTGATCTACGATCTCTTCTCAATCCTGTTAGGGACAGAGTCTGCTGAATTTTAGGGAAACTGTGTTCTACAAACTACAATCGATATTGCTGTGTGGTGTGGGATTGGAGATAGGCAGGTGTCAGTGATCCACATCCATTTTTCTGTGTGTGAGCTGCAGTGAACACAATCTTTTTGGGCTGCAGTGAACACAATCTTTTTGGGCTGCAGTGAACACAATCTTTTTGGGCTGCAGTGAACACAATCTTTTTGGGCTGCAGTGAACACAATCTTTTTGGGCTGCAGTGAACACAATCTTTTTGGGGTGCAGTGAACAAAATCTTTTTGGGGTGCAGTGAACACAATCCTTTTTGGTGTGCAGTGAACACAATCTTTGTGGGGTGCAGTGAACAAAATCCTTTGTGGGGTGCAGTGAACACAATCTTTTTGGGGTGCAGTGAACAAAATCCTTTTTGGGGTGCAGTGAACAACATCCTTTTTGGGGTGCAGTGAACACAATCTTTTTGGGGTGCAGTGAACAAAATCCTTTGTGGGGTGCAGTGAACACAATCTTTTTGGGGTGGAGTGAACAACATCCTTTTTGGGGTGCAGTGAACAAAATCCTTTTTGGGGTGCAGTGAACAAAATCATTTTTGGGGTGCAGTGAACACAATCTTTTTGGGGTGCAGTGAACACAATCTTTGTGGGGTGCAGTGAACACAATCTTTTTGGGGTGGAGTGAACAACATCCTTTTTGGGGTGCAGTGAACAACATCCTTTTTGGGGTGCAGTGAACACAATCTTTTTGGGGTGCAGTGAACACAATCTTTGTGGGGTACAGTGAACAGAATCTTTGTAAGGTGCAGTGAACACAATCTTTGGGGGGTACAGTGAACACAATCTTTGTGAGGTGCAGTGAACACAATCTTTGTGGGGTGCAGTGAACACAATCATTGTGGGGTGCAGTGAACTCAATCTTTGTGGGGTACAGTGAACACAATCTCATACTTCTGAAGGTTTGAGGGTGCTGCCTGTTCCATACTCCCCCTACTCCTCATCTAGCCTTTTAGGGGTACAAACAATAGTAATTGGGGCCTAGTGTGGTTGTGTACGTGTGATATACATACACTTTTTTTGATCATATTTCCTATTCCGCTATTCAATAAAAACCTTTGAGGATCAATTGAATTGCGGGATAGTCTGTGTCGGTACGTGTGAGAGAGATCCACCTTTCCAAGTTGTTGGGGTTCATCTCATACTTCTGAAGGTTTGAGGGTGCTGCCTGTTCCATACTCCCCCTACTCCTCATCTAGCCTTTTAGGGGTACAAACAATAGTAATTGGGGCCCAGTGTGGTTGTGTACGTGTGATATACATACACTTTTTTGGGATCATATTTTCTATTCCGCTATTTAATCAAAAACCTTTGGGGATCAGTTAAATTGGGGGATAGTCTGTGTCGGTACGTGTGAGAGAGATCCACCTTTCCAAGTTGTTGGGGTTCATCTCATACTTCTGAAGGTTTGAGGGTGCTGCCTGTTCCATACCCCCCCTACTCCTCATCTAGCCTTTTAGGGGTACAAACAATAGTAATTGGGGCCTAGTGTGGTTGTGTACGTGCGAGATACATACACTTTTTTTGATCATATTTCCTATTCCGCTATTCAATAAAAACCTTTGAGGATCAATTGAATTGCGGGATAGTCTGTGTCGGTACGTGTGAGAGAGATCCACCTTTCCAAGTTGTTGGGGTTCATCTCATACTTCTGAAGGTTTGAGGGTGCTGCCTGTTCCATACTCCCCCTACTCCTCATCTAGCCTTTTAGGGGTACAAACAATAGTAATTGGGGCCCAGTGTGGTTGTGTACGTGTGATATACATACACTTTTTTTGGATCATATTTTCTATTCCGCTATTTAATCAAAAACCTTTGGGGATCAGTTAAATTGGGGGATAGTCTGTGTCGGTACGTGTGAGAGAGATCCACCTTTCCAAGTTGTTGGGGTTCATCTCATACTTCTGAAGGTTTGAGGGTGCTGCCTGTTCCATACCCCCCCTACTCCTCATCTAGCCTTTTAGGGGTACAAACAATAGTAATTGGGGCCTAGTGTGGTTGTGTACGTGCGAGATACATACACTTTTTTTGATCATATTTCCTATTCCGCTATTCAATAAAAACCTTTGAGGATCAATTGAATTGCGGGATAGTCTGTGTCGGTACGTGTGAGAGAGATCCACCTTTCCAAGTTGTTGGGGTTCATCTCATACTTCTGAAGGTTTGAGGGTGCTGCCTGTTCCATACTCCCCCTACTCCTCATCTAGCCTTTTAGGGGTACAAACAATAGTAATTGGGGCCCAGTGTGGTTGTGTACGTGTGATATACATACACTTTTTTTGGATCATATTTTCTATTCCGCTATTTAATCAAAAACCTTTGGGGATCAGTTAAATTGGGGGATAGTCTGTGTCGGTACGTGTGAGAGAGATCCACCTTTCCAAGTTGTTGGGGTTCATCTCATACTTCTGAAGGTTTGAGGGTGCTGCCTGTTCCATACCCCCCCTACTCCTCATCTAGCCTTTTAGGGGTACAAACAATAGTAATTGGGGCCTAGTGTGGTTGTGTACGTGCGAGATACATACACTTTTTTTGATCATATTTCCTATTCCGCTATTCAATAAAAACCTTTGAGGATCAATTGAATTGCGGGATAGTCTGTGTCGGTACGTGTGAGAGAGATCCACCTTTCCAAGTTGTTGGGGTTCATCTCATACTTCTGAAGGTTTGAGGGTGCTGCCTGTTCCATACTCCCCCTACTCCTCATCTAGCCTTTTAGGGGTACAAACAATAGTAATTGGGGCCCAGTGTGGTTGTGTACGTGTGATATACATACACTTTTTTTGGATCATATTTTCTATTCCGCTATTTAATCAAAAACCTTTGGGGATCAGTTAAATTGGGGGATAGTCTGTGTCGGTACGTGTGAGAGAGATCCACCTTTCCAAGTTGTTGGGGTTCATCTCATACTTCTGAAGGTTTGAGGGTGCTGCCTGTTCCATACCCCCCCTACTCCTCATCTAGCCTTTTAGGGGTACAAACAATAGTAATTGGGGCCTAGTGTGGTTGTGTACGTGCGAGATACATACACTTTTTTTGATCATATTTCCTATTCCGCTATTCAATAAAAACCTTTGAGGATCAATTGAATTGCGGGATAGTCTGTGTCGGTACGTGTGAGAGAGATCCACCTTTCCAAGTTGTTGGGGTTCATCTCATACTTCTGAAGGTTTGAGGGTGCTGCCTGTTCCATACTCCCCCTACTCCTCATCTAGCCTTTTAGGGGTACAAACAATAGTAATTGGGGCCCAGTGTGGTTGTGTACGTGTGATATACATACACTTTTTTGGGATCATATTTTCTATTCCGCTATTTAATCAAAAACCTTTGGGGATCAGTTAAATTGGGGGATAGTCTGTGTCGGTACGTGTGAGAGAGATCCACCTTTCCAAGTTGTTGGGGTTCATCTCATACTTCTGAAGGTTTGAGGGTGCTGCCTGTTCCATACCCCCCCTACTCCTCATCTAGCCTTTTAGGGGTACAAACAATAGTAATTGGGGCCTAGTGTGGTTGTGTACGTGTGATATACATACACTTTTTTTGGATCATATTTTCTATTCCGCTATTTAATCAAAAACCTTTGGGGATCAGTTAAATTGGGGGATAGTCTGTGTCGGTACGTGTGAGAGAGATCCACCTTTCCAAGTTGTTGGGGTTCATCTCATACTTCTGAAGGTTTGAGGGTGCTGCCTGTTCCATACCCCCCCTACTCCTCATCTAGCCTTTTAGGGGTACAAACAATAGTAATTGGGGCCTAGTGTGGTTGTGTACGTGCGAGATACATACACTTTTTTTGATCATATTTCCTATTCCGCTATTCAATAAAAACCTTTGAGGATCAATTGAATTGCGGGATAGTCTGTGTCGGTACGTGTGAGAGAGATCCACCTTTCCAAGTTGTTGGGGTTCATCTCATACTTCTGAAGGTTTGAGGGTGCTGCCTGTTCCATACTCCCCCTACTCCTCATCTAGCCTTTTAGGGGTACAAACAATAGTAATTGGGGCCCAGTGTGGTTGTGTACGTGTGATATACATACACTTTTTTTGGATCATATTTTCTATTCCGCTATTTAATTTAACTGGGCCTCCATGCGAGACCTGTGTGCCTTGTTGCGCTGTTTTGAGTACTCCACCAACATGGCCAGTGGCAATGACGCCGTTCTCAGCTTAACTATCCAACTTCTATGCCTCCTTGAAAAAACAATTCGGGCGATGATGGAAGAGGATGTGGCACAGGATGAGGAGGAGGAGGAGGATGAAGAGGTAACATTTCCAAGGCTTTCAGGGCAGTCATTCGCAAGGGGCTCCGAGGGTGGGTTCCTGCACACGCAAACGCCAGGGACGCAATTGTCCAGCAGGGGCACAGTTCTGGAGGATGAGGAGGATGAGGAGGAGGAGGAGCTGGAGGAGGAGATGGAACCATGTTCACAGCAGGGTGGCACCCAGGCCAGCTCATGGCCATCACTGGTGCGTGGCTGGGGGGATACAGAGGACACGGACGATACACCTCCCACAGAGGACAGCCTTTCGTTGCCTCTGGGCAGCCTGGCACACATGAGCGATTACATGCTGCAGTGTCTCCACAACGACCGCCGAGTTGCCCACATTCTAACTTGTGCTGATTACTGGGTGGCCACGCTGCTGGATCCCCGTTACAAGGACAACGTACCGTCCTTAATTCACTCACTGGAGCGCGATCGCAAGATGCGCGAGTACAAGCGCACGCTGGTAGACGCCATGCTGCTGGCATTCCCATCTGACAGCGTGGGGCCACAGTGGAAGCACAAGGCAGAGGAGGAGGAGGAGGAGGTCGCCAACGCAACCAGGGCACCGCCAGCACCTCAGAAGGCAGGGTTAGCATGGCCGAAATGTGGAAAAGCTTTGTCAGCACGCCACAACAAACAGCAGCACCAGCAGCTCAGATGGAACGTCTTAGCAGGAGGCAGCATTTTACCAACATGGTGGAGCAGTATGTGTGCACACGCCTACATGTAGTGAATGACGGGTCTGCCCCCTTCAACTTCTGGGTCTCCAAATTGGGCACATGGCTTGAGCTTGCCCTTTACGCCTTGGAGGTGCTGGCGTGCCCTGCAGCCAGTGTATTATCTGAACGGGTATTTAGCACGGCTGGGGGCGTTATAACAGACAAGCGCAGCCGCCTGTCCAGAGACAATGTGGACAAGCTCACGTTCATTAAAATGAACCAGGCATGGATCCCACGGGACTTTTCCGTACCTTATGCAGAATAGCAATGGATACCGACCTTACCCACCCATTGTTCCATTTTTGCTCTTTCTCACTCTTTTGGGGTGTACCCTCATTTAAAATTTTTGAAAAGAAGCAGTGTTGGCTACCTCGTCCTCCTCCTCAGGGCCAGATTAATGTAGGGGCTATTGGAGCTGCAGCTCCAGGCCCCTACCTTTTATATAGGCCCCGGGTTGGCCATATTCACTGTTACCGCTCTTCTGTCACTTGTAAACACAGAAGTCTGGCTTCTATGCTCGCTTCCCCAGGCAGCACCCTCAGAACCTCCCCACACAGCGTGAAGGCCGGACAAGGAGGGACAGTTGGCGATGCATGGATGTGTTTATGGGCTTCAGAGACAGCATCCCATGTTGAATTAGGCATGCATGGCTGCACCCTTCCTCCTCTGGGTGCATGGCAAGGCACGGCCCTTAAGGCCCTTCAAAATCCTCAGCACCAAGCCCATGATGCTGTTAATCCGGCCCTGGTCCTCCTCCACCGCCGCTTCCACCTACACCGCCCATAGGTGTGCGCAGCCTATTGCATTAAGGTGTGCACCCCAAAGTTGAAATACACATGCATGTGTTTGCCAGCAGGGAGAGTAATGTATCGGGGCCATGTACCTGTAGGCAAGGAGAAATAGAGCAGAGCAGGTCCCAGGGAGATCTTTCCCATCTCCTCACTGGCAATGCTATGTGCCCTAGGTGATTAGGGTGTGCCCAGGCACACCCAGCACACCCTGTGCGCACGCCTATGTCACCGCCACATCCACCACCACCTCAACCTCCCTCCTACTCCATATGGGCCTCGTCCTTCAGAGATGAAGAAGAACATTGTTTTATTTTTCTGTTTTTTTTTTGTTGTTTTAAGTTATTTCCCTATCCACATTTGTTTGCAGAGCACTTGCCATGCTCTTAATTACGTTTTGCTGCCATTTGCAGCACTCTAGCCCTTTCCTTTGGTGTTTTAGAGCCATTTTAGTGCCTTAAAGTTCGGGTCCCCATTGACTTCAATGGGGTTCGGTGTCCGGGAAAAGTTCGGTAAAAGTCCGGGACACGGACCCGGACTTTTTTTTAAAGTTCGGCCGAACCCGTCGAACACGGACATCTAGGTGTTCGCTCAACCCTACACATAACCGCTAGGGTAGCATGGACCACGCAAGCGTTGCAGATACTGAATGTTGGGAAACCTGGCAGGGATAGAACAGAATGGACACTCTGTAAGAGCTGAGGCTCCTGAGCTGTACAAGGAGAGAAGCCACTTGTTAAAGGAAGTGTGCCCACCAGGAAGAAATGCTGATAGAGTGCTGCCAAGGGTCGGGACGCCTGTCTGAGGGATGAAGAAAGAGGAAATCCATAAGAAACACCTCCTGACCCTTGGCACCACTCCATCAGCGTTTCTTCCAGGTCAGCATACTTCCACTGGCAAGCCGCTTCCCTCTTGTGCAGCTTGGCAACCTCGGCTCTTACAGAGTGTCCACCCTGCTCCATCTCTGCAAGGTTTCGGGATCACTAGTGGTTATGTGACTTGCCCCTCAACTGTACTTGTGAGTGCGTATTATTTGCTTTTTGTAATAAATACTTTGTTTTTAAACCTACTGCACTATTAGACTTTGCGTTGGTTTCTATCTTTTGCATGCTCTGGAGCTCCCCCCTCTGGCCACCCAGCAGCATTGGACTTTTTCTGTGTAGCTCAGCTGTAAATTGTTTAGTGCCTTGGTACCTGTGACCTATACACCATTTATCACTGTTATTTTTACATAGTCTGTGAGTTATTATTCTCCTGCATTTTTACAATGTTTTATATCTAAATAAATACATTTTAAATGTATTGGGGTGCTGGCAGTCTCTGAGTTATTGTTCTGCTGCATTTTTACAATGTTTTATATTATTTATCATTCCATTTATCCTCCTGGGTCCTCTGGTTTTCAACACTTTTGGGTATTTAAAATGTGCTCTGGAGTGTTTTTACTTTTAATGGTTTCAGTTAAGGATGGGGCAAGTCTAGATTTCTAATGTCATAAAATGGTCAACAATATACAGTATGTGTCATTGTATGTCTGTGTGGATAGGGAATAATTTCAGTTTCTAAGTTAAGAAATGCTAAATCCCAGAGATTTAGATTAAGTACCGGTTCACACTAGATGCTAGATGTAATTCACACCTCATTGCAGTGCAGATCCCATGTGATATCTGTGCAATGCGATTTTAGCCATACAAACTGCATGGCTGAAATCGCATTGCATTTTCAGCAAAATGGTGCAGGACCCTTTTTTGGTTCGCACTGGACATGGATGAGCAAGTTTGGAGTAGAGGAACTTGACTGGCCTGCACAGAGTCCTGACCTAAACCTGATAGAACACCTTTGAGATGAATAAAAGCGGAGACTGCGAGCCAGACCTTCTCCTCCACATCAGTGCCTGACCTCACAAATGCTCTTCTGGAAGAATAGTTAAACATTCCCATAGACACACTCCTAAACCTTGTAGACAGCCTTCCCAGAAGAGTTTAAGCTGTTATAGCTTGAAAGGGTGGGCCAACTCAATGTTGAACCCTACGGACTGAGTCTGGGATACCATGAAAGTTCATGTGTGTGTAAAGGCAGGCGTCCCAATACTTTTGGTAATATAGTGTAAACCTGGAAGAGAAAGTGGTGTTAAGAAGCTAGTCTTAATTGTACCCTACATACATTTTATTTGTGTAAAGTTATTTTAAATTTACATTTTTTAATTTTCATTTTTCCACTGTCTTTTTTATCTTTCTAGAAGAAAACTTTTTTTTTTCCAAAATGTTTATTTATTTATTTATTTTTTTCCAAAATGTTTATAGAAAACTTAAATGATGAAACTCATAAGGGACTGCTTTTGGAATAAAAAAAAAAAAAAGGCCAGGATAGCTTCTGTAACCCTCAGGAGACATTTAGAGCCCATTAAAACCAGAAACATAACATAACTGCGGGTTTTTGACCGGATGCTTACATGCATTTGGAGTGCATTTGAAGTGTGCTTGAATGCATTTTGCATGTGTTTTGCACTGCGTTTGCAGCACATTTTTCTTTATGTTTTTGGGCTCAGCCTTTTTGGCCGGTGCAGTGCAAGTGCGGTGGATTTGAAATGCGGTTTTAGCGCTTTCCTTGCATTTGCGGTGCGAAAAAATGCAGCACTCTCTATTTTTTTTAACTGTGTTGCACTGCAATGATGCAAACTATATCCATAGGATTACCATGGTTTTGGGCTGTCTATGAAGTTGGAGTGCAGTTCAAAATGCATCCAACTGCAGCCAACTGCATCCCACTGCGTTTGGTGTGAAGGAGACCTAAGCCTATTGCACCCTGAATAAAAAACAAAAAACAAAGGTTCAGTCCGAACATCACCTGTTTGCTTTTTCGGCGAACACCTGAATTTGTGGGGCTTATCAGAATCTGGAAGCCCCCTTTAACAAGCCCCCCCCCCTTTATGTGAATAAGTATGGGGTACATTGTACCCCTACTCAGTCACCAAAAAAAAGTGTAAAAAAGAAATAAAAAAACACACAGTTTTTGACAATTCCTTTATTAAAAATAAAAAAACAATGTCCCCCGATGTAGATCCATAGTCAATCACAACGCCCGCCACAACCAAAAAAGAAAATAAACGCTTCGCTGGCGATGAAGGCAAACTGCCGAATACCTACTCCGCCGTTTGACAGTTTTTATATAGGTAAGGGGTAGGGCCAATAAATATATTGTGCCAAATAAATCAAATGAGTAGATGATAACAATAGTGATAAACCAAAAGTCCCAAAGAGTGTAACACAATGTGAGAATATGGGGGACTTTTGGTTTATCACTATTGTTATCATCTACTCATTTGATTTAATTGGCACAATATATTTATTGTGTCACATTTTTTGTGGAATTTTGGATTAGCAATATTTTCATTATTCATTTGATGTAATTGGTCATTTATTTGATCATCCTTGATTATTTATTTATTTATTTATTTATCTATTTAATTAATATTTGCACAGATTGCTATCCACCTATTATCACTCAGCGCCAGTGTTAATTTTGGCAGCAAATTTCAATTTAGTTTTAGTCTTAGTCTTAGGACTAAAATGGCATTTTAGTTTTAGTCCTATTTTAGTCTTCTGCAAGTGTTTTAGTTTTAGTCGTATTTAGTCGACTAAAACTCCAGTATATTTTAGTCGACTAAAACGCCCTACATTTTAGTCGACTAAAACTCATTTTAGTCATCTATAATCGAATGGGTGTAGTTCAATTGTAATTTGTAATGCATTATTTAAGCATTTCTCTACAATTTCCAAACTCATTATATACTACTGCTGGTCCGGGAGTGAAAAATCTAATATGTTATTATTTATGCTTTGAGCATGCACCAGTGTTAATTTCTGGCAGCAAATTTCGATTTAGTTTTAGTTATAGTCTTTTGACTAAAATGCCATTTTAGTTTTAGTCGTATTTTAGTCTTAAGACTAAAATGCCATTTTAGTTTTAGTCGTATTTTAGTCATCTGAATTGTGTTAGTCGACGAAAACATTTTAGTCGGTTTTAGTCGACGAAATTAACACTGCTCAGCGCAGCCTTATATTATTTGTGTTTGGTGTTATTTCACTGGAAGCTGCAGCTCTTAGAGCCGGTTCACACTAATCCGACTTGTCAGGCAACTTGGTCGCCTGACAAGTAGCTCCCAATGCTGTGCAAGTGGAACCGTTCTAATCAGAGCAACTCAAGTCGCTCCGACTTAGAAAAAGGTTCCTGCACTATTTTTTGGCAAAGTCGGAGCGACTTGCATTGACTTCTATTATGAGAAGTCGTTTGCAAGCCACGATGAAGTTGCGCTGCACGGGTGACTTCAAAGTCGCCCGAAGTCGGGCGACTTAGAGTCGGATTAGTGTGAACCGGCTTATTTCACTAGCGCGGTTATAGTTTGTTGATTTATACTTTTTAATAAGCCAACATTTATGTATTAAAAATCTTTTTTTTTTTTTTTTTTTTTTATTGGTCTTCTGTAACATTATAATTTTCTGAGATACTGAGTGTTGGGTTTTCATTAGATGTAAGCCATAATCATCAAAATTAAAAGAAAGAAATGCTTGAAATATATCACTCTGTGTATAACGCATCTTTATAAAATATATGAGTTTCACTTTTTGAATTAAATTACTGAAAAAAAAAAACTTTTGATGATATTCTCATTTTAAGAGATGAACCTGTATGAACAGGATATACCTTTAACCACTTCAGCTCCGGAAGGTTTTACCCCCTTCATGACCAAGCCATTCTTTGCGATTTGGCACTGTGTTACTTTAACGAAAAATTGCGCGGTCGTTGCTGTACCCAAATACAATTGATGTCCTTTTTCCCACAAATAGAGCTTTCTTTTGGTGGTATTTGATCACCTCTGTGGTTTATAGATTTTGCGCATTAAACAAAAAAAGAGTGACAATTCTGAAAACAATGCCATATTTTTACTTTCTGCTATAAAACATTCCCAATAAAAAAAAATTAAAAATCATTTTTTTTTTTATCAGTTTAGGCCAATTTGTATTCTGCTACATATTTTTGGTTAAAAAAAAAATCCAAAAAAGCGTATTTTAATTGGTTTGCGCAAAAGTTATAGCGTTTACAAACTATGGGATAGATTTTTGGACTTTTTATTTTTTTTTGTTGTTTTTATCAGTAATGGCGGCAGACAAATCTGACACTAAGTGACCCTTTTTGGGGACCAGTGACATTAATACAGTGATCAGTGCTAAATAATATGCACTGTTACTGTATAAATGACACTGGCAGGGAAAGGGTTAATACTGGGGGTGATCAAGAGGTTAAGTGTGAGCCTAAATTGTGCTTACTAACTGTGGGGGGGGGGAGGGCTCTGTGACAGGCACACAGAGATCAGTGTTTCAGCTTAGCTGATACACACAATCTCATTGTGCCTGTCTGACAGGAGAGCTGCCTGCCTTGTTTACATAGGCAGGCGGCTCTCCTGTCAGTTTCACCGAAGACTGCAGGAGGCTTTATTATATAAGTGGGAGTGGACAATCTTTGGACAATATGTAGCAGAATACAAATTGGCCTAAACTGATAAAAAAAATTTGATTTTTTTACATTTTTTATTGGGAATGTTTTATAGCAGAAAGTAAAAAATATATTTTTTTTTTTTTTTCAAAATTGTCGCTCTTTTTTTGTTTACAGCGCAAAATCTAAAAACCGTAGAGGTGATCAAATACCACCAAGCGAAAGCTCTATTTGTGGGGAAAAAAGGTACATCAATTGCATTTGTGTACATCGTCGCACAACTGCACAATTGTTAGGTAAAACAACGCATCCCTTCTGGGGCTGAAGTAATTAAACGATGCTCTATTAATGCTAAGGCGCCCAAAGTATGCCAAGAAAAAATCCCCCACACCATTACACCACCAGCCTGAACCGTTGATACAAGGCAGGATGGATCCATGCTTTCATGTTGCGTAAGCCCCGTACACACGTACCGATTGTCGGCCGTAAATATTCGGCCGACGACCGATCGGCCGATTGTAGGCTTGTTAGTATGATGCTTCCGACAGCCGACAGCGCACTTTCGGCCGAAAAGAATCAGTCATGTAGGCATTAAAATTTTTGTTGGCCAACACCAGAACGGCCGATTGTTCGCCAGTCAGTACAGAATTCGGCCGACAATCAGCAGATTTGCAAGACTGGGCATGCTCAGAAAAGAAAAAACACACGGAAAGTAAACCATCACATGACATCACTTCTGCAGTCGGCTGTTGTTGGCCGACAAAATTCGTGTGCAGTCTTTTGCAGTTTTCAACAGACACGACAGCCCTGTACAAAAGACGGCCGATCGTTCGGCCGACGATCGGTACGTGTGTACGAGGCTTTACGCCAAATTCTGACCCTACCATCTGAATGTCACAGCTGAAATTGAGACTCATCAGACCAGGCAATGTTTTTCCAATTTTCTATTGTGCAATTTTGGTGAGCCTGTGTGAATTGTAGCCTCAGTTACCTGTTCTTAACTGACAGGAGTCACACCCGGTGGTTTTCTGCTGCTGTAGCCCATCTGCTTCAAGGTCTGATGTGTTGTGCATTCAGAGATGGTATTCTGCATACCTTGGATGTAAGGAGTATCTATTTGAGTTATTGTTGCCTTTCCATCACCCTCTGACCTCTGACATCAACAAGGCATTTTCGTCCACACAACTGCCGCTCACTGGATATTTTCTCTTTTTGCACCATTCTGTGTAAATCCTAGAGATGGTTGTGTGTGAAAATCGCAGTAGATCAGCAGTTTTTGAAATACTCAGACCAGCCCGTCTGGCACCAACAACCATGCCACGTTCAAAGTCACCTAAATCCTCTTTCTTCCTCATTCTGATGCTCAGTTTGAACGTCAGCAAGTCATCTTCACCACATCTAGATGCCTAAATGCATTGAGTTGCTGCTGCCATGTGATTGGCTGATTAGCAATTTGTGTTGCCAAGCAATTGAACAGGTGTACCTAATAAAGTGTCCGGTGAGTGTATGGACTGTGTATAAATAACATAGCAAATCATGCACATTCAAGAGTTAGGGATTTTTCATAACCACTTTAGCCCCGGAAGATTTTGCTGCTCAATGACCAGGCCACTTTTTTTCAACTTGGCACTGCGCGACTTTAACTGACAATTGCGCGGTCATGCAATGCTGTACCCAAATAAAATTGACGTCCTTTTTTTCCCCACAAATACAGCTTTCTTTTGGTGGTATTTGATCACCTGTGCGCTTTTTAATTTTTTTAAAAAAAGAGCGAAAATTTTGAAAACAAAACAATATTTTTCACATTCTGATATATAACATTCCCAAAAAAAGAAATTTAAAAATTTAAATTTTTTAACATTTTAGGCCAATTTATTTTCTGCTACATACTTTTGGTAAAAAAAAAAAAAATCACAATAAGCGTATTTTGATTGATTTGAGCAAAAGTTACCGCATTTACTAACTAGAAAGATTTATGTCATTTTTATTGTTTTTTTTTTTTTACTAGTAATGGCGGCGATCTGCGATTTTTTGCGGGACTGTGACGTTGCGGCGGAAAGATCAGACCCCTAACTAACATTTTTGACACTTTTGGGGGGACCAGTGACAATACTACAGTAATCAGTGCTACAAATATGCACTGTTACTGTAATAATGACACTGGCAGGGAAGGGGTTAACACTGTTGGTGATCAAGGGGTTAAATGTATGCCTCATGCTTACTGACATTTGGGGGGGGGGGTTCTGTGACACAGACAGAGATCGCAGGTTCCTGTGATCTCTCCCTGTCTGTCACAGAGAAGATCCGCCTGCTTTGTTTACACAAGCGGGCGGATCTTCTCACACTTTCCCCGACAATCTGGGAAGAGAGGCGGGGATTGCCGCCTCTCCTCCTCTGGCCCGACTCCCGCTGTGTCTAAACACAGCGGGAGCGAGCCTCCGGCGGCACTCGTGCTCCGCCGAGACAGCTAGGAGTCCAGCGACGTAGGTCTACGTCGCTGGACCCAGGGGAGCCACTGTGCTGCAGTAGCAGCACAGAGAGCGGGCGGCAAGTGGTTAAAATTGAAAGGCTCTCCAACAAATTGAAAAATCTCTATGATCATTAGGAAGAGAAGCAGTAAAGTACAGTGTTATGCAGCAGAAACCACAGTCTGCATATGAAATAAGCAAATACAGTTGGTCCACTGTATAGTTATTTGCCCCAATTTTTATAAGGTCAGTAAGACAGTATAAAAAACCCATACAGGTTAGGATAAGAAGGAACTGAAAGAATCAAAAAAGCCCTCCTACAGATCCGGTAATTCACTCACGTTTATTGCATTAAATATTTGTATACCAAAAAAATCACAAGGTTGATTCAAGAGATAAATACTACATACATTTTTGCCTTAAATATCTCATGTGTTATTTACCTCAAAAGTAGTGAATTTGCTAAAAAAAAAAAAAAAAAAAGTTAATAAATAAATGTGTTAAATATATAATTTTTGTGATATTTAGCACATAAGTTTAGCATTATTTTTGACATTTTTTTATTTTATTTTTATTTCACAGGCTCACACTGCACCAGAGGAAGATATATCTGTAAAGGAATGTTCCCAAAAATATTGTAAAGCTCTAAAAGCATTTAAAAGTCTTCATTCACAGAACAATTTCCCTCTGGTGCAAAGAAACAAATTGAGTACATTTCTGGGCTCAGGGCATAACATATTTCACACTGATATATTGTTTTCTTTTAACTTAATGGCCAGTGCAGAGTTTCCCCAGATTGGTAGTTTGTACATTCTTAAAATATCAACTACTTACACCATGAGATAAAGAATAAATGTGTTTTTCTTTTAGTGAATTGGGTGTTTTTTTTTTTATTTCAA
The DNA here is from genome assembly GCF_965119305.1 of Pelophylax lessonae. Classification (NCBI taxonomy): domain Eukaryota; kingdom Metazoa; phylum Chordata; class Amphibia; order Anura; family Ranidae; genus Pelophylax; species Pelophylax lessonae. The sequence continues at coordinate 79,894,936 of NC_138777.1, read as the reverse complement.
AGGTACGGTATCTCACAAAAGTGAGTACACCCCTCACATTTTTGTAAATATTTTATTATATTAAAAAGATATATATATATATGTGTAAATATATATATACTGTATTTTTGCCCACTTTTAAGGTAAATACTTCATGAGCTATTTTAACACAGAAAGACCCATGCAATATTTATCTTTAAGGCTGGCCATACACTGTTTGAATCTGCTGAACTGGTCAAGATTCAAACCGTTAATGGGCAGGCTAAATGTACCAAGTTGATCAATCGATCAAACTTGGGTACAACCAACCTGCCGGATTCTCTTTCGATTATAGCTAGCAGCTGCTATAGTGGCTAGCGCTAACCGATATCTTCTCCCGGCGGGCATGACTTACCCTGCTCGTCCCCGCCTCCTCACTTTGAAAAGACAATTGCTGATTCCCCTGTCAACGCTGTCTGTGTTAATGGGGAAATCATACAAATTTGTTTCCTGCAAACCTTGGTTGCAGGAAAAAAAATTGCACCATGTATGGCCAGCCTTAGTAAAATATTAGCAAAAAAGGGGGAGAGAAATGGCGCACAAATTAATTATTCTAAATCCCATATGATATGCAAATGAATATCTCAGAAAAGGTGCACAGTGCAATTTCAATGTATACAAATGAATTCAATACATCAATTCCTTATATATCACATTCCAATAAAGTGACCGTGCATAGTGCCAAAAACCATATGAAAGTGACAATGCATAAATCCTGAAGTAAAAATAATTAAGTAAAAATATTGAAGTAAAAAATATATATAAATAGTCTTTATGTACAAAAAAGCAAGTGCAAAAAATATATAGGTGCTTTAAGTGCTCAGGAGTGCTTCCTTAGATCGTGATGGGAAAGGAGAAGAAAGGGGAAATCCACCACCGGATGTATAATACACTTACCAGATGGCCCCTTGGGGTCTAGCATTGGTAAGTGGTATGCTGTGTGCAGAATCCCAGTAGGAATGGAATGCCAGGCCCCAGCTTGTATATGGATCTCTCCACTCGATCCGCTAAGTGAATCTCCTTCTACGCCTCTCCTCAGACCATAATCAATCCGATCATATAAGAAGAAAAAACTCCATGGTGTAGTATGTAATCACAGTTTAATAGAAGAAAAATTGAGCCACTTACATCAGGTTGTACATGGAAGAGCAGTTACAGCAAGTGACGGAAGTGACGTTGGCGTAATGCGTAGACCCGACCGGTTTCGTCAGTCTATGTGTGACGTCATCAGGGATCACGCATCACGCTCCAAAACATCCCTATATATACCTCCAGATAGGGATAAAACAGCCTTAGTAAAATAACCCCTCACAGTGGAGTCTTTCACTTTAGACCCCTCACAGTGGAATCTTTCACTTTAGACCCCTCACAGTGGAATCTTTCATTTTAGGTACAAATACCTGACACCTGTTAGTCAGTGATACCTAATGCAAGGGTAATTTGTAGCTACATAGAGACCAGACAGAATCAAGAAGTTTGAGTCAGTTGATCTGCTTTAATTTTTGATGCTTTAGACAAAATAACGTATGTAAGGTAGGTTGTGTCAAGATATAAGTTGACCAATCAAAGATTAATAACATCTACAGCAAGCACAGAGTTAATAGTCTTGTGATTATGGTTCATCAAGAAGTCACCCTTGAAGAATGTTTATTTCTTGTGGTTTGTGGATATCATTCACCAGACGGCCATCGGGTTGGGTTTCCAGGAACGTGCCTTGCCACGGGTTCTCCAAATATAAATCATATGTTTCAGTAGTCATCAGAATTATTTATGCCATATGCCCAATATGCCAGCATACATGAAAGATAAAGAAACAAGCTCAAATTCATATTTCTATAAAGGAAGCCATTTTGTTCTAAGCAGCCATCTTGTCACCTCACCTGGAAAGAAATTTGCACCATGTATGGCCAGCCTTAGTAAAATAACCTCTCACAGTGTGTAGCACAGTTAGGCCTTCTTCAGATCAGTAGTAATAAAGGTATCTTAATGTCCATCTCTGGGCATGACAATCTCCCCAATCCCCTATTAACTGTTAAAGTGATTGTAAACCCTTCCTTATGCCCAGGGTAGTGACTGTCCTCAGGTGATACACAGAGATTAAACAAATCCTGCTACATAAGTTGCACCTGTTTACTTGTAGCCATTATTTCCTGTACATCCCTGTATAACTCAGAGATGAAAATAGTTTTCACAGACTCACGAAGAAGGGGGCCGGTAGCAACAGTTAAATTATGTTCAATAGCTCTGGGAGCTGACTGGAGGGAAGGACACAGGAAGTCCACTCCTGATGACATCAGAGTGATGAAACGCGTTGGATGGGGCTTGTTGGCGTCACTTCTGTCTGCTTGGTTATGGGCAGTGAAACGCAAAACATTTGTTAGGAATTGATATGCGCATGTAGCTCGTGTGATGTGAGCCTCTTCTTAAATGCGAGTAGTATACTTCTTGTTTTAAAACCATTTTAATAAACGGAATTACACTATGGAATGCCGTCTGGCTTGAACTTCCCTCTGCATGTACGTAATGGAGTATTAACGGAGCAGTGGTGAGAAAAACAGTGTCCAATCTACAGGCTTGGATTTGCGACTGGGGAGTGGGGACACAAAGGAGCTGAGCATGGAGTGTCTGATCCTGAAGCACAGGAGTTTTAATTGTTTGAAGCACAGAGCACTTTTGTGCTTGTAACACATGGACTTTAATGGTTGTGTATATACATGTATTCAAAGCACATACCAATTTATTCATTTTGAGATTTATATTGGATCACTTTGAACACTTTGAAATTAGCACCCCACACCATTGGCAATACTTACACAATGACAAAATATTCTAGATCAGGTTAAGACTAGCAATAAAGAAATAACAAAATCTTTTGTGTAAAAGAGATGATGCCAGCAGAGGGATGTTGTTTTGGGTGCCAAAAGAGCCATCAGTGGAAATCCTTTTTTAATCTAGGAACAGGAACAAGTCTTGCTTTTGTTTGTCTTTAGTATGTTAGGCACTCTTACTTTTGATCCTTATGTAATAGGGATCGATCGATTATCGGCAAAGCCGATATATCGAGGGCCGATTTGCGCTTTTCCCGATATATCGGAATACCCTGGCACCCGGAGGTTATCTGATATTGGCGATATTTCAGGAAAGTGCATGTACCAGAGTGATGCCTGCAGCTAGAGGCATCACCCCGTTACCGGCGTCCATAGACAACGGTCGGCTGTCTTGTAATGACAACCGATGTGGCTGAGAAGCCGCTCGGCTGTCATTACAAGAAGCGGGAGGGGACGCCCCCCTCCCGCCGCCTTCTGTGGCTCACCCGGGTCTCCCGTCCCACCGGGAGACCCAGGCAACCAACTTGCATGGCCGCCGAAGATCCGATCAAAGCCGCATTCAGTTCTGATCGGGTCTCCATGCAAAAACCCGGAAGTGATGTCATGAGTGACATCATTTCCGGGTACTATCTGGCGCCAGATTAAAAAAAATGACAGCATTCAAAACAGCCAAACTTGGCGTTTTGAATGCTTTTAAGTGCAGAGGAGGGGTTTGGGTTCCCCCCACAAAAGTACCTGTCAAAAAAAAAAAAACATTTTTTTAAATGTACAAAAATCTCGGCCCATATTGGCCGATACCGATATGCATTGGCCAAAATATCGGTATCAGTATCGGCAACAATAAACCGATATCGGTCGATCACTAATATGTAATCACAGTGTTGGAAAGACAGTAAAACCAAAGCAAACCAGCTTGCAAGGGCAACAGGAGCATAACTTTAAAACATTACATACAGATCCTCATAGCACCCCACTTCGATTTCCCCTTACTAGTAGTCAGTGGAAAGCCTCCATGATAAAAGTTCCTTAACATTAGTGATCTGTGAATGGATCATGATCAGGGTCAGATAAATACTTTCTGCTTCCCTGGGCTCACTGTTATGTGCCCCCCCCCCTTCCTAATCATAGTCAATTTGCTAGACAGTTTTATGTATCATTACACCTAGAAGTGTGGGGGACTGTCCTCTTACTCTGGCACCTTTCACATGGGTGGTCCGGTTGGGTCCGTCTATTCGTTTTTCAGACAGACCCAACCGGACCCTCCATTCTCCCCTATGGGTAGCCTTATGTAAACAGACTTGTGTCTATTTATATCTGGCTACCTCTAATCTGGCAAAAACAAGCAGAAGGGGGATCTGTTCCCCTTCGCCTGGCCAGATCGGATCGGTTGGCAGTTGGGTTTATATCCAAATGCTCATACAGGAGAGTGGGCTGTGTCTATGCCCACTCTGCATAAGCGGAGCGGACACAGACCCGTCATCAACGGGTGGATCCCCTGCTGAGCAAAAATGGATCTGACCCCTAAGGGACCTTAGCAGATCAGTTCTAGGTGTACTGACCCAGAATGGAAGAACTGTATGCACATAAAAAAGAAACAATCAATGCAAGCAAGGCAACAACAGGAATCCAGTTAGATTTTACTGCCAAGAAATGCAATAGACTGGAACAATTTAATACATATAAAAATTAGGGGTGAGCCTGTTCATAGTCTGCCAAACTGACAAACAAACCAACCAAATTAAGCCAGTTTGCTCACCTGAACCCCTGAGTCCTATTTGTAAACAAACCAGCTGGGGGTCAAGGGTGACATGAAGTGATTGACCAAATGGAGTGTAGAGCAGCAGCATCGTGGAATAGTAGGACTGTGGACTGCGTCCTTGGCTTACTCTACCCCTATAGAGGGTTCCCCTTACAGCTGGGTTCATACACTAAAGTGCACCCCTGAACATGGAGCAAGGGGCTTGCATCATGTCACCAAAGATGGGTAAAGACTGTTACGATTGATAGCATAACATTTGCTTGTTAATTTGATGCTGCATCACTTAAATATATCTTGCAAACATTCAGTTAAAGGCACAGACATTGTGCCCCCATCTGACTTGGGTGATGTTGTTAAAAGGAATGCCTGAATACCTTAGTGGAAGCGTGTCAAGAGGGCCTATACACAGACCACAAGCAGTTGGACTGGTGCAACTCCTAATAGGCTGCACTGGTGGGGTATACTGAATCTTGAAAACAAGTGTATACCTGGTAAGGTCAGGAGTTGGGGATGGCTGTTGGAAAAGAGATTTACCATCTTGCTGATGGGGATGGACCCCTCAACTGGAACATACCCAAGGTGACCTAAGCCCCAGACCATGCAGGCTCCAGGTGCAAGGTGGGGTAGTCAGAGTCACGGACCCATTGCTTGCATCCATTGAACTAGAATACAAGGAAGGTGAACCTCCCACCCAGTAGAGGACCAAAGGGATGGCGTTTTTGGAGTTTTGCCCCCGTAAAACCCAGTACTTCTACAGGCTCCCTAATGAAGCAGTGCTGGAGTGGGACTGCTATGAACCCACTTACAATGATCTGATAATATCAGATGTGACTTCAAATCACTATTACAAGTGTAGGACTGCATGGAGGGAATAGATGAGATCTCCACTGATCATACACTAAACTTGCACTACTACAGAAGTTGCTGGTAGAACAAAAGGACATTGTACAATTAGAATGTCACATGTACTGTATGGTCAGCTTAATGGCTTTAATGTTCAACAATTACTGTTTGTATTACGTGGGTTGTTTTTGTAAATAAAAGTTAAAGCTGCAAGGGTTGACTGATCATTTATGTCTAGGGGACTGGTAAGCATTTTTACTTATCTGATCCTACAGGCTCCTCTGCACTGCTAGACCAGTCCCTACAGCCTCTTCTCCATTGCACTCAAGCACTCAGATGCCCCTGAGGTCATCAAGATGATCATATCAGTGTGCTACTGCTTCTGCATTGTCCAATTACCAAGCTGGGGCAAGGAGGTGACACTACTTTATTTCTTTAACAGAGAAAGTGTTGTCAACCTCTGGGCTATTCTAACTGGATGTAGTGTGGGAATCAGTAGACTGGCAGAACAAGTCACAAATCTCCTCATACCCCCTCAACAAATATATATATATATATACAGGGCTTTTTTTCTAATAGAATAGGAGCAGGAACTTCCCCTTCTAAGTTACTGTACTTTGTGTCTCTGCCCCCTACCCAACTCCGAGCACTAACCCGTGGTTCCACCCCTTCCATCCTCCGAGCACTCACCCTTGGTTCCACCCCTTCCAACCTCCGAGCACTAACCTTTGGTTCCACCCCTTCCAACCTACGAACACTGACCCTTGGTTCCACCCCCTACCCAGCTTCCAGTACAGCCCCTTTTAGAGAATATAGAGCCAAGTATAATTTTGTTTTGGAATGTATAGGATTAGGTTATGATAACAAGAAAAGCAATAAAATAGATCCCCCACAGCCAGCAGCAATAGACCCCCCCCCCCAGCAGCATTAGACCCCCAACAGCAGCAAAAGATCTCCCAGCAGCCAGAATCAATAGACTCTCTAGCAGAAAGCAACAGTGGACCCCTCCCTAAACAGTAGATCCCTTCTAGCAACAATTAACCCTCAGTATCAAAAGATCCTCCACCAGCAACAATAGATTGCCATGCAAAAATAAATCCCCTCCAGCAACAATAGATCTCCCAGCAGTCAGCATCAGTAGACCTTCCAGCACCCATTTAAGGTGCTGGAACTGCATTCCCACGCGTTCCCGCTGGAAAAAAGCCCTGTATATATATATATATATATACACAGTATACTTAGCTGTTTACAGTGTACTTGCTGTTACTGTTTACAGTGTACTACATTGTTATTACTTCACTGTTTACGGTGTACTTAGCTGTTTGCCTGGACTTCAAATTTAAGGTCCATTTAGAAAACTAGCAAAGTGCAGAGAAAATTACACCCTATGAGCAGGTAGGCTATGTTCACTATGTGTGCTACTTTACAGAGTACACCGAACTAATAAATCTGTTCCTAGTACAATTTCTAACACCTCCTACTGAAAATGCTGGTAGCCTTGTCATGTTGACCCTCTGGCATGAATTTTTTTCTGTCTTGTAAACATGGGATCGGTATGCAGATCTGATTGACTTAAAGGCCCGTACACACGTACCGATCGTCGGCATACAAACGTCGGCGGACGAAAGATCTGCCGATTGTACGCGTGTTAGTATGGTGCCTCCGACAGATGTCTGCGCACAATCCGCGGACAAAAGTCTTTCTTGCAAACATGAAAATTTTTGTCTGCGGACACCAGAACGGACGATTGTTCGCCCTGTCAGTACACAATTCGGCCGACAGACCGCAGATTTGCAAGACTGGGCATGCTCAGAAAATTAAAAACACAGGGAAAGTTAACCATTACATGACATCACTTCTGCAGTCAGCTGAAGTCTGCAGACAAAATTCTTGTGCTGTCCTTGTGCTGTCTTTGCACTTTTCAACAGACACCGACATCCCGGGGAGAAAAGAGGAACATTTGTATGCCGACGATCGGTACGTGTGTACGGGGCTTTAGCTTTACTTGTTGTGTCCTTGTTCAAGGTCAGTGAAACCCTGGCAACTAGTATAATTAAAAAGTAGAGCCCTATTTATTTCAATTAATGGAAATATTCAGTTTTATTTATTTATTACAGATAATTTTAGAGCGCTGTCAATTTATGCAGCGCTTTACATAAACAGTATCTCACAAAAGTGAGCACACCCCTCACATTTTTGTAAATATTTTATCATATCTTTTCATGTGACAACACTGAAGAAATAAAACTTTGCTACAATGTAAAGTGGTGAGTGCACAGCTTGTATAACAGTGAAAATTTGCTGTACCCTCAAAACTACTCAACACACAGCCATTAATGTCTAAACCGCTGGCAACAAAACTGAGTACACCCCTAAGTTAAAATGTGCAAATTGGGCCCAAAACGTCAAGATTTTGTGTGGCCACCATTATTTTCCAGCACTGCCTTAACCCTCTTGGGCATGGAGTTCACCAGAGCTTCACAGGTTGCCACTGGAGTCCAATTCCACTCCTCCATAACGACATCACAGAGCTGGTGGATGTTAGAGACCTTGTGCTCCTCCACCTTCCATTTGAGGATGCCCCACAGATGCTCAATAGGGTTAGGTTGGGAGACATGCTTGGCCAGTTCATCACCTTTACTCTCAGCTTCTTTAGCAAGGCAGTGGTCATCTTAGAGGTGTGTTTGGGGTCATTATCATGTTGGAATACTGCCCTGCGTCCCAGTCTCCAAAGGGAGGGGAATCATGCTCTGCTTCAGTATGCCACAGTACATGTTGGCATTCATGGTTCCCTCAATAAACTGTAGCTCCCCAGTGCCGGCAGCACTCATGCAGCACCAGACCATGACACTCCCACCACCATGCTTGACTGTAGGCAAGACACACTTGTCTTTGTACTCTTCACCTAGTTGCCGCCACACACACTTGACACCATCTTAAGCAAATAGGTTTATCTTGGTCTCATCAGAACACAGGAAATGGTTCCAGTAATCCATGTCCTTAGTCTGCTTGTCTTTAGCAAACTGTTTGCGGGCTTTCTTGTGCATCATCTTTATAAGAGGCTTCCTTCTGGGAACGACAGCCATGCAGACCAATTTGATGCATTGTGCGGCCTAGGGTCTGAGCACTGACAGGCTGACCCCCTACCCCTTCAACCTCTGCAGCAATGCTGGCAGCACTCATACGTCTATTTCCCAAGGACAACCTCTGGATATGATGCTGAGCAACAGTGGCGGCCAGTGTGTTGGGGGCTCAGGGGCGCCGCCCCCCTATCCATGCGTCCAGCCCCCTAATCTACATGCGTGGCGCTGGACGCATGGAGTTCAATGGGGCTTTTTTTCCCATCACCTGATTAGAGCCAGAGGCTCTAATAGGGTGATGCAAAGGGTGGTCCCGGGGCGCAGATCAGTGCGCCCCGACTCCACCCATTGTGTGACAATAGCAAATGAAAATTCGCTATTGTCACACGGATCCTCCTCCTGGCCAATCAGGAAGCGGCGGCGATACGAGCTTCCTTATTGGCCGAAAGGCAAGCCCCATGCCAGGACTGAAGAGAAGCTGCCACGCCGGGGAACGGAAGAGAAGCCGAGAGCCACCGCTGCTGCCTAGGCAGGAGACAGGAGACAGACACAGAGCAGGGTGTGAGGTAAGTGCACTGGTCTCGTGCGGGGGGGGACATGCTTACACTGCTCACTCTGCATTGAAAGGGGGCATGCTGGCATCTCTGCAGTGAAAGGGGGCATGATGGCATCTCTGCATTGAAAGGGGGCATGCTGGCATCTCTGCAGTGAAAGGGGGCATGATGGCATCTCTGCATTGAAAGGGGGCATGGTGGCATCTCTGCATTGAAAGGGGGCATGCTGGCATCTCTGCAGTGAAAGGGGGCATGCTGGCATCTCTGCATTGAAAGGGGGCATGGTGGCATCTCTGCATTGAAAGGGGGCATGGTGGCATCTCTGCATTGAAAGGGGGCATGATGGCATCTCTGCATTGAAAGGGGGCATGCTGGCATCTCTGCATTGAAAGGGGCACGCTGGCATCTCTGCATTGGAAGGGGGCACGCTGGTCACTGCAGTGAAAGGGGGCACGCTGGTCTCTGTGCATTGAAAGGGGGCACGCTATACCTAATTACTGAAGGCCCCTTTCACACTTTTGTGATCTCAAAGTCACGCAATTTTTTACAGCGTTTTTTGCCGCAAAGCAATGCCTATTACATTTTTCTGTTTGCGCCCCCCCAAATTTTGAGCACCAGCCGCCACTGCTGAGCACGTACACTCAACTTCTTTGGTCAACCATGGCTGGCCTGTTCTGAGTGGAACCTGTCCTGTTAAACCACTGTATGGTCTTGGCCACCGTGCTGCAGCTCAGTTTTGGGGTCTTGGCAATCTTCTTATAGCCTAGGCCATCCTTATGTAGAGCAACAATTCTTTTTTTCAGATTCTTCAGAGAATTCTTTGCCATGAGGTGCCATGTTGAACTTCCAGTGACCAATATGAGAAAGTGAGAGTGATAACACCAAATTTTACACACCTGCTCCCCATTCACACCTGAGACCTTGTAACACTACCTAGTCACATGACACCTGGGAGGGAAAATGGCTAATTGGGCCCAATTTTAACAATTTGACTTAGGGGGGGGGGACTCACTTTTGTTGCCAGCGGTTTAGACATTAATGGCTGTGTGTTAAGTTATTTTGAGGGGACAGCAAATTTACACTGTTATACAAGATGTTAACTCACTACTTTACGTTGTAGCAAAGTGTAATTTCTTCAGTGTTGTCACATGAAAAGATATATTAAAATATTTTTCAAAAATGTGAAGGGTGTACTCACGTTTGTGAGATACTGTTTATAGTGTACTTTCACATCAGTCCCTGCCCTCAAGGGTGTTACAATGTAAGGTCCCTAAAGCCCTGTACACAGCCAGATTCTGTTGAAGGGTCATGACAGTAAAAGATCCGCCGACTGGCTCCCGCTCAGAGCTCTCATGCTGAGAGCGCTGACCGGAGTATTCTGGCAGGGGGCCAACCCCCTGTCAGAACCAGTGGCGGCTGGTGAAGTTTTAAGATGGGGGGGCGCAAGACCCCGCCCTTCTATTTTGGCCCCTCCCATTTCTCAGAAGCCACACCCCTTATAGACCCCACCCATTTTGTCCCCTGTATTTTGCTTGGGTGAACCAATTCTCCCAATATATCACATATTAAGGGCTCCATCAGTACTAGTATATCCCATAATAGGGAGCAGGGGCCCTATTATGGGATATACTGTGAGAGACACCCTATTATGGGATACACTGACTGAGAGTGGCACAAACCCCACAGTACAGGCCCCTTGTACAAACCCCACAGTACAGACTCCCTAGCACAAACCCCACAGTACAGGCCCCTTGTACAAACCCCACAGTACAGACCCCCTAGCACAGACCACACAGTACATGCCCCCTTTCAATGTAGTGACCAGCGTACATGCCCCCTTTCAATGTAGTGACCAGTATACAGGCCCCCTTTCAATGTAGTGACCAGTATACAGGCCCCCTTTCAATGTAGTGACCAGCGTACATGCCCCCTTTCAATGTAGTGACCAGCATACATGCCCCCTTTCAATGTAGTGACCAGCATACATGCCCCCTTTCAATGTAGTGACCAGCGTACATGCCCCCTTTCAATGTAGTGACCAGCGTACATGCCCCCTTTCAATGCAGTGACCAGCGTGCATGCCCCCTTTCAATGTAGTGACCAGCGTACATGCCCCCTTTCAATGTAGTGACCAGCGTACATGCCCCCTTTCAATGCAGTGACCAGCGTGCATGCCCCCTTTCAATACAGTGACCAGCGTACATGCCCCCTGCAGAGGTATGGCAGTGGGAGAGATGGGATCAGGCAGAGGGATGGTGGTGGGAGAGATGGGATCAGGCAGAGGGATGGTGGTGGGAGAGATGGGATCAGGCAGAGGGATGGTGGTGGGAGAGATGGGATCAGGCAAAGGGATGGCGGTGGGAGGGATGAGGGCATGAGGCAGAGAGGGATGGCAGTGGGAGGGATGGTCATGGGATGAGGCAGAGCAGAGGGGGATGGCAGTGGAAAGGCTGGATGGATGGATGGTCATGGGATGAGGCAGAGCAGAGGGGGATGGCAGTGGAAAGGCTGGATGGATGGATGGTCATGGGATGAGGCAGAGCAGAGGGGGATGGCGGTGGAAAGGCTGGATGGATGGATGGTCATGGGATGAGGCAGAACAGAGGGGGATGGCGGTGGAAAGGCTGGATGGATGGATGGTCATGGGATGAGGCAGAGCAGAGGGGGATGGCGGTGGAAAGGCTGGATGGTTGGATGATCATGGGATGAGGCAGAGCAGAGGGGGATGGCGGTGGGAAAGGCTGGATGGATGGATGGTCATGGGATGAGGCAGAGCAGAGGGGGATGGCGGTGGAAAGGCTGGATGGATGGATGGTCATGGGATGAGGCAGAGCAGAGGGGGATAGCGGTGGAAAGGCTGGATGGATGGATGGCCATGGGATGAGGCAGAGCAGAGGGGGATGGTGGTGGAAAGGATGGATGGATGGTCATGGGATGAGGCAGAGCAGAGGGGGATGGTGGTGGGAAAGGCTGGATGGATGGATGGCCATGGGATGAGGCAGAGCAGAGGGGGATGGTGGTGGAAAGGATGGATGGATGGTCATGGGATGAGGCAGAGCAGAGGGGGACGGCGGTGGGAAAGGCTGGATGGATGGATGGTCATGGGATGAGGCAGAGCAGAGGGGGACGGCGGTGGGAAAGGCTGGATGGATGGATGGCCATGGGATGAGGCAGAGCAGAGGGGGATGGTGGTGGAAAGGATGGATGGATGGTCATGGGATGAGGCAGAGCAGAGGGGGACGGCGGTGGGAAAGGCTGGATGGATGGATGGTCATGGGATGAGGCAGAGCAGAGGGGGATGGCGGTGGAAAGGCTGGATGGATGGATGGTCATGGGATGAGGCAGAGCAGAGGGGGACGGCGGTGGAAAGGCTGGATGGATGGATGGTCATGGGATGAGGCAGAGCAGAGGGGGATGGCGGTGGAAAGGCTGGATGGATGGATGGCCATGGGATGAGGCAGAGCAGAGGGGGATGGTGGTGGAAAGGATGGATGGATGGTCATGGGATGAGGCAGAGCAGAGGGGGATGGTGGTGGGAAAGGCTGGATGGATGGATGGCCATGGGATGAGGCAGAGCAGAGGGGGATGGTGGTGGAAAGGATGGATGGATGGTCATGGGATGAGGCAGAGCAGAGGGGGACGGCGGTGGGAAAGGCTGGATGGATGGATGGTCATGGGATGAGGCAGAGCAGAGGGGGACGGCGGTGGGAAAGGCTGGATGGATGGATGGCCATGGGATGAGGCAGAGCAGAGGGGGATGGTGGTGGAAAGGATGGATGGATGGTCATGGGATGAGGCAGAGCAGAGGGGGACGGCGGTGGGAAAGGCTGGATGGATGGATGGTCATGGGATGAGGCAGAGCAGAGGGGGATGGCGGTGGAAAGGCTGGATGGATGGATGGTCATGGGATGAGGCAGAGCAGAGGGGGACGGCGGTGGAAAGGCTGGATGGATGGATGGTCATGGGATGAGGCAGAGCAGAGGGGGATGGCGGTGGAAAGGCTGGATGGATGGTCATGGGATGAGGCAGAGCAGAGGGGGACGGCGGTGGAAAGGCTGGATGGATGGATGGTCATGGGATGAGGCAGAGCAGAGGGGGATGGCGGTGGAAAGGCTGGATGGATGGATGGTCATGGGATGAGGCAGAGCAGAGGGGGATGGCGGTGGAAAGGCTGGATGGATGGATGGTCATGGGATGAGGCAGAGCAGAGGGGGACGGCAGTGGAAAGGCTGGATGGATGGATGGATGGATGGATGGTCATGGGATGAGGCAGAGCAGAGGGGGATGGCGGTGGAAAGGCTGGATGGATGGATGGTCATGGGATGAGGCAGAGCAGAGGGGGACGGCGGTGGAAAGGCTGGATGGATGGATGGTCATGGGATGAGGCAGAGCAGAGGGGGATGGCGGTGGAAAGGCTGGATGGATGGATGGATGGATGGATGGTCATGGGATGAGGCAGAGCAGAGGGGGATGGCGGTGGAAAGGCTGGATGGGTGGATGGTCATGGGATGAGGCAGAGCAGAGGGGGATGGCGGTGGAAAGGCTGGATGGATGGTCATGGGATGAGGCAGAGCAGAGGGGGATGGCGGTGGAAAGGCTGGATGGATGGATGGTCATGGGATGAGGCAGAGCAGAGGGGGATGGCGGTGGAAAGGCTGGATGGATGGATGGTCATGGGATGAGGCAGAGCAGAGGGGGACGGCGATGGAAAGGCTGGATGGATGGATGATCATGGGATGAGGCAGAGCAGAGGGGGACGGCGGTGGAAAGGCTGGATGGATGGATGGTCATGGGATGAGGCAGAGCAGAGGGGGATGGCGGTGGAAAGGCTGGATGGATGGTCATGGGATGAGGCAGAGCAGAGGGGGACGGCGGTGGAAAGGCTGGATGGATGGATGGTCATGGGATGAGGCAGAGCAGAGGGGGACGGCGGTGGAAAGGCTGGATGGATGGATGGTCATGGGATGAGGCAGAGCAGAGGGGGACGGCGGTGGAAAGGCTGGATGGATGGATGGTCATGGGATGAGGCAGAGCAGAGGGGGATGGCGGTGGAAAAGCTGGATGGGTGGATGGATGGATGGATGGTCATGGCCCATGATGACCATCCATCCAGCCTTTCCACCGCCATCCCCCTCTGCTCTGCCTCATCCCATGACTCATGGGATGAGGCAGAGCATAGGGGGATGGCGGTGGAAAAGCTGGATGGATGGTCATGGAGGACTGACAGGAGGACCACGAGGACTCACTGGTGGTGATGTCTTCTTCCAGCAGATGACCTCCGGTGGTCTGGTCTCCTCTCCGGTGCCGCCGTCACTCCCGTCCGGTGTCCACCCGACTCCATCGCCCGCGGTCCGGTCCACTGCTGCGAGTGACGTCAGCGGGGTCAGCGTTGGATGTCCTGGATGCTGTGATTGGTCCAGGCTGGAGGCTGGACCAATCACAGCCAGGAATCCAAGAAGTGGGGGTTTCCAAGGAATCTGCCTTGCGCCCAGGTTACGCCCCCCACGCCCCCCAGAAGGCAGCCAATCGGCGCCTCTTCTGGGTGGTAACCCCACCCCCCCACCCCCTCCACATCGGCTGGCGGCGGCGGCGAACGCAATTTTTTTTTTTTTTTCAAACTTTATTGCTCGTTTTGCAATCTTTTTTTTTTTTTTTATCTTTTTTTTTTTTCTTCCTTTTTTCAGGGGGGGCGGCGCCCTGGCCGCAGATTTCTGATCCTTCAATTCAGAGGGAGAACAGCGTTCTGCCAATGTAAACAAGGCAGATCCCCTGTCAGTAGGGAAGGCATGGATCCTGTGTTCCTGCAAAGCAGGGACACAGGATCCATGCCTTCCCCTATTAAATGCACCTCCCACATTACAAAAATATCACTCACTAGGAACACATTTAACCCTTTGATCGCCCGTGATTGGCGGAGAGGATGAAAAGCGAGAGATCTTTGTTGGTAAACAACACAGATCTCTCTACTGACAGCGGTGATATATCAGTTTTTGTCTCCCTGCAGGCAATCAAATCCATCACATCTCTTAGTAAAAGTACCACACAGTAAACACTTTACACATTACTAGTCACACAGTTAACCCTTTGATTTCCCAGATGTTAACCCCTTCTCAGCCAGTGTCATTAGTACAGTGACAGTGCATATCTTTAGCACTGATTACTATATTAGTGTCAATGGTCCCCAAAAAATGTCAGTGGTCAAAGGTGTCAAAAGTGTCAGTAAGAGTCCGACTTTCTGCCGCAATATCACAGTCCCGCTATAAGTCACTGATCGCCGCCATTTCTAGTAAACAACATAAATAAATAAAATATTCCATTGTTGTAAACACTATAACTTTTGTGCAAACCAATCATTATACACCTATTGGGATTTTTTTTTACCAAAATATGGAACAGAATGGCAGGCAGGCTTACTACCGGACCCCATATATGAGCCTCACTCTATTATGGAGTATGGGAGCTGCTACCTATCTTGATAGGCTATTAGGCTATTGAGGATTATACAGTAAACATACCTGACTCAAGACCAACCTTGGACTCCATTGGGTTGGAGTACCTAGCTAAACATAGGACCCTAGTTATGGGATGTGTTAAACTTGATTCACAAGTATCCACTTTGTTGTGAGTGGATGCTGCACCACATTGCAGATTAAGTAATTGCATACCCCGGCCCTAATAGCACAAAGAGGGAAGGACTCCTATACAAGTACAATACAGAGAGGCATTTTATTGTTTGGTCTGGAGATTTTTTGTTCAATACAATTCATGATTCATATCGTCACATCTGTGAGTTTGGTGGTCCGTCTGTCCTGCCCGTCCACAGTCTACTATACAGTGGGAAATACTGGTCTTTTCTGGTCTCTCTGGTCTCTCTGAAACGCGTTGGCTTGCTGGGACCCCTAGACCGCATTCCATCAGAGACCCTATAACATTCTGAATGGGTCCTCAATACCCCCTTATGGGAAAGTATTTCTGCACTTATGTACCTTTTTAATTGTTTTGTTGTATTTATGTTGGGTTGTATGCCCCGATGTCATACATGTTTTTAATATGTATTAATAAACAAGGTTTTTATACATAACAGACTGATATTTCTGATCGTCCTTCTCCCAATTGGCCTAGAAAGCCACATTTTTTCTTTTTTTGTGTTTAATACATATTGGCCTAAATGTTTGAAGAAATTTTATTATTTTTTTTATTGAATAGGTTTTGTAGCAGAAAGTAAAAAATATATATATATATATATTTTTTTTTTAATTGTCAGTCTTGTATTTTTTTGTTTATAGCGCATAAAAGAAAATCGGCAGAGGTGATCAAATACCACCAAAAGAAAGCTCTATTTGTGGGGAAAAAAAGGATATACATTTTATTTCAGTACAGTGTTGCATGGCTACGCAATTGTCAGTTAAAATAACTCAGTGCTGTATCACAAAGATGATGCCTGGTCATGAAGGGGGGTAAGTCTTCTTAGGGCAAGTGGTTAAGCTTTGACAATAAAACCTGGAAGCTGATTGATTTCTATGCAATGCTGCACCAGATGCACCATGCAGTTTTAATATTAAACCCCCCTTAAGCCCCGTACACACGCGTCGAAAATTGGCAGGGGATTTTCGGCCAACGTCCGATCTGCCAATTTTCGGCTTCTTAGTATGATGCTTCCGACAACCAACTCCGACTTTTCGGCCGAAAAAAATCTGGTGTGCAGACTATAAAATTTTTGTTGGCCGTCAACACAACGGCCGATTTTCGTGCAGTCAGTACAGATTTCGACAGGGAAAAATCTGATGAGCAAGTCTGGGCATGCTCAGTGAAGAAAAAACACAAAGAAAACAAACCAATACATGACATCACTTCTGAAGTAGAATTTTGTTGGCTGAGAAAATTTGTGTGCAGTCTAGGCACATTCCAACCAACAAAACAACACTGGACAAAAGTCGGACGATCGGTCGGCCGATAATCGTTGTGTGTGAACGAGGCATTAGAGTCCAAAGTAAGGTTTTATTCTAAATATCAATTATGTATAAGTGCCAATTTTGGCCTACACACTTCCTACCTTCATCAGGGCTTGCAAATTATCACTTATACGCTGATGACACTCAGATATACTGTATATCCACACTAAACTGTATATCCACACTAAACTTCTCTCCTATTTAACTTTATTTGTGATATAAAAACTTGGATGGCCCACAATTTCCTTCAACTAAACTGTGACAAGACTGAAGTCATGCTTATTGGCACCCCCCATCAATTACGTAAGACCAGTCCTAATAGCTTATCTATAGATGGCACTGTACTCGAGCTTCAGTCTAAATTGAAAAATCTAGGGGTGATATTTGATGCTAGTTTAACCTTTGAGCCACATGTACAAAATGTTGTCAGAACATCTTTTTTCCACTTGAAAACCATTGCTCGGCTGCGTTCTATGCTATCATACACTGTAGCTGAAAAGCTGAGTCATACTTTTGTGTTCGCCCGACTTGACAACTACAATGCTCTACTCGCTGGTGTACCTAAATCCATTATTAATCGCCTTCAATATGTTATCCTGACTAGGTCTGGTACAAGTGATCATATTACCCCTATCCTGGAGTCCTTGCACTGGCTTACCGTCAGGTTCCAGACTTTAACATCCTCTTGCTCACCCTAAAGGCTCTTCATGGCTTGGCAACCCATTATCTCTCTTAACTTTTATCAGCTTACCCCCCCCCCCCCGTCATAACCTACACCCCTCAAATTCTGGTTTGCTGTGTGTTCCCTCTACTCACCTACACTCAATGGAAGACAGAGCCTTCTCCTGCTATGCTCCAAAACTCATGAATTCCCTTCCTAAGAACATCAGAGAATCATCTTCTCTAAACTCATTCAAATCAAATTTAAAAACCTTTTCTTTAGACAAGCTTTCATTTAATTGTTCCCTTTTCCTTTATGTTATGTTATCCTGTGTATCTCTTGTGTTTTCCTTGTAAAGCACTTTAAGAAGCCACCTTTAACCACTTGCCGACTGCCTAACGTACATTTACTGTGGAAAAGTGGCTCTATTGTGTGAAATCACGTAACTGTACGTCATTTCATGCAATAGTCACTATGTGGCACGAGCACGATCGTTCCCAAGAGAGGCAGAAGGAAAGTCAAGATCCGGGCCACCGAGTAAGAGTGAGGGGTAGCCAAAAGAGACTCACACCACGCAATATACGACTTTCCCGTACGATGATAAATCATCCTAGAAGTCGCTTTACACTCTTTAAGTAGGGTGGGAATCACTAAAGCAGACAATCCCCTGCCCTTCAGCACCTGGCTTTCAACAGCCAAGCCGACAACCATAAAACAGGATGGAAGAGTGGCCCTAGAGACAATAAATCCTCCCTGAGAGGAAGTCTCCAAGGAGCGTCTGTGACTAGCCTTACCAGGTCGGCGTACCAAGCTCGGCGAGGCCACGAGAATGACCGGAATCCCTTCCGCCTCAATCTTGCGAAGCAGTCTTGGCAGCAACTTGAGAGGAGGAAAGGCAGACAGCAGCTGATACTAACCTTGGGCCATCCGTGATCGCTCTCACACGATTATGCGTGCATCATCCTTACGCAGGTGACCATGCTAAACTTCTCAGTATCATTCATGTTGAACTCAGTATATGTTCTTGCCTATGACAGAACCCATGGTGCCACCAGTGCAACAGGGTCCCGGGAGCGGGCCACAAACCTCTGCACTATCCTGTAGATGCGACGCCAACAGATCCATGTCTGGAGGGGCCCAACGAAGGCACAATTGCTGAAACATCTCCGGATGTAGGGACCATTCCCCTGCATCCAAGGCCTGTCGACTGAGTTAATCCGCCTGTCAATTTTCCACACCTGGAATGTGAACAGCAGAAATAGGCTGGAACAAGGCGCTCTGCCCAACGAATTATGCCTGTCACTTCCAAGGCCACAAGGACACCCTTGGTGCCCCCTTGGTGAATGACATAAGCCACGGTCGTGGCATAGCCAAAGGAATGCGCACTGGACAGCTGCAGGTGCCCGGTCCAGTGAACTAGGCAAAGCCGGATCGCTCTCAGCTCCAGGACATTGATCGGTAAACTGGACCCTCCAGGGACCATACTCCCTGAGCAGAGAACCTGCCGAGGACTCCTCCCCACCCAGACAGGCTTGCATCCGTGGTACAACTGTCCAGTATAAGGGGAGGAAGGATTTCCTGCTTGGGCATCAGGGACTGAAGCCACCAGATCAAAGACTCCCTGATCACCTGGCTCAGCTGGATCCGAATGTCCAGAGAGTTTGGATTCTAGTTCCATTTGAGAACGATTCCCTTCTGGGGATCCTTGAGAGTGATTGAGCGAAAGAGACCGCCTCGAAAGACGACACCATCAGTCCCAGAACTAGCATGCAGTTTCGAAGGGACAACCATGTGCTGGACAGTAACAGCTGAACCGCATTCTGAGGTTTCAAGAGTTTTTCCGGAGGGAGAAACACCCTGGCTGAGGACGAGTCCAAAGTCAGGCCCAAATATTCCAGTCTCATGGAAGGGACCAGGGACAACAAGGTTCAGAACCCAACCGAACTCCTCCAGAGTTCTCATGGCGACTTCGAAATTCATCGTCAGCACTGTAGGGGACTCCACACCAGTGTTAATTTTGGCAGCAAATTTCAATTTAGTTTTAGTCTTAGTCTTAGGACTAAAATGGCATTTTAGTTTTAGTCCTATTTTAGTCTTCTGCAAGTGTTTTAGTTTTAGTCGTATTTATTCGACTAAAACTCCAGTATATTTTAGTCGACTAAAACGCCCTACATTTTAGTCGACTAAAACTCATTTTAGTCATCTATAATCAAATGGGTGTAGTTCAATTGTAATTTGTGATGCATTATTTAAGCATTTCTCTACAATTTCCAAACTCATTATATACTACTGCTGGTCCTGGAGTGAAAAATCTAATATGTTATTATTTATGCTTTGAGCATGCACCAGCGTTAATTTTTGGCAGCAAATTTCGATTAAGTTTTAGTTATAGTCTTTTGACTAAAATGCCATTTTAGTTTTAGTCGTATTTTAGTCTTAAGACTAAAATGCCATTTTAGTTTTAGTCGTATTTTAGTCATCTGAATTGTGTTAGTCGACGAAAACGTTTTAGTCGGTTTTAGTCGACGAAATTAACACTGCTCCACACGGAGAATCAGATCGGCCAGGAACCCAGGACCGATATATCCCACTGTCGAAACAGCGCCAGGACTGGAGCCAACAACTTGTGAAGACCCAAGGAGCAGAGGCGAGACCAAAGGGCAATGCCACAAACTGATAGAGATCCTCTCCCATGGCAAAAAACGGAGAACCCGTTGGTGTCCTGCACATAACGAGATGTGAAGGTAGGCATCTTTGATGTTTATGGATGCCAAGAATCCCTCTGATGTAGGGAAGGCACCATCGTGCGAACCAAATCCATCTTGAATTTTTGCATCCTCCGAATTTCAGGGTGTCACACAGCAAAACAACCAGTGCATCCACCAGCGCCTGTATCTTGCGCGGCAGGGGAGGTAGAAATGTCATCCTCATTATCCGAGGAGACAGGGCGTGAGGTAGCAGACCGGCAGGGAGACCCACGTCTGGGGCGGCTGAGTCAGACTCAGAATCCAAGACATCAGATGAGGCAGGGGTAGGTGGAGATCGTTTCTGCGCACCTCACCCTCTCCAGGCCACCTCCAATGCTTTCAGAATCATCAAAAATGCATTCATGGACAGTAGAGATCCAGAGAGGCCTCCGTGAGGGGGTCAGGTGGGAACACGTGGTCTACAGGGTCCATACTGAACCAGAAGAACCAGCCAGCAAAATTTGCAAATAAATTACAAAAATGACTCAAATGACAAAAAAATGTCCCCACTGCGCTACAGCACCCCCCAAAGTTCAGGCAAGGCACAAAATGGGCGAAAACGGGTGTACCAAGATGGCCACCATCATAGTAGCAGAAAAATGGCAGCAACAAGGACCCACAGGGGGACCCCCCGCATGCCCTCCCACAACATCATGCAGTAAGACAGCCCTGGAGGAACCGACCAAGGCCCCCCCGCGCATGATCAACCGAGCGCCGCGGATGCGCACCCCCTGGCCCCCCATGCGGCCTGCAAATGAGGACCCAGCCTCAGGTAGGCCCAAACAGTCCCCCACGTGGGAAGGGGGAGGAAGGGTAGGGGGGTTCCACAACAGGACAGAGGGAAGCCCAGAAGTGTGAGGGTCCAACCATCCCAGGGAGGGGCCTGCGTCCACCCCAAAATCCGTCAGGGAAGAGGGGGGGATGTTTACTCACTGTACCGGGAATACAGGTGGGTGCCATCTCTTGACAGGACCCCTCTCCGCCGAAGTGGGGGGGCTGTCGGACAAATAGAAACGCTGCGACATAGACCTAGACCTTGTTGTGTGTGACCTTGCCAGACGTTTAATTTGCGGCGCCAGTCCCTGTGCAGTGGGACTATGTCGTGGCCAACCCAGCGTGGAGCTAAGGTCTGTGTGCGCTTGCTGGCCAGCTGGGGTGACCACTGGATATAGATAATCCAGCCCGTCGCCCAGATCCGGCATAGTTGCTTGTAGATTTCACAGGAAAAAAATCCGGAGAAAAAGGCTAGCTAATAAAAAAACTATCTACATAAAAACAACACTTTTTTGTCAGGACCAAAGATTTCAGCAAGGAACTAGGTCCTTACTCCTGACTAGGCAGATTAAAACAGACATCCTATGCAGGAAGAGAGAGGGTGTACCCTCCGGGACTGGCCATAGGCGTAGCCAGAACTTTTTTTCTGCCTAGTGTCCTACTCCTGTAGGGGGCAGTATAACCCTACTGATATGCTTTAGGATCTGCGTCCGTCAATGAACGATAGAGAAATTTTGTTTTTGTTTTTTTACACAATTGCCGCTCTTTTTTTGTTTATAGTGCAAAAAATAAAAACTGTAGAGGTGATAAAATACCACCAAAAGAAAGCTCTATTTGTGGGGAAAAAAGGACATAAATTTCACTCGGGTATAGCATCGCAGGACTGCGGAATTGTCAGCTAAAATAATTCAGTTCCATATCGCAAATAATGGCCTGGCCATGAAGGGGGTTTAGTCTTCGGGACGGCAAGTGGATAAGCATTGACAATAAAAACTGGAAGCTGATTGGTTTGTGTGCAAAGCTGCACCAGATCTTGTACCATGCAGTTTTAGTAAATAACCCCCTTGGAGTCCAAAGTAAGGTTTTATTCCAAATATCAATTACGTATAAGTGCCAATGCATTTTAGGCCCACGCACTTCCTACCTTCATTAGGGCTTGTTGTCAAAATAAACTCAGTAGCATTCAGCAGCAGTTGGTTTGATTTGTTGCGCAGTTCATTTGGACAACATACCTATCCATATCCAGAGCAAATATCACTACCAGAACCTACACAAACAGACCTCACATTTCAAAAAGCCCTGATGAAGGGGGTGATGTGTGGCCCCTGAAAGGCTTTGGCTCTTATACCTATGTAATATTTGGAATCTAAGATTTCAGTGTAGTACTTTGATTTCAGATTCAAATACAGTCTAAACATCCTGAGGTTATTGGTAGCTCCTCAGGGCACAGAAGCTGCTCCCTCGCCATCCCCGTATAATCCAAATATCCAACATGGACACCATTAGCACAAAACTGAAAAAAACTAATTTAAGCACTTAAAGTGTCACTAGTGTCTTAACCTCCCTAGCGGTATTCCCAAGTGTGGCTTTGGTTTAATATACAATACCAAAAGCGGTAACCCTGAGCCACACTCGGGATTACCCCAGAATGAAACTCACCTTCCCCTGCTATCCCCGCCGTCCTCCCCAGCCATCCTCACGCTGTCTCCCCACTGTGTGCTCGGCCGATCCCGGCACCTGTCTTCCGATTCCCTTCCCTGCAAGCGTTGTGATGCAGGGGGGTGGTCCTGACGGCAATTTCAAAAAGAAATTAAAATAAATGACATAATACAAAGTTGGTATCCTAAAGGATTACTCTGTATCAAGTAATTTACCTCAGGATTTCACCTGCTGGCTTTTCCAGTGCCCTGCCTGTGCTTTTCCCATTCTTTGTGCCTGGAAAATTGAGAACGACCATGACGTCCAAAAAGCGTTCTTTTTGCGCAATAGCGCTTTTAGATGAACTGGAAAACACTGACAGCAAAACGAAGTTACTTGAGGAACTGAGCGATAGCGATTCGTGGGAAAATTCATCAGCAAGTATGGAAAGTGAGGACAGCGACGATTCTGCAACTGAGCTCAGCGATGTGCGGACTTGGCGCTCTATTGACTGCGGTACGGATCAGGCAGCGTCCCCAAGATTCCCATTTTCAGGAGCACCTGGTGTATGAAAGTTGATGTTGACCATGACAACCCCTTGGCATACCTCCAATTATTTTTGACCGATGAGGTTATTGAAAAAATTGTTACCGAGACAAACCGTTACAAAGAGCAACAATTGGCTACGCATCGGAAGTTTGCAAGATGCAGAAAGTGGGAACCACTGACCAAAGATGACCTTTGGAAATTTCTGGGCCTAATAATTCTTCAGGGAGTGGTGGGGAAATCCCTGCAGAAGTGGTATTGGACAACCAAGACATGCCACTCCATTCTTTGGCACAGTCATTTCAGAATACAGATTTTCCCTTATAATGAAATATCTCCACTTTGAAAATAATGAAGAATTTGATGAAACTACTCATCCTTCACCAAAACGAAAAAGAATTTGGGAAGTATATCAAATGATTCTTCAGAATTTCCAACAAGGCTATGTGCCTGAAAGAGACATCAGCATAAATGAAAGTCTAATGGCCTACAAGAGAAGGCTCAGCTGGGTGCTATACATTGCATCAAATAGGGGGCGATTTGGCGTAAAATTCTACATGCTGTGCGAATCATCAGCTGGTTACATTTGGAATTCAGTGATATACACTGGAAAAGGAACAAAATTTGATGAAAAATACAGCATATATTGAATGGCAACATCTTTTGTTCTTTCACTAATTGAGCCATTGCTAAATCAGGGCTATTGTGTAATAACGAACAACTTTTATACATCTCTTGAACTTTATGAGGTTCTACTGCACAACAAAACTGATGTCTATGGAACCCTAAGGGCTAACCGGAGTGACATGCCACCAATGTTTTGCAAAAAGAAGCTGAAGACAGGAGAAATGGTTGCCTGTCAGAAAGGCAAAATGATGGCACTGCGAAGGAAGGACAAGAAAGATGTGTGCCTAATGAGTACAGTGCATAACACCTCCACTGTTATGGTACGCACGAAAAGTGGGAAAGAAGTCATGAAGCCCCAAGTAGTGATAGACTACAATAACACCATGGGAGGTGTCGAAACCATCAATGGCTGTAAACAGATCTGGACGTCCTGCTGTTGGCGTTGTCAACCGGGAACACCTGACTGGTCGTCACTTCATGGACTACATCCCACCAACTTAGAAAAAGTCAGCACCTACAAGGATATGCGTGGTTTGTTGCTCAAAGAGAGATGACAGTGGAAGGAAAATAAGAAAAAAAAAAACAGATTCTATTGTCCCGATTGTGACGTCGGACTTTGTGCAGTCCCATGTTTAAAAATATTTCATACCCGAGATGTTTACTGAACCTTTATTACAGTGACTAGTAATATCACACCCCTTGTTTGTACATATTTCAGTGTTTTTGGTTTGATTATATTATTGAATAAAATGTATTATTATATTATAATTTATGACTTTGTGTTTCAAGCTTTATCATATCCGGGATGTCTACTAGACTCTTGTTTGGACAGATTTAAGTGGGTTATTCCTAAAAAAATTACAGGCCTAAAATATAAAACATATTTCCATGCAAAACAATGTACCGCTTTTAGCACAAAAATTCTGACATAATCAGACCGCCAGGGAGGTTAAGGCTCCAGAACTATCAATCTACTACTGTAAGGATCCAGGAATGTCACTAGATAGGTCATGAAATATCCCGGAAGTAATAAAAATGCAGAAAGAGAGGTTAACCCTCAAGTTTCAAAAACTTGTTTAAGCACACCTATCATACGTCAAAAAAAAATCCTTATTAATGGGAAGGGTCATATCTCAGTCAATCTACTTTTCAGGCACCAAGGCTTGCTTCACAAACTTGCTAGTCTTAATCCGTTATGTATAATGAACATTAATTATACTATTTATACCTGTTTGACCACTTGTGCTAGATTTTCAGATTAGAGAACAGAGATCCTGCTTTGACTATGTTGCAGAAGACACGGGCTTGTTTTTTTTAATGCAGGTCTCTTTCAGTTCAGAGGTGGAGGATACAAATCTAAATATTCAGCATGGAAGAGGTTCCTGAGTTACAAGAATTGCTATACAGAATGACAAATCTATTGGCTGATAAAACATTTTACATACATCTATTTCAAATGTGTATTAATATATATGCAGGGCATTTCATCTTATCTGTTCTGTTGTCCCTTGTACCCAAGTGATTTAATGTCAACAGCCCAATTACCATCATGTCTATAGAACTAGTGCCTTCAATGAACAAGTGTGTACAAAAAAGAATATGGTGAGGGTGTAGGAAAGAGAGGAATTGCAATGTTATCTGGAGTTATACAAAGGAAAATATCATCGGCATTGCTTTAGGGGTCCTTCCTGCCAGAAATAGGCAATATGCTTCCTTCTCCAGCACAAGCATAATGCATGGATATCACTAAATATATTATTTTCAGTAGACAAGCAAAGTTTTGATAAAAAAGGAGGGTTAATATAATAAATTAATGCCAACTCACTACAATACAGGATCAAAATAGTTTTAGTTTTGTAAAACTATGTTTTATATCGTATGATCACATGTCTATGCATTATAGCTCATTCTCATGTCTTGCTATTTAGAGCATTGAACTGTAAGCTCCAGATGAAGCGTGTATGCGAAACATGTTGAGTGTTCTGGCTCAACGGATCTTTGTATGAACCTGTGATGACCACACCGACGGATCTTTTTTGGGGGACAGCTACTATACCTGTCGTCTTCAACGGGTCCTTTTGATGTGGAACACAATTCAGATAATTATTTAATTACCTTATTAACTCTTACTTGCTTTTTTATGGACTTTATCCTTTATCGATCACATAATTGTCTAGTATATTGATGCCTTTTCAGGCGATGTGTTTGCTTTTAAATGTACAACAATAAAATGTATATGTTTTATTTTACCTTGTGCCTCCAAAGTCCATGTTTCTCTATTGCGATTAGTCCAACTTACTTTAATAGCTTAGGTCACTGCAGCCAAATTCATGCAACACTTATTGCTACCCTTGGAACAGACTCCAGGACTTAAAAAGTAGTGGCTTTTTGTGACACGTGTGGCTTAAATGTCGCTTTCTAAAAGTTTATTAGAAATATAAATTCTTACAAGTTACTACAAAAGTAAATTATAGAAAACACCCCAATATCCTTCACCACACAATAAAAATAGACAGCACTGTCTAGTTAGCAAAACCCTTCCACAAAGGTAAGCTAATTTTGAATTAACATCACAACAACTCTATACTGAGAAATGTGAATTAATTATGACTGTTACCTAATTCTATTTAAACCTAATTAAATTTAAAACGAAATTGAATATTTTTTGTTTTTTATTTTTAATAAATTTGCAAAGATTTCAAACAAACTTCTTCTGCATTGTCATTATGGGGTATTGTTCGTAGAATTTTGAGGTAAAAATAATGAATGTAATCCATTTTGGAATAAGGCAGTAACATAACAAAATGTGGAAAAAGTGAAGCGCTGTGAATACTATCCAGATGCACTGTATCTAGCATTATATACTTTAAAAAAAGTGGGCGCACTGTCCCTTAAAATTTCAAAAGTGCCATTGTGCATACAATAAAATTATAACATGTAATGATAATATTCCCTAAGAAGTTACTAATTGTGTAAATTAAAAGTGTAGCTGTACCTTTTAAACAATATTTAAAAGTGACAAAAACACTCAAACCATAAAAACATATGTGATGTAATATGACAATTTACCCTCAACCCAAAATGAAAGTAAGCATAAAAAATATTTATATATCCGTAGAAATGGACAAATGTACATATGGACAACTCAAATGTGGATAAAGAAGTGTATAAGGACACGTATCATTCAAGAATAAACACAAGGATTATAAAAGTGAATATAGCAACAAACAAAATTGTGCATAACGTCCATACAGATGCATAAATGTCCTGGTGAATAGTCCAAAATCAAGATAGAAAAAGGATAAGAAGACATGCTTCAAAGTGCAAGATGAAGAGTACTCAGTGTCGCAGGAATAAAGGGTGCCAGGAAATCACACCATCCACATGTAAGGTCAATTCCTTACCAGAGACACTGGGGGAGATTTACTAAAACTGGTGCACACAGAATTTGGTGAAGCTGTGCATAGTAACAAATCAAGTAGCTTTTTCTGTCTTGTATCTAGATTATATAGTGGATGCAGCAGTCCTTATTTATATTTCACTTGCTGGCATAAAGAATTTATTAAGTTTTTCTTAAGTAAAATTATATTCCTGTACACTCCAGTACTTCTGGTAGTAGAGGCAAGGTGCTTTTCAAAATGATTACTAAATATCAGAACGTAAAGTAATAATGATATGACACCAGTCTTTTATGCTGGAATGATTTATTTCATTGTAGATACTGGTCAAAAACAGAATATTATGAGGCTAACGTGACATAATTGTTGTTTCAATGTGAGATACAAATGCACATTTTTTGTTTAATTTCTAAACAATAGTGTGAAATTTTTAGTGTGAAAGTTTTTTGTTTAATTTCTAACAATTAATAGTGCTAAATAGGAACGCATTGATTGATTTCAGATAAATTGTTTTGGCCGCAAAATTAGTACTATCGCTTTGTCCCATATTTTCTGTTTAGACAAACTGTTCTTGTAACCAATATACTTTTAAGAAACCTTCCCTTACAAAGTGTTTTGTTTTTTTGTCCCTTTATTTGTTTTTTTTTTTGTTTTTTACTTATTTTACTTTAAGTTTGACTCTGATGCATTTCACAGAAATAGCAAAATTTCATCCAAATGTCCACATGTTCAACACAATTTAGGCAGAGGGTAAACTGGTCAATTTCACTTATCCATAGTGCTAAAAAAATAAAAATGGAATTGAGAAAAATAAATAATATAAATTAAAAATAAAAAGGTACATGGAGGCAGTAAATAGCAATGAGTTCAAAGTTTGGTCCGAAAAGAAGTTTGAACCAGACTTTGGCTGCTCAGGTCAGGTGTTCCAGTCTGAGCACAGAGCACATGAGGGCGGCAAACAGTTCATCTGTTGTTGCTGTCCCATGGTGTAAAGCCCCTTACACACACGTCGAAAATTGGCAGGGAATTTTCGGCCAACTTCCGATCTGCCAATTTTCGGCTTGTTAGTATGATGCTTCCGACAACCAACTCCGACTTTTTGGCCGAAAAAAATCTGGTGTGCAGACTATAAAATTTTTGTTGGCCGTCAACACAACGGCCGATTTTCGTGCAGTCAGTACAGATTTCGACAGGGGAAAATCTGATGAGCAAGTCTGGGCATGCTCAGTGAAGAAAAAACACAAAGAAAACAAACCAACACATGACATCACTTCTGAAGTAGAATTTTGTTGGCCGAGAAAATTTGTGTGCAGTCTAGGCACATTCCAACCAACAAAACACAACTTGGACAAAAGTCGGACGATAATCGTTGCGTGTGTACGAGGCTTTACTCTGCTCATTAACTGGATTTCAATTTGCTCCTTGTATGCCATAAATCTTCATTGGTTCAGATAATTTATGATGGTGAATTTTTGCAGTGGATGCATGTGGTGTGCATGTTTTTAGCGACCTACGTAGTCAATTTTCTATGGTGGTGTGGTGGAAGGTTTTTTGTTTATTTTAGCTCCCTTGTTCCTGGATTCAATAAACTTATATTTTTTACTTGGAACTCTGTGGGTGCATTTTTTTGGAAAAATTACTCAATCTATACTCTATAGTATATGGCGCTTTTGGGCATTTGTTCCTGTATGTCCTCTCTTTTTCTACAGGGGTTCATGTAAATGACAGACTGTTGGCGTTATATCACTCCCAGTGAAGTATAGACTTGACTGCCTGTCCCGGGTGCACCACAAGTCTCAGCGGGCCCGGAGATTACTCTGAACAAAGAGACATCCGAAGCGTATAATTGCTCAAAGTCATCTGACGCTTTATTCATTCCATACAGTTTATATGATAAAATATCCCCAACAGGAGAACAATGGGAACACAGTTACACCTCCTTGACATGTTCCCAAAAAATATACATTGTTTCATTATGACTTTATGTAGAGAGACAAAAACCAGCTGTGTCTGGGAACTGTACAGCTATTGCTTGGGAAGAACAAGATAAGGGGAATAAAAGAACACCTAACTCAGGCCTCGACAAATCCCGGGCGCCAGGTCGCATTTGCGACTAGAATTAGCGACCTGGCGCCTGGGGTGCCCTGCTTGAGCTGTCCTGTCCCTTTTGCGCCCCCCACCTCCTCTTCGAGTTCACGGACTTCCGCGCCGTCCAGAAATTTAGTCCCCGGCTTTTCGGCCTTCTTCTATGAGATGAGAAGCTAGGGGAACTGGCGCCCTCTTGTGGTGGCCGGGAGTAATGCATGTTCTCAATGCCTTTTCTTCTCCTTCCAAAGAGGAGAAGAGAGGGAAGTTTTTTAAGGCTTCATCTCTCTGTCCAGTTACCTTTGCTTAAAGGTAAGTGGACAGGGAGTGTGGTTATTATTATTAATTTATTTTTTAAATGTAAAAAAAATAATAATTTTTTCTTTTTTTTTTTAATTATTAAAAAAAAATAAAAAAAATGTTTTATTTTTTTTTTCTTCAATTCTTATTAAAAAAAATATATATATATATATATATATATATATATATATATATATATCTTTTTTTTTTTTTCCTCATCGCCGTGCCACAGCCGAAGGCCCCTTTCACACGGGCTGTCTGATCAGGTCCGCCTGTCAGTTTTTCAGGCAGACCTGATCGGACCGTTCAGTCTCCTCTATGGAGCGGTAATCTGCCGCCATCTGACCCTGCCCGCCAAAAACAGACGGATGGTGGTTCTATTTTCTATCCATCCCGTGGATCCGATCAGATGGCATCAGATGGAAAGAGACAGACAGTCTGTTTCCATCCAATTGCGCTATATAGGAGAGTGGGGGTTCTAGTCGTATTTATGTGTAAATTTAGTATCAGTTTTATTAAATAAAGCTTGGTTGTTAGTTTAAAAAAAAAAAAAAAAAACTGGCTCCTAACTTTTTTAGCTGGCTCCTAGATTTCAGGCAAATTTGTCAAGCCCTGACCTAACTAGATTTTGTTCTCAGCAAAATATAAATCTCATGCATGCTCAATGTTCACAAAATGTCTTCTAAAACTAAGATGGTTGAAGTCTTGCTCAAATAAACTAATAGAGCCGGTTCACACTTCTGCGTGTGCCGGGTTCGCATGTCATGTCGGAGCACACTGCTCCGACATGACATGCGATCAGCTGTGCGGTGCGAGTTTAGCCATACAGTTTGTATGGCTAAATTCGCACCGCACCCGCAGCAAAGACGCACAGGAGGCATTTTTGCTGCCGCATCAGGATCGGATCGCACAGCGGTTCACACTTGTGCGATCCGATCCTGTGCGAACTGCACGATCACACTGCGATATGTGATCAAACTGGGGGTGTCGTTAAGATTACATTGACACCCCCAGCGGATCGCATATGGCAGTGTGAACTGCCGGGGGTGCGTGTGCGATGCGGGAACAGGCTGCGAATTCGCAGCCTTCCCGCATCGCAATAGTGTGAACCGAGCCATAAAGAAGAACTTTTGCTAAATTAATATTGTGGTCTGGCCTCTTTGCTTACAAACAGAAGTTAAGTGGCTGGGAGCTGTCATTTACCAGCAATTTATAACAGAATTTTTTATTCTTTGCTGCAGTAGGTTGTATATATTATACAGATGTACCACTTCACCCACTGGTTCCTTACTTAACCACTTTAAGACCGTAAGGATTTGCCCCCTTCCTGACCAGGCCCTATTTTGCAATTCGGCACTGTGTTACTTTAACGGACAATTGCGCAGTCGTGCGACGCTGTCCCAAATAAAATGAATGTCCCTTTTTCCCACAAATAGAGCTTTCTTTTGGTGGCATTTGATCGCCTGTGTGATTTTTATTTTTTGTGCTATAAACAAAAAAGTGTGACAATTTAAAAAAAAAAAATATATTTTTCACATTCTGCTATATGACATTCTCAAAAAAAAAATTAAAAATCAAAATTTTTTAACATTTTAGGCCAATTTGTTTTCTGCTACATATTTTTGGTAAAAAAAAAAAGTCGCAATAAATCACAATAAGCAATCACAAAATCGCAATAAGCGTATTTTGAATGGTTTGCGCAAAAGTTATCGCTTCCACTAACTACGGGAAAGATTTATGTCATTTTTATTGTTTTTTTTTTTTTTTTACTAGTAATGGCGGCAATCTGCAATTTTTTGCGGGACTGCGACATTGCGGCGGATAGATCGGACCCCTGACTGACATTTTTGACACTTTTGGGGGGACCAGTGACATTACTACAGTAATCATTGCTAAAAATGTGCCTTTGACACCGTTCCCCACAAACACTTACTGTACAAACTAAGGAAGGTAGGTATGGACTATAGGGTGAGTACCTGGATAGAGAACTGGCTCCAGGGGAGAGTCCAGAGGGTGGTGATTAATGGGGAGTACTCGGATTGGGCGGGTGTGGAAAGTGGGGTCCCCCAAGGTTCTGTCCTGGGGCCATTCCTGTTTAATTTATTCATAAATGATCTAGAGGAAGGGATATCGAGTACAATCTCAGTATTTGCGGATGATACTAAACTAAGCATGCCAATATCTTCTATGCAGGATGTGGAAACCTTACAAGCGGATCTGAACAAAATAATGGGGTGGGCAACTACATGGCAGATGAGGTTTAATGTTGAAAAATGTAAAGTAATGCACTTGGGCATCAGAAACACGAAAGCAAGCTACTCAATGGGGGGGAAACCTCTGGGTGAGTCTAGGATGGAAAAGGACCTGGGGGTACTGGTAGACAACAGGCTTGGCAGTGGCATGCAATGCCAAGCCGCTGCAAGAAAAGGGGATTCACTCCCGAAATAAAGAGATTATTCTCCCACTCTACAACAATCTGGTGCGGCCACATCTGGAGTATGCTGTCCAGTTCTGAGCACCGGTCCTCAGGAAGGATGTGCTGGAACTGGAGAGTCCAGAGAAGGGCAACAAAAATAATTAGGGGAATGGAGGCATCGGCTATGAGAAAAGACTACAAGCACTGAACTTATTCTCTCTGGAGAAGAGACGATTGAGGGGGGATATGATATCAATGTACATATATTGTACTGGCGACCCTAGCATAAGGAACAAACTTTTCAGAGAAAGGGAATACAATAAGACACGTGGCCACTAACTAAAACTAGAGGAAAAACGGTTTAACCTTAAAATATGTAAGGGGTTCTTCACGGTCAGAGCAGTAAGGTTGTGGAATTCTCTTCCACAAGCATTCGAATCAGCAGGGAGCATCGATAGTTTCAAAAAACTATTAGATGGGCACCTTAAAGACCACATCATACAGGGGTATACAATGTACGATTAACAGCAACACACACACACATCATAGGTTGAACTGGATGGACTGGTGTCTTTTTCCAACCTCACAAACTATGTAACTATGTAACTGGCAGGGAAGGGGTTAACATTATGGGTGATCAAGGGGTTAAATGTGAGCCTAGGGGAGTGATTCTAACTGTGGGGGGGCGTGGCTTCTGAAATCACCATAGAGACATGTGATCCTATATAAAAGGTTTGGAGGGGCTCTATGATCATTGCAGGGAGAAGAACGGTCAGCTGTGTTTACAACAGCTGACCGTTCTTCTCTCTCAGCGGGGAACGATCGTGGGTGTCAGGCGGCAATCAGAGCCGCCTGCCCACTGCATCGACTTCCCTGCTGACAAACGGGGGTGGGAGCGTGCCGCTGGCAGTGCGCTCTCGCCCCCTAGCCTCCTGCGCGCGACCAACGTATAGCTACGTCAGTTTGCCCAGGAGCGGCTGCCTGCCGCAGTATAACTGCGGCGGGTGGTCATTAACCGGTTAAAGGAAATTTTCATTTTGTTCCTAAATTGGATGCTCCTTGCCAAACTGATTTTTTTATTTTTTACTTTAGTGCATGTCCCCCAGGGAATTTCCCATCCCCCATGCAATTTGTTTGACAATCTCTTGCCTATTAGCCTAGGAAATGGCCATTACTGTTTTTAACATTAAGCTCCAATTGACTTTAATGGGGTTAGGATTTTACTCATGTTCTGCACACCTGCCTTGAACCGCACCCAGGTATGTTTGGTTAATCCCTACAAGTGAAGTAAAAAAAAAGATTTCTGATTCTCCTAGAAAGAAGTAATATGCCAGAAGCAAATGCAACATGTAGAAAGCTGGTAATCCTAATGTAACCTGATAAATGTAGGCAGTAGGGAGGAGCTTTTACCTGTCTGTATGACTCAACCTGTCACCATCAACATATATAAAGAGGACATACTGACCATCATCTATCTAGCCCTACTCTTATTCTTAGCTTGAAGAAGTCAAAAGGAAAATGAGCATCATGAAGCCAGCGACACTTGTACTTACCCTCTTTCTCCTAAATCAAGTCCTCTGCTATCCAGGTAAGGCCATTTATAAAAAAAAATAATAATAATATTAATAGTCTATGTGTTTTTTTTTTTTTTAAGACACATGACAAATTAGAATATTTTTAAAGGACAATTCTTTGATTTTGTCTTTACTTATATAGGGACAGCATTATTATGCAGTAATGAATAATGCTACCTAATAAAAGTAATTTTTGATGGGACCTATGGCTTCAATTTAAAAAGGTAGAATCCCTAAGCTTTAACAGCTGGTATTGAACACTGTGTCTATGTTATACTTTGACTGGTATGTTTTATACTTCTGTACAATACTATACTTGTAAAAGCTATGTTCTTCTCCTTTATTTCCCTTTTTTCTTTTTGTTCTTCCCTGCCTTGACTTTGTAAAAAAAAAAACTTCATAAAGAAATATAACTCTACAAAAACACAAAAAAATAAAAAAAATACTTTTTGAGTCACGTTCCTAATGCAATGCAAAATTTGATGTGTATTACCACCAGTATGCCTGTACTCACATAGATGGAATACAACACAGTGTATAAATATTAGGGATCGACTGATTATCGGCAACACCGATATATATATCGGGGGGCGATATGCACTTTCCCCGATACATCGGAATCGGCCCCTGAGGTTACCGATATTGCTGATATTTCGGGAAAGTGCTGTACCGGAGTGATGCCTGCAGCTAGAGGCATCACCCCAGTACCGGCGTCCATAGCCGACAGTCGGCTGTCTTGTAATGACAACCAATGTGGCTGAGAAGACGCTCGGCTGTCATTACAAGGAGCGGGAGGGGACGTTACCCCCCCCCCGTCGCCTTCCGTGGCTCGCCCGGATCCCCCGTCCCACCAGGAGACCCGGGCATCCTACCTGCATGGCCGCCGAAGAGAAGACCTGATCAAAGCCGCATTCGGCTCTGATCGGGTCTCCATGTAAAAAACCCGGAAGTGATGTCATGAAATAACTTCCAGGTACTCGGCGCCAAATTCCAAAAAAATTACAGCATTCAAAACAGCCAAACTTGGCGTTGTGCATGTTTTTAAGTGCAGAGGAGGGGTTTGGGGTCTTTTAGACCCCCAGATCCCTCCACAACAGTACCTGTAAAAAAAATAAATAAATAAAAACATTTTTCTTTTAAAATGCCTGAAAATATCGGCCAATATCGATATCCAATGACCAAAATATCGGTATCGGCATTAAAAAAACTATATCGATCGATCACTAATAAATATACCTGAGCTTCATTTATGTTTTATATTTTGTTTACTTTGCATGTTATGCACATATATACTGCAGGTTTTAAATTTAAAATGGCTTAAAATTCTGCCAGGAAAGCACATATACTAGCCCAACTATAAATCCAAATTGGAGTGTCTACAACCATAAAAGTAGATAAGAAGCCAAAAAGTATACAATAATTAAAGGAGAAGGTAAAATGGGCTTTAATGGAGCACTACTATAGGCCCCTGACTAACATAGTCTATCAATAAATCTTACATGTATATCTTATATGTATTTATATCACAATTCAGTTTATTAAATAATCAACAGAAATAAGCAGAAATGAGATAATAAGGTTAAACACATACATAAATAATAAAACACCTAAAAACAGGGGATGTCATCACATATGACTATTGATAATTGTCTTTTGGTGCATCAGTGCTAAGTATAATTTTGGTATTATGGTTAACAGTGTTCAAAAAGTCACTAATGAGCAATGTGCAAAATGTAAATTCATATGTAAAGTATCTCCATATAAACACTGAGCACCAGACCGCTGAAACTCTAATTTTCCTTATAGAGTCTGAAACTCTGACACACACATAGAGCTCACTCCCGTAGCTGTAATATCTCAAGCCCTGATGGGAATTTAGAGAACCTTGAAACGCATTGATACAAACCTTTTAATAAACACAAATGCTTGCACTCAACCAAATGACCAATGCATCTTTTTGATTCTTTGAAGACAATAGAAGTATTTACCACAGAGCCATAAACAAGGAGATTCTGTCTTCTTTCCTGGCCATCCTATATCTCAGTAATTGTCTCTTAAGGCCCGTACACACCTGACGGAAATCGGACGAAATATCCTCCGATTTTTCTCTCTCTTGCTCAGCGTTCATAACCGTTTTTAGTTGATAGTGCATAATGTTCACAAAAATTCTCGTCCCATTTTCTTTTTTTTGTTGGCATTTGTTCGTAGCCTCAAAAGCTAAGCGTTGACTAAATAATATCTAAAACAAAACAAACTAAAACAACCTTTCTATTCTAATAATTTGCACATATATTGTTATTCACAGTAAATGTCCCATCATCAAAAAATGATCAAATTGTCATATACAATGATTTATTCTGGCCGCATTTATGTTTAAAGTGGAACTTCAGCCAAAGTGTTTCTTCTTGTTAGCGTTAAGCTGGATACACACTATACAACCTTTGTTGTTCGATTTCCTTTAGATTTACCTTCAACCTTGTGGTGCAAGGGCCGGCCTGATTGCATACAAATTGAAAGTGTTTAGGTTTGACCTCATATTATATGGTTTTGGTAATCCAAAGAAAAAAAATAATCTAAAGAAAATTGTATAGTGTGTATCCAGCTTTAGACAGAGTAGGGGTAGTTGATTTTGTATTGCTATTGTAGAGATTTGCCCTAAGGCCCCTTTCACACATGCGGACTGTTCAGATCCACCTGTCAGTTTTTCAGGCAGATCTAAGCGGATGCCCCAAGCATCCCTATGGGGCAGCAGATGTCAGAGGAGACATGTCCGCTGACATCCGATCCGATCCTGTCCATCAAATCCGGACGGATGGAAACGCTATTTTCCATCTGTCTGGTGGATCAGATCGGATAAGAATGGACAGGCGGTCCGTTCTCATCCGATTCCCCCATAGAGGAGAGCGGGGATCTGACACCTCCGTCTCCGCACACGGAGCTGTCTTCCGCCTGCTCAGCGGGGGATCGGCAGATCGATCCCCCGCTGAGCAGAAAACAGAACGGACAGGATCGGACATGTGTGAAAGGGGCCTTAGGCTCCATTCACACTAAGGCGACTTGACAGGCGACTTGTCAGCCTGACAAGTAGCGGTCCATTGACTGTACAGGACCCGTTCTAATAGGAGTGACACAAGTCGCTCCTACTTAGAAAAAGGGTCCTGTACTACTTCGGGGCGACCTCGGAGCGACTTGCATAGACATTCATTATATGAAGTCCGTGCAAGTCGCGCCGAAGTCGCGGTGCACGCGACTTGTGAAGTCACCCCCTGAAGTCGTGCCGCTTCAGTGTGAATGCGGTCTTAATCTCATGTTTCACAGTGGGAGATCTCCCCAGCAGAGACAGAGAGAGCAATAACAAACTATTAGAGGTTCTAAAATATTTTTTTTGCTATCCAGAAAGGTATTTGGTGGAGTTCAGCTTTAAATGTATGGGCGTGCAGTTTTATATAGTTACACTTCTTGACCAAAGATAGCAACACAAGCAAAACTATTTTTGAGTGTTAATCACTTCAATACAGGGCACTTTCACCCCCTTTCCTGCCCAGACCAATTTTCAGCTTTCAGTGCTCTCACATTTTGAATGACAATTACTCAGTCGTGCAACCCTGTACCCATATAAAATTTGTGTCCTTTTTTCACACAAATAGAGCTTTCTTTTGGTGGTATTTAATCACTACTGTTTTTTTTTTTTTTTTGCTATAAATAAAAATATACCAAAAATTTTGTTTAAAAAAAAAACAACTTTTTCTTTGTTTCTGTCATAAAATTTAGCAAATTAGTAATTTTTCTTTATAAATTTTGGCCAAAATGTATACTGCTACATAGCTTTGGTAAAAAATACCCAAATAAGTGTATATTATTTGGTCTTTGTGAAGGTTATAGAGTCTACAAGCTATGGTGCCAATCATTGAAAAATGATCACACCTGATCACACCTGATGTACTGACGGTCTATCTCATTTCTTAGCCACTTAAGCCCCGGAGGATTTGGCTGCCCAAAGACCAGGCCCTATTTTGTGATTCGGCACTGCGTGACTTTAACGGACAATTGCGCAGTCGTGCGACGCTGTACCCAAATGAAATTGACGTCCTTCCTTTCCCACAAACAGAGCTTTCTTTTGGTGGTATTTGATCACCTGTGCAATTTTTACTTTATGCGCTGTAAACAAAAAAAGAGCAACAATTTTGAAAAAATAACAATATTTTTCACATTTTTTATATGAAATTCCCCAAAAAAAAAAGTAAAAATCTAAATTTTTTAACATTTTAGGCCAATTTTTCTGCTACATATGTTTGGTTAAAAAAAGATGCAATAAGCATATTTTGAATGGTTTGCGCAAAAGTTATTACGTTTACTAACTAAGGGAAGATTTTTGTCATTTTTATTGTTTTTTTTTTTTAACGAGTAATGGCGGCGATCTGCGATTTTTTTTTGCGGGACTGCGACATTGCGGCGGAAAGATCGGATCCTTGACTGACATTTTTTACACTTTTGGGGGTACCAGTGACATTACTACAGTAATCATTGCTATACATATGCACTGTTACTGTAAAAATTACACTGGCAGGGAAGGGGTTAACTTTATTGGTGATGCAGGGGTTAAGTGTGTCCCTAAGTGCTTCTAACTGTAAAGGGGTGTGGCTAGTGATGTAACCACAGAGACATACGATCCTACATAGCAGGATCGTATGATCTCTGCAGTTAGATCAGGGAGAATGACAGGAGGCTTTGCTTACATTAGCCGCCTGCCTTTCTCCCTCTGCACCGGGAGATCGCGAGTGACCGGCGGAAATCGGGTCCGCCGGTCACACGCGCTGACATGTTAGGGAACGTGCGGGGGTGGGAGCGCGCCTCCGGCGACGCGCGCTCGCCCCCTAGAGGCTCTCAGGCTAGCGACGTAGTAGTACGACGTCACTTTGCCTGTACAGGGCTGACTGCCGCAGTAAATATACTGTGGGCGGTAGGCAAGTGTTTAAGACACTAACGAGCCAGGAAAATACAAATACCCCCCAAATGACCCCCTTTTGGAAAGTAGACATTCCAAGGTATTTAGTAAGTTGCATGGGGAGATTTTTGAAGTTGTAGCTTTTTTTTTTACAAAATAGTCAGGTTATTTCTCTCACACAGCATATGCATACTTGCATGCAACTACACCCCAAAACACTTTCTGCTACTCCTCCTGAGTATGGCGTTACAACATGTGTGAGACTTTTCCACAGCCTAGCCACATACAGAGGCCCAACATGCAAGGAGTACCGTCAGGTGTTCTAGGGACATAAATTACACATCTAATGTCATGACTACCTCTCACACTTTTAACCACTTAAGCCCCGGAGGATTTTCCTGCTCAAAGACCAGGGCCTATTTTGCGATTCGGCACTGCGTGATTTTAACGGACAATTGCGCGGTCGTGCGACGTTGTACCCAAATTAAATTGACGTCCTTTTTTTCCCACAAATAGAGCTTTCTTTTGGTGGTATTTGATCACCTGTGCGATTTTTATTTTTTGCGCTATAAACAAAAAAAGAGCGGCAATTTTGAAAAAATTATATTTTTCACATTTTTTTATATGAAATTCTCCAAAAAAATGTAAAAATCTAAATTTTTTAACATTTTAAGCCAATTTGTTTTCTGCTACATATTCTGGTAACAAAAAAATCGCAATAAGCGTATTTTGATTGGTTTGCGCAAAAGTTATTGCGTTTACTAACTAAGGGAAAGATTTATGTCATTTTTATTGTTTTTTTTAAACGAGTAATGGAGGCGATCTGCAATTTTTTTTGCGGGACTTCGACATTGCGGCAGACAGATCAGACCCCTGACTTACATTTTTGACACTTTTGGGGGTACCAGTGACATTACTACAGTCATCAGTGCTATACATATGCACTGTTACTGTAAAAATTACACTGGCAGGGAAGGGGTTAACTTTATTAGTGATCAAGGGGTTAAGTGTGTCCCTAGGGGCGTGATTCTAACTGTAAAGGGGCGTGGCTTGTGATGTAACCACAGAAACATACAATCCTACATAGCAGGATCGTATAATTTCTCCAGTTACACCAGGGAGAATGACAGGCAGCTTTGTTTACATCAGCCGCCTGCCTTTCTCCCTCTTCAGCGGGAGATCGCGAGTGGCCGGCGGACATTGGAGCCGCCGGTCACACGCCTGGGGATGCAGGGGAACGAGCGGGGGTGGGAGCGTGCCTCCCCTGCAGACTCCTGGGCGAGCGACGTAGTACTACGTTGCTTTGCCCAGGAGGGGCTGACTGCCGCAGTAAATATACTGTGGGCGGTCGGCAAGTGGTTAAATGCCCTGGAGAACCAGGACAATGGAAACATCTACAAAATGACCCCATTTTGGAAATCAAACACCCCAACATATAATCTATGATGCATAATGAGTTTTTGGAAAATGTGGAAAGAAAATGAAAACGCATTTTTTTTTACACAAAGTTGTCCATTTATACAATATTTCTAACACATAGCATGTACATAGAACAAATTACACCCCAAAATACATTCTGCTACTCCTCCTGAGTATGGCGATACCACATGTAAGAGACTTTTACACAGCCTAGCGACATACAGAGGCCCAACATCCAAGTAGCACCGTCAGGCGTTCTAGGAGCATAAATTACACATATAAATTCCTGACAACCTATCGCCCTTTTGAAGGCCCTGGAGCACCAGGACAATGGAAACGCCCAAAAAATTACCCCATTTTGGAAAGCAAACACTCCAATGTATAATCTATGAGGCATAATGAGTCTTTTGAACATGTCATTTTTTCCACCAGTTTTTGGAAAATGTTGAAAGAAAATGAAAACACATTTCCTTTTTTTTACTCAAAGTTGTCCATTTATACAATATTTCTAACACATGGCAAGTACATAGCAAAAATTGCACCCCAAAATACATTCTGCTACTCCTTCTGAGTATGGCGATACCACATGTGCGTTACTTTTACACAGCCTGGCCCAACATTCAGGTAGCACCATCAGGCATTCTAGATGCATAAAAATAAAATATACATCTAATTTACTGACAACCTATCATTTTTGAAGGCCCTTCATATTTCTAACACATAACATGTACATACAAAGAATTACACTCCAAAATAAATGATATTGAGGAAAGGGTAAAAAAAAAAAAAAACAAAGTATTACCTGTGGTTTTAGTAGTGCAGTTGTTCACAGAGGAGCGGGCAGCAGGCAGGGACATGCTTAGCAACAACAATAGTAAATATCCAGGCAGCAGGCAGAAATATTGTCTATAGACAGTACAGGGATATTGTCAGCACAGCCAAAGCATTTGTCCAAAGGAATTTTCCAGGCAGAGACATGGTCAGCACAGCCATAATAATGGTCCTGGTACCCTGTAACCTGCAGACACTCATTAATGTACCACTCTCCAGCCCTTTATATACATACTGCCTCTTGCTACAGCTAGATATTCCCATAGGACAGGTAGCAGGCAGAGGTGTGGTCAGTTGATGCGGCAGGCAGAGGCATGAAGGCAGTAAGTCAGCAGCAGGCTGAGGGCCTCGGTCAGGTTAGACCTGGGCACAGAGGTAGAGGCTTCTCCCACCCAAATCTCTTTGAAGCTTCCGGACTCCAGACCCTAATCCAAAAATTGTGAAACCTGGAGAAAACCAAAAAATTTGTTTTCTCCAAATGGAAAAACAATTCTGGAGCCCCTCACACATGTGAGACCTCTGTATACTACAGTAGCAGGGCAACAGATCAGTTCAAGTGGTAGGCAGAAGCATAGTCGATAAAACAGGCCAGGGTCAGTTTACATGAAAGCAGTCCAAACGGTAGGCAGAGGCATAGTCAAAAAACAGGCCAGGGTCAGTTCACGTGGAAAGCAGTGGCATGGTTATTTGAGGAAACATGGAAAATGTTTGCTGCCAGTGCTTGTAGTTGGGGGATTTGAAATTCCTGTGCTGGTACTCGGGGGTGATACTGTAGCGCTGGTGCTGGGCCTGGGCATTTGATCCTGGGGTCTATCACTGGTGGCAGCACTGGTACTGGTCCTAGGTATTTGATCCTGGGGTCTATTGCTGGCGGCTGCCTGGTTTCCAGAGCACTGTGCCCTTTTAGCAGGCACCCATTCTTCATTCGATTCCATCACCGATCCATTGCTATCAATCGGTTCAAATTCAGAATTGGATTCAGAATCGGAATTGGAATCTGATGGGAACTCCCCGCTGCTCTCATCAGTCATGGAGAGGGATCTGAAACGCCTCCTGACTGCTGTACACTTTTTTGGACATGCTGCTGATGGTGGCTGTGTGGCGAGTACTTTGGTAAAGGGGTGTGCGATGGGTACTTTGGTGATAGGCTGTGCGACGGGTACTTTGGTGATGGGCTACGTGACAGGTACTTTGGTGATGGGCTGTGCGATGGGTGACAGATGACTGCTGACAGTCACTGATGGGTGGCAGGTGATGTTGACTGATAGGTGACAGGTGACGGTCACTGATGGGTGACAGGTGATGGTCACTGAAGGGTTACAGGTGGCGGTCACTGATGAGTGGCAGGTGATGATCACTGATGGGTGATAGGTGACAGGCAACGGGCACTGATAGGTGACCGGTGATGGTCACTGATGGGTGATTGATGGGTGACTGATGACGGTCACTGATGGGTGACAGGCGATGGCACTAATGGGTGATAGGTGACAGGTGATGGTCACTGATGGGTGACAGGTGCACCGGTGACGGTACACATGGCAGTCTCTGATGGTGACAGGTGCACTTTATGGGCACTGATGGGTGACAGGTGCACTGATGTGGGGACTGTTTGGTGAAGGGTGAAAGGGGAGGGGGGGGCGACAGTAACACTACTGGGCACTGATGAGGACTGTACACTGCTAATGCGGCGATGTGACAGGTTCTCTTTATTCAGGTGCTTTGTGCAGTACACTGACAGACACAGATCGGTAACTCACTGATCCTGGCTCTTCCTCCTCCTGGAAATGGTGTGTGAGGAGAGAAGAGCTGGTAAAAGCCAGTTACTGCTCTGTGTTTACATTTGTGAATGGATCACGGCTGATCATGTGGTAAACAGCCATTGTCATTGACTGTTTACCACTGTTGGTGACGAGCTATATTCCTGGGAACACGCCGCCACCGACATGACTGCACAGCACGCTCCTGATCGTGCGCATGCGCAGTTTACACAGGGGCAGAGCCATGTATGAATGGATCACAGCCAATCACGTGGTAAACATCCGTGATCATTTGCTGTTTACCCCCTGTCGGTGACGAGCTGTGTCTCGGGGACACGCCACCACGACAGTGCCAGGCTGTGCACACTCGATCACGCGCATGCACTGTTTGAATGAGAGCTGCACCATTCCGCTGTCATTTGACAGTGGTTTGGCGGCAAGTGGTTAAGTAGCACTACAGGTTCCTGTGTAATGTTGTGTTTGCTATGTGAGCAATAAAAATTATTATTCGATATTTCCTAATAAAAAGGGAAAAGATTAAATTGCAGACAATTGTAAAGAACAGGGAGTTTTGTTTCCATGAACCTGCACTCACTGACAGCTTGGAGTCCTTATCTGCTATTAGATCCTTATATGAAGCAGGAATTTGTAAGTAAGTGGAATGGCAGTCTATAGATTTGGACAAAGAATGGACACAGTGTGGGTAGGCCTGAACTGAAAATGAGTTTGCCTAAGGGAAAAAAATCACTATGTTAGTTTGCCTAAAGGAAAGAAGGTGCAAGGGACTCTCAAGATGACAATACAAAACCACCCAGCTGATCTAACTGGCAATAACATTCTGTCAAAATTATAGTCTAAAGTAAAAAATTACTCCTGCTCAGATATGTTGTCAGGGGTAAATAACCATCCAGCCATTAATGGCCCTCATTAGCTAGTGTGGCCAGTAAAACCAGTTCCTCCAGTAATTTTGTCTGTCATATTTTAAGGACTAGAGTTGGCCACAGGCAGTCAAAGCACTTTAAGATAACAACAAAGAGAGGGGCTCACCTACCTAGTGCATTATCACTAAAAACATTTATTAAAATAGTAAAACGTATATATTATACTCACAAAGCAGGTGTGAATATTACACACATCAACATGGAATATCCAAGGTAGCCAAGGCA
Organism: Pelophylax lessonae; assembly: GCF_965119305.1. Lineage (NCBI taxonomy): Eukaryota > Metazoa > Chordata > Amphibia > Anura > Ranidae > Pelophylax > Pelophylax lessonae. Next base: position 79,851,018 of record NC_138777.1, on the reverse strand, counting down.
CTCCGCAATGCTGGATAGCATGCAGTGTACCGCATGGAACTGCTATGGCTAGGCTGGCGCGTTTCGAGGGCGAGCCCCCTTACTCAGAGCCAAGAAATTCTGCATGTCGAGCAGCTCCGCATTGGTCATTACCGCCGGAAAGCCGACCGCCGGCTCTAAAAAAGGGTACCAGGATGATGCCTCTAGCTAGAGGCATCACCCTGGTGCAACCACTTAAATTCAGCCGACGTAGACCTATGTTGGTTTGCGTTAAGTGGTTAATTCTCGGTAACACTGGTACTCAGGACAATTTGGAAGACTGATTCTCCCTAACAGAGGCACATACAGCAATAAAAACAGAGGATCTAACCCCTTGCTACTCTATCCAAATCCAAAGAAAAGTTAAGTTTTGCTTTTAGGCTCGGTTCACACCAGCCTGATTCCAAAGTCGCGCGACTTTCAGTGCAACTTTGGAGTCCGACTTTGATACAACTTTGATGTGACTTTTTATACTCTGTGGCACTGAAGTCGTATCAAAGTTGGACCAAAGTAATGCAGGAATCTATTTTAAAGTCAGACAGACTTGTGTAGTATGAGTTAAGACAGCTCATATAGGGAAACATTGAGTTTCAGTGTGAACCAAGCCCTATGGCTTGGTTCTCACTGACAACCTAACTCCAAAATTCTTAGCTTCTCCTAGCCCTTTACCCTAAATCTTACCACTAAGTTACAGGAAAACAGTTGCTGTGAAGGAACAGCAGCAGGCTGATCAATTCATGCCTGTGCTTACTCTACTCATTCCTTCAGACAGAAAGTTCCTTTTCAGCACATGTGCATGCAGCACACCCCATTGGCCCCCGATGCTGCCTCACCCTCCCCCAGTCTGAGACTTGCTGAAGGAGCTAGACATACAGTGTGCATGAAGCCTTGATCAGCACCTGGTCACACCTATTCCTGCCCACTATACTACAGCACTGCATCTGTTGCTGAAACATCCTGTAGTTGAAGAGGGTGTTGCTACAGACAAATCAACAGAGATGTATAGTAACGAAGTAGAACTACTTAAGTACTGTACTTAAGTACCGAAATGCGGTATCTGTACTTTCCTAGAGTAGAATTTTTTTCTCCTACTTCTACTTTTACTTCACTACATTTTTTCGATGATTTCGATACTTCTACTCAAGTATTTTTTTTTTGTGCTGCATAGTTACTCGTTACTTTTAAAAAAATTACCACTGACAGTAGATGGCAGGTTGCATAAAGCTCATAAAAATGTGTATAATGTCATTTGTAAATCAGCGCATACGAAAATAAAGGCTGTGTATAATAAAAGCTGCTATACCAAATCTTTCCAATAAAAAGAAAATATGAAACAAACAAATAAATGGTGCTACAGCGCTTAAAGTGCATCAATAAACTACTAACAAACACAGGTTAATCATTTGAATAAATCATTTGAAATAATAAAAACAATATGATGTTCAAACTTTTGACTTCTTTCTTTAATAACTACATAACACAGTACTTCTACTTCTACTTTCAGTACTTGAGTAGAAATTTTTTTTCAAAACTACTGGTACTTTTTACTTTTAGTACTTAAGTAGCAAATTTTTTGAAAAAAATACTTGCAATACTTAAGTAAAAAAAATGTTGAATACTTTAGTACTTCTACTTAAGTAACTTTTTCTGCGAGCACTTCCACTTCTACTCAAGTCACTTTTTGATCGAGCACTTGTACTTTTACTCAAGTAGAAATTTCGAGTACTTTATACAAGTCTGCAAATCAATGTGTAGCATCATTTAGTTTCATTAAAAAAAATGTGATTGTCACTTGAAATCGGAAACAACGAAGGCAACAATGTTATCATTTCAGTAAGGAGCATCTTCATGCAGCTGTCAGTTTTCAGTCATTGTTACTGCCATTTTAAAAAGTAATGAAACTATATGAAATATTGATATGCCGGGACTAAATAACAATGTATTTTTCCCTAGCTTCTCCGTACAAAAGGTCAGCATGCGTAGGTGACTGCGGCACAAGCTTTGCAGGTAAGTTAAATGCTGTTAAACATTTTTCCTCTTAAATTCCCAGGGTCAAGCTGCATAGGCAAAGTTTAAAAGTATAATTTTTAGAAAAAGAAAAAGCCATAACTATACATTAAAAAAAGTAAAACAAAAGTGTAAAACAAAAACCGTAAAAGAACACTTTGAATACTTACTGGTCCTTTGCAGAGCTTCAGGCACTGTTGTTAATCAGCAGTTCTTCTGGATAGGAAGCATAAAAATTATATCTAAAGGACCTATCTATAAATCAGTGAGGTTTAAGGTCATGCCCATTAGATCCCCGGCCCACTCCTCTCTTTGGGGGTGTGCTTTTTTTTTTCCTCTTTTTTTTTTGCCTCCCACCCTCCATAAAAATTTTTGGTTTCTTTTTTTTTTTTATATTATGTTATTATGTTTTTCGGGCAAAGACAGAGGCCGCAGATACCCCTTAGACACCCTCTTAAGTGGTGTAAAAAGTTTTTTTATTTTTTTAGCTCACTGTATCACATTAATATGATGTTTGTTTGTTTTTTTTTCTTAGAAGTGTTTATGTTTATGTAAGTTGAAAAAAGGGTACATGTATAGCCAAAATGGGGCTTCTTTAGTTATCTTCGGAGCTTGGCCCTACGGCAAGAGGTCTGAGAACGTTTGTTTTGTGCACTTTTGTGTCTTTGGGATGTCTTAGTTTTCTGATCTAACACATTAGGGTGGGGAATTGCGTTTTTTTTTTTTTTTTTTTTGTGGTTTTTTTTTTCCTTTTTTTTCTTTTTTTCCTTAAGGGAACATATAAGGTACGAAATAAGTAGGAGTGTTATAATATGAGTAGCACTAACTATAAGTAATAAGGTGGGGGGATTTGAGGTTATGGGGGTCACGGGTATCATGAGCGATCAAGAAGGGTTGGATAATTATTTGTATTTAGTAGTAGTTCTCCTTCTTGGGCTCATCCCACTGTCTTAGAGTCAGCTTGGATAATGGGAATTGTACAGGATATAAAGATATAAAGATGCAGGGTGGGGGGGAATTTTGGGGTATAAAAAAAAAAATCAGAAGTTCTTGGTGCGGCTCCTGCCACCTGTTGCTAATGCACTACAAGACACGTGTATGATGTAGCAACCAGCTAGAGGAGCCACAGCACTCAGTGTGGTTACTTAATCTGATACCTGGAAGTGTTGCATAGCAGCAGTAGCCCAGTGTGATGTAGCAACTAACTAGAGGAACCTCAGTGGGTCTACATTATCTGATAACTGGAAGTGTTGCATAGCAGCAGTAGCCCAGTGTGATGTAGCAACCAACTAGAGGAATCTCAGTGGGGCTACATTATATGATACCTGAAGTGTTGGGTAGCAGCAGTAGCCCAGTGTGATGTAGCCACCAGCTAGAGGAACCTCCGTGAGGTTACATTATCTGATACCTGGAAGTGTTGGATAGGCACAGTAGCCCAGTGTGATTTAGCAACCAGCTAGATGAACCTCAGTGGGGCTACATTATATGATACCTGGAAGTGTTGGGTAGCAGCAGTAGCCCAGTGTGTTGTAGCAACCAACTAGAGGAACCTCAGTGGGGCTATATTATATGATACCTGGAAGTGTTGGGTAGCAGCAGTAGCCCAGTGTGTTGTAGCAACCAACTAGAGGAACCTCAGTGGGGCTATATTATATGATACCTGGAAGTGTTGGGTAGCAGCAGTAGCCCAGTGTGTTGTAGCAACCAACTAGAGGAACCTCAGTGGGGCTACATTATATGATACCTGGAAGTGTTGGGTAGCAGCAGTAGCCCAGTGTGATGTAGCCACCAGCTAGAGGAACCTCCGTGAGGTTACATTATCTGATACCTGGAAGTGTTGGATAGGCACAGTAGCCCAGTGTGATGTAGCCACCAGCTAGAGGAACCTCAATGAGTTTACATTATCTGATACCTGGAAGTGTTGGATAGGAGCAGTAGCAAATTGTGATGTAGCGTAGCAACGAGCTAGAGGGACCTCAGTGAGGATACATTATCTGATATAGCAGCAGTAGCCCAATAGCTCTGCAAAACGGGGAAGACTGGATCTGCTAGTGTCAGAGAAGTAATTATTCAACATGTTGTTTTACATTTACAGGTTGCTTTTGTCTACCTTTTAAGGTAGTGACAAAATCAATTAAAGGCCAATTCACATCTGTCAGTTCTAGTGCATTGTACTATTGCACATGTGTTGCGTTAAGGCAGCCTTCTCATCTTTAACCACTTCAATACAGGGCACATTCGCCCCCTTCCTGCACAGACCAATTTTCAGCTTTCAGTGCTCTCACACTTTGAATGTCAATTACTCAGTCAAGCAACACTGTACCCAATCAAATTTATTTCACACAAATAGAGCTTTCTTTTGGTGGTATTTAATCACCACTAGGTTTTTTAATTTTTGCATTATAAGTGAAAAAAGAGCGAAACATTTTTTTAGTTCCTTTTATAAAATTTTGCAAATAAGTAATTTTTCATAAATTTGGGCCAAAATGTATACTGCAACATAAGTTTGGTAAAAATAACCCAAATTCGTGGATATTTTTTAGCCTGTGTGAAAGTTATGGAGTCTACAAGCTATTGTGCCAACTGATCACACCTGATGTACTGACAGCCTCATTTCTTGAGGCCCTGAAATGTCAGGACAGTACAAATACCCCCCAATTGACCCCTTTTTGAAAAGTAGACATTCCAATGTGTTTACTAAGAGGCATGGTGAGTTTTTTGAAGTTATAATAGAAAGATCCCACGAGCAGCCAAATAATAATATAATTGCTGCAAGCACTCCACTAACTCACACAGTGTAAAAGATATATAATAAAAAATGCTGCGCAAATATATATATATATATATATATATATATATATACATATATATAAAATCAACCAAATGTGTAATCCCAGAACAATTCCTGAATATAGAGATAAATAAATAAATAAAAAACCTCCAATGCACGTGCTCATGAAAAAATATTAGACTCTAAATATATATTGAACAGGTGCATCCAACCATTGAAATATAATATATAATCAATATAAAGTGCCCAAAGTAAAAAAAATATGAATATATAAACGTACAAAGACCAATAATGTGATTCTGATCAAAATGAATGCCAATAGGTAATAACTTCAATAAGGTACCATAGTGCTAAAAAAATAATAAATATGTGCAATGTCCATATTGCGTAAAAATTAAAGTCATCCCTGGTGATGGTCTGCCAGGCCTCTACTGCAACTGTCTTCAGTTCCTGCTTGTTCTTGGGGCATTTTCCATTCAGTTTTGTCTTCAGCAAGTGAAATGCATTCTCAATCAAATTCAGGTCAGGTGATTGACTTGGCCTTTGCATAACATTCCACTTCTTTCCCTTAAAAAACTCTTTGGTTGCTTTCGCAGTATGCTTCAGGTCATTGTCCATCTGCACTGTGAAGCGCCTTCCAATGAGTTCTGAAGCATTTGGCTGAATATGAGCAGATAATATTGACCGAAACACTTCAGAATCAGTGGCGGCTGGTGCTCAAAAATTTTGGGGGGTCGCAAACAAACCAATGATGGGGGTTATTATTATGGACACTGACACCAATGATGGGGGGGGGAGGTGGCACACAGCGCACCCCGGACACCCCACCAGTCCGATCCTGGCAATCGGTCGGTATTAGATCCCACCATAAACACACACAGAGGGATCCGGTAGATCGGCGGTGCAGTGATCTCTCTATACCGGACACATCCAATCTCTATACAGTCCGGGGAGTTGCGGCTCTCGGGACTCACCTCGGTGTCGGGGGTGTCCGGCGATCACAGCTCTACACCCGGGGATCGGGTTCCTCTCCGTACTCCGTCCAGTATCAGATCCATGCCGCATACCGCCCGATAATCCCTCCGATCACCTCCCCCGCCGCACACCGCCCGATGTTCTCCGAGGAGCGGGCCGGGCAGCGGCGGCTCACGGCTTCTCCGGCGAGTCCTCCCAGCTCCCAGCTCCCGCCTCCCGTATCGGACGCGCTTCCTGATTGGCCAGGAGGAGAATCTGTGTGACAATAGCGAATTTTCATTCCCTATTGTTACACAATGGGTGGGCTCGGGACGCACTGCTCTGTGCCCCGGGTCTACCCTTTTTTTTAGCCTGTGAGAGCCTCTGGCTCTAATCACATGGCTAAAAAAAAAATCCCATTGTACTCCATGCAGCCGGCGCACCGCATGTAGATTAGGGGGCCGGACGCATGGATAGGGGGGGCGGTGCCCCTGCGCCCCCAACACACCGGCCGCCACTGTTCAGAATTCATCCTGCTGCTTTTGTCAGCAGTCACATCATCAATAAATACAAGAGAACCAGTTCCATTGGCAGCCAATTTTTGCACTAATTCCACGGGAATATTTTGCACAATATGGACTTTGCATATATTTAACATTAATGACTTTATTTTTTGCACAATTTGGACATTGCACATATTTATTATTCATTTATTATTTATTTAGCACTATGGCACCTTACTGAAATTATTACCTATTGGCCGGAAATCCTGGGTGACCTTGATTTTGATCGGAATCACATATTGGTTTTTGTACGTTTATATATTCGTATTTTTTTCACTTTGGGCACTTTATATTGATTATATATTATATTTCAATGGTTGGATAAACCTGTTCAATATATATTTAGAGTCTAATATTTTTTCATGAACACATGCATTGGAGGTTTTTTATTTATTAATTTATCTCTATATTCAGGAATTGCTCTTGGATTACACATTTGGTTGATTATATATATATATATATATATATTTTTGCGCAGCATTTTTTTTAATTAAATATGAGTTTTTTGAAGTTGTCATTTCTTTCCCATAATTCTTGGGAGAATGAAGAAATACATTTTTTTAATTTTTTTATTTTTTTACACAAAATTGTCATAATTACAAGTGATTTCTTACACACAGCATATGCATACTTTCACAGCCTGGCCACTTACAGAAGCCCAACATGCAAGGAGCACCGTCAGGTGTTCTAGGAGCATAAATTACACATCTAATTTCCTAACGACCTATCACATTTTTATTGCCCTGGAGCACCAGGACAGTAGAAATACCCCCAAAATTACCCCATTTTAGAAAATAAAACACCACAATGTATATTCTATGAGGCATTATGAGTCTTTTGAACATGTCATTTTTTTCCCACAAGTTTTTATAAAATGTGGAAAGAAAAAGAAAACGTATTGTTTTATTTTTACACAAAGTTGTCAATTCATAAGATATTTCTAACTCATAGCATGTACATAGCAAAAATTACACCCCAAAACACATTCTGCTACTCCTCCTGAGTATGGAGACTTTTACACAGCCTGGCCACATACAGAGCCCCAACATCCAAGTAGCACCTTCGGGCGTTCTAGGAGCATAAATTATATATCTAATTTTATTCCTACCTATAACACTTTTGAAGGCCCTGGAGCACCAGGACAATGGAGGTCACCACAAAATGACCCCATTTTGGAAGCAAACACCCAAAAATATATTCTATGAGGCATGGGTTTCAGATAGGTACTCTGATACTCTGATGGGCTGGAGACAGGTACTCGGGAACTCTGATGGGCTGCAGATAGGTACTCAGGTACTGTGATGGGCTGCAGAAATGTACTCGGGTGCTCTGATGGGCTGGAGACAGGTACTCAGGTAATCTGATAGGCTGCAGATAGGTACACGGGTACTCTGATATAGCTACTCAGGTACTCTAATGTACAGCTACTTGGGTACTCTTATGCGCTTCAGATAGGTACTTGGGTACTCTGATATAGGTACTCGGGTACCCTAATGGGCTTGGGACAGGTACTCGGGTACTTTTATAGGCTGCAGATAGGTACTCAGGTACTCTGATGGGCTGCAGAAATGTACTCCGGTGCTCTGATGGGCTGGAGACAGGTACTCGGGTAATCTGATGGGCTGCAGATAGGTACTCAGGTACTCTGATGGGCTGCAGAAATGTACTTGGGTGCTCTAATGGGCTGGAGACAGGTACTCAGGTAATCTGATGGGCTGCAGATAGGTACACGGGTACTCTGATATAGCTACTCAGGTACTCTAATGTACAGCTACTTGGGTACTCTGATGCGCTGCAGATAGGTACTCGGGTACTCTGAAATAGGTACTCGGGTACCCTAATGGGCTTGGGACAGGTACTCGGGTACATTGATACGCTGCAGATAGGTACATGGGTACTCTGATATAGGTACTCAGGTACTCTAATGTATAGCTACTTGGGTACTCTTGTGCACTGCAGATAGGTACTCGGGTACTCTAATATAGGTACTCGGGTACCCTAATGGGCTTGAAACAGGTACTCGGGTACTCTGATGCGCTACAGATAGGTACTTGGACTGGGGATGGGTACTCTGATGTTCTGCAGATAGGTACTCAGGTACTCTGGGCTGAAGACAGGTACTTGGGTACTCTGTGCTGGAGACAGGTACTTGGGTACTCTGATGGACTGCAAATAGGTACTCGGGTACTCTGTGCTGGAGACAGGTACTCGGGTGCTCTGATGGGCTGGCGACAGGTACTCGGGTACTCTGATGGGCTGGAGACAGGTATTTGGGTACTCTGGGCTGGAGACAGGTACTCGGGTACTCTGATGAGCTGGAGACAGGTACTCAGGTACTCTGATGGGCTTCAGATAGGTACTCAGGTACTCTGGTCTGGAGACAGGTATTCAGGTACTCTAATGGGCTGGTGACAGGTACTTGGGTACTCTGATGGGCTGGTGACCGGGACTTGGGTTCTCTTTGGGGTTGTGACAGGGGGTTGGGTACTCTGATGGGCTGGAGACAGGTACTCGGGTACTCTGATGAGCTGGAGACAGGTACTCGGGTACTCTGATGGTCTGCAGATGGGTACTTGGGTACTCTGGGCTGGAGACATGTACTCAGGTACTCTGATGGGTTATGACAGGTACTCAGATACTCTGAGGGGTTGTGACAGGTCCTCTTTATTACTGAGGGCAAGAAGTGTGTTTTACTTTGTACTGCAGGCGGTAACTAGCTGTTACCACAATCTTTTCCTCACACAGGATCGGTGTGTGAGAAGGAGAACCCGGTAAGAGCTAGTTACTGCAGCTTGATTACATTCTGTGACCTGCTGTGATTGGACACAGCCGGTCACGTGGTAAAGAGCCAATTTAATTGGCTCTTTACCCTGATCAGGGATGGGCTGTGCCAGAGTGACACACCTCATCAACGATCGCCGCTCTGTGCGCCCCTGGGGGTGTGCACGAGCGGTGTGCATAAGGTCAGTGCTTGTGACCAGCTGTGATTGGACAAAGCCAGTCACATGGTAAAGAACCATTTTTTCAGCTCTTTACACTAATCGGGGATCCCGAGGGGCATGCCTCATCCCTAATGGCCGTGCTGTGTGCCCCCCGGGGGGCGTGCGAGAGTGGCGAGAACGGGCGGACACCATATGACGCCAGCCCGAAGGCAGAGAGTGCTCCTGCTGGCATCATTTTACAATGTACCGGTAGGGATCTGGTTAATGGCCTGCCAACACAACAGAGTTGATGTAAAATGCTACCTTCAGTCTTTTTACAGACTCAGTGCACCACAGTGCATGGTAATACATAACCATGCATTCAGGTTCATTGTGAAGGTGTGCTGGGGTACTATTCAGAATAAACACCAACATACAGCATCAACAAACATAAGGTGCATTACCCTGGGTTTCATTCCAAAACACATAGCTCACTCATTAGTATCAATGACATCTGTGATGTTTCCACTCCAGAAAAATTAAAAAATCCTGAGCTGTTCCAGCAGTAATCCCTTTTCTTCACTAGATGGTTATGTAAATTATTCACTGCCTGTTTAAAGAAAGGGATAAGCTTTGGGTTCAGGTTGAACATGAGTTCAACAGTTTTCAGTTTGGCAAACAGGAAAACAGACTGTCCATATTTTATTTGGCCAGTTCGCTCACCAAAAATCTGTCGTTTTGAGGGTTGCGAAATAGCCAAAATATTTTAGTTACCAGACCGGCTGGTGTTTGTATACAGACCTACCAGAGATGCTGGGCGACAACATTGAACATGGTCAAGATTTTTTTGTTAATATTGTCACCAAACGATCCTAGACAGTTTGCATACATCAGCCAGCTGGAGATCTGTCATTTGCCCCAGGAGGAGTGGACAGTGAATATTAATGGGCAGCAGGTTGTTGATTTACATAGATCTAAACAAGGGGTACTAGGTACCCCATACTCATTCAACCACGGGGAAAGCAGACACAAGTAACAGATCTCTGTTTGGCTTCTGTATGGAAAGAAGCCAGCCTGGATTGCATTATTGACCAAATATGGTAATGACTATATTTAGTTGATGGTGTCACCCAGGATCCCCAGCTGGTCTTTTTGCAAACAAAAAAAGTCAGCCAGAGATCTTAAATTTTACATGAATAGCACTACTGCCACAAAATGACAGACCCCGGCTGGTTGATGTTTGTAAACAAACTAGCTGGGGATCTGTCATATAGCAGTGGTAGCACTACTGCTACACTAACAATAGTGCTACTGCTTGACTATCGCTTGCGTTATTGCTGTGTAACTAAATGAGAAATCCCTGGTTGGTTTGTTTACAAAACAGCAGCCAGCCATTGATCTGAAAAAAAATTGGTGGTAGAACTAATGCTAGAAAATGACAGATCTCAGACAGATTCTTTTTGTAAACAAACTGGCCGGAAATCCTGGGTGACCTTATTGACAAATATGGTCATGACCATATTTTGTGAATGACCTCACTACTGCTAAATGACAGATCCCTAATCCCTGTATGTAAACAAACAATGCCTCTTCTAAGTTGTAGATCGTATTCCTCTGTAACTTTAAATGCAGATTTAAGGCAAATAAGGCATAAATTGTATATTTTAGGTTTTTGAGTTTATTTTGTGGATTAGCACCCTCTGGTGTGTTTTTATTCTGGTGCACTAAGGATAAGTATGCTCACCAAGCATGTAATTTGTAGATTTACATTTGTTTCGTCTATTTATGTAGCACCATTGTTATGTTTTCATCTTTGTGTAGCACTATTGTTATGTTTTCTCTATGTAGCACTATTTCTCTGTGTAGCATTATTGTTATGTTTTCATTTTTCTGCTGTTTTAATGCTTTAGGTTGCTCATGAGTTGTTCTGTGCTCTGTGTACAAGAGATACATGGGCATAACCTGAATTATGTTTTAGATTTCCCTGGGTACACCTTTAACTGACTGAAGGAGGTTATCACTTTGCCCCCCCCCCCCCACACACACACACACACACACACATACTCACCTTTATTACTGGTCCTTGACTGTGAATGGCAGCTTTGCTGACAAATAGGGACGCAAGGGAGGTGGGGGGGGGGGGGGCAAACTGCCAACATCCTGGGTGACGTTGTGGCTAGCACCTTACAAACCTTATGTTTACTGGATATTCACTTTAGACCTATTATTTGAATATTATTATACTTTATTTCTGAACTATACAGAATTAATATTTCCTTTGTTTGCAGATACTCCAAATGTTAACAATGAAACAGCACTGGCCGATGTTTTTAAGAATAACTCCAAACCATCTGAAGATGTGCCTAAACCACACAACTCAAATGGAGGTAGTGCTAAAGCCATATCAAGTATGGACCAAGAGCTTGGTTCTGGAATGTAATCAGAAAAAGGTTGGGAAGACCAAGGCTAAGGTTCAGGCATGGAAGTAAAATATATTAGTAAAGGCCATAGTTTTGGCATGGAAGCAAAACTCATCGGTGAAGGCAAACACTCTTGAATGAAAGCAGAACATATTAACTAAGGCTTTGGTTCAGGCATGAAAACAGAACACATGAGTGATTGGCATGGGATCAGAGTTAAATGCTCATGATGAATGCTCATGATGAAGACCAAAAGAAACCAAAGACTGACCCAAAAGTTATACTTCTAACAGAAAAAGGCTGTGGTCCTAGCATAGGACATAAAAAACATAATTTAAGCCCTTGGATGTCAACCTAAAAACTAAAAGCAACACTGAGAGAAAAAAATATGAAAATATAATTTATGTTATTTTTAAATGAGTATATCTGTCTCAAGGTTAGGGTCTGGGAAGGTGAAGAGGAGAAGATATATTAAAAAATGTTTTCAATTCATTAAATTGTATTTATAGTCAAAATTTAAAATTTTAAATGTATTTTTACATTGTATTTCAGTTATTTCTAGCCTATTCCCATCTTAAAGTTACGTTGTATTGCCATTACGATTCTGATGTTGTAAAATAAAAACTTTTTGCTTTCCTTTATCCTGTGATATTTCCTTTAACCTTTTTAATTGAAATGAATTTTACATTTGTGGGGTATGCTAGGCTGAATTGTATGTTGCATCAATGATAAGAAAAGTATTTTAGCAGATGAGTAGATATGTGTACATGCTTTGGTGGAATGGTTGCTTGTTGCTATGGGGCTTCTATAATTGTATGCTCCAAGGCACGGCATCATGGGTATATGATATTGCAATGTGGTGTATGTAATGACTGAAACTATGGGTTAAGGGAAATAATTAATAACCTAAGTTTAGTCAAAACATAAAAAAATAAAAAAATTGCACAAGGGACAGAACATACAATGTATGTGAAGTGTCCCTTATGCTGCTGACTGCATGTTTCACTGAAATCTTCAAACCTCTGATCCCCCACCTACCCGTGCAGTGGTAATCTTTCAGTGCTGTGGGGGTTAATACGAACTGAGGGACATGTCATAAGCACTCGTCAAGAGTGCCAACTATACTCGCCCTTTCTGCATTCCTCCTCCATTCATAGAAGCCGTACTATAGCTTTCATGGGTGAAAAGTGATCAATGAATGGAGGAATCGGTAGATGAATGAAAGATCCACCTTCTCCTTTCAGAGATTGCTTTTTATTCATCTAAGCTATATTATGGGTTATGTAAATGAAGGGAGCGCCTAAAGGGTGGGCATAGTCAGCCCTCTCGATAAGTGCATATGACATGCCCTTCAGTTCATATTAACCCCCGCAGCACTGGAAGAGGACTGAAGATTTCAAATAAACTTACAGCCAGCAACACAAGGGACACTTCACAATATTTGTAAGTACTGTCCCTTGTGCTGATTTCTTTAAAAAATATTTTGACTAAACATAGGTTTCAAATTGTTTTTAAATCCTAAAACAATAATGTAATATTTATTGTACCTTACCAGTCTTTGGATGTGGTAATGTGGTAGCTGTACATTTTTTTTTTTTTTTATTTAGCCTTTTTTCTTTTATATGCACCTAATAATCCTCATACCTTGGAACTTTTGAAAATCAGAAATCCTGAGGAAAGGGCAGAGTACATGGTGGTGTGGTGGAAGGGGATAATAGTGGCAAATTGGGGTTGAGGGAAAGTCAGTGGGAGAGGTATAAACTTTGAGCCTACATACAAAGCGAAGAAGTCAGAAGTATGTAGCGTACATAGGGCAGGGGTCCGAGTTGGGTAATGTACATACTGTAGGGGTCTGGGGTGGGAAACCCACATATACTGCAGAGGTCAGGAGTGTAATGCACAGTATGAGGGTTAAGGAATGGGTAATGCACAGAGCGCAGGGGTCAAGTTAATGTAATCTTCATAATTTAAGAGTTTGGTATATAAAGCTCAGCGTACAGCACCCCCTTTTTAGCACCACCCTCTTATAAATATCACAGCTGTACCAGCTATACACATACATAAACAATGTATATACATGCAAACAACATACACACTGCATACACATACATGCAATATACATACACATCACAAACCCATGCATGCAAAATACTGCATATACATACATGCACCATACATACAAACTGCATACAACATACATACTGTTTGAATACAATTTTCATTTGTATTTTGTGCAAGAACTACATCAACTAGTAGATGACAGTGTTTATTACCTTTGTAGACGTTCTATGGTAAACTCTATGTCTTTAAAAGGTTTCTGTTTGCTGTCTGCAGTTAAGCAGCAAAGCCCATTTGGACTGTGCACTGTCTGTTCTGTAGGGCTATATATGGAATTTCTAACACATACACTACATAAAATACTTGCCTCTGCTGGCATCTCTAATTGTCTCTTTTGCTACTGGTGGAAAACCAATGGGGGCAGCTCATACCACCTCCTCCATTTTATCTCTCCTTTTTCTAATGAAAAAAGGTTTTTGTCATTCCATTTCATTCAATTATGTGGGAAAAAATATATTGTACAAAAGAAAAGAAAAATGAAAAATAGCAAAAAACAACAGAAAAAAAAAATTGTTATTCTGGCCGCACTGTCTGCACACACCAGGGTGTCGCACCCATACAGCTCAAGGTATAAATGGGGAGAAACTTAGGCAATTGTTGAGGCCAGGTGGCTTGGTCGCCTCTAGCTCCCAAATCCACCTGGCCTCATTTCGCATTAACAAACGCTCAAAATCAACCCCCTGTTTCTATAGAGGACCACTTCTACTACCCAGCAACTCAGGCATCTTGGGTCCCTTTTGTGCTGTAAGCACACATGGCGAGCAATGGGGGCTTTTAGATGGTTATAGAAATCTCGTAGATATGATGCTGTCAATATCAATCAATAATATTACGTGTTATTACTGATTGATTAAAGTGAGAAAAGGTTCATGTGTTATCAAACTAAACCTTTACCAAGTTCATAGAGAAGTGGTCCTCAACCTTAGTGAGGCCAAGGTCCGCTAAACTCTTTCAAAACCTTCCATGACCCAGCAGTAAAAAAAAAAAAAAAAAAAAGTTTATACTTATGCAAAAAAAGTATTGGAATGCAAAATATGTATTTCAAATGTATTAAAAATTAAGCAATCAGTTCAAAATATGAATTAATGTAATCTAAATAGACACATTGACAAAAATGATTTAAGTCTATTTAAAGCTTTATTCCTTTCTTCTCGCTTTGTCACGGTCAGACTGCGCTTTAAGATTTAAGTTTCTCTTTTTCTTCTCTATATAAGCTGCGCTTTTGCATTGCTAAATAAAGGACACATTCTAGCCTAATGGAAAAGCAAGACAGTATTTTAAAAAGAGAAAGTGACAGAATCCTGAATCAAAATGAATTAACACTTTCGCTGTATCTCGGTGCGAAGGAAATTAACATTCAATCCTATACGAAAACCTGTACGCATCTCTAACCAAACACAGGGGTTACCAGAAGTAAAAAGATGCTGATTGTCCAGTTTATCCTGTTTTGTTCCTTATGTTCACTAACATGATTGAATCAAATTCTCACTGGCGAATCAAATTCATAATGCTGGTAAAACAGATCTTAACGCTCAAAGAGAATTTGTTATATTTAACCACTTCAGCCCCGCCCACCGTACATTTACTGCAGCACTCTGCCTCTGATGGGCAAAGCGTAGCCCTACGTCGCTCGCTCAGTCGCCTGTGGGGGGGGGGGGGCAAACGCGCGCCACTGGAGACGCACTCCCGCCCGCTCGTTCCCTGAGGAGCCAGCGCGTGTGACCGGCAGCTCCGATGGCCACCAGTCACTCACGATCTCCCGCAGCAGAGGGAGAAAAACAGATGGCTGATGTAAACACAGCCGTCTGTCATTCTCCCTTAGATTATCACAGAGGCTATGATATCCTGCTATATAGGATCGCATGTCTCTGGGATGATCTCACAAGCCACACCCCTGACAGTTAGAATCACGTCCCTAGGGACACACTTAACCCCTTGATCACCAGTAAAGTTAACCCCTTCCCTGCCAGTGTCATTTTTACTGTAACAGTGCATGTTTATAGCACTGATTACTGTAGTAATGTCACTGGTCCCCCCAGAAGTGTCAACAATGTCAGTTAGGGGTCCGATCTGTCCACCGCAATGTCGCAGTCCCGCAAAAAAAAATTGCAGATCACCGCCACTACTAGTTAAAAAAAAAAACAATGAAAATGACATAAATCTTTTTCCGTAGTTAGTAAACGCAATAACTTTTGCGCAAACCAATCAAAATACGCTTATTGCTATTTTTTTTTTTACCAAAAATATGTAGCAGAAAACAAATTGGCCAAAAATGTTAAAACATTTTGATTTTGAAATTTTTTTTTTTGTGAAAGTTATATAGCATAATGTGAAAAATATTGTTTTTTTTTTTCAAAATTGTCGCTGTTTTTTTGTTTATAGAGCAAAAAATAGAAATTGCACAGGTGATCAAATATCACCAAAAGAAAGTTCTATTTATAGGCGATTGACGGCGGGAAAGTGGTTGCATTATCCTGACCGAACGTCATATGACGGCGGCAGGATAATGTGCTCTGCACGCCCCCCGGCAAAATGCAACAGCACTAAAAGCTGAAAATTGGCCTGGGCAGGAAGGGGGTGAAAGTGCCCTGTATTGAAGTGGTTAAGGGGGAAAATCCTTCCGGTCCAGAAGTGGTTAAATTGTCAACCAGCCCTTGGAGTTCCTAAGTTTGCTGCTATTCCACTCCCAGCTACTTGAGGCCCTGTGTTGGCAAGTTACTCTTCCCCTATTTATGAGTGGGTAGCCATAGCCAGTCATGTTGATGAAGATGCAGATACACCTGGAAACGTGTTTTTTTTGACTGTGCATGCTTCTTGAGTGACGTCGGCACTAGGCAGAGAAGTAGGGTTGCTACTTTAAAACTGAATACATATTAATTACACAGGTTCTGTGGCTGATCACACAGGTTCTGTGGCGGAGCAGTGTAGCTCTCGTTCTGGGATGAAGCCGCCTGAGAATGGCCAGTCTTGTGCGCCCACAGTGCAGTGATCGTGGCTGCGCTGTGTTCCTAGGACACAGCGCGACCCCAATCTCGATAAAGAGCTGATGATGTGGCTCTTTACCCATGTGATCGGCTGTGTCCAATCACAGCCGGTCACATGCAAATGCAGAAGTGCCATTTATCGCGCTCCTCGTCTCACACTGTCAGAGTGTATATGGGCGCGGGAGTACGCACCAGACCGGCGGGAAGCAGCGACGTAGTCCTACGTCACTTTGCCTGCATGGTGCTGACCGCAGCAGTAAATAGTTGTGCGGCGGTCGGCAAGTGGTTAATGTTTAAACCGCTGGCAACAAATGTGAGTACACCCCTAAGTGAAAATGTCCAAATTGGGCCCAATTGGCCACAGCCCCCCCCCCCCCCCCCAGTGTCATGTGACTCATTAGTGTTACAAGGTCTCAGGTGTGAATGGGGAGCAGGTGAGTTGAATTTGGTGTTATCGCTCTCACTCTCTCATACTGGTCACTGGAAGTTCAACAAGGCCCCTCATGGCAAAGAAATCTCTGAGGATCTGAAAAAAAGAATTGATGCACTACATAAAGATGGCCTAGGCTATAAAAAGATTGCCAAGACCCTGAACTTGAGCTGCAGCCTGGTGGCCAAGACCATACAGCAGTTTAACAGGACAGGTTCCACTCAGAACAGGCTTTGCCATGTTAGACCAAAGAGGTTGAGTGCACGTGCTCAGCGTCATATCCAGAGGTTGTCTTTGGGAAATAGACATATGAGTGCTGCCAGCATAGGTGCAAAGGTTGAAGAGGTGAGGGTGTCAGCCTGTCAGTTCTCAGACCATACGCCATACACTGCATCACATTGGTCTGCATGGCTGTCATCCCAGAAGGAAGCCTCTTCTAAAGATGATGCAAAAAAAAAAGCCTGCAAACAGTTTGCTGAAGACAAGCAGACTAAGAACATGGATTTCTGGAACCATGTCCTGTGGTATGATGAGATCAAGATACATTTATGTGGTTCAGATGGTGTCAAGCGTGTGTGGCCGGAACCAGATGAGGAGTAAGGATGATCGAACTTTTGAGAAGTTCGGTTCGACCAGAACACCCGAATTTTCCAAAAGTTCGGTTTCGGATTTCAGAACCCCATTGAAATCAATGGGACCCGAACTTCGGTAATCAAAAAACACCATTTTGAAGCCCTAAAACCCAATAAATGCCCCTAAAAAGTGCCTAGGGTTCTGGGTCATGCCCCATTAACTAATAATCACACAAAAAAAGTTCTTAAAAATTTTCATTTTTGATAAAAAAGCCAATTATTGAAAAAATTAAAAAAAAAGAAAAAGAGAGATTTGATTTTTACTTTGGATTTAGTATCTGGGGGGGTCTAAAATGTGTGCATGTGAAATTTCAGCTCTGTAGCATGTCCAGAACCATGAAAAAAAAAAGATAAATTTTCAGTAGAACAGGGATGTGGGTCGGGACCCTCCTTTAACTTTAACACCTATATGATCTTTTTTTCTGGTTCTGGACGTGCTACAGAGCTGAAACTTCACAGGTACACCTTTTAGACCCCCCCCCCCCCCCAGACACAAAATCACACAAAAAAGTTCTTAAAAATTGTAATTTTTGATTAAAAAAAAGCCAATTATTGAAAAAAAAAAAAAAAAAAAAGAGAGATTTTTTGATTTTTGCTTTGGAGTTCGGATCTGGGGGGTCTAAAAAGTGTACATGTGAAGTTTCAGCTCTGTAGCATGTCCAGAACCAGAAAAAAAAAGATTGTTTGTATTAGAAAACTTTCTGACAGGGGGTTTGCTTCGCTCCTGCCGGTTTAATAGAAGGCATTTTTTTGGGATCTTTGCAGTCAGGAAAAACATCTGAACTTGTGTATAGTGGTACTGTGCACAAGTTCAGATGTTTTGCCTGCCTCCAAAACCCCCCAAAAAATGCCAGCAAAAACACACCTGGGCATTTTTTTTTGACGCTAGCGTTTTTTTGGCATTTTTTTGGGTTCTTTTGAGGCAGGCAAAACATCTGAACATGTGTATAGGGGGTATATATACACATATATGTCTGAATATATACCCCTAGACATATATAGGTGTGATAGTAGCAGAAATATATTACTGTAAATGATTTCATTAGCGCAAGCATTTATTTCTGCTACTATCACACCTATATATGTCTAGGGGTATATATTCAGACATAAATGTCTATATATACCCCCTATACACATGTTCAGATGTTTTGCCTGCCTCCAAAACCCCCCAAAAAATGCCAGCAAAAACACCCCTGGGCATTTTTTTTTTGACGCTAGCGTTTTTTTGGCATTTTTTTGGGTTCTTTTGAGGCAGGCAAAACATCTGAACATGTGTATAGGGGGTATATATACACATATATGTCTGAATATATACCCCTAGACATATATAGGTGTGATAGTAGCAGAAATATATTCCTGTAAATGATTTCATTAGCGCAAGCATTTATTTCTGCTACTATCACACCTATATATGTCTAGGGGTATATATTCAGACATATATATGTCTATATATACCCACTATACACATGTTCAGATGTCATGTCTGACATCAAACATGTCCTCAAAAAAGCACTGGCAGTGGCAGCCCCTGCAGCATAAAAAATGCTTGCTGGTGAGAAGCCATATTCCAGTTACGAAGCTATTCAGAGAAATGATAATTTCTCTATAGCGGTCACCCTGCTATGGAAGGGTTTTGTCACCCTGCCAGAGCAGTCACTGCCAGTTAACCCTACACTACACTACGGTCCCCTGACACTTAACACTTTCCCTACAGAAACTCAATTTTTGAAGCTAACTTAAGTGTAAAGGAGCACTCTAACTACACTAGATATCCCTTTCCTCACACTAAAAATAGCTAAATGACACTTTTAAAGTAAAATTAACAGAACTGCTTCCATTCTCTTCCATGTCCAGTATAACAATGCTAGGAATATGGCGGGGCGATCTTATATACTGGGGGGCGTATTCACTAATGATTGGTCTAGGGACCCCCTAGTCACTCCAATCACATTCCTAGCATTCTCCTGCCCCCTCAATTGGCTTTTGCTAATGGTTCTGGTCCAATCACGGGCTTTTAAAGCCCATTTCCTGAAGCATTGCATTTTGGGCGGTTCTGGTTGCCGAATTCCGAACTTTTTGGGCAAAAAGTTCTAAATTCGGCCGAACCTCGAACACCCAATGTTCGGGTCGAACCGATGGTGGACCTGAACCGTTCGATCATCCCTAGTGAGGAGTACAAAGAAAAGTGTGTCTTGCCTACAGTCAAGCATGGTGGTGGGAGTTTCATGGTCTGGGGCTGCATTCGTGCTCCCGGCAAAGGGGAGCTACAGTTCATTGAGGGAACCATGAATGCCAACATGTCCTGTGACATACTGAAGCAGAGCATAATCCCCTCCCTTCGGAGACTGGGCCGTAGGGCTGCATTCCAACATGATAACGACCCCAAACACACCTCCAAGACGACCACTGCCTTGCTAAAGAAGCTAAGGGTAAAGGTGATGGACTGGCTAAGCATGTCTCCAGACCTAAACCCTATTGAGCATCTGTGGGGCATCCTCAAACGGAAGGTGGAGGAGCGCAAGGTCTCTAACATCCACCAGCTCCGTGATGCCCGCAAACAGTTTGCTGAAGACAAGCAGACTAGGGACATAGATTACTGGAACCATGTCTTCTGGTCTGATGAGACCAAAATAAACTTATTTGGTTCAGATGGTTCAAACAGAGTTACCGGAAGTGACGTGAATCCCGGTAGAATTGTGATGCTTGTGTCAAAACGCTGGCTACCACTATCTTCTATGTAAGTCTGTATGTTTTTAATTCAATAAATGGTTGGAATTACTACACTATGAAATTTTCATGTACCCCCACTCCCTAACTAATGGCGAGGTGATCCGTAGATACGATATATGTATATACTTAGCAGAGGGCCATAACTTGAAGTACTGAGGACATCTAGCGGTGAACAAGGAGTACAACAGGCCTATGGGAAAGATATGCGATATTCAAGTAATGCTCAGGTGAGAGGCTAGAGAGCACAGAGGTGGCACATTGGATGAAGACATCACACACAAGATTATGGATTCGGATGGTGAAGGGTCACTGTTTTGAAATACACCATTGACCTCACTGATATACTTGCACTTGAACTACTGAAATATATATGGATACGACACATTATACAGTGCATTTTCTTCTGTTTTTATTGTAGAGATTTATTCTAATCTTGGATTCACCATTGAATATATATTTTGTTCTAATTTTTAATACATAGTTTTACACGTTTATTTATTGACTGCGCAGCACTTTATATTATACATTTCTTCAGTGTTGTCACATGAAAAGATCAAATAAAATATTTACAAAAATGTGAGGGGTGTACTCACTTTTATGAGATTCTGTACATATAGATTTCTTTTGTTCAGCCTGCAAGAAAACTTTCGCCCATGCCTAACAGCAAGGATAGACGAATTCCTCCTGCCAAGCTCCTGTATTCAGACAGATGTCGGCACCTCCGAATATTGCCTGCATCTAATTAAATGCAGGAAATGTTTAACCAACAATTTTTGACAAAGGCCAGCTGAACAATTGACTTCAATTGAACAGACTCATCCCGGCAGGGTCATACACTGCTAGATTTTGCTCTGAAACAGCAGGAATCAGCCAACAATTGAGCAATGTACGGCCAGCTTTGCCCTGTTTAAAAGGATTGGAGGTAAAGAGTAAGGTGAACTAATTTCAAATATCCTGGTCCCCCCCCCCCCATGGACACACCTCTGCACAGAGCAGCCACAATGCTCTATGGTGCCAGTGTAGCAATCCATACACTGCAATGCACAGACCCAGGGTGTCCATTATAATAGCAAGCGCTCATTAATCAATGTAGCCATGTGGCCTTGTTGACCAATGAGAAACACATCTGAGGAGCCTTGTTTGACTAAGATTACCTAGGAGAAAGAATTAATGAACAATGCAAGCTTACCATTGCAAGCATTATATTGGATACTCACTCTGGGGCTGTGTATTGCAGTGTATGGTATATGTACCACTACTCCGGGGCATCACAGCCACTATTTACAGTGGGGTCCAGGGGGTGACCAGGATATTTGGAGTTAGTTCACCTTTAATTCTTTCCAGAAAAAGTGAACTTACCCTTTAAGGAAGTTGGGGCAGATAGATGTGGAGGAGGGTTTAAAAAGATTGAATATTTTAGGTACAAGAGATAGTAGGGTTGGGATATAGACAGGTACATAGCTGGTGTAGATGATGTAATACTATGTTGGGAATTCCTCTAAATAAGTAAGAAAACTACCGTATACTCCCCTGTAAAACACTTCACTAAACATGTGTCTTTTGTTCTCAGCAATCAAAATTCTGTGGCTGCTGTGCATTTTGTCAATTGTTTGAGTTAAACCTAAAAGTGAAGTCCGCATATATCTCATGATGAGCATACCTTACAAAAACGAACAATTGGGAAAATATATGAGTAAATCCAGGGAGAAGAGCTGAGAAGATTTGCACTGGTATGATTACCTAAGTAACTCCAATTCACAGATTAAAATAATCCTGTAAAAGTGGAAAAGGATTCACCGCCTCCGGGCTCAGGATGAGTCAAAAGTCTCCAGCCACCTATTGTCAATGCAGAATATTAACCAAAGATCAAAGGCTATGAAAAGTAATGAAAGAGGATGAGAAAATATTCTGTAAGAAAATAAAATTTTGAATTTTAAGGCCTAACTCTTTGTAGCCAGCATGGGGGTCTTCATAATGATCAGAGTGCAGGCCACAATTCATCAGCAAGCATTGGATTCATGCATTCCTCCCCTGACTGATCTCCAAGATGGAATAGAAAATGGTTAAAACTCCAGAAACATGTTTTTTTTTTCTTTTTTTTTTTTTTTTTGCTGTCTTTGTCCAATTTTGGAGATTTCTCCAAAGCGAAAACACCTCATTCTCTTTGGTGTTCTGACAGGGGATATCGCTGTACTAACACTGGATCGAAAAAATACTAGTGGTGTGTACCAGGCTTTAAAACTGATGGGAAACAGATGCAGCCACCTAGGTATGTATGATTCTTAAAAAAAATCCCAAACTTCTCTTTTAACCACTTTAAGACCGGAAGATTTTACCCCCTTCCTGACCAGGCCCTATTTTGCAATTCGGCACTGCGTTATTTTAATGGACAATTGCGCGGTCGTGCGACGCTGTACCCAAATAAAATTGATGTCCTTTTTTTCCCACAAATAGAGCTCTCTTCTGGTGATATTTGATCACCTGTGGGATTTTTAATTTTTGCGCTATAAACCAAAAAAGCGACAATTTTGAAAAAAAAAAATATATTTTTCACATTCTGCTATATATCATTCCCAAAAAAAATGTAAAAATCAAAATGTTTTAACATTTTAGGCCAATTTGTTTTCTGCTACATATTTTTGGTAAAAAAAAAAAAAATTGCAATAAGCGTATTTTGATTGGTTTGCACAAAAGTTATCGCGTTTACTAACTACGGGAAAGATTTATGTCATTTTTATTGTTTTTTTTTTTATTACTAGTAATGGTGGTGATCTACGATTTTTTGCGGCGGACAGATCGGACCCCTAACATTTTTGACACTTTTGAGGGGACCAGTGACATTACTAGCACTAATCAGTGCTATAAATATGCACTGTTACTGTAATAATGACACTGGCAGGGAAGGGGTTAACCCTGTGAGTGATGAAAGGGTTAAATGTATGCCTCATGCTTACTGACATGTGGGGGGGGGGGGGGGGTTCTGTGACACCGACAGAGATGCAGGTTCAGCTATGCTGAATCTTGTGATCTCTCCCTGTCTGTCACTGAGAAGATCAGTAAACAAAGCAGGCCGCCTCTCCACATCTGGCCTGACTTCCGCTGTGTCTAAACACAGCGGGAGCGAGCCTCCGGTGGCACACGCGTGCCACCGATACCACTAGGAGTCCAGCGACGTAGGTCTACGTCGCTAGACCCAGGGGAGCTGCACTGTCGCAGTAGGATTACTGTCGGCAGTCGGTAAGTGGTTAAATTAGTGACATGCAAAATAATAATACTGGTACGCAGAAACTAGTAGAGCTGGCCAAGAAATCTTCCAGCATGCAGACAGAAGGAATCATCATTTTGAACCTGAAGTAGATACCCCAGCCACTGTAGCTGCTCAGGTTTATGTTTGTACTCTTTGCAGACTTTTCGGCCATCTTTAAGAGCCCATTTAGACTTCAGTGCCATGGCAAATTAATGTGTTGCAGGCCCATTCATTTTTTATTGTCTCCCATATGCATTAAGGTAATGCATCTGCATAATAGTGCATCACAATGCTGGTATGGTTGTCATAGATAAAAAGGGCCATGTATTTTTTTTATCACCTTAGGATGCCTTGGTTGGCAGCCCATTATTGTCTGTGGGTTACCTGAACAGGACTCATGATCATGTGATACATAAAAGGCATTAGGCTGGCCATACATTATGCTATTGTTTTGTACAATTTTCCTTTAATATGAGGTCAAACCTGTACACTTTTGAATTGTATGCAATCTGGCAGGCCCTTGTACTACATAGTTGAAAGTAAATGTATGTTAATGAACTGAGCGTTGCATACCATATCCCCCCTTGGGGATACAGGGGTCATAGGATACCCATAATTCTGTGTGCAAAGTTCGAAACACAAGGTATCCCCGAATCCTCAATGTCAATGTCTTGCGTTTCTTTGTTCATTTGCTAAAACAATAAAATGTACTTGAATTTTATTGAAACATAAATACAAATTACAGATATTCCTCAGCTAAGTCCACATGGTTAACATCTATTAGTGTACACAGAAAGCCAATTGAAAGAGAAATTAAATCTAAAGGAAATTTAATAAGAAAATTGTATAATGTATGGCCAGCTTAACGTACATCAGTAAATGGTTCCATAAAGCAAATCTGCAAAGGCCCAAACTGGGGAGCTGCCATTGCTGACCTGCAGGCTTTGGGGCATCATTATTTTGCCTTTATGTTTTTATTTAGTCACCGACCTCGATCAAGCCAGCAAAAGTCTGTGCCAGTGAGTTCTGATAAATCTAAAATACTTCCCTGCCTACTTGTTCCGGGTAGGTGACTCATCAATTAATATAGCCATGATTAAAATCATCTAAAACCAAAAAAACAGAAGGTGCCCCCTTTACATGGATAGAAGGGGAACAAGGAGGAAGAAAATGCAAGAATAGGTATGGGAGGGTGCAAAAGAAACAGATTTTATAACCTTTAAATTAAATCAATAATAAATTTATTTTCATAAAATTATTCCTCCAAGTATGGTCAGTAGTTGGGCAGGCACACCACCAGTAGATATAAAATCGTAGTTTAATCCAGCCACTTTCAGGTGATTGTAATCTGTCTACGGAGGCACACAGTTCAGAAATTTGAATACATATCAATGCCATTTTCATGTCCACATTCCCGAACCCTTGTTGAAGACAATAGAGTTTTGTAATGTAAAAAGAGTTCTCTTGAAGGGCCAAGTGTCTGCTATTTACATTCAGACCACCACCCTCTAAATCACCATTTAGGGTGCAAACCTGAACTGGACCTATTATTTTGCAAGTGTTTGCCAACAAGTAATAACAAAAGGACAATACAATGCCTGAAACTGTTGAAGTGATCAGCTACTGACCATGGATACAGAACAATAGGATAGGACACCTTGAAGAAAAGGTATTCTGGGGTTTCACCACAGACCTCTAACCTGCCTTTCTTTCTGGAGCTATAGTTAGTGTTTAGGATTAAATCTCTTTGTTTCCCCATCAATGTTGACCATATCGTCTGATATCAATTTAAAATTTATGAAGCCAGTATGAATTCTGTACATTTATGCATGTGGGCTACATGAGCTTCAATTTTCTTCCATAACAATGTTTTTCTTTTTGCCTTGGTCATCTCAAGTGTGTGTCTCTGAAATGTAGCAAATGGTCACGTGCGCTCTATCTTTGATGACCATTTGCCACATTTCAGTGTTGTGAATGTAATATTATGTAATTGTCAGGAATTTTAGCACGCTATTCCGAAAAAGCATAAATGCGAAACATATCCACCAAAAAACCAATAGCAGAATATTGTGGTTTCCAAATATATGAATTCATAGATATGATTGCTAGTGATGTTTGCACACTGGCCTTTGGTGTAGAATCTTCACGGGTATAACAAATACAGTAAAACCTTGGATTGCGAGCATAATTCGTTCCGGAAACATGCTTGTAATCCAAAGCACTCTTATATCAAAACAAATTTTCCCATAAGAAATAATGGAAACTCAGATGATTCCTTCCACAACCATTTATTCATAAGTCCTTCAGTTTATAGTCTGTACACAAAGTTTATAGCAAGGTGATTGGTTGTGTCATCATAAAATGTCCATCCACAAATGGCGCCTCCACAAGGGGATTAGAAGCAAAATCCAGCAGGAGCTACAGAGTATAAAAGAGGAGAGAGGTACCTCTAAGTGTAGCAGGTTGGGTACATTTAATGAAGGTACAACATTTAGCAACTCACATGGTTGATGATTAAACAGGCACATCTAAGTATGCAGGCATCTGGGGTAAAGCTATCCACATAGACCCATCTTCTGAACCACTGGCTCTCACCGATGTCAGTCTGCAATTGTGATTGGGAAGACTACCCTGCAGTAGAGTGATCTGAAAGCGAGACTTTGAATCGCTCGTGGAGCGCAGCCTGGAA
This sequence comes from Pelophylax lessonae, assembly GCF_965119305.1. Lineage (NCBI taxonomy): Eukaryota > Metazoa > Chordata > Amphibia > Anura > Ranidae > Pelophylax > Pelophylax lessonae. The sequence goes on along the minus strand of NC_138777.1, from coordinate 79,824,514 downwards.
GGGTGTGATGAAGATGGCAGTGCAGAGGATGGTCTATGTGGACAGCTTTACCCCAGATAAACAGGCAAAAAATTTGGGGGAGCATACCCATGTATTTCCAAAGCTGCTGCAGCTATGAACCAAAAGACATGTATATTAAAAAAGAATAGCGCGCAAATGCAAAGGAAATTACTACCAAATCTGAAGACAATCCATAAATAAAAATGGGGGTTTGGTCCCACCATATGGCCATATCGTGCTCAAGCCCACTACTGCGTCAAAGTACCCCATTATCAGTGGGTCCTACACTATCCATGAAAAAGAGATGAATCCAGCCTTTCTAACCCATGGAGATAATACTCCTTGCTGGGAAAAATGTGCAAATGCACTACAGGGGACTCCTCCTATATCCACTTGATGGTGGACACTGATTGAGTACAGGTGTGTGTGGGGGGTGGGGAGGGCTGCTCAACCTCGATAGTCTGGTCAGACCGAATACATAATAAACAGGCAAAAAATTTGGGGGAGCATACCCATGTATTTCCAAAGCTGCTGCAGCTATGAACCAAAAGACATGTATATTAAAAAAGAATAGCGCGCAAATGCAAAGGAAATTACTACTAAATCTGAAGACAATCCATAAATAAAAATGGGGGTTTGGTCCCACCATATGGCCATATCGTGCTCAAGCCCACTACTGCGTCAAAGTACCCCATTATCAGTGGGTCCTACACTATCCATGAAAAAGAGATGAATCCAGCCTTTCTAACCCATGGAGATAATACTCCTTGCTGGGAAAAATGTGCAAATGCACTACAGGGGACTCCTCCTATATCCACTTGATGGTGGACACTGATTGAGTACAGGTGTGTGTGGGGGGTGGGGAGGGCTGCTCAACCTCGATAGTCTGGTCAGACCGAATACATAATAAACAGGCAAAAAATTTGGGGGAGCATACCCATGTATTTCCAAAGCTGCTGCAGCTATGAACCAAAAGACATGTATATTAAAAAAGAATAGCGCGCAAATGCAAAGGATGCAAAAATCCTTTGCATTTGCGCGCTATTCTTTTTTAATATACATGTCTTTTGGTTCATAGCTGCAGCAGCTTTGGAAATACATGGGTATGCTCCCCCAAATTTTTTGCCTGTTTATTATGTATTCGGTCTGACCAGACTATCGAGGTTGAGCAGCCCTCCCCACCCCCCACACACACCTGTACTCAATCAGTGTCCACCATCAAGTGGATATAGGAGGTTACCCCAGATGCCTGCATATTAAGATGTGCCTGTTTTAATCATCAACCATGTGAGCTGCTAAATATTGAACCTTCATTAAATGTAACCATATTGCTACACTTAGAGGCGCCTCTCTTCTCTTTTATACCCAGTTGTGACATGACACTACTTGTATATCAAGACATCGCTTGTATATCAAGTCAAAATTGATTTTAAAAATTTGCTTGTCTTGCAAAGCGCTCTCAAACCAAGTTACTCTCAAGCCAAGGTTTTACTGTATCACGATTTGAAGCTATGTTTTTAGTTCAATCTTAGTTTATTGAGAAAGAAGGGTTTTACAGAATAGGGGGAGAAGCATGGGAGTGTGGAACATACAGAAAAAAAATTTCCAGGCCTGACAGATAGTGAACTTTGAATAAGTGCATACAACAATCAATATCAATAAGTGCAGATAAGGAACATAAACCACCAGGTCCATTAAATCTCGGTTGCATCGCAGCTTAAAAAACAGCAACTTGGGGTAACATGAGTCAACATAAACAAAAGAAAAGACAAACAGAGGACAACACTGGTAGAGACACCGCCATGGCTGGCGTCGCATTAGAAGATGGCGTGAAGTGTGGAAGGCATTGGTAAATATCCAGGCATCCTACTGAGAAGAGCCTAAAAACTGAAGCTATGTTTTTTGTTCATCAAAGATTCTATGATTTTTGTGTTTATTTGCACTAATAAAGAAAACTGTTTTAACTTTATTTTGGGTGTATAGTTTACTAAGGTGTCATACCTTAAATATCCCTCTGATATGTTTTGAAGGAATGGTAAATGCAGAAATATTGTTAATAAAATACTGTTTGGATATCTTCGCTATAACGCAGTGTATTAGATGATGCACCTAGATGTATTCTATCTGCACTGAAATTAGTAATAGCTTTCACAACAGACATAACCCATACTTAATTACTGTATTGGAGTCAGCGGATCGAATATGGAGGATTAATATAGCTGTATTATTGTGAATTATTGAAGTCTAACTAAATGCAAGACTTTTTTAGAGAATGCTTTTTTAGATTAGAACGCTTGTCAGTTGTTATTGCTGTCTGTACCCTGATTAAGCCTGGTTCAGACCTATGCCATTATTGGTGTGTTTGCACACATGCAGTAGTTAATTTAACATGGTTTTTCTATGGGACACCTTCACATCTATGCTTTTTCCAGGGACTTTTTTTAAGCACAACCAACAAATTGGCCAAAAAAAAAAAAATACAAAAACACGTTTGCAAATGCACCGCAAAAAGTACTGCAGAAACAGATCAAAAACAAACTTCATTAAGTATGAAGCAGGCCTTAACCTCCCCAGCGATATTCCAGAGTGTGGCTCAGGGTACATATAGAGTACCAAAAGCGGTAACCCCGAGCAACACTCAGGATTACCCCACAATAAAGCTTACCTTCCCCTGCGATCCCCACGGTCCTCCCCGCCGTCCTCCCGCTGTGGGCCCGTCAAATGCCGGCACCTGTCTTCTGGTTCCCTTCCCTGCGAGCATCGTGACGCAGGGGGGTGGAACCGGCGGCAATTTCAAAAATTTAAATACACCAAATGGCATGATACAAAGATGTGATCCTAACGGATTACACTGTATCATGCCATTTCACCACAGGATTTCACCTGGTGGCTTTTCCATTGCCCTGCCTGTGCTTTTCCAGTTCCTTGTGCCTGGAAAATTGAGAACGACCATGGCATCCAAAATGCGTTCTTTATGCGCAAAAGCGGAAAAGTGACGACAGCTACGAATCTGATGTCTCTTTCTGGCACATAGCTCTGTTGGAAATTCTGAAGAATCATTTGATATACTCCCTGAATTTTTTAGTTTTGGTGCAGAATGAGTAGTTTTAAAATAATGAAGAATTTGATGAAACTACTCATTCTGCACCAAAACTAAAAAATTCAGGGAGTATATCAAATGATTCTTCAGAATTTCCAACAGAGCTATGTGCCAGAAAAAGACATCAGAATCGTAGCTGTCGTCACTTTTCCGCTTTTGCGCATAAAGAACGCTTTTTGGACGCCATGGTCGTTCTCAATTTTCCAGGCACAAAGAACGGGAAAAGCACAGGTAGGGCACTGGAAAAGCCACCAGGTAAAATCCTGTGGTGAAATGGCATGATACAGTGTAATCCGTTAGGATCACAGCTTTGTATCATGTCATTTGTTTTATTTACATTTTTGAAATTGCCGCCAGTTCCACCCCCTGCATCGCGGCGCTCGCAGGGAAGGGAACCAGAAGACAAGTGTCGGCATCGGCTGAGCACACAGTGGGAGGATGGCGGGGAGGATGGCGGGGATCGCAGGGGAAGGTAAGCTTTATTGTGGGGTAATCTTGAGTGTGGCTCGGTGTTACCTCTTTTGGTACTCTATATTAACCCCGAGCCACACACAGGAATATCGCTAGGGAGGTTTTTATAATTTATGATTTTGTGTTATAAATTTTATCATACCCCGGATGTCTACTAGATTGGACAGATTTAAGTGGGTCATTCCTAAGAATTACAGAAAGACAATATATAGCAATACTGCTGCGCTAAATTCATAAAACATAAATATATGAAAGGCGAAAAGCAGCCAACACAAATCTTGAATTAAGAACAGATCAGATAAATAATAGTGGTAATGTGGCGCTAAACTGAGCACTGATAACATATAAAGTCCATAAGTCGCAGAGGAAATCAACAGTCCATATGTGTCCAATCCAAACAGAGGTGTATAGAGCCGCAGGCCCGGAGAAATACCACCACATAACAGATCACACTGCCTCTTACCAGACGCAAATGACCCTCATTACAAAGGTCACAGGTACGGTCCTCCTCTCTCTTGCAACGGCACACGGCTCACTCTCCAACCATATGTAGGCTCATAAAATACAAAGCAAAACACTCCTCACAGTGTATAACGTTTATAGTGTTTATTCAGCGCATATGGTTAAAAATGACTTACAAAATCCCAGGTAATGGATGGCGTTGTGTGTTTCCTCTCACTGCCGATAACCCACCAATAAGATGGCCACCGCGTGTGGCGTGCGTCGCCGTAAGCTCCACCCGACGCGTTTCGTCATAGACTGATGTCGTCAAGGGGTGTGGTCTCACAGCGGCGACGCTATATAAAGCTTTGGAGATGGGCGGAAACAATAACAAAAACCGAAACCCGGAAATCAGCCATATGCGTTCCACGAGCCGGAAATAATCATAGAGATTGCAAATAACCATTCCATCACGGAGCTGGCCATATTCCACAACAATAAAAGTATTGATAAAAAGGCAATCTCGCATGGACATTAGGTATAGTACATTAATTGGTAAAAATTAGGATTGGGGTGCACCCGCGCTATGGATAATAACACAAATACTGAACTTGTTAAAACTGGTTTTAAAAATATTAAAACCGGGGGGACCAGATGGTTATGCTGCCTCCAACTTACCGCAAGGGTAAAAGTATTGTGGGGGTCAGGGGGTGTTGGTATGGGGCGCTACCACCTTGTACAACAAATCAATTGGTGTATGTGGTCCCAAGAGAAAGTGCACTGTGCTCATATGATAGCAAGTATGTGACACCTTATATGATATAATTTGCACATACTTGCTATCATATGAGCACAGTGCACTTGCTCTTGGGACCACATGCACCAATTGATTTGTTGTACAAGTTGGTAGCGCCCCATACCAACACCCCCTGACCCCCACAATAGTACATTAATTGGTGTAAGAATTACAGGCCTAAAATATAAAACAACATATTTCCATTCAAAACAATGTACCGCTTTTAGCACAAAAATTCTGACAATCAGACCGCCAGGGAGGTTAAAGCGGAGTTCCACTGGCTTTTGTGTTTATTAAAAGTCAGCAGCTACAAAAAGTGTAGCTGCTGACTTTTAATAAACACATATTTACCTGTCCTATGGTCCAGTGATGCGGCCAGGTGGAGCCTTGGTTCTCTCCATCTTCTCCCCGTGGCGCCAGCATCTTAATGTGGGCACCCTGCAGTGACAGCTTGTGGCTTCACAGCCGGGTGCGCACTGCTCATGCGCGACTTGTGCTGCACGTCCTGAATGGACGGGCAAACTTCTGGGACCTGTGACATGTCCCAGAAGATTGCAGAGAGGGAGGGGGAGAGGAGAACCGCCTAGGCGGCCCGAGCGGAAGTGGGAGCAGGTACCTGTAAAAACTAGGTACTCGCTCCCCCCCCCCCCAAAAAAAAACATGCCAAATGGGGCATGTTAGGAGGTCAAGACCACTTAAGCTGAAGTTCCACTTTTGAGTGGAACTCCGCTTTAAGGAGATTCACCCTCTCAATTTGTCCTGTTTACCATTATAATTAAAAGTGAAAGTAAAAGAAAATCGCTAAAGTGTGATTTGTCCCCAGAAAAGTAATAAAGGGGAAAACTTCCAATGGGGACACTAGTTCTGATGACATGGGGGTCCCCAAGGGATTCCCTAATTTGCAAGGATTTCCTCTGTTTTGTTATGGGACAGGAAGCGATGGGAAATCTGCACAATGGGATGCAGAGGGCAAAAAAAAAAAATCTGAAAGGGGTTATAACCCACCTTCATTCTATCCAAAATGAAAAAATATGTTTTGCATAGGAAAGTACTTTTTAAGATGCCAAAAATAAACATAATTAATGTTTTAGACTGAATATATCGAGAGCTTTGAAAATAATTTTTGAATTAAATCTAAGGCCTCATGCATATGAGGTGTCTGTGAAAGTCCCTCTGAATGCCAGAACTCCTGGCAGGAAAATGCTGCCTAAAAAAACATGCTACAAGCTGTGTATTGCTCATGTGTTTAGGTGCATTCAGCGTATCAGCATTATTGTACTCTATTGGCCAGAATAATAATTTATTATGGCCATTAGAATGCATTAATGCTCAAATTATTTGCATTTAGGTGAGTACCGGGTTTTTTTACGATCTTCATCTCACCTGAATGCGCCTTTGGTGTTTTTTTTCTGCCTGTAAATGCTCCTCTTCTAATATGCCTGTAAATGCCTATGTGTGTATGTACACATAGGCTGACATGGAGATGCTTTTACAGGCAAAAAAAAAATACTGAACACCTGTATAACGGGCATTTTTTAAGCTCTGTATACATGAGGCCTAAATCTCATGCAACACAAATATTGTTTAGTAGATTCTTTAACTTTCTGCGACTTGGTCACAAAAAACAAAATATATATACACATGTTAAAAAAAAGGACTTTGTTCCCTTTCACACTGAATTGGACTTTGAAATCGTGCGACATAACTTAAAAGTCACACAATTTCAAAGCCGTAGATCAGGGTGACTTCAGGTGCGACTTGGCTGACATCGTGCAACTTCGTACACATAGTCTATGCAAGTCGCAAAAATAGTGCAGGAACATTTATTTCAAATCAGTGCGGCACCACAAAGTCAGAGTCGCACGGATTTGATCAGTTCCATTGCCAACAATAGGGTGCGACATGTCATGCGATTAGGAACTGTCAAATCGCATGACAAGTCACACCATTGTTAACGAGTGCTTAAAGTGGTGTAGTGGTTAGCACTTTCGTCTAGCAGTGAAAGGGTCGCTGTTTCGAATCCCAACCACAACACTACCTGTCTAGGGTTTGCATGTTCTCCCTGTGCCTGCATGAGTTTCCATCAGGTACTCTGGTTTCCTCCCACACTCCAAAGACAAGCTGGTGGGTTAATTGGATCCTGTCTAAATTGGCCTTACTATGTGTATGTAAGAATGTGAGTTAGGGACCTTAGATTGTAAGCTCCTTGAGGGTAGGGAATGATGTGAATGTACAATATATATGTAAAAGCCCTGCGTAAATTGACAGCGCTATAGAAGTACCTGAAATAAATAAAAATAAGTAAAAGCTGGCTATACATTGTACAGAAATTATACAAGAAAATTGTATAATCTCCATTAGATTTACCTTCAACTATGTAGTGCAAGGGCCTGCCTGATTGGATACAAATTAAAACGGTTACCTAGCTTTGGCTTCAAATTATGCGGTTTTTGGAAAATCTAAAAGGAAATTGTACAAAAAAATAGGAAAGAAAAAAGTGGGTTTTTTTGGGCCCTAATGAGATGATCAGAATATAGTACAACACAGCAAGTTTATTAAAAACGCATATTTATTGGTCAAATTTTTTCTCGTAAAAAGGCATGTGCAAACATGCTCTAAGGACATACATACATATAACATATAACATAAAAACAAGAACACAAATTAGGGTAACCAAGTGGTGGGTCTCAACAAGAGAAGGTGGAAATGGTCCCTGTGCAGCCAACGCATTTCGCTTGGTTTTGCTTCTTCAGGGCTTAAGAGACCAAGAAACCAGCTAGTGTTCTATAAGGCAGTGGTCCTCAACCCTGGCCTACAGGGCCCACTAACAGGCCAGATTTTCAAGATAACTGAAATACATCCCAGGTGATATCATTTGCTGCTCAGTGATTGCAGTACTCTAGTCTGCATCTCCCCAAGGTAATACCTAAAATCTGGCCTGTTAGTGGGCCCTGTAGGCCAGGGTTGAGGACCACTGCTATAAGGTATGTGAGAAAATAATGCAATAAATATACAGTATATAATTCTCGTATGACAAAACATATAACGTCATGCTGTGTAATGTATACAACAAATCAAAATGCATTCTCTTTAATAGTTCATCCTTATCACCTCTCTGCATCAAAAATGTAAAAAACATGGTTTTGGTGCAATTTTGCAAAATCTTACAATCTAGTGTGTGTAAAATCATAGGGCGGGCGAGAGTTCCATAAATAGGCTCAAGTTGTATAGCAGTCGTGGACTTTATGTGGAATTGCAGTAATGATGGGATAGTAAATACATATTTTTATAAAGTGTATATACAAACAAAGCATTGGGGTGCATGTGCATCCATATATGAAGCACACGCTATATTAATATGCATTTATAATGTCCCAATGCTATAACGATATTAGCATTAAATCACCATATCTGCATTAATAAGATGATATATTTCATCCTAATAGAGAAAGAAAATTTGTAGAAAACAGTTGTATAATATATGGCCAGCTTTACATATATAGATTTTTAAACATAATGGAAATTATAGCAAGCAATTAACAGCTGGCACTTCTACATGCAATAACAATTGCTTACAGTGACAATATCATACTTCAATGATCACTAAGTATACTTGAAGCAATAACTGTCATACACTGTAAACATCAGGCCATGCATGGGTGGGTAACAGTTTCTGTTTTCTACAACTTGTTGAGCAGGAATGAAGCATTTGCATTTTAATGGTTGCTTTGTTTAGGACGGGAGGAATTGTTGTGGGTCTGCCCTCTCCAGGGAGTCATTCTCACACTATAGAAGACTGCCCCACTTTATAAAGAGCCAGCTTGGCTTTGCCCCCCCACAGCATCACCCAGATAGACTGAAGGATCACCATGTACCTTAGACTCATACTCACACTTAGCTGCTTCAGCCATGTCTTCTCTGTACCAGGTAAGAACATTTTTATTGTTAGATTGGGATCTTATAGCTGTAACACACAGGGCTTTTTTTCAGCTGGAACTTGGTGGAACTCAGTTCCACCACCTCTGGCTCAGGCCCTCTGCAACCTGCTCACCACTATCACTAGTAAATACAGAAGTCCAGTTTGTCTCTCAGTGGCTCCCACTGAGTGCAGGATGGGGGCAAGGGAGATGCAGGTGCCTAGGGTGCATTCCCGATGTTGACCCCTCCACTAGATGATCTCCCTGCAAGTGAGAGAGGCAGAGCCACCTACAGCGGGGAAGTATGAGAGCCGGTTGGGTGCTTCATCTTAATACAGCAACAAAAGTAAGACGTGTGGAAGATGGTGGAGCTTTTAAGAGGTGGGGGGGGGGGGCTCTGGGTGATAGATTTTAGATTTTACATGAATAAATGGGTGAAGGCCAATGCAGAGATGCATCAGTGTTTACAAGTGTGTGGAAATATACAACCATTTTTTTATAGGGACAGCTGTACTTGCCACTTACTGCTCCCCAGGTGTGGGAAAGTGCTGGGAGCTTTATGCTAGGGGGCTTTGGCATGTAAACATACATTTGCATGAGTCCATATTCTTATGTTTTGTCTTTTGGCGTTATATGACCTAACTGTTACACGTAATGATTGAATATACGTGTGGAAGATGGTGGAGCTTTTAAGAGATGGGGAGGGGGGGGGGGGGTTCGTATGCAGAGGTCAGAGCTGAAGAGGGGCAAAAGTGAGATGTGGATGGGGGATGCAGAGGTAAGCAGCTGTGGCTGAAAGCTGAACTCTGCACTCTGTGTGTAGCGCACCCCCCAAACTCTGCACTCTGTGTGTAGCGCACCCCCCAAACTCTGCACTCTGTGTGTAGCGCACCCCCAAACTCTGCACTCTGTACGTAATGCACTCCTGGTATTTAATGCCCCTTAAAGACCCTCACACTGTTTGTGAAATTTGAACACACCCACTATCTGATTGGTTTGGAGGGTGTGTGGAGAGGAGAGATGGGTTTGGGGGGGTCGTGGTTGAGTTCCTGCACCTATTTTCTAAGGAAAAATGCAGAGGTAACACATATTGGTAGAGTCTTACAAAATTTAAATTACCTTCAATTGCACATTTGGTTTTTCACCAGAAAGCTAGGAAATATTTCATGTACAGCAATAACTGGGAAAGGATCTGACTATTAGTGCCGGTTCACACCTCCGCGTGTGCGGCGATCGCATGTAATATCGGAGCGCACTGCTCCTTCATTACATGCGATCGGATGTGCAGTGCGAATTCAGCCAATGCACTTTGTATGGCTAAATTTGCACTGCACCCGCACAAAAGTCGCACATGAGGCATTTTTTCAGGCGCATCAGGATCGGATCACACAGTGGTTCACACTTCTGCGATCCGATCCTGTGCGAACTGTCAGATCGCATTGCGATATGTAAACAAACTGGGGGTGTCGTTAACATTTCATTGAACTGCCAGATGTGCGTTTGCGATGCGGGAACAGGCTGCGAATTTGCAGCGTTCCTGCATCGCACAAGTGTGACCCAGCACTTAAGCCCCGTACACACGTACCGATCGTCGGCATACAAATGTTCCTCTTTTCTCCCCGGGATGTCGGTGTCTGTTGAAAAGTGCAAAGACAGCACAAGGACAGCACAAGAATTTTGTCTGCAGACTTCAGCTGACTGCAGAAGTGATGTCATGTAATGGTTAACTTTCCCTGTGTTTTTAATTTTCTGAGCATGCCCAGTCTTGCAAATCTGCGGTCTGTCGGCCGAATTCTGTACTGACAGGCGAACAATCGTCCGTTCTGGTGTCCGCAGACAAAAATTTTCATGTTTGCAAGAAAGACTTTTGTCCACGGATTGTGCGCAGACATCTGTCGGAGGCACCATACTAACACGCGTACAATCGGCAGATCTTTCGTCCGCCGACGTTTGTATGCCGACGATCGGTACGTGTGTACGGGCCTTCAGAAACACTTTGCTGTCATAGATGATGCCTATCCACTACATAATCCTAAACTGACTGTACACTAGTAGAATTTCATTTGAAAATTTTTGTTTTTAGAATGTTTGTTCGATTTTCTAAACGGGTAGTTTTTTTTTTTTACCACAGTGACTAGAAAATTTGAAGAAGCCGGATGGAAAATTTTTCTCAAACAAATTTTAGTAAATGTGGTTTTTGTTCAGGAAAATTAGAGAATTAAATGTTAAAAGCAAACTTAATTGTTTTAAGTACTTTCAAGTGACATTCATCAAGTCATTGAATGTACCGATGAGAATTTTTGTAAGAATTTTCTTACACATGTTCAAACAAACATTTTTTAAAAAAATCTATTAGTGTATGGCCAGCTTCACTTTTGCTAGAGCAGTAGGGAAAGGTGCAACCTCCATCAGATTGGATCAAGGGAAACCAGTCTCTTGACTTGTAAATGACTGCTAGATTGTAAGATTTTGCAAAATTGCACCAAAGCCATGTTTTTTACATTTTTGATGCAGAGAGGTGACAAGGATGAACTATTAAAGAGAATCTGTCCGCTATGCAGTACTAGAATGATACTAAAATATACTGATACACATGATACAGGATTACTCTGGTATCCCAACAACATTTCCAAATTATTGCTGGGACTTGTAGATTAAAGCCGGACATAGACTCAGATGGTTCAGCAGGGACTGGCCGAGATTCAAACCATCTATGGGCAAGGCTGATTGTACTCAATTTCTCTATATTTTTCCTCTCAGTTTGGGAGGCGTGGATCCCTCCAAAATATACTGGAAACACAAACCCCCAACTGTTTAATTTTGCTACTTGTAAAGGAAAATGTAATTGTGAACCTCCAAAGATATGCAGGCTATCACAATGGTGCATAGTGTGTCCCCTCTGTGCTGAACCCTTGCAATTATAAGATCATTTATTCATTTCCACACACCCATTTTCCTGTAGGCCACATGGTTTGAGCTAGGTTTATTTGGGTTATCAAATCTCAAATTAGAGATTTAACCACTTGTTGTCAATCACCTCATTTGAACAGATTGAAATCAGTGTTAGGCCTGGTGTAAATGGACATTTACATGGTGAAAAATCTTCTAGAACTTTCTCACATGTTCAGAGAGCCATAGGTGCAGGGTACAGTCACTCATCCAAGTGAATGGTTGTACGCGCCTGTACACTTGTTATTGCCAATGCTTTTCTGTTTCGGCATTTACCTACACATGAGCGTATGACATATTCCCTAAATGGGTAACTTTTACATTTAGGATATAGATTTTACGTGAATAAATGGGTGAAGGCCAATGCAGAGATGCATCAGTGTTTACAAGTGTGTGGTAATATACAACCATTTTTTTATAGGGACAGCTGTACTTGCCACTTGCTGCTCCCCAGGTGTGGGAAAGTGCTGGGAGATTTATGCTAGGGGGCTTTGGCATGTAAACATACATTTGCATGAGTCCGTATTCTTATGTTTTGTCATCAACCAGTTACATTTCCCAGTAGCAAAGTAATTTAACCACTAATGTAACCCTAGCCAAGGTGCTACACCATGGGTGGCTTTTGATGATCCACACTCTCACTATCCCCTTCTGTCTTCCTCCAGTCTAAAAACACTTTTAGCAGTTGACATGTTATCAATTGTATAGGGCAACACTTAAACTTAGCAGCATTTGAAACTAATCATGTTGTCTCTTCTGTTTTGTCTTACAGTGGCAACCCCCAGCACCTGCATACCAACCTGCCAGTGGACACAGTGGTTTAACGTTGATCACCCCACAAACAAATTAGATGGTGGAGACTGGGAGACACTGGATAATATCAGGGCTCAAGGATACAATATATGCCGAGCACCCAAAGATATTAACTGCCGTTCTGTTCGATTCCCTTACATCCCCTATAGTAATCTCTTTTACAAAAGTCAGTGTGACCGCAGCACTGGACTCATTTGTCTTAACAAGGACAATATGGTCCCATGCATTGACTTTGAGGTGCAGCTGCTGTGTTGCACTTGTGAAGAAGAGCCGCCCAAGACCACAGTGCTCCCTGCTGTGACCACAAGTAAGTTTTATTCTTACTGGAATGTTTGCTTGTGCTTTCAGTAAAGCCCCGTACACACGTACCGATCGTCGGCTGACGGATCGGCCGTCTTTTGTCCCCAGGCTGGGGTGTCCGCTGAAAAGTGCAAAAGACTGCACACGAATTTTGTCCGCCGACTGCAGAAGTGATGTCATGTGATGGTTAACTTTCCCTGTGTTTTTTCTTTTCTGAGCATGCCCAGTCTTGCAAATCTGCTGTCTGTCGGCCGAATTCTGTACTGACTGGCGAACAATCGGCCGTTCTGGTGTCGGCATACAAAAATTTTAATGCTTGCACGACAGATTCTGTTCGGCCGAAAGTGCGCTGTCGGCTGTCGGAAGCATCATACTAACAAGCTGAAAATCGGCCGATCGGTCGGCGGCCGAATCTTTTCGGCCGACAATCTGCACGTGTGTACGGGCCTTAAAGAACAGCTATCATGAAAAAGGTCTGTCTATATAACACATACATTATGAAGACTGACGATATCATTCTTAACCACTTTACCACCGGAGGATTTTGCTGTCTTACGTCTGGGCCACTTTTTGCAATTCGGCACTGTGCAACTTTAACTGACAATTGCGCATTCATGCAATGCCGTACCCAAACTAAATTTACGTCCTTTTTTTCCCACAAACAGAGCTTTCTTTTGGTGTTATTTGATCACCTGTGCGATTTTTACTTTTTGCGCCATAAACAAAAAAAGAGCGACAATTTTGAAAAAAATAACAATATTTTTCACATTTTTTTTATATGAAATCCCCCCCCCCCCCCCCCCAAAAAAAATGTAACAATCAAAATTTTTTATCATTTTAGGCCAATTTGTTTTCTGCTACATATTTTTTGTAAAAAAAAAAATCGCAATAAGCGTATTTTGATTGGTTTGCGCAAAAGTTATTGCGTTTACTAACTAAGGGAAAGATTTCTGTCGTTTTTGGTGTTTTTTTTTTAATGAGTAATGGCGGCGATCTGCGATTTTTTTTGCGGGACTGCGACATTGCGGCGGACAGATCAGACCCTTGACTGACATTTTTGACACTTTTGGGGGTACCAGTGACATTACTACAGTAATCAGTGCTATACATATGCACTGTTACTGTAAAAATGACACTGGCAGTGAAGGGGTTAACTTTATTGGAGAGGGAGTGGTTAATTGTGTCCCTAGGGGCGTGATTCTAACTGTGATTGGATGTGTGTGTAACAGCAGAGATCTACGGTCCTACATAGCAGGACCGTATGATCTGTGCTCTTACACAGGGGAGAATGACAGGCAGCTTTGTTTACACTAGCCGCCTGTCATTCTCCCGGTGTAACCGGCGATCGCGAGTGAGCGGCGGACATCGGGTCCGCCGCTCACACGCGCGGGGGGGGTCCGTGAATGAGCGGGGGCGGGAGCGCACCTCCGGCGGTGCGCCCTCGCCCCCTATTGGCTCACAGGCGAGTGACGTATATATACGTTACTTTGCCTGCACGGGGCTGACCGCCACAGTATATATGTACTTGCGGCGGTCGGCAAGTGGTTAAGGAGGAAAATTCTATGGCAGTGTTTGGGAAGGACATTTAGCATTACAAGACAGATTTCCAATCACCAAGAATGAGTAGTGAGGAATCTGTCTATCGTTTCTTCTACTTGCTAACTCACTGAAGTAGTCTTCTGAACTTGGCTAAGCATTGATTTTGGATTTCCCTCCACAAAGAAAGCAATGCTTCGCCATGCTGATTTTTCTACGTTTCCCTGCTCCATCCAAAACTAAATGAAATGCTTTGGCGTTATATGACCTAACTGATACACGTAATGATTGAATTGGTAGTATATATATATATATATTTTTTTTTATTGCGTTAGATCATTGTCATCCTTACCCACCTGTTCCCCTTCATTTCTTAGTTTTCTAATGGATGTTACTTGAAAATTAAAATGCAGCAAATGGGGCTGCCATTTCATACCTTCTTCTGAAAAACTCAATTGCCCAGCTGTCTCTGGCTTTGGTATTTGACTCACTAACTAGGAACACACAGGCCTTAATGCTGTAAATAAGGAACTATAGATCTGTATAATTGCTGTGGATCAGTGGCTCAGAAATTTCTGACAAATCTTGGCAACCATGATACCCAATCAACCAGCATTTCCAGAAGGAGTGCCTCCAAATGTTCTCATTACACATTTCCTTTATTGTATTAAGCATGCACTTTTCCTCCATTGTATCTTCTTTCTGACATTTGTAGAAAACCATATGTGATATTGTGTCAGTCACAAAGACAGTAAGTTTTTCTATCTTTTGCAGAAACACCAGCAACCCAGTGTGAAAATCCTCGTTGCTCCTGGACGCAATGGTTTAACACTCAAAACCCCACTCCAGGCCCTGATGGCGGAGAGTTCGAAAACATAACCACAATCAGAAACCAAGGTTACCCGGTCTGTGATTTCCCCAAGGCAATACAGTGTAGATTGGCAAGATTTCCCTATATCCCTCTAAACATGCTGTATTATGTACAGGAATGTAGTGTGTCCCATGGCCTGGTTTGTCTTAACAAGAATCAGCAGGATGAAAAATGCCTAGATTATGAAGTCCAGTTATTGTGCTGTGTTTGTGATACATCCACCCCAATGCAGTCCTTGATCATTCCTGAGGTTACAACTAACCTGACGACTCTGGTTACCTCCAAACTCTCTGCCCTAGAGACACCAACCACCACAGAAGTACTCCCAACAACCAAAGACATGTTTAATGAACCTGACCAAGGATCTGGTATGCTTCCAAACAACAATTAAAAGTTTTGTTTGCCGTCACCCAGAAAGGCAGTTTATAAAAAAAACACACATAAAATATTAACAATTGCATATACTTTAGAGTACACATGAAACTAGATAATTGAAGCTAATGCTGTGAGAGAGGAGTATGGGGGAGGTAGGCACTAAACATAGGGTGGATTTACTAAAACTGGAGAGTGCAAAACCTGATGCAGCTGTGTACAGTAGCCAATCAGCTAACTTCAACTTGTTCGATAAAAATAAAAACCTGGAAACGGATTGGTTTCTCTGCAGAGCTGCACCAGATTTTGCCCCCTCCAGTCTTAGTAAATCCCATAGGGACCATACATAATTGCAAGCTTTACGTGTGATTAAGAGGTCTTTGTTCAGCAGTGTCCGCTAACACTCCAACAATCTAACTTCTTACAACTGCCCTGGTAATATGCACACATTTAGCGTTGGAGCTTATTTATTCAGAAGCCAGGACATAAAAACCTGTCCAGAGATACACAGAGGCTGCCATTGCTACTTTTAATTCTGCTAGTTGCCAGCTAGTTTGTTAACCTTTATTAATACTTTCAGTCCCTGACCTGAAACAAGCATGCAACTTTTTCCATGCTTGTTCCAGGTCAGTCAGGGCAACCCTGACTGCCTTGATCTATATGCTGGCTCCAGCTCTGACTAAAATGTATTTAAGAAAATGGATCAAAGCAATAGCCAGGCACATAGGATCTTCAGAAGCAGCTGAGCAATGGCAGCCCCCAATGCTGCTCTTACAAAAGGCTTATGTTGAAATACAGACCCAGAAAATAACTGAACAGAACAGCAGATGGCAAGTTTAAACTGGCAATTGTAAATTTTGTTCTTTCTGAGATACGGCTCTCCAAAACTACACTTAGGTACAGCTGTACAGTTACTTACTGCTGCTGGTCCATGTGCTTGCCACTTCCTGCCCTTGATACGAGTTGCTGCAAATAGACCCATAGACTGTATTTAGTTAACTAATTCAATTCATAAGATAGCAAGATAGACTGGAAGCATTGGGCCACTGGTACCACTGCTCTCCTGGCATAGTTTTTAGAAAGCTGGATCTCAGAAAGCACAGCACAAAAGAGTATAATAAACACATTACCTTTACCTCCCACTTTCCTTACCAGTAATTTTTCTAGAACTCCCATTTAACTCCACCCATAACAAAGAACATCAAATAAAAGTGATTATCCATTTTACCATCACTTGGTAATATTGCATTAAAAAATTACAGGTGCCCTTCAGATATCTCACACACAGACTATTATGAGATTCTAAATTTAACCGGACAGCAATGGAGCAAAGTGATAGGGATGACTTCCTTTCTGCAGCCGACCAAGGACAATAAGATATAGTAGATAAAGACATACAGTGACCACTTCTGCCATTGTATACATCCTGACTTTTGTCTTCTACATGATCCAGAAGTTTGGAATGGGCATGTGATGTTTAGCTATTGCATATTTGCACATGTGTATGACATATGTAAAAAAAAAAAAAATAAATCAGCCAACCAACAATCTGCTACTGTAATCCATTTTTTATTTTAATATAAAAAAGTTGTTTTTACATTGCTGCGTGAGATGTGTTTAAAGATGATGTCTAGAAGGACAAAAAGGTATTAGGGTCCTTGCGCACTGGTTTAAAAAAAAAAAAAAAAACACTCATATTTAGCATTTGTGCCAGTGTTTGGCAGCATTTGAGAACGTTAGCTTTTTATAAGTATTTTTACAACAAATCATTAGGGGGGAAAAATTAAGGCATCTGCGTTAAGGGTTTTTTTTTTGCCTAAAAACATCAACCAGAGGCTTTCTATTCCGCCTCTAAGCGCTAAGCTTAAGAAAATGTCTATAGACTACCTAAAGTGCATGGACACATAGGATAACATTAGCTGTTTCTAGAGGCATAAACAAAAAATGCCTAACCCCTCTAGAAGCAGCTGCTCTTTTAAGCAAGTGTGCATGGACCCTTAGGATCCCTGTACAGTGACTTCAGAACTAAATGTCTGATGCAGCTTTCAGGTGCATTTAGAGGGTAGTAGCTTATGTTTGAGACGTGTCTGCTGCATTCATAGGAGCTGTGGTATGGGAAAGAATAGCGGATCATACAAAAAATAATCCTGTACAAAAAGTCTTGGGCAACATATAACTGCTGCAAGCTTGTTAGGGTATACAACTCTTGCCTTTAAATGCCAAGTTCACCTTTTTGGAATTAATAAATGCACATATTTTTGCAAGGGAAAAAAAAAAAAATCTGCATTTATTCTTTTTTCCCTCGGGACCCGTGATCAGTGGAATAGAGGAGCAATGTCAGGATCCTGCAGACAAGCCCTTCAGTTTTCAGCCCTTACCTCCTTTATGGGCTGACTGTTTACAAGCTGTAGGGCTTGTGAATCAACTATAAAAGTGCTGATCAGCATCCTCTCAGTCCAGTGAGAACTACTAGCCGCCAGCCCCAGTGGGTGATGGTACTTGTAGTTTTCTCATTTACAGATTGCTGTGAATGAATGACACAGCTGTGTGGGCAGAGCCCTGCACAGCCAGGCTCTTCTCAAAAAGGAACAGCAGGTGTGGGGAAAA
This sequence comes from Pelophylax lessonae, assembly GCF_965119305.1. NCBI lineage: Eukaryota > Metazoa > Chordata > Amphibia > Anura > Ranidae > Pelophylax > Pelophylax lessonae. The sequence continues at coordinate 79,806,341 of NC_138777.1, read as the reverse complement.
GAACCCCCTGCCTGCTGTCGCCGGGGGATCAGGGGTGCGGGAAGATCTGGAGCATGTTACACATTACAGCCGCTAGCAATAAACACTGTATTTTCCCGGGCAGGGATGGCCCCATGGATGGGATGGCTTCCCCCATAAACACTGACTATGTTGATAGGAGAATCAAGCAACCCGTAGTTGCAGGAAAGAAAATCACATCATTTATGGCCTGCTTTAGTCACAAAATCCAGTGCATATGCACAGAGATGAGGGACATTCTAGATACTTGGCAAATTACATTCTCTATAGCATCAACAAAAAACAGGCTGAGAGTACCAGCTGTGATTGTTCTAAGACAGCAGGGTCATCAAACAGGTTCCCTGCCTCTACTTATTCATCTTGTCCAGTTAGCAATAGACTGGCAAACAGACATGGTGGCTATAGTCAGCTGCAGGGAAAAATGCAAATAAAGCCTTTAGGGCTAGTTAACACCACAAAAACGCATTGCAGATCCGTTCCAAGGGCGTTATTGCATGCCCGTTTTTAATGCATTCCAGATGCTTTTTTTTTTCCTGGTTTCCTTTAATGTACTGGGAGTCCTATGCATTTTTGATGCGTTCCAGTAAATTCTGGCGTTTTACTGCTTTCCAGTGCAGCAAATTCCAAAATACAGCATGGAACTGGAAAACAAATTTATGGAACGCCAAAAAAAATAAAATAAATATGGATATGTACATAATGACATGCGGACTGGATGGAGGTTTTGCATGTCTGGAATACAGAAACTGCCATAACGTAGGCACTGATGGTGTTCCTGTGACTGCATCTCTAGTAGAAGGCAGCAGGAATGCAGCAACATGCTGCGTGCATTTTTTAGCAGGTAAGATGGGTGGGAATGCATCAGTTGAGAGGCATGTCATCAACTGCGTCATCCAGACATCCAGACGAAGGAAGAGAAAAAGAAATGACACATATTCCCTTTACAGAGAAACATTAGATACAAAAAGGCAGAGGGTATCACAATAAAAATACTGTACGATTCCTCAGCCTATAAAACTGCATTGTGTGCTATGCACTGCAGATTGGCACTGTTGGTGCCAGAATACAGGGAAACCCAGTCTGATCTTATCTATGATGCTGGGCCTACTAAAGGTCCAGGCTTTGCCCATCATATACACCAAAAAGGAGTCTGGACCTGTACAGTACCCTGTGGCTAACTATGCATGTCGCACTTTGCACCATGGTGAGCACCGAACTAGGGATCCAGATTCTGAAGCAAACATTACAGGCTGGCATCACACAGAGGGGTCTGGGCATGGTCCCCCAAGTTAACACTGAAGAGTACCAAAAATTGGAAAATTCTAGATAGGTGAAGGCAGGAAGCAGTCAAATCTTCATAGTGTCAGAATAGATTGTTTGAAAAGGAAAATACCATCACCCAAGGACACTCATTTCCCAGCACATCACACTGCATAGAAAACACACAGCTTCCATGTGATCTGCTGCGGGTGTCAATGTTAGATTAACAACCCCCCGAAAACAGCTTGCAAAACACAGTGCGATTGCCAGAGTTGCATTGCATGGGTTAAACACCCATGCAATGAGGTTCAGGTGTGGGGGGGAAAAAAAAAAAAAAAAAAAAAAAAAAAAAAAGGGTCCTTCACCATTTTGCTGCCGATGCCATGTGATTTGAGCCATACAAAATCCTGGGCGAATCATGTGTGTTGTCTGAAAAAACACAAGCGTGAACCCAGGCTTATAAAAAAACTGAAGTCTTATGGACCGTGGGAAGGCTTGTACTGTATGATAAAGATAAAGGATTTTTTGACCTACCAGTAAAATCAATTTCCTGGAGTACAGTACATGACACAGGCTTCTTGCATTACAACTGGGTTATATGCACCTACCTTATGGTGACTCAACACTGGCAACAAAGAAAGGGTATAGGGACATCCCTCTATATAACCCTTCCCACTTACAGATAGCCCCAGTTTTACAGAAAGCAATAGGGAGATCATAAGAATAGAAAGAAGGTTCCTGTACTATACTCCAGAAAATAGATTTCACTAGCATATCAACAGTTGTATTTTCCTGATCGTACATTACAGGTCACAGGCTTCTTTAATCATTATGCTTGGGACACTCAAACATCCAACTGAGGGATAGGCAACACCACAGCAAAAAAAGGCCAACAAGCCCACATAACAAAACAGGTTAAGAAGGGCTTGTGGCACATTTTTCCCAAAACTGGCATCACAGTCTTAAACAGCCACACACTAGAATTTTTTTTTTTTATCAGAAAGAAAAGTTTAGAGAAATCAACTTTCACTACAACACATATAAACAAAGCAGGTAACTGGGGGTACAGGCACCACCCACATACAGAGATCATACAGTAGATGATATGCAATAACATACATTCAGTAATGGTAACCACACAGAACAATGTCCCACCACCAGGCCAGTCTTTCCACTCCAACACTATGCATAATGTGCCCAAACAATACAGTGCCACACCATGAGGACAACAGGGGGTAAAAATACAACCAATGGTTTTCTAAGTAGTCAGCATGCAATTCAGAACCAATTCAGTGGGTGACAGGCCAGGGGTATCTAACCAAGGATGCCACAGTTTCTCAAATTTAGTCGAACAACCCCGGTGCTGCCAAATATATTTTTCCAGCTCAAGGGTGCTACCCATCTGTTTAAGCCATTCCACCACTGTTGGAGGGTCTGGGGCGATCCAATGCCTCAGAATCAATTTATGAGCCTGAAACAATGCTCTCCCTACTGCCTGCAACGCAATATCCTCCCTGAGAGATCATCATTCCCAAAATACACTGTTTAGGGTCCTCCCGTAGCGAGACCTGGAAGACCCTGTTAAGGGTGTCTGACTGTCCTCCAGTAGAGGTGGAGCTTCAGACATCTCCACATCATATGGATGAGGTCACCATGATCTGTGCTACATCTAGAACACGTAGGCGTGTCTCTGATACCCATAGTAAACAATTTTGCTGGGGTGTAATGTGCTCTGAGGAGTATATACAACTGGGATATCCGCTGTGCTACACTGAGTGAACAACGCTGGATGGCCAGTAGGGCTTCCTCCCACTGGTCATCCTCAAAGGAGCCCACATCGCTTTCCCATCTGGTGACAGCTGTGGATGGGTGACCCCCCCCCCCCAGAAACAGTGTCAATAATAGGTGATAACAGGGAGAAATGATGCCTTTGTAAATGGTGACCTCACTAACAAAGTTAAATATGGGGTAAGGGGAAAGTTGCCACAGGTCCACCCCCTGCTGAGCCCATACTGCATGTTGTAGCTGGAGGTAGTAGAACCTCATGGAGTCCGGAAGACGGAACTGTGAGCTAAGTTCCGAGAAGGAGCGGACCCTTCCTCCAGAGAAGATCGGTTTCAAATAAGTCACCCCCAACCTCTCCCATCTAGGCCCCTGGGATAGTTTAGCTAGTTCAGGGTAGTGGGCAATTCCCCAGATGGGACTGAAAACCGTAAAACCTGTAACATCCTGCAGCTGTCTAGCCTTGTTCCACACTTTCTGCATAAGGGCATACGTTGGATAAAGCTTTTAAGACTTGGTAAAGGCTAGGGCCTCCAAGGAACTCCCTTCCGCCCATCATCAGTAACAGGATAGCAGGAATGGGGTCTCGGGCTGCGGGGACCGTTCCCGAGATTGCGGCAGCCACGCGGGCTATCTGCTGCAGTTGGGATGCGAGATAATACAGTCACGGGTTGGGCACAGCCAGACCACCGGCATCCTTGGGCTGTTGAAACTGTTATAGTTTCACTCTTGGGCGACCAGTGCACCATAACCAGGATCAGAATATGGTATTAATACGGAAATTTTTTAGGGGGATCACCACAGGAGAGTTATGGAGAATGAGTTGGGGCAGAAGGATCATCTTAATGAGATTGGCACGGCTAGCAAGGGACATAGGGAGTTTCGATCAAAGCTTCACCTTGGTCCACAAATGGTTAAGTAGAGGGGTCATATTAGGTTTAAGAAAGTCCAATGGGCGGGGGGTGATCACAATACCCACGTACTTAAAGGAGGTGGAAATGGGGATATTAACCGGGAGGTGAGGGGGACTCTCCACAGGGGGGTCCAGCAGCATTACCGATGACTTAGTCCAATTAATTACCAGGCCTGAGTAAGATCCAAACTGTGTGATCCCCCACATCGCCTCCACCAGGGAGGGGTCCACGTCACCCAACATCAGGAGAGTATTGTCCGCATACAACATTATCTTCTCCTGAAAACCGCCATAGTGGAAGCCAACTACTTGTGGGTAACCCCGAATCAAGGATGCTAGGGGCTCGATAGCTAGGGCAAACAGGAGAGGGGACAGCCCTGACGGGTGCCACAATGTAGACAGAAAGTGTCGGACACTCTACCCGCCTCCCTTATGACCCCTGACAGATTGGTGTAGAGAAGCCATACCCAGGAGATGAAACCCTTGCCAAACCCAAAGCGTCGCATCATGCCCAGCAGGAAGGACCATTCGATGCTATCAAACGAGTTAGGAGCATCCAAAGATAGCAGGGCTCTGGTTTCCCCGTCGGTTGATGGAGACTGGAGGTTCAGGAACAGGCGGCGTATGTTAATAGCTTTGGACTTTTGGGTCATAAAACCACACCTGATCAGAGTGGATGACTGTATAAATGACCCAGTTTAAGCGAATTGCAGACACCTTGGCCAGGACTTTAACATCGCTCTGCAACAGGGAAATTGGACGGTAAGATCCAGGGTCTAAAGAGGCCTTACGCGGTTTGGGAATCAGTATAATGGTGGCCCTGATCATGGAGTTCATTAGCACATCCCTTTCCCTGGCCTCATTAAACACCAACAGCAGATGCGGAAGGGTTTCTGTCCCGAACATTTTAAAATTTCCACAGGGAGCCCGTCTGAACCAGGGGCCTTTGAGTTGGGAAAAGCACTGGTCGCCTCCTCCAATGTGAGGGGGGCATCTAACATGAGCCGTGACTCCTCTGACAGGGAGGGTAGCTGAATATCACACAGATAGGTGTCAATCTGCTTCACGGAGAAGACCTGACGGGAGCAGTGTCTGCTCAGGAGGCCCTCTTATGTGGCATCCTCTGTGGCTGAACGGAAGAGGTTCTTTAGCCACCTGGCTTTCTATGAAGTGGGGGAACAGACTGGTCGCCTGCTGGCTACGTTAGCCCGTGCCCACCAAACTACCCCGGCTATAGGGGCTTTGCGAGATCCGGACGGTCGTCTGGTTAATTCTCCCGACTCTGGTGCTCTCAGGACGGACGATTACCGGTTCCCTACCGGTTTCATCAAAGCGTGATGTCATCAGGGGACGCCCCCTGATGACGTCACGCTTTGACGAAACCGGTAATCGTCCGTCCTGAGAGCACCCTGTAGTGTTCTTCTGCTTCACATCGCAGGAGATCAGGCTTCAGCTACCGCACTGTCCACCTAGAGATCCCCACAGGATGTTTTATCGATGCCTGTTTGCTGTGACCCACATGTGAGTGTAATATTGGCTTTTGTTCTGTCTCAGCATCGATTGTACCTGTGACCTTCTTGTAGACCCAGTCTGAAAGTGTGTGCAGCAGGTTGAATGATGACTTTAACAGATAGTTTACTCAATGAATAAAGACTCCAGAGGTGTTCTCCAATGCTTCAAGTTAGCAAAGGCATAAACAGAGACTTTTCCATAGGTAAATTTCCAATGAAAATGGGAGTTACAGCAGGAAATGGAGGATGGGAGAAACCATCTAGCCAGAAACAGCAGGGGTGCAAGGAAGATACCAATAACATAGCATAACATAACATGTAATAACAACTGCTAGACAGTTAAAGCTGCGTGGCAGCACAGCTTTTTTCATTAAAATATTATGTTTGAACATATTGCACTATGAGAAGCTTCTTCTTTCATGTGGCACGAGTATATGATTGTTCCCTTGAGAGGATCATATTTGACCGTATTGAGGCACTCTTCCTGCTGGAGGTGATCTTGTATCTATCCATCTGCTGTGGAGTGTGAGGAGCCTTTGTTACAAGCGCATTGTGATCTCAGTCATGGGGATCCTATAAGTTTGGTAAGAGGCCATTACTGTGGGTGTTTGGTGGAGGTCACATCTTTCCAATTCATCACCTGTATCTTGGTCTTCTCATTGGACTTCTTCTCTCCATGGACTTTTTCTTTTATTGCTTTTTAGCATACTCGGTTACATTGTGGAAATCAATATTTATATCAGTGACTGTTTTTGTGTTTTTTATATCAAGCGCTGCATACTTCTGTTTTTATCTGGTTAGGGTTGAGGTACAACAACTTTTTCATGCTAGCAGCTGATATTGTAAACACATTCTATTCTGATTTAGCGCAGTATAATCTGTTTTTTATTAGCTGCTGTACCAGGCAGGCTAACCTCTCCCCCTGCACTGCTGTGTTCTGCTCAATAGCTTGGACCTCCCTTAACAGGCACCCTCTTAGAAAGTCTTTAAATGTTTCCCAGGTAACACCGATGGGCCGGTGATCAGAGTCAGTCTCCCAAAAGAAGGCTATCTGTTCCCTCAGCCCCTCAGGATTGGGTAGCAGCTTAAGCCAAAAGGCATTTAACTTCCAAGGGGCCCGGGGGAGGCCGAAGGGCAGTTTTACCTCAAGGGACACAACTAATGGAGAATGATCTGACATGCACCTAGGGGCATACTGCAGTTCAGTCAGGTGCCTGGTAGCATCTGGAGTGCACAGAGGTTGATTCTGGACAGGGACATATGAGCTTTAGTAAAACAGGAGAACTGGGGGTGTACATTTCGCCAGTGGTCACCCCACTCCACCTCGGACACAAATTTGGCTAAGGGGCTATGACCCACCCGACCGGGCATCAGCACCAAGGGGTGCTTTTTCAGAGCCGGGTCCAGGTAGCCATTAAAATCCCCCATAACATGCAGAGGGATACCCGGGAAACCCTACCTGGTACATCAGCAAGGCCTGTAGGACCTCAGTGCGAAAAGGAGGAGATATATACACAAATGCAAGAATACATTTTAAACTATACAATTGGCAGGTTAAGAACACATATCGACCCTCAGGGTCTATGGAGTGGGCAAGTTCCTGAAAGTCAAGTGACCCATGAATCAGGACACTGACCCCCTCTGGAGTAGCTAGTGTGGCTGGCATGGTAGGCCCAGCCCACCCAAGCAAATCCAAGGGAAGACAGAGTCATTGGCGAGGCGAGTCTCTTGAAGCGCACAAATGGCCAGTAAATATCTATGCAGAGTGGTGGACACCATGGTGCGCTTCAGGGGATCATGTATACCCTTGATGTTCCAAGACACAATCGGAACAGTTGTCATAGTGCAGCTCTTAGAGGGTATGGCAGGAGTATAGTGAGACCATGGGGTGGATGATGGCCCATCAAAGTTTCAAAGACGGGACGGTGGCGCCAGTACATACAGAACACATCATGGCGGTAAGGGGTAAAAAAAAAAAAAAAAAAACCACATCGTGGTAGTGGAGAAAACAAAAAACTAAAAGGGATCCAAACCAAGGGCTCAACAGAACCTAACACCGGTGTGCAGAGGCCACTCCAACAAGGAGTCGAGCGAACAAGGGGAGGGCAACAGGCCACTCCCCTCGCCGCGGCAGCACCTCTGTCAAACACGTATATAGGTCATCACGAACCAGGTGTGAAAAGAACGCTGTATTTGTGTCAATCACACATCACGTACTCCGCAGGTTGGGGAGAAGAAGTAAACGTCTCCAGTCTCCCATATAGGCAAGCACTCCCATAGGTGAGCAGGGTGGGCCGCTTCTTCAAAAATTGGGGCACATGAGGAGAGGAAACCTCAATCCTCTTCCAGCCCATCTCGCCCAGCCGGGCGCAGCAGGTGTTCATGGTGATCAAGCCAGGAGGAGGCCTCCTCCACCGTTTCAAAAAAGTGAGTTTGGTCTTGTGCGGTGATCTGCAATTTAGCAGGGTACAACTTAGCATAAGTGGCTCCAAGGCATTGCAGCCGTTGCTTCACAAAGGAGAACCGGGACCTGTTCTTCTGGACCTCGGCCTGAAAAGTCCGGGTAGAAGGATACTCTCACGCCATTGAACTGGATATTTTGGGGCTCCCTCACCAGCCTGAGAATGGTTTCTTTTTCCCAAAAATTCAGGAGGCGGGCCAACATAGTGCGAGGGGGGCGACCCAGTTGTTGAGGTCTGGGGGGGGACCCCGTGTGCTCACTCCACAGCATACAGTGGGGAAAAGGTGTTTCCAAAAATATCCAGCAACCATTGCTCCACAAAAGCCATCGGGTCCCTACCCTCCACTTTCTCTGGTAGGCCAACTATGCGGACATTATTGCGCCTCAGTCGGTTTATAACGTCCTTAGCTCTAAGGGCGGTGGCCCTGGCCAGCCTGGAGACCTGCTGCACATCCCGCAGGAGGAGGGGAAGCTGATCCTCCAGGTCACTGACTCTGCTCAACGGCAGTCGTGCGTTCCCAGACCTTTTGTAGAACCTGCCGGATCAAAGCTACTGTCTCTTTAAGGATCCTTCAACAGGTCCACTGAGGTAGTACATTTATGGACCGCATGGAGGATATCTGCAAGGGTGGGCTAAGAGTCAGGTCCCTCCGAGCCGTCAGCTGTCCCAGATTGAACAGATGGATGGCCCTGCAGGACAGGAGAGGACAACTCCAGTCCATCCTCCATGCATTCATCCCAGGATGAGGGTTGAGAGTATGTCGCTGGCAGTGCCTCCCGCTCCCCCTTAACAGAGGGCACTTTCTGGGCATAGAAACGCATATCCCTGGGGCCGCTGTCCTTCGAGTTCTTTTTAGAGGGCTTCGGGAATTTGCTGGCAGGGTCTTTACTTACTGTGCCGCCCCGATGTTCCCGCTGCGAGAGGGCTTCCTTGGCACCATTTTGGCTGAGCTGCATGGTGTTATCCGGCCTGTTCCGGCGGGAGTCCATAGAAGCAGGGTGGGCAAGAAGGGCATCGGAGGGAAGAGCAGGAAAAGCTGAGAGCGGAAAGAGCAGTGTGGTAACCATCGGGTGACCGGAGCAGGATCAATGATGGGTTAGCAGGGAGCTCTGTGAGACACTTCTTCTCACATGCCGTTCCTGGCCACGCCCCCTCACACAGTAGAATTTAAACAAACAGAAGCAACCTTACAAATCTGAAACAGATGCCTAAAGGTGAAAAGCACATCAACTACCAACAGATCTGGTATATCGCACTTTAAAAAAGGAGTAGAGAAACTCTATCTCCCACACTATAATCCTTAACAATAACTTGTCTTGTCTTATCTAACAATGGTAGAGCAAGGGGCAGGGGGACCATTGCAGGAAGCTTCAAGAAGCTCTGAGAATGAATCAGACTTTCTAAAAGCAGCAGTAACCAAGAAGCTCTCAGTGCGCGCACCACATCCAGACAGTGGGGAAAACTTTCACTAGGATACTTCAGAGCAAGAACAATATCCTGATAAAAGGTGGAAGGCAGTGACCACCTTTAGGTGAAAGGAGGACTGGAGGCTTCAAGACAACCTTAACCTTGTGCACACTGAGAAAGGTTCCTTACACAATAAAGCTGCAAAATCAGAGATTCTCCTTGCAGAGGCGATGGCCACAAAAAAAAAAAAAAAAAAAAAAAAAAAAGACACCTTATAGGTAATATCAGACAAGGGAATCCCTAATAGGGAAAGAGATGTAAGACACTCCCCAAACAAAGTCCCTAACTAAAAAGTGGGAGAGAGGCCAAGATCTCTGAAACCACATGCTCAAATCCAAGATTTGTCCCTATAAATGGTACTCCAGACTAAACTAAACTAGAGGAAGAACTGGAACAACATACATCGCACTGAGTACTTTAAGACGAAAGTTCCTTGACTCGCACCAAGAAAAGTAGGCGCTTCAGGTGTGATGGTGGGGTTTAGGAGAAGAGGACTTCCTAACCAGAAGGGCAGGGATGCCTGAATGGAATAGGCCCCTTTCCCTCAAGACAGTGGTTTCAACAGCCATGCAGTTAAAGCCATCAACCGAAAAGCAACTTGGAACATTGGCCTTTGGCACAGGGGTTCCAGACAACCCAGAAGCATACGACAATGGAGCATATGCAGGGAACTTAAGTATATCAGAGTACCACATCCTTCAGGGCCAATTTAGCGCAAGTAAAATCACAGTAATGTCCTCCTCCTCAAACCTGAGAGGTAGGCAAGGGAAAATCTAGGGAGTAGAAAGCTGTGGATTAGGTTCAACTGATCCATGACTGGTCCAACTGGATCCAGACATCCATTGTTAAAGTCCAAGGGTCCCTGGACCTTGTGACAAACCTGTCTAGTTTTTTGTTCAATCTGGATGCCAGGAGATCCATGCTTGGTGTTCCTTATCTGTTGCAAAGGGCTATTAAGACTTCTGTCCATTGCCCATACCCAGGTTCTGATGACAGGGAAATTCTCCCTGTCAAGTTTCAAGAGCTAGGATGTGGACTATGGACAGGGACGAAATGTGCCTTTCTGCCCATAAGAGCAATAAGTCTGCTTCCCTTGGAGCATCTCAACTTTTGATACCCTTCTGATTGATGTAGGCCACAGCTGTGGCTTTTTCCTCATAATTGTGTGTCTGCAAAATAAAGGAGTCCAGCATCAAAAGGGACAACTGAATTGCCCTGAACACCAGAACGCTGATAGCGAGATGAGCTTCCTCTGCTGACCAAGTCCCCAGTGCCGAGAAAGCGTTCAGGACCGCTCCGCAGTCTGACAAACTGGTATCCATTGTGAAAACTTTCCACAACTAAAGGGTTTCCTGATTTCCAGTGCTATACTGGAAATCTACCAATGTCTGAGAATCTGGCTTTGGGATGCAGATGCTTTGAGTAGCCCAAAGACGGAGTCAGTTTCTCCTATACAGCCAGGATGTTGAGTTTCTGGAATGAAACTGGGCATATAGCACTGTCTGGAAGGAGGCCACCACAAGACCCAAGAGCATCATGCACACATAAATCGAGGGCTTCCTAGGTGCTTAAAGAACCCTGGCATTAGTATGAAGGGACCTAGCGTATTCAGTGCAAAACCTTAAAACCCGAGGGAACAAGTGGAGAGTTTAAAGACCCAGAATGGGCCGAACTCATCCATTTGATTTGGGGACCGTGAAAAGAGTTCTCTTGCCGATACAAGGGTAATGGGACCTGAATTTAAAGGCTGTTGGGAGAGCAGATAAGATACACCTGCTGTAGGAGACAAGTTGAAGATGGTAAACAGATACAGTGCAAAAGTGTAGTTTGTGGCCCCTGGGAGCAAAACTCTAGACCTAGGCATCTGAGATGTTCTGGGGCAAAATACAGAAGGCAGCCAACAGCTTCCCCTCCACTATGAAGCAGCATTGACTTCAGATTAGGCTGGTTTGGAAGGCCATGTCATTTTGCAAAAGTATGTTCTTGTCTTAGATTTAACCTCTTGCCGATCGCCGCACGACTATATACGGTGGCGGTCAGCCCATCCTGGGCAAAGTGACATATATATATATATATATATATATATATATATATATATATATATATATATATATATATATATATATATATATATATATATATATATATATATATATATATATATATATATATATACACACGTCACTCACCCACGAGCCAATAGGGGGCGAGCGCGCGTCGCTGGAGGCACGTTCCCGCTTGTTCTCGGACACTCCGGCGCGATGTCCGCCGGTCACTCGCGATCGTACGCTGCAGAGGTAGAAAGGCAGGCGGCTGATGTAAATAAAGCCACTTGCCATTCTCCCCTGTGTAACTGCAGAGATCATACGATCCTGCTATTTAGGATCGTATGTCTCTGTGGTTACATGGAAAGCCACGCCCCTTTACAGTAAGAAGCATGCCCCTAGGGACACATTTAACCCCTGCCTCTCCAATAAAGTTAACCCTTTCCCAGCCAGTGTCATTTTTACAGTAACAGTGCATATGTATAGCACTGATTACTGTAGTAATGTCACTAGTACCCCCAAAAGTATCAAAAATGTCAGTCAAGGGTCCGATCTGTCCGCCGCAATGTCGCAGTCCCACAAAAAAAAAAAAAAAAAACGCAGATTGCCGCCATTACTCAAAAAAAAAAAAAAAAAAACCACACCAAAAATGACAGAAATCTTTCCCTTAGTTAGAAAACGCAATAACTTTTGCGCAAACCAATCAAAATACGCTTATTGCGATTTTATTTACCAAACCTATGTAGCAGAAAACAAATTGGCCAAAAATAAAAAAAATTTGATTTTTACTTTTTTTTGGGAATTGCATATAAATAAATGTGAAAAATATTGTTATTTTTGCAAAATTGTCGCTCTCTTTTTGTTTATAGCGCATGATAAAAAAAAAAAAAAAAATCGCACAGGTGATCAAATACCACCAAAAGAAAGCTCCGTTTGTGGAAAAAAAAGGACGTCAATTTAATTTGGGTACAGCGTCGCACGATCGCGCAATTGTCCGTTAAAGTCTCGCAGTGTTGAATCGCAAAATAGGCCCTGGTCAGGAAGGGGATAAAATCTTCCGGGGCTTAAGTGGTTAAAACAGGATGGCTGAGGGTTCCTCCTTTCATAACCTCAGAAGTAGCAGACCTACTGTTAGAGGAGCAATCCCTTTTCACCTGGGGAAGACAAGTACACCCCTTATCTCATTGATATGCTTATATATGGGGAGCCAAGCAGGAGTTCACCTTCAAAGGGTAACTGCTAAAGGGAGCTCAGTTGAGCAGCATTTCAGCCAAAGGACCCTGCGCATGTGTACAGAAACAAGTGTCATTCTAAAAACTTTGCGAAGTGTATCCGCCAGGTCAGTCACAGCAGCATATTGCTGAGGGCAAAAGTTCCAGCTGACTATGAACTGAGGGATTCCTAAGAATGGAGCTAGGGTTCCAGGCCATACACTTAGTCTAGATAGCAATAATCTGACCAACTGCATCGGCACAAATGTGGGTTGAATGGCAGGACTCACCAGGGCAAAGATAGTCTCCATACAAGACATGCTCAGCCAGCACAAGAACAGATAAAAGCACCAATAGGCTGCTGTAATCCATGATTACAAGAGTAAACCCCTATTTGCACATCTTCAGGGACAAGAACCAGGAGATGTTGCTCAGCTCAGAGGAAGAGGCAGGGCGAGCATGCCCAGTAACGTCCCTTGAAATGAGGGAGCAGATTTGCAGAGCAAGCTTAAGACCACACAGACACAATACGGCATCACCAAGAAGAGGGCGAACAGCGCAGTAGCACCACATCAGGCACTCTCCATTAGGGATGATCGAACGGTTCGGGTCCACCATCGGTTCGGCCCGAACATTGGGTGTTCGAGGTTCGGCCGAATTTAGAACTTTTTGCCCAAAAAGTTCGGAATTCGGCAACCAGAACCGCCCAAAATGCAATGCTTCAGGAAATGGGCTTTAAAAGCCCGTGATTGGACCAGAACCATTAGCAAAAGCCAATTGAGGGGGCAGGAGAATGCTAGGAATGTGATTGGAGTGACTAGGGGGTCCCTAGACCAATCATTAGTGAATACGCCCCCCAGTATATAAGATCGCCCCCGCCATATTCCCAGCATTGTTATACTGGACATGGAAGAGAGTGGAAGCAGTTCTGTTAATTTTACTTTAAAAGTGTCATTTAGCTATTTTTAGTGTGAGGAAAGGGATATCTAGTGTAGTTAGAGTGCTCCTTTACACTTAAGTTAGCTTCAAAAATTCAGTTTCTGTAGGGAAAGTGTTAAGTGTCAGGGGACCGTAGTGTAGTGTAGGGTTAACTGACAGTGACTGCTATGGCAGGGTGACAAAACCCTTCCATAGCAGGGTGACCGCTATAGAGAAATGATCATTTCTCTGCTTCGGGACAGGTATGTGGCTTTTCACCAGCAAGCATTTTTTAATGCTGCAGGGGCTGCCACTGCCAGTGCTTTTTTGAGGACATGTTTGATGTCAGACATGACATCTGAATATGTGTATAGGGGGTATATATAGACATGTATGTCTGAATATATACCCCTAGACATATATAGGTGTGATAGTAGCAGAAATAAATGCTTGCGCTAATGAAATCATTTACAGTAATATATTTCTGCTACTATCACACCTATATATGTCTAGGGGTATATATTCAGACATATATGCCTATATATACCCCCTATACACATGTTCAGATGTTTTGCCTGCCTCAAAAGAACCCCAAAAAATGCCAAAAAAACGCTAGTGTCAAAAAAAAAAATGCCCAGGTGTGTTTTTGCTGGCATTTTTTGGGGGGTTTTGGAGGCAGGCAAAACATCAGAACTTGTGCACAGTACCACTATACACAAGTTCAGATGTTTTGCCTGCCTCAAAAGAACCCCAAAAAATGCCAAAAAAAACGCTAGCGTCAAAAAAAAAATGCCCAGGTGTGTTTTTGCTGGCATTTTTTGGGGGGTTTTGGAGGCAGGCAAAACATCAGAACTTGTGCACAGTACCACTATACACAAGTTCAGATGTTTTTCCTGACTGCAAAGAACCCAAAAAAATGCCTGCTATTAAACCGGCAAGGTGTTACAGCAGAGAAGCCATATTCCTGTGCTTAAAGTTTTCTAATACAAACGATCTTTTTTTTTATGGTTCTGGACATGCTACAGAGCTGAAACTTCACAGGTACACCTTTTAGACCCCCCAGACACAAAATCACACAAAAAAAAGTTCTTAAAAATTGTCATTTTTGATAAAAAAGCCAATTATTGAAAAATTTAAAAAAAAAAAAAAAAAATAAAAAAAAAGAGATTTTTTGATTTTTTTGGATTTAGTATCTGGGGGGTCTAAAAAGTGTACATGTGAAGTTTCAGCTCTGTAGCATGTCCAGAACCCCCCAAAAATTAGCATTTTCTTATAATTTTTATTAGAACAGGAATACGGCTTCTCTACGGCGCTTTTTCTTGCATTTATCGGGCATTTTTGGAGGCAGGCATGACTTTTTTTGGATTTAGTGTCTGGGGGGTCTAAAAAGTGTACCTGTGAAGTTTCAGCTCTGTAGCATGTCCAGAACCAGAAAAAAAGATAATTTTTCAGTAGAGCAGGGATGGTGGGACCCCTCTTTTACACTTATATGATCTTTTTTTGGGGTTCTGGACATGCTACAGAGCTGAAACTTCACAGGTACACCTTTTAGACCCCCCAGACACAAAATCACACAAAAAAAAGTTCTTAAAAATTGTCATTTTTGATAAAAAAGCCAATTATTGAAAAATTAAAAAAAAAAAAAAAAAAAGAGATTTTTTGATTTTTACTTTGGATTTAGTATCTGGGGGGTCTAAAAAGTGTACATGTGAAGTTTCAGCTCTGTAGCATGTCCAGAACCATAAAAAAAAAAGATTGTTTGTATTAGAAAACTTTAAGCACAGGAATATGGCTTCTCTGCTGTAACACCTTGCCGGTTTAATAGCAGGCATTTTTTTGGGTTCTTTGCAGTCAGGAAAAACATCTGAACTTGTGTATAGTGGTACTGTGCACAAGTTCTGATGTTTTGCCTGCCTCCAAAATCCCCAAAAAATGCCAGCAAAAACACACCTGGGCATTTTTTTTTTGACGCTAGCGTTTTTTTTGGCATTTTTTGGGGTTCTTTTGAGGCAGGCAAAACATCTGAACATGTGTATAGGGTGTATATATAGGCATATATGTCTGAATATATACCCCTAGACATATATAGGTGTGATAGTAGCAGAAATATATTACTGTAAATGATTTCATTAGCGCAAGCATTTATTTCTGCTACTATCACACCTATATATGTCTAGGGGTATATATTCAGACATATATGTCTATATATCCCCCCTATACACATGTTCAGATGTTTTGCCTGCCTCAAAAGAACCCCAAAAAATGCCAAAAAAAAACGCTAGCGTCAAAAAAAAAAAATGCCCAGGTGTGTTTTTGCTGGCATTTTTTGGGGAATTTTGGAGGCAGGCAAAACATCAGAACTTGTGCACAGTACTACTATACACAAGTTCAGATGTTTTTCCTGACTGCAAAGAACCCAAAAAAATGCCTGCTATTAAACCGGCAAGGTGTTACAGCAGAGAAGCCATATTCCTGTGCTTAAAGTTTTCTAATACAAACAATCTTTTTTTTTCTGGTTCTGGACATGCTACAGACCTGAAACTTCACATGCACACCTTTTAGACCCCCCAGATACTAAATCCAAAGTAAAAATCAAAAAATCTCTTTTTTTTTTTTTTTTTTTAATTTTTCAATAATTGGCTTTTTTATCAAAAATGACAATTTTTAAGAACTTTTTTTGTGTGATTTTGTGTCTGGGGGGTCTAAAAGGTGTACCTGTGAAGTTTCAGCTCTGTAGCATGTCCAGAACCAGAAAAAAAGATCATATAGGTGTTAAAGTTAAAGGAGGCTCCCGAACCACATCCCTGTTCTACTGAAAAATTATCTTTTTTTTTTTTCATGGTTCTGGACATGCTACAGAGCTGAAACTTCACATGCACACCTTTTAGACCCCCCAGATACTAAATCCAAAGTAAAAATCAAAAAAAATCTTTTTTTTTTTTTTTTTAATTTTTCAATAATTGGCTTTTTTATCAAAAATGACAATTTTTAAGAACTTTTTTTGTGTGATTAATAGTTAATGGGGCATGACCCAGAACCCTAGGCACTTTTTAGGGGCATTTATTGGGTTTTAGGGCTTAAAAATTGTGTTTTTTGATTACAGAAGTTCGGGTCCCATTGATTTCAATGGGGTTCTGAAATCCGGGCCGAACTTTCGTGAAGTTCGGGTGTTCTGGTCGAACCGAACTTTTCAAAAGTTCGATCATCCCTACTCTCCATCAGAAGTGTAATTGGCCTAAGGCTATTAAACTGAGTCATCATATCCTCCAATCCTTAGATTAGTTCTTTGGACGTGGTACACTTTATTTTGTGAGTTTATGTAGCACACATTGTTTGTATGAGTCAACATAATGGTCACCCTGGGTGAGTGTTTAAAGCGCGTCCGACCTGTACTCACTAAATCAGAAGCTGGAATAAGAGGCACATAACTCCATCATGGCTCCATCCTCCATGGCCAACTCCACAAGCTGCATGACAAGGGGAGCCCTTATACAAGGATCCAGGGCAAAGCAGAATTACAGGTGAACCCCCACATATTCCACCACCTGGGTATGGTCCACAAAGGTTCTGCTGAGAATTCCACCAATGTGGATGCTGAATAAACAGCCACTGTGACTATTGTCATAGTGATAAGGAAATCTTCTTCATATAAATCTATTCGGAAGAAATCCAGAATTTGAAAAGAAAAAACCTCTATAAAAGAAGGTAAGCTTCTCTAATTAGAGAGGAGTCTATCTTCAAAGGACACTAGCAAAAAAACGGACTAGCTGAGAATGGACGGGATATAGGAAAATGCTCTTGCAATCCCTTATTTTTGCCAGTGTTCTATCACCTGAAGGAATATAAGCCAGTCGTAATGATTAAGGTAGCCTTTTTCTTTTTTTTGGATTTGCTAAACAATCTACTCCGTTTAATGAGATTTCCAAAATCCCCTGTAGCCAGAAACCGTATGATTCTTATAGAGCTGCTGCAGCCTCATGTTACATAGTTCTGTACAACCTCCTTCACAAGCTTCAATATATGTGATATAAAGCCTATATTGGACTTAACAGCACAATGAAAGAAGCAGAAAACAAGTTTGGTATTATCTGTAGGATCACTTTTAAGGTTCTTCAACTTTAAAAAACATGAACAAATTTGTTGGAACACTTACAGATCATAAAACAATGCTTCATTATGCCTGAAAAGTGAAAACATTAAAAGAGATTGTCTCATGTATACATGCTTGACTTTGGGACGTTAAAAACGGAAAGCAATGAAAAGAGAAAACTATTGCTTATTCTACAAAGATATTCTATGAAATGGCCTGGATTTAGTAGTACCCCCTAGAAAAAATGCAAAATAATCATATTGGTGATATTTTAAACTGCTTTCTGTACTCATCACACTGTCTAATCCAGTGATCAATTAGCCTAAATAAATGTGGAAAACTAGTCACTTATGCTGTTTTGCATAATATTGTGCACTACACTGAACATGGACCAGAGAAAGTAAAAGATCAGAGTTTTCCGAGGAGACGAGAAAGAAAATTGTAGACCAGTATGTAGGACCAACTGCAAGAAGCCTGAAGTTTGTGTGTTACAGTTGCAAATATTAAGACTTAAGGTCCATCTGAATGTACTCAATCTTCCTGTATGTGGACGCAAAAGGAAAATCTATACCAAACTGAAAAGGAGAAGACAGGATGTCCTTTGGACTGAGGGGACAAACCTGGAGCTTTCTGGCAAGTCACATCAGTTCTAGGTTTACAGATCAAAAAAATGAAACTTTCAAAGAAAATACCACGATACTGTACCTACTGTGAAACATGAAGGAGGCTTGGTTATATTTTGGGGTTGCTTTGGAGTGTCTGGCAATAATCTATGCTGGGCACAACGAAGTCTCAAGACGATCGAGGAATTCTGGAGTAAAATGTACTACCGTGTTGCAGGTCACGTTTCCTCCAAAAGGATAATGATCCAAAACACAGCTAACACAGTAGCTGTATGGCTAGGAACAAAATTGGACTATTCTGAAGTGAATCCTATCAAACACATTTGACTGGAATGTTTCTTTGGATTAACAGGATGCTATTGCTGGCCTCTCCATGTGTAAATTCTGGCTGAACTTGCCAGGCTGTCATGCTGATATAGTGGCTTTAAGCACTTCAATACCGGGCACTTTTTCCCCTCCCTGCCCAGGCTAATTTATAGCTTTTAGCGCTGTTACATTTTGAATGACAATTGCGCGGTCATGCAACACTGTACCTAAATCAAATTTATGTAATTTTCCACCCACAAATAGAGCTTTCTTTTGGTGGTATTTTATCACCGCAAGGTTTTTTCTTTTTTGCTAAACAAATAAAAAAAGACCAAAAAGTTTGAAAAAAAAAAATTTTTTTGTTTAGGTTATAAAATTTTGTAAATAGATAGTTTTTTTCCTGCACTGATGAGGTGGCACTGATGGGGTGGCACTTATATGCGGCACTGATAGGCACTGGTATGTGGCACTGATATGCAGCATTGGTGGGCACTGGTGGGCAAAAATGGGCACTGGTGGGCAGCACTGATAGATGGCAATGATGGGAACTGGTGGGCAGCACTGATGGGGAGGGCACTGGTGGGCTCCCTGAGCCCTGATCGCCATCCATGGTGGGCATCATTGGGGTCATGGGTGAGCATCCCTGGGGTCATGGGTGGGCATCCCTGGTGGTTCTAGTGGCACCCCCCCCAAGGGTCTGCACTGGTAATCAATGCTCTGATTACCAGTGCAGACCCTCCTGTCAGGAGAGCCGCAGATCGGCTCTCCTCTACTCTTCCCTGTCAGGCACGAACTGAGGAAAGCTGATCAATGGCACTTCCTATTTACTATGTGACCAGCTGTGATTGGACACAGCTGGCCACATGGTAAAGAGCTTACGTCAGTAGGCTCTTTACCGAGATCGGAGATGCGATGTGTCACCGATCGCCGCTCTGCGCCCCCCCCCCCCCCCCGAGGGCACGCAGAGCGCATTATCCTGCTGCCGTCATAGGACGTCTGTTCAGAATAATGTGACCACCTTCCCGCCGTCATTTGGCAATAGGGCGGGCAGGAAGTGGTTAATATTTCTGATTCACTTATTTACAACAAGCAGCTCTGGAGTCCTGACTAATTGGGCTGCATGCTTACTACAGATCAATTTGTTAAGGCTAAATTCAAGACAAACTTTTTTTCCAATTTTAAATGGAGTAGGTAAGTTTTAACTTCATTCATGTTTTTATTGCAGTCAATGTGTCTGTATGGGGATATTTCCCATCATTTTTTGTCCCAGTGACCTTTCCCCAGCCTATCAAATAAACTTGCTTTTGCTGCAGTTTATGTATCCCTGGGCAAGAAGTTAAGAGTAAACCTTACCAGCAGACACCAAAAACATGGCTGGACTCAGGCTTTAAACTACTATAAGCAGTGAAAGACAAGGAACTAGCATTTTTTGAAAAATAATCAGCCAGTAATGACAGCCTACATTTTTATTTTTACCTGCTTATTGACCATCCCGACTGACCTCTTAGTAAGAGGTTCTAATCAATAGTGCTGAACACAATAGCCTTCATAATACATATAGTAATAAAACAAAAGTACATTTATCCATTTATTAACTTATATAATTAAAATGACGGACATTAAGAGCATGAGAATCAATGTACAATATCCGGTAATAGTAGGTGCTGCAAGTGGGCAATCAAGGCATAACAACAGTATGTTACATTTATATATAGGCAACACAAAACACCTCATAGTACACAGTAGACTGCAGAAACTACTGTACAAAGGAGAGTAGCTGTTCCAGAACATAAATGTTTTACTATGAATAGGCAAATTATTATGAAAACCGTTCCCCATCCTTTACAATAATATAGTCATATCTATGGAAAGCTTTTAGGCTTGTACGATACTTGCAAGGAAATAAGAATACATAGATAACATGGTGGGTGCAGAAGTAATGTTTAGACACTGGAAGAAAAAAAAATGCAAAGTTTAGCATAAGTATATTTTGTGCAATAAGAATTTGGTAACTGCATAGGTTTAAAGATGAACGTCAGAAATCAAACTGCTCGTTTAAAAAAGTTAAAAAAGAAAAGCGACTATAAATTACTTAAATTTGTCGCTCCCACAGGCTTACTCCCAGCTGCATGACCACCCAGCACCCAAAGCCACTTCTCTTCACCCATCTGTTGGCCAGATGCATTCTCAAATACAAGGCAGGAACAGCAGTCGAAAGCCCACCTAGAGCCTGGAGAGTTTGAGAGAGCACACAGACTGCCGAGGCAAAAGGGATAAGGTAAGCATAGTTGCTTTTTCTGTTACTCCTAGATTAAACCAAAAATGTAACCCTTTCAGTGCAGGGGCATTGACTGGATCAGATGCAAAACAACTAGTCCAATCAAATATATTGTAAGCAGAAACTTTTCTATTGTTTCTAATGGAAGAGCTGTGTTGGTGTTCAAATATAACCCACAGACAATCTTGTCTCTGTTGTTTCCTTACCTTGGTAGGATGCTCTCATACAAATAAACTGATCGTCCAAAACACAAAACTGTTTGTATTGGTACCTACCCTAAAATCGACCTGGTCCCTTTTTCTATTTAGGGCAAATTAATGGGACCCAGTGATACCTACTGCTCCAGTGATCCCACTGTTGCAAAATACCTGACGCCAGAGCAGCCCGTATTCCTATGCCACAGGCCAGTTTCTAGTCCAGAGTGCAATTACACGAAAGAGGGGGTGTAACAGAGCAATACGTGACAGGGGATGGCTGGATAGGTAAATTTTGGAGGGAGGCACTGACCCTTTGCCCTAAATTAACAACATGAAAAGGTGTTTTTAAAGCATCATATCTTGATGAAAGAAAGGAAATATGTCACTGATAATTTGGTTTTGACTTGGGAGCTATGTTATGCTGCTAATTTCACTATCCCACTTAATAAATCAGTAACTACGTGCATATCAGGCACTCCATACTTCATTGGCTGTTTATTTGGGACTTATAAGTAATAAAGCCAGGATCAGGATGACAACTTTGAACCTTGCGCCTTCAAAAACAACTCAGATGTGACAGCTCCCATATATATGGTTCCCTTTAAAGTGATCATTTGCTTTGGTCATGCAGGGCAAAGCACTGGGTTTACTAGAATCACCCCACCCCAGCAGGAAATACGGAACGTTTCCTACACCATTCATCCACCCAGTTCAGTTGCTGAGAGCAGGAGAGGCCACAATATGCAAGTTATGTCAATGGAAAATTTCCTTTTGACCACAGTGATGTTTGGTGATTGGTCCAACACGGTCACCTGGAGTGAGATACATGGTTCCTCCATAGCCAGAGATTTCATGTATTTTAACTGCTCCTGGCAGCTAAACAGAGTGGCAATTGAGTGAAGGAAAGGTAAGTATATGCTGCTAGGGTGGAAGAATTAAAGTGAACCTGTTTTTCACTTTTTAAATCCTGATACAAGTAGACAGGTCTACAGTATACAATCAATGTAGAAGCAGCTCCCATATTAGGGGTGATTTAGAAAGGTTAAGAGTATCCGCAGAATCTAGTCCTATTTCACACCAAACTGATCTACAAAGTAAAAAATAAACCCTGGACAGTTATTAGGGATTATTGAACTTTGCACATCACTACTCTTCTCCCACTAAATAATCCGTTTAGATTAGCTTTCTTGTAGAAGTTTAAAAGTAATGCAAACAAAAGTGATCTGAGGCACATTTTTTGTAAGCTTACTCGGCTGCAGTCCACTGTTTAACTCAGCATTTAAGTTATGATACACGCAGACACATCTATACAACTAATACTGTTCTCACAACTTGCTAAGAGCTGCATGCTTGGCAAAAATTAAAGCTAGGCCTGCAAAGATGGCATTACAGTGCTTAAACAGACTTTATTCTGATGACACAAATCCACAGCATGACATCCTGCCTGTCATCCACCCATTCTCTAACACGTTTCACCCAAAAGGGTTTAATCATGGAGACTTGCATGCTTGGGTTCTTTAGCCCCGGTTCACACTAGGGCGACCTGGTCGCCTCACAGGTCGCCGCAGGTTGCCTCCCATAGGGAAGCTACGGACCCGTTCTAATAGGAGCGACACAAGTCGCTCCGACCTAGAAAAAGGGTCCGGAGCTTCTTTGGGGCAACCAGGAGGCGACCGCCATAGACTTCAATGTTATGAAGTCTGTGGCGGCCGCTCCGAGGTCGCGGCGCGCTGCTCGCACCGCGATCTCGGAGGTCGCCCCTGAAAGTAGTGTCGCGCCAGTGTGAACCGGCGCTCAAAGCACATAAAATACATCTTAACATACGACAGAAAAAACATCATATACCAAAAATGCACAGTGTTGACAAATGCAGGTTCCTGCCAAAACCTGCTACGCTATGGATAGGATCTTACAAAAACAGTGCCCAACCAAAAGAGGCTAATATCCTGCTATTTAGAGTGCAGGGTAAACCCATAATCACTGTGGCCTATGGGTAAATCAAAAGAACACAGACCTACAGCATTAATCTACTGCTCTGAGCCAAGTTAAGGACATATTCTGTTCTTTTAACTGGAAAAAATATTTAATCTATTCACAGCCTGCTACATTTCTTATATACATCAGTATTGCATAGCGTATGGCTGGCACAACAGATCGCCATCTTTTACTGAAGACTCTTAGGGGCTCTCGTAATAATCAGCAGGCCATCAAAACATAAAATTTCAAGAAAAAAAAATACTGTATAGGTTTGCAAATTATTTTTGCTTGCAGTCAGACTAACCCTTGAAAACACGTTGAAGTCCTCTCTTACCAACATTTACTATGGTGCAGTTGGCGTGGAAACTCTCCCTGCTCTGGTGTGAAAGGCAACAAAAATGTCTGTTAAGGGCTGCAAAAAACAAAGTGCTTTCAATTCCCTTGCTGAAATGATTGACAAGCAGTGTTTTCCCCTTAAAAAAAAAAAAAAAAAAAAAAAAACGGAGCTAAAGCTACTTGACATCTATAGAGGAAAGTAAAACAATCACCTATTGGGCCTAATATGTACAATTTTGTCTACAACATGGCAGTCAGTGCCTCAATAGTTGGAAAAAACAGATACAGAGACTAGCGCAGGAGGATTTAACAATTTCTACTAATATTCACAGTTCTACAAAAATATACAAAAACAGAAGAAAGAACATTTACACAAAATAAAGCTAAAATATGCCTTTGGTTATCCCAAGTCAGCTTTGCTGATGTAAGCTATCCAAAAAATTAAAAAAATTGGGATATCATCTATTAGACACCATTGTGCTGCATTAAGGCTCTGGTGGAGTCACATCTTATAGTACTTCGAAAATCTAGCAGAAAGCTTTTTCTCACCAGATTCTCTGGCTATTCCAGATGTTGCCTCAAAGTCTTGCCCAGCCTGCTGCATTCTCATTGTAAAATGTGTGAAAAAAAACAGGATACCAAACTCCTTTCAAAATGGCCACAGCAGATATATTAAAAGGAACAGTCAATCAGTCAAGTGAAACAGTCAGTCACAATCTGTGATCACTGGATTGAATTTAAAACCATAAAGCTAAGGTACAGAGGACATGACTGCAGAACATGCATAGCTCCGGATATTTAAGGGACCATTCATACTTTGCCAGTCTGGTGCCTTGTGTTACGGTGTTTTGTGTCACATTGATGTGTCCTGCATTATGGCAGCCTATTCATTTTAAATGGACAGGCAATTCACAAGAATTCATTTTTTACATACCAATTAAAATGGATTTCTTGGAGTACTGTACAGGAGCTTAAAGTGATAATAAAGGTTTATTTTTTTATAAAAAACATTATACTTACTTGCTTTGTGCAATGGTTTTGCACAGAGTGGCCTCAGTCCTCTAATGCAGTCCCCCACCAGTGCTCTAGGCTCCTACTTTGTGCCACCATAGGAAGTGACCATTTATGGTGGCACACGTGGGCTTAATTCAGAGGCGGGCTGTGTGCATCCTGACACAGTGCAGCTCGACCCCGTCCCCTGCTGCCACCTCACAGGATTTGATTGACAGCAGCAGGAGCCCAAGGCTCCCACTGCCTCAGTCACTGCTCTCAGGCACAGCGCTGGATCAAGAACAGGCTCATAAGTATTTGGGGGGTGTTGAGGTGTAGCTGAACAGGAAAGGTTTTTTTACCTAAATGTAGAGAATACATAAAAAGGTAAAAAACCTTTAGTTTCAACCACATTAATGTTCTATTCACACTTGAGTGTTTTGTAGCTCAAAGCTCCAAAAGCCTAAAATCCAAAGTACCATGTATTTCAATGGTGGTTGTTCACAACTGAGTACTTTTGCACCTGTAGTTCAATGCCGGACATTAAAAAAGCTGCATGAACTTTTAGGCAGAAATGGACGTTTTTGATTCTATAGATGTAAATGGGAGCGGTCAAATACGCACAAATCAAGTGCATTTTTCCAGATTCTTTAGCTTGTAATGCTTATTAGCTAAAATAAAAAGCTTGAATAAACATGTAAAATGCGCTTCTAAACCACTTAACTGCGTGCAGGAAAACTGCTCTGTCAGGTGTGAATGTTCCTTATGTCCCGCTCTGAAACATCCCAGGGAAATTTCTCTCCATTGTCTCAACATGGTAAGTGAGTGCTACTTTCTGAACTCCTCCCTTTGTACTTCAAGAAGGTTACCACAACGGCTCCCTGCTTCTTGGTCCACCATTGCCAGACAAGATGTCATTCGATCCTTCAGTCTAAAGGATAAGGTCTCCTCCTTTCTTGTAAAGGTGCACTCTACTAGATCCGTTCGTTCTTCATGGGCTTCTCCGGATCAGGCATCAGTTTCTCAGATTTGCAAAGGTGTCACCTCATTTTCGGTTCACACATTTATTCCATTTTTACCAGGTAGGCGTTCCGGACTTCTGACGCCAATTTTGAGCACAAGGTGCTACAAAATAACCTATGTTATTTGGGCATGTTAGCATTTGATTGCCGTGTTGCCCACCCCTCAGTTGAACTAATTTTTGCCATGTGTAACTAAAGACCCTGGCATCCTGTACTACTAAGAAAATAGGATTTTTCACTTACCAGCAAAATCTGTTCCTTGGACTACAGCATAAAAAAAGACACAGGTCCCTCATCCTATGTTTTTTATAATCTCTCAATTGCTTGCTACAAAACTGAGGCTAGCTGGGAGAGCGAAGGGTTATATATAGGGGATATCCCTGCTGCTTTATTTTTTTTTTGCCAGTGTCCAATCATTTGTTGGTAGCTGCATATAACTCATGGCTAAAGACTGAGATCCTTTGTCCTGTTCTATACAACTTAAAAGGCATTCAGCTCTCTCCCCCAAACACACCGCATTGTAGCGCATTACCATGCTTTTTGGTGCATTGCAAAGCATTCCGGTCAGAGCAACATTGTTTTAGAGCATTGGGTGCTATCCAAAATGAATGGCAGCTTGCTAACGCACATAATGCAAACAAACTGCAACATAATATGCAACACATATGCTACTGCACCACAACACAAAAGTGAGATTCAGGCCTGCAATTTTAGAAACTGGTCTAGTAGTTCCAATGTACAGAAAATTAAAGAAATCAAAATTACCATACTCAAACGCCAAACAGTTCTCCAAAAATATAGATCTAACATCACAGCTTATTACCAGTGTGTATCAAATCAGCCACTTTATCCTAGCAGAAAGGACAGTCTAACTTTAGCAATGCCACCCCTGCACAAGAGCAGAGGGTGAGGGTTCCTTTTCAACGCAGCCAGAGTCACATTTAAAATTGGCAAGGCTGTGTGGGCAGAGCAGAAAGCACAGAGGTCTGTGAATGAATGAAATACAAGTCCCATCTTCCACTACAGTGCATTAGTGGTCCACTGACACTTCCTGCAACTTTCTGACTGAAAGCCCATACAGAAGTACAGGCAAAAAGCTGGAGGACGTTTTTGCAGGAACATGGCATTGCACCCACAATCCACTGATCACTGGTTTGCTGACTCTTGTGGGGGAAAAATAAAAAATAAGTAGAGATCTGACTAATCTTTGGGGCTTACTGTTCAAAGCACATTGTATGTTACCATATTTTATTAAGGTCTCCATGGTCAGGGCTTCAAAATCGGTGATATATACCAATAAAAGCTAACTCATGGCTATAGCTCATTTCGGCAGCCACAGAACTCATAACAGTGAGGAAACCAAGATTTCAGCAATGGAATGGCTGAGTAACAGTGTAATATTTTATTTAATACAATAAATAATTTGACTTTTATTAATGCATATCTAAACCCATGTAGTATGGTTAGCAAATATCTCCCTTGCTTTGTAAATATAGTTGTGCAAAGTTTTTTTATACTTGTGTGAGTAAAGGTTTTAGAATTACCCGATAATCCTGACAAATTTGGTTCTCTTTTCAGAGGTTTTTTTTTAAATAAACAAGGAGACCACTAGTTCACCCTTCTGCAGGAGACAGACTCTATGCAAAACACTGCAGTCAATGAGCCCTTTCGGTTGATTGATAGCTGCCCTGAACATTTGGTTAGCCGAGGCAGGTACTTACTGTAAATGTATCTGCCACTTTTGCTGCACAGTCTGGTCAGTTAGTGGAAAAAAACAGCACTACCAGTGGGATTAAGGCTAGACATACACAGCTTGAATTTTAAATTTGAGCTGTGGGTGACCCTGTCAACACTAGTCTTCTTGCCAACCTTCAATTAAAAATAGAAGGATTCAGTAAAAGGTCAACCACACAGCAACTGCATCCTATCCGATGCAGCGATTGTTTGGTCAAGTTCTGCAGCTGTCTGAAAACCTCTGACAATGCAGACTTCTCCATCCATACTGTTTAGTGCAAATGGCTGAACAAGGGACTTTTCTAGTTCAGTCTCCAGGCTAAGCGAGAGGAATCAGAAGGATGCAGTAGTGTGTGGCTAGTATAACAGGAAACAAAACCATAATATAAAGGGACTTCATAAATTAAACACTGCTATGTTAATGCTAGTGACAGGCTGCACCATTTTTTAATTTTTGCCTACATTTATACGGTAAGGATAGGTTTATCCCGTGTTAGTCTCAATTTATGGAAATCTCCTACTCACATATACTTAAAAATGCTGCATTGCCTCCAATGAAAACAGAAAAACCTCAAAATTAAAAATCATAAACTGATGAATGAACATGAAGCAATATATAAAACACTGCATAAAATACAGAATTCTGAAATAATTTTCTGCCATTTGGAGATCTAAAAATCTGTTGGCTTTCTTAGGAGTCGAGTACCTTGTACACCATATTAATTATTGTTAGGCTGCATACAGCCTGCAAGCTATATTTTCTTCCTTTGCTTGTTGAGCATGAAGCATGTTTTGTATGCGGAAATATAAGGAAGTTCCCAAAAGGACTATAGCACGATGGTAAAAATCATTAATTGTCATAACCAGAAAGCAGCCAATGTAAGGAAATTTATATATTTAACTGTAATTACTATACCAATCTTTCATACATTTTGGCCATACAATGACCAAATTACAAGACAAGTAGCTTCCTCTGGTGGATAAGAGCACTGAGGACCTGCATTCAATGTTGGGCTTCCCAGTTTACTAGGGTTGACATTTATAGTATTGGGCCACAATGAGGAAAAAAAAATGGATTCTGAAACGGGCAAATAAAAAGAAAAACAGACAGAAACCCTGTATAATTTAATGGATTCTCCATACCAATATATGTACATGTCATGTGACACAGCTTTGCCAGGAGTGGGGTACTTCTATCTACTGGGATCCTACACAGCAGTAAGGCTAGGTTCACACAGAAACAGACAACTGCTGGAGCGCCACTAGGATGTGGGATGGTCATTATTTAATCTTGCAAAGATAGTAATTAGGCAAGGATTTCGATTTCTGTCTGGTGCCAGATATCTTACTAAACATCTGTTTAATTTAATACAGACAGAAGCTCATGGGATGCAAGCCTGCAGGTCTATGAACTGGGGAAAAGAGGGATTTGTTTGCTAGCTACCATTTTCAGACATCCATCTGCCATCTCCTCGCCATAGCCATTTGTATAAAAAGCTCTTGAGCTTTTACACTCCTAAATTAATACATTCGTAATAGATTGTCAACCAGAGATTTTAGTCATGTGAAAGTTCCTGTGTAGTTCAGAGATGCCGCATTCTCTTGTAAAATAAATAAAATATCTACTACTCTTTGGAAAATATCCCATCCAGATTTTAGCTAACCCCTGAGCATGACCCAAAGATTGGGTAAAAAAAAAAGGCTGACCAATTTTTTACCTGGCCTATTTGTTTTGGATATTTCCAGGACCCATTT
Organism: Pelophylax lessonae; assembly: GCF_965119305.1. NCBI lineage: Eukaryota > Metazoa > Chordata > Amphibia > Anura > Ranidae > Pelophylax > Pelophylax lessonae. Next base: position 79,777,446 of record NC_138777.1, on the reverse strand, counting down.
AAACCACAATACATCTTACTGAAAATTACCTTATAGGCAAAAACAGAAGGTTGTTTTTCCCTATGAAGAGAGAACTGCAGTCAGATGTATGCATGGAAGGTTCCAACATCATTAACTGTGCAGAAGAAGCCAAATACACAAACACAAATGAACAGCCACAACTGAATATTTCATGGGCTGAAAGAAGTCAAAGAAAATTCCATCTTGGCAAGTCAAAAAAGGACACTGGCAAGGGAAAGGAAATCTACAAGGCAGAAGAATGGTGATGCCACTAGGAGTCTTCAACCATTAGTAGAAGAGAGTTGATTGCAGCTTCCCTGTTCCCTCTGTGTTCCTCCAGAACTGATTTAATGACCTCAGGGTCCATTGTAGGGAACATATCTTTGAGGGCTTGAAGGTCCTCTTCCCGAGATTCATGCTGAGGATTTATTGCTGGCTGTGGTAGAGCCATTGGTGCTCCAGGGTTGTACATACCTGGCATACCTAGAAGAAAATTGAAAAATGATTAACAATTACTTTTATTCATCTGTCACCAGACATGAAACTGATGCACTGTACTAAAACAAGATTTGAAAAAAACAAAAAAACCCACACACACTAATCAGCACTGGACTTTAAGGCAAGGAAAGTCATTGCCTAGGGGCAGCACAAGCACAGTGATAGCCAACTCCAAAATTCTTCTGCAGAAAGAATCAGCAAAGTTAGGCTCGGTTCACATTGGTGCGATGCGGGAAACCCTGCAAATCCACTGCGGGCACCCGCATCGCAACCGACTCGCAGGCAGTTCACAACCACTGGGAGTGTCAATACAAAGTTAATGACACCCCCAGATGGGCTTGCATATTGCAGTGCGAACTGTCAACTCGGACAGTAATCGGAATACATAGGTGTGAACGCCTATGCGATCAGATTCTGATCAGATTCTGGTGCAGACCCAAAAAAAAAAAAAAGGGTCCTGTACAAGTTTGATCCGAATGCGATGCAAATTCAGCCATAAAATTAGTATGGCTGAATTTGCATCGCAGACATCGCATGTGAGTTGCACAGCAGTGCGGTGTGAATCACATGCCAGGTCTTCCATCGCAGCAATGTGAACCCGAGCCCAAAATATTGTTTTGTACAGAAAACAAGTTCTAACAGTAGGGAGATTTACACAACAAGGGTGGTGTGCCTACAAGAATTGATGTATAATTCTGGCCCTGACAAAAATGCTGAACTCCAGCAAATGCTCCTGTAAAAAAATATAAACAAAAAAAACATGAAAGAATAAATTGCAGAATACACACCTAAAAATTCAAAGAGTTTTCTTTATTTTCATGACTATGAAAATTGTAGAGTCACACTTCAAGAGGTAGGTCACCTGAAATGGTTTTCACTTCACAGGTGTGCCCTGTCAGGTTTAATAAGTGTGATTTCTTGCCTTATAAATGGGGTTGGGACCATCAGTTGTGTTGTACAGAAGTCAGTTGGATACACAGCTGATAGTCCTACTGAATAGACTGTTAGAATTTGTATTATGGCAAGCAAGAAAAAAAGCAGTTAAGTACAGGAAAACGAGTGGCCATCATTCATTAAGAAATTAAGGTCAGTCAGTCCGAAAAATTGGGAAAACTTTGAAAGTGTCCCCAAGTGCAGTCACAAAAACCATCAAGCGCTACAAAGAAACTGGCTCACATGCGAACCGCCCCAGGAAAGGAAGACCAAGAGTCACCTCTGCTGCGGAGGATAAGTTCATCCGAGTCACCAGCCTCAGAAATCACAGGTTAATGGCACACAGAGTTCTAGCAGCAGACACATCTCTAGAACAACTGTTAAGAGGAGACTGTGTGAATCAGGCCTTAATGGTAGAATATCTGCTAGGAAACCACTGCTAAAGAAAGGCAACAAGCAGAAGAGACTTGTTTGGGCTAAAGAACACAAGGAATGGACATTAGACCAGTGGAAATCTGTGCTTTGGTCTGATGAGTCCAAATTTGAGATCTTTGGTTCCAACCACCGTGTCTTTGTGTGACGCAGAAAAGGTGAACGGATGGACTCTATATGCCTGGTTCCCACCGTGAAGCATGGAGGAGGAGGTGTGATGGTGAGGGGGTGCTTTGCTGGTGACACTGTTGGGGATTTATTCAAAATTGAAGGCATACTGAACCAGCATGGCTACCACAACATCTTGCAGCGGCATGCTATTCAATCCGGTTTGCGTTTAGTTGGACCATCATTTATTTTTCAACAGGACAATGACCCCAAACACACCTCCAGGCTGTGTAAGGGCTATTTGACCGGGAAGGAGAGTGATGGGGTGCTGCGCCAGATGACCTGGCCTGCACAGTCACCGAACCTCAACCTAATCGAGATGGTTTGGGGTGAGCTGGACCGCAGAGTGAAGGCAAAAGGGCCAACAAGTGCTAAGCATCTCTGGGAACTCCTTCAAAACTGTTGGAAGACCATTTCAGGTGACTACCTCTTGAAGTGTGACTCTACAATTTTCATAGTCATGAAAATAAAGAAAACTCTTTGAATGAGAAGGTGTGTCCAAAATTTTGGTTTGTACTGTATAAATGAATATATGAACATAAAAAACGGAGGGAGGTAGTTCATAAAAAAAAAAAAAACTAACGGCACTCTTCATGATAACACTGTTTTTATATTGTAAATGTGTTCTCTGGAAAGTTAGTATAGAGTTTAGGGAGCTGTCACTGCTGGCCTGTTCTCAAAAGGTGCAAACATATTTTAAAATTTTTAATTTGCGAGTCATTCCAGATCATGACGATGCAGCCTGTTAAGAGAAAAAAAAAACAGTCCCGTACAAAACAGCCCAGGCTTTCCCACTGCCACAGCTTGATCCTCCTAGCATAGACACATCCTTGACATTAAATATCCCATGAGAACTTAGGCCCCTTTCACACAGGGTGAATTCCGTTGCAATCAGCAGGGGATCTGTGAGCAGAGCGGGAGGATGACACATCAATATCTGCTCAGTTATCTTCACAACATATTTCTTTTTTCTTTTTTTTTTTTAGCAAGCCTGATTGGACCAGGAGGCAGGTAGGTGTAAACAGACACAAGTCAGTTTACACTGGCCTGCCTATAGGAATGAATGGTCATTCTAATCAGGTCCGCTTTAAAAAATTGACAGGCCGATATGATTAGAACATCCGTATGAAAGAGGCCTTACAGTGTTTTCTTGCAAAGAAGAGAATTATGAAGAGGGTGGGGTGGAAGAGAAGGGGAGAGACATTCAATATCACAATGACTTAGGAAAACACAATGAAAGGAATCCAATAAAGCTGCTTGCCACTTATCTGACAGGAATCCTTCGTTAATGTATAGCGCCACATTCATCAAGCATACAGGGCAGCCATCAGGGGGGGACAGCCCCATACACATGTAGGGGGCCCAGGCGTTCCAAGGGGCCCGGTCGCCCAGGCCCCAACCAACGAGACTGAGTTGTTGCTGCTGTAGTAACTAGCAATTGCTAAAGCATGGCGGCTGCAGAGTAAGCTGATGCAGCTAACGGGATGTCTCTTTGCTGAATTGTGATGTCTCTTTGCTGGATTTTGATATCTCTTTGCTGGATATATCAGTCTGTCTCTTTACTGAATATATGAGGCCATCTCTATACTAGATTGGGATGTCTCTTTGCTGAATATATGAATGAGGCTGTCTCTTTGTTGGATTAGAATGTCTCTTTGCTGAATATATGAGGCCATCTTTTTACTGGATTGGGATGTATCGTTGCTGAATATATGGGGATGTCTCTTTGATGGTTTGGATTCATTTTCATTTATTAGGTTGTAAGAGTGTTAAAATAGAAGTGGGTGCACTGAAGGACTCGGTGGGATGGCCAGTGGGAGGATTCGGTGGGACGACTAGAGGGCAGGCCCTGCGGAATGTTGGTGGTCAGGTCCAGAGGGGCCCAGACCTAAAGCTGTAAAAGGGGCCCCAAAATTTCTGATGGCTGCCCTGCAAGCATATGCAACATTTTTAATACTGACAGCAACTTGTGAACCAAATTCAGTTAGCTCTAAAATGCACCACTTTTACTTTGTGGAGCAATGAATGTGGGAAATTCAAAATAAAATATAAGAAAAGTGTAGCGCTCCTTGATAAAATTACACCAAAGTGAATGTAAAGTATATTCTTTAACTATTATCGCATGTGGACAAAGTGAATAAAGAGGTGACCCAGGGAGAAATCAGCCACCTCCTCAGGAAACACACACAGCTTCTTACCAGATGGAGTTGACCACCTAATTACAAATCGGTCAAAGCACGCAGTTATGTTCCAGGAATGGTTCACAGAGCATCCGATCCACCAGCTAATAAACACGGCTTAAAGCCCTTCCATACTGGGATGGGCAGATGGCACAATTCAGTGAATCCCCAAAGGATTTATCTCAGAAATAGAGCCCTCTCATTGTGTAGTAAATGCGTGATCTCCTTTTTATTAAAAACTAAAAGAACACTCACATGGATACAGATAAAACAGCGTAGGGTTGGCTTTACTAATGCTTCTGACCGATAAAATGGCCGCACTCCACTCCGTTCCGGAACGTGATATCACATGCTATAGATCCACCCTATGTGAATGTAGTGGAGTGCGGCCATTTTATTGGTTGAAAACTTTTGTAATTCTGACACTATGCTATTTTATACCTCAATCCATTTGAGTGTTATTTTATTTTAGATAAAAAAGGAGATAACTAATTTACTGCAAGAGAGGGCTCAATTTTTTCTAGGGATCGACCGATTATCGGCAACACCCATATTTCGGGGGCCGATATGCACTTTCCCTGATATATCAGAATAGGCCCCTGAGGTTACCGATATTGTCGATATTTAGGGAAAGTGCATGTACCTGGGTGATGCCTGCAGCTAGAGGCATCACCTCGGTACCGGTGTCCATAGCCGCTGGTCGGCTGACTTGTAACGACAATCGATGTGGCTGAGAAGCCGCTTGGATGTCATTACAAGGAGCGGAAGAGGGCATCCCCCCCTCCCGCTGGCATCCTACCTCCACCGCTGCCGAAGAGAAGTCCCGGGTCTCCATGTTAAAAACCCGGAAGTGATGTCATGACATCACTTCCGGGTACTCGGCGCCGAATTAAAAAACTGACAGCATTCAAAACAGCCAAACTTGGCATTCTGAATGCTTTTCGGTGACGGGAAGGGGTTTGGGGTCTTTTAGACCCCCAGATCCCTCCACAAGGAGTACCTTTAGAAAAAAATAAAACATTTTTTTACATGTCCGAAAATATCAGCAGATATCGATATCCGATGACCAAAATATCGGTATCAGCATTATAAAAATAAAACGATATCGGTCGATCACTATTTTTTTCCTTTGAGATGTGTCCTTTGGGGATTCACTGCTTTGTGCCATCTGACCATCCCAGTATGGAGGGGTTTTAAGCACAGTTTGTTAGCAGGTGGATCAGATCCACTGTGAACCATTCCTTGAACATAACTGCGTGCTTTGACCTCTTGTAATTAGGTGGTCAACTCCCATCTGGTAAGAAGCTGTGTGTGCTTCTTTAGAAGGTGGCAATTTTCTTTGGATTACATTAACTTTACCAATTATCGCAAGTGGACAAAGAATGGACTTCACATTCATTTTGGAGTACTTTTATCAGGGAGAGTTAGGCCCCCGTTCACACTGGGGCGATCCGACTTCCCGGGGCGACCTCCGAGGTCACGGTGCGAGCAGCGTGCCGCGACCTCGGAGCGGCCGGCACGGACTTCATAACATTGAAGTCTATGACGGTCGCTCCGGGTCGCCCCAAAGAAGCTCCGGACCCTTTTTCTAAGTCGGAGCGACTTGTGTCGCTCCTATTAGAACGGGTCCGCAGCTTCCCTATGGAAGGCGACCTACGGCGACCTGTGAGGCGACCAGGTCGCCTCACAGGTCGCCCCAGTGTGAACGGGGACTTATACTTCTATGTTTATTTCTGTATATGTTTGCAGCCAATAAATTGCGTTAGCAGCTATTCAATATATTAGATTGTGTCCAAGCTGTTTTTTTTTTCTATTTCTTAACAAAATAAAATACAGACAGTTTGTATGCGATGCATACTAGCTCATTATGCCTTTGTCTTTACAAGTTTTTTTTTCTCATTTTTTTTCAGAGGGTTTACTTCCTCTAAGGTATTGACCCTGAAAGAGAACCCTCCTTTTGCCAACATTTCTTCGAAACAGTAGTCGACAAAAAGGCAGACCCCATTATGAAACAAGTAATGTCTGTTTCTTCATTGTGTTTGTTGGTTACAGGTTCTGTTACAAAACTGCAACAAACTACTAATGAAAGACTAGGCTTTTTTTGTGAGGAAGAGGATTTGGTTAGACAGGCTAGGTTAGTTTTTTGGTGTTTAACTTACTGCATATGCCATTGTGTAAGTAATTTTGGGTTTCGTTGCACCATCATTTACTTAAAAAGTTCTAACACTTGTATCATTTCACGAACCTGGCATAGGCCAACCTCTTCCTTATTCAGCATACTGAATTCCTCCTTTATCAACTCAGGACCAAAATGAAGAGGGCATAATCCTAAGCAGGATAAACCTTCATAGGTTGACCATTTTGGGACACACGTTACAGGGATTCATGCCCCATACTAGGAGTTTGTAAACAGATTTGTAAACAGGTTGATGGCCAAGACTTTTGCATTACAACCAGTTTTAATACACATAGGGGGAGATTTACTAAAGATGGTGCACAGAATCTGATGCAGGTGTGCATGGTAACCAATCAGCTTCTAACCTAAGCCCCTTTCACACGGGCGATCCGATCCAATGCGCCTGTCAGTTTTTCAGGCGGATTTGCTGTGGGATCACTTTTATGGGCGGCAGGAAGTCGAATGAGGGCAAGCTGGCCCCCCACTCGACTATGGCCTTGGAGGACAGGAGTGACACCATACATCGTTTCCTCCCAAAGGCATTAAAGGGCTCTTTTTTTTTTTCCATGATTAAAAAAAAAAAAAAAAAATTACTTTTTCTTTTTTTAGTGTAGATGTGAGATCAGAGGTCTTTCTGACCCCAAATATCACAGTAAAAAGAGGACCCATCCTGCTTATTTCTATTATAAGAGATGTTTACATTCCTTGTAATAGGAATAAAGGTGATCAAAATGTTTTCTTTTAAAAAGGAACAGTGTAAAAATAAAAAAATAAAAAGGTAAAATTATTAAGAAAAAAAAATTGAAAGTGCCTCGTCCCTCCGAGCTCTCGCGCAGAAGGGAACGCATACGCAAATCATGCCCACATATGTAAACAGTGTTCAAACCACACGTGAGATATCGCCATGACTGTTAGAGCGAGAGCAATAATTCTAGCACTAGACCTCCTCTGTAACTCTAAGCTGGTAACCTGTGGAAATTTTTAAAGCATCGCCTATGGAGATTTTTTTAAGTAACAATGTTTGTCGTCATTCCGCAAGCGTGTGTAACTTTGAAACATGACATGTTGGGTATTTATTTACTCGGTGTAAATTATCATACACAATATAGAAAAAGAAAAATTGGGCTAATTTTACTGTTTAGTTTAGACCGCTGCGCAAATACCGCGTAACATTACTATACTATACTACTATAAAATACTGATTTGATCTTGTAAACAAGTGTCAGAAATAGGCCTGGTCCTTGAGTGGTTAAACAGCAGTGGTTAAACAGCAGTCTGCCAAACTTTGTGGCCAAAAGCAGCATCCGCAGATGCCAAAGTATCTATTTTGTAGAATTTTGTGAACGTATGCTCTGATGACCAAGTGACTGGCTTGTAAACTTGAGATATTGATGCTTGATGATGGAAGGCCAAGAAGTACTCAGCGCCCGAGTAGAATGCGTTGTGAAAGGGAAAGGAGGAAGCTGACCTTTAACTGAATAGGCCTGAGTCACCTTTTGTCTGACCCATCTGGAGATGGTAGTCGAAGAAGCGGCCAGCCCTTTCCTTGGTCTGTCCATAACCACAAAAAGCAAGTCTGACATCTGAGAGGACCACGTAGCTGTCAGATACACCCGAAACACACAAACCACATCCAAGGTATGAAAAGCAAATTGCTTAGGATGAGTCTGCTTGGGACACAAGAAAGGTAACACAATGTCCACATTCAAATGGAAATCAGAAACCACTTTGGGCAGGAATGATGCGCAGGGACGAAGAACCACTTTATCCCTATGGATCACTAAATGGGGACTACAACAGGATAATGCCAACTTGGATTCCATGCGGGCCGAGGTAATAGCCACCAAGAATGCCACCTTCTGAGATAACGTAGGCAAGGGAATCTTCCGAATTATTCTCAATTGGAGGTTTCTGGAGAACAGAAAGCACTAAATAAAAATTCCCATGGCGGCAAAAAGACCGTACAGGTGGTGCCACATGTCAAACCACCTGAATGGAGGTACAAACCTTAAGAGTGTGTGGCTAGGGGTCGCTGAAAGAAAATTGCCAAGACAGACACCTGGCCCTTGATGGTACTCAAGGCCAACTTCTGCTCAACAACCTATTGAAGAAAGGCTAAGATCTAAGCCACAGAAAAAGAGCGAGGATGAGCACTAATGCCCCGTACACACGTGCAGATTATCTGAAGACTTTTGTCTTCAGATTTACCTTTTCTATGTAGTGCAAGGGCCTGCCGGATTGCATACAAATTGAAAGTGTTTAGGTTTGACCTCATATTATATGGTTTTGGTAAGTCTGCAGACAAAAGTCTTCAGATAATCTGCACGTGTGTACGGGGCATAAGACTCACACCAAGCAATGTACGCTTTCCATGTACAATGGTATATCCTGCTGGAAGACTACTTCCTCGCCTTCACCATACTAGGGATCACCGATTCAGACAAACCTCCATCTCTCAGTACCTGGCTTTCAATAGCTATGCCATTAAAACCAGCGACTGTAAAGCAGGATGTTAGATCAGCCCTGGGGACAACTGGTCTTCTCTGAGAGGTAGCCCCAAGGGACGTTTACGGCCAGCAGACTGACTGGAAGACCCTCGCCCTTGTTTTCTTACAAGAACCGCGGAAGAAGCTTGAGCTGAGGATGATACTGACCTTACATCCCCCCGAAGATGTCTGCAGAGTCTACAAGAGTAACCCAAGAACTCGCCACAAACCTCCTGTGGGGCCGAACCTGCTAAAGGAGTTGCATGCAGGACTGTGTAAACAGAAATCTCTTGAAGGTGAATACCACCAGACTCAGAAACTGTATGCAAGTCGGGAGAGAGAACTGTCTGTGACAGCAGCTGGTGAATCACAGCCTGCGTTCCCTGAAATTTGACATGAGGAAGGACCACCCTAGTCCGAATTAAAAATCAGACCTAAATAATTAAATTTCCTTAACAGGGGTAGGGGGGACCTTTGGTAGATCGGACTTCACCCGAACCTTTGCAGGAATTAACTCCGCACAAGGTGACTTAGGGCCTAAAAATCCCAAAATGGACAAAGTTAACCCCTCTTTTGGTACCCCCAAAAAGAAAAATTTTATGGGTCCCCTTGATGCTCACGAAGGAGGTCCACGGGGCCGGAAACCAGCGAAGATGTCACCCCACCCCAATAATGGGTGAGGGAAACCTTCATGCTGGATGGGTCTTGTCTGCGGGCCCGGAGAAGCTAGCTCTAGGCTTACCAGACCAAGGTTGCTTGGAACCTCCTGGGGAAGACTTGAAGAATCTATTTCCCTTATTCTCAGTACCAGAAGCACAAAATAATTTTCTATGGGCTGAGAAGGAGGGCACCTGTCTGTGACGAGGCTCCTTCCCTTTCCTAGAGATTGTGGCAGGAAGGTGAATAAAATAAGGCACATAACGAAACACCTTTGGAGTGCGAGGTGAAGCATACCAAAAGACACAGCCATGTCTCCGGCCACATCAGACACATCCTCCATTTTTAAAAGTCTCTTACACTGCAGTAGCAAGTGGGTTTACCAGCACTTTCATTCGCTGCTGTGACTATGGAGGAATCATCCTCACTATCGGATGAATTTGGGGGTGTGATATTAAGCCTCCCTGGATGGGCTGCATCAGGCTCAGAATTAGATAAGAGACAGACTGAGCAGGGGAAGGCGGGGATGCTTCCTCCTGGGCCTGTAACCACACGTCACTTCCACCCAGGATATTAAGGACTGTAGGACTGCCGTCAGCGCAACCATGGGAGGCTGGGGTTCTGAGAGACCTGCCACCGCCATAAGGGGGTCAGTTTGGGGGGATATGACCCTGAGGCTCCATAGGGAAAAGGAAGACCTTGCAATTCAAAAAGATCTTTTGGCACCACTAAAGGATCCCCATCAAATGCTCAGAGTACCTATCAGAAGTAAGAGAGATAAGAGAGACCCCCAAGGACTCACTCTACCGACCAGAGGTGCACCAAAAATTCAGACCCACCAACCCATGGATGGCATCTGCTCCATATATCTCAGGAAAGGAAGAGGAGACCAGCCAAACCAAAGGAAAAATATGGTTGCCAAGATTGCATCGGAGTTCTCAAACATGGCCGCCGGCTGCCGAAAGCATACTGCCCAGGAACATTCTGTGCCTTCCAAAACCGCTGCACCCTCTGCAAGGGGACCCCCCCAAAGGTACTGTAAACCCCAGGCAGGGCCATTTAGGGGAACTCAGTTTCGTGCTCTGCACTGGGGACCCCCAAATGGCACCATACCCACACACAGTAGGGCATGCACCTAGGGGTCTCTGCTGCACCCTCTACACTGCAACCGCCCCCCCCCCCATAACATCAGGGCAGGTCGGACCATCCCAGGAGGGTACCAGTGATCGCCCCGAAACCCCCCCCCCCCCCAAAGGGGAGAGGGAGGACTGTATTTACCCTTCCATGGTGCAGGTGATGCTCCAGACAGAACTCCTTGCCACTCCTAGGGGAACTGTAGGCCAAGGGACCTCCTCGATTTGGACCAGCGCCTAGTCGTATGCAACACTATCATACAATTACCTCGCGGGCTAGCCTCTGTCCGTGAGGCTGGGTCGCAGCCAAACTGGCGCGGCAGTTGATTTTTTTTTTCCCTTGCGAGAACTACAAAAAAGATGCAAGGAAGGAGAAAAAATTGCTAGGACTAAGATCTCAGCAGGGAGCCTAGGTCTTTACTTCTGACTAGACAGAATAAAACTGATTGCCTAAAGCAGAGAGGGGAGTTATATATCAGCTGAGGATGGCCCATGGGCATAGCCAGGTGTTTTTGTTCTCCCTAGTCCTACTCCTGGAGGAGGTAATATAACCCAGTAGTTATGATTTATGGAGCGCTGTCTCCATCGATGAACGAAAGAGAAAAGTGGTTTCTAGTAAAGAATATCAAGGTTTAGAATGATTACACCCATATGATGAACTAGAATGTATGCGTTCTACTCAGGAAACGTGGTTTTACCTGTACATGTAAGGCTTTCAAGAAAGGTGCCAGCTACCTGATCTCAAAAAAGTAGATACCCAGGAGAAAAAAAAATAAATCAATCAATCATGTCTGACAGCACTAGCAGATAAACCACACAGAGCCAGGCTGTGAAACAGCCATAGCTAAGAATGGCAGATATAATTTTCACTGTGGCTGAAAGATTGGACTAGATACATCAGCAGTGATAATTGAAATCGATCATTTAATTCTATACCCACCTTACAGGGTAAGAGTCAAAGAAGATTTAAAGTGGAATGTCATGTATATAACTAAACACACAGTTGAAATTCATCTGCTATAGGTATTTTATTATATTCTGATGTGCCAGACTTACAATTCACACATTTGCCAGACTGTCCAGCCAGGACTTCACATTTAGCTTCACAGCTTCTTGTGTGCCTGTAGGGTCACTGGACAATGAGTCAGCAAATGTGTTTTATCGTCTAATGGGCAAACACACAGATGCAAAGCTGATCCAGGTAAAAGGCTTTCACATGCTTGACTGTGAAATGTACTGAAACTGAACAACAAAACTGGCTGAACAGGAACATTTGTTGGAAGGAAAAAGATTTCACACAGATGCATTTCAGCACTGTATTTATGATTTATCTGCCAGAAGACCTACTTAAAAGCTTACGCATTACCTGCAGTCATTACTAGATTGTTGCAATATGACCAATGGAACACTACAAAAAATGACAGCATTCAGTTTGTTAGTGTAGGTTCAGAATTAAATAGCGAAGCTGGGTCTAAGGATGAACATTAAAAAGTACTTGGGTGGATGGTGGTCAGTCAGATAACTGGCAGGTCGAGGAAAGGAAAAAGGGGGAGAGGGAGGCCTCAACTATTAGAATATAAAATATACAATATTCTGATTTAAGTGGAGGGTAGGATGTCAATTAGAGGATCATTGGATAGAATAAAGAAGGGTAAGACCTTTTTTTTGCCATCTGGGTCCCAGATTTTCCATTAATTTCTGTTTTTGGTGACAACCTGAAATTTAGGATTGTTCTTTCCACCTTTACTTGGTGATAAACAGCAAATGGGACAAAGAGGCTGAATGTCCCTAATGGGGGCTCAGACCGCAATAAACTGACAAGTGATCTAATCCCTCTTTAATCTATCTAACAAAAAAAATAAAAAATAGTTTTACTTTAATGTGACTCACCATTTTCACTGCTACTGTAAATCTCTTGATACCCAGACAGCAGCAGCCTGCATAGTGAAGGGGGAAATCTTGCTAGGGGAAATCACAGAACTGAGCTGGCCACACATTTTGTACTTAATGCTTGAGCTTTCCTATTAAGCATCAAAACATTTCACCCACCGTTTATTTTTTTTTTCAGTTTGAATACTACATTTGTTCCAATTTTATTCATCTGGTTTAGAGTTTCCTCCAGAGGTTGCTTGGGGTTCCTTGAGCAATTTCTGCCGCTCAGATAAGCTCCCACTGACACCATTGATCATTTTAGGTATCTGAAAAGGAGGCAATGTTTCCCAATGACCACAAATGTATGTGGTCCATCACACTAATGTATCATGATTTGTAGATATGGTCATTTTAGCAGGGGTTTCAAGAGATCAGAAAGGTATTTCAAGGGTAGCTCTGTGTTGAAAAGGTTGGGAAAGGCTGATCTAGTTACTTGAAACCATGGATGGCAAAATTGCTGTGGTCAACAGCTGATAAAAACACTCAAAAATTACTGTGTAAGATGCCAAGTTTTCACACTTCCAGTCATGTAACACATGGTAAATCAGATTTGATTGTATCAAGTCATTTGTAGCTCACAAATTACCGTTTGCCACAATACAGAAATAGTGATTTGGTATATTTGTTGGAACAATTGTTTATTAACTGAACTGCCTATATACTGCAACTGATTTCTAAAAGCTGGTTCATAATACTTCACCCAAAATTATAATTGCAGAGGTCTGCCTTATAAAAGATCTGACTCTTTCAAAATCAAAGGATACCTATTTTGTTACATTATAGCCTTAAGTTCAATGTTTTGTTAATCTGAATTTTATGTGATGGATCAGAACACGGTCTAGGTTGGTGAAGTGAAAAAAATAAATTAATAAATAAAAAAAATAAAAAATAATATAATATAATATAATATAATATAATATAATATAATATATATATATATATATACATATACATATATAGCTTTTCTTTTAGAAATGGGAAACAGAAAATTGGCATGTGCGTATGTATTCACCCCCTTTGTTATGAAGCAAAAAAAAAGCTCTGGTGCAACCAATTTTCTTCAAAAGTCACATAATTAGTGAAATGATGTCCACCTGTGTGCAATCTAAGTGTCATATGATCTGTCATTACATATACACACACACACACCTTTTCTGAAAGGCCCCAGTGGCTGAAAAACAAAAAAGCAAGGAGGCACCACTAACCAAACACTGCCATGAAGACCAAGGAACTCTACAAACAAGTAAGGGACAATGTTGTTAAGTACAAGTCAGGGTTAGGGTAAGGTTATAAAAAAAAATCCAAATCTTTGATGATCCCCAGGAGCGCCATCAAATCTATGATAACCAAATGGAAAGAACATGGCACAACAGCAAACCTGCGAAGAGACGTCCGCCCACCAAAACTCACGGACCGGGCAAGGAGGGCATTAATCCGAGAGGCAGCACAGAGACCTAAAGTAACCCTGGAGGAGCTTCAGAGTTCCACAGCAGAGACTGGAGTATCTGTACATAGGACAACAATAAGCCATACGCTCCATAGAGTTGGTCTTTTTGGCAGAGTGCCCAGAAGCCAGCCGTTACTTTCAGCAAAAAACAAAATGTCACGTTTTGAGTTTGCGAAAAGGCATGTGGGAGACTCCCAAAATGTATGGAGGAAGGTGCTCTGGTCTGATGAGATTAAAACTGAACTTTTTGGGCATCAAAGAAAATGTTATGTCTGGCGCAAACCCAACACATCAGATCACCCAAAGAACACCATCCCCACAGTGAAACATGGTCACGGCAGCATCATGCTGTGGGATGCTTTTCACCAGCCGGGACTGAGAAACTGGTCAGAGTTGAGGGAAAGGTGGATGATGCTAAATACAGGGATATTCTTCAGCAAAACCTGTACCACTCTGCGCGTGATTTGAGGCTAGGACGGAGGTTCACCTTCCAGCAAGACAATGACCCCAAACACACTGCTAAAGCAACACTTGAGTAATTTAAGGGGAAACATGTAAATGTGTTGGAATGGCCTAGTCAAAGCCCAGACCTCAATCCAATAGAAAATCTGTGGTCAGACTTAAAGATTACTGTTAATAGGAACAAACCATCCAACTTGAAGGAGCTGGAGCAGTTTTGCCAGGAGGAAGGGGCAAAAATCCCAGTGGTAAGATGTGGCAAGCTCATAGAGACTTATCCAAAGCGACTTGGAGCTGTGATTGCCACAAAAGTTGGCTCTACAAAGTATTGGACTTTAGGGGGGTATATAGTTATGCACATTGACTTTTTCTTTTATTTTGTCCTATTTGTTGTTTGCTTCACAATACAAAAAAAAAAAAAACAACATTTTCAAAGTTGTGGGCATGTTCTGTAAATTAAATGATGAAAATCCTCAATCTGTGTTAATTCCAGGTTGTGAGGCAACAAAACACGAAAAACAACAAGGGGGTGAATACTTTTCCAAGGCACTGTAGATCTACCACAAGCCAGGCAAATAATGGAGTGAAGATGCCATGTACTCTCTGCAAGGTATGGCAAACTCTGTGAAGGTGACCACAAGAAGAGAAACAACGCTATATGTGACTGACAGATCACAAAGTCTGACATTTTAGTCTGAACCTCTTGTCTGCAATCTGTAGCGTAACCTTTCCATGCATGATGTCCTACACTGAGGCAATGTTAATAGAAGTTTCCCTTTGACAGAAGCCAACACTATTCACTGCCTCCAGCTATCAGGCCTGGCTGCCATCGATGTCTATGATCTCCACCAACAATCCGGAACCACAATATCACAGTGTGAAGCTGTTCTTATTACTTCCTGTGCAAAATTCTTCAGGCAGCTGCTGGCAAGATGGATTATAGGTGCCCTACAAGAGTTCCTATTGATGTAGATCTGCTACCTCATTACTACATTTTTAAAGAGTCCTTTCATTCTAAAAGTCAAAGCAGCTACACTGTTTTTCTGGGGAAAAAAAAAAAATCTACGTATGCATGTGGAGAGGGACAATGATACATTCTGATGAGTTCTGCAGTCCCATAGAGAACTCAGACAGGACTGAAAACATTATTAGGCTTTCAGTGAAGCAAACGCAGTGTTGGCAGCAGGACGTTCAGCGATCACAAGATTTCTGGCAAAATAAGTGTCATTTTCTTTACTTACCACATTTTAAATGGATAAAACATGGGGAAATGTGCATGTATTGCAGAAATGTACTGCATACCTAATTCTCAGGCTGAGGGCAATGTTAATTTACTTACATAGGATCACTGCAACATGAACCTTTTATCAGAACAGAAGAGCTGAAAAGTGTCAGATCATCTTTAATTTTGCAATCAGTACTCATAGCAAATAATTAACTCACATTAAGGCTGAGAACTTACTTGATGACAGCATTGAGACATTATCTCATAATTAAAACATTCAGGAGTACATATACACATCACTATTGTACTTTACACCAAACATAAGAGCTGGGGGTGTGCTAGTATTTAACAAGTGAAGACAAACATATACCAAGAATCATGCAGCGAGGTACAGAAACTTACCCAGAGACCAGTAATCAAGTCCTGGGTGGGGTGTGTATACAGAAGAGAATATGAGCAGAACAAAAAGTGAGGACAACGTAATTTCTCTAGGTATACAAACAGCAGATGAACCAGACCCTACATTTAAAATGAAAACTGATGTATGTACAAAAGAAAAAAGTAACAGCTTAAATTTAAAAAATCAGTTATGGAGGAGAATTCCAGCTTCATATGTACCTGACGACAACTAGGTATTTAAGTGAAGCACCGCTTTCATTCCTTTAGTGAATTTTGAGAAGAAATCTTGGTTGCAAATCATCCAGATCTATGCAAATAAAAGCGGTGTGGGTGGAAGGAAATTTGAGAAAGAGAACCCCAATTCTTTAGCTTTAAACACTGCAGGTACATATGTAGCCAGTGTATATAGGTAACAGTTTTTTTTTTTTTTTTTTTTAACTGTTCTTTAAGTCTTGCAAGATTTATCCTACAGTACTGGGCAAGATATGTCATCGCAAATGGCGATATATTTCAACAGTTTATGCAGGAACACAATCATCCTACGTCAAGGAAACGCATCATGAAAGATATGCAGGCCATCATTGCTATACGTTGGCTATAGAGATGGGGAACTGGAACTTTGCAAGTTTTATAGGTCTATCACTCAGACCAGAATTTTAAAATGAAGTTAGCAATGGAAGCCCCATATTTCTCCCATGATTACTATACTTTAAATAGTCTGCTCCAAGTGTGCACATAATGTTCGCGGTTTAAAAAAGAAAAAAAAGTAAATTTTAATGCATCTTAAGCCAAAATATTTTAGGTTTTGGATGGCGTAGGAAATGGTTAAAGGCCCGTCTGTGTTTGATTACATTTTCACTTTACTTTTCAGACAAAACAGGAAGTGAAATGAAATCTCTTCAAAGTGAGTAAAAAATCCTTTAGGTGGCCTGAATGAAAGGTCTTTTCTTGCCTACTGCTCCTGGTGCAAACTTGAAGGCCCCTTTCACACTTGTGTGACCTAAAAGTCATGTGATTTTGCCACAATTTTGACTGGACTTGAAGCAATGTCTATGTCTAGGAACCTCAAAACGCATCAAAGTCGGACCAAAAAGTTTGCCCATAGACACACCTTAAAATGCAAGTGTACTAATAAAACTGCTTTCTGGGGTATGAGGAAAACTTTTGCAGCTCAAAGTTAAACTTGAGAAAATATTTTCTGCAGCAGAAAGGCCAGTTTTTACATGGCCAGCCTATGGCATCCCAATGTACTGGATAATAAGCAGAAGGTTTATGCATGATACAATAGCGATCCTCTTGTCAACTTGCCAGCAACAGGAAAAAAGAGAGCACTCGACTGATTGTACAATATCACTCTCTTACTGGCGAAAACAGCAAGATGTTGGTCTCCTCCCTACCTGGCAACCTAGATTCCACAACTTTTCAGCCTGCAAGGCAGTGACAATGGAGGAGCAGGTGAGTTCTCACTTTACCTAACATGTTGTTGAACAGTTGGCACCAGTGACAGATTCACTCATATGACGTGTGTGGTGTGGATGGCAAAAGGCAGGATTTGTGGCATGCTGGCTCATGGTCAAAAGTATCTCAAGCCCGATAGGTTCCATCTTTCTATATCCCAACTTTATACTATGAGCAAGGTGAGAATATAGCTCAGGGTTGCGCAAATCATATCGCTCGGTGCCCCAGACATGCTGTTCCAGATGCCGGGGAAAGTGGGGTATTTTTACATTTAACCTTGCTGTGTGCAAGCAGCAGGGCTTACTTTATGCAATGGAATTTTCATGTCAGTTTTCAGTGCAATTGTCAAAAGGTAGTTTTTTTAGCGGTTCAGGTGCGATTCTGATGTACATTTAGGGTGAATACCCTTTTGCTCAATGCGAATTTAGTACTGTTGCAATTTCCAATCTGCCTTCATATGCTAGAAATGCCATTTATCCTCTTCCCTACAACTGCCTTCCAGCCACTTCTATGCAAATCTGCCTTTCTAGTCACTTCTATACAAAACTGGCTATAAATCTCCTATGTGAACAGTTATCTCCGAATGCCACAAACGCATCGCTCCAAACCCACAGGACCCTTTTTTTAACCAGATCAAAAACACGCCTCAGACATGAACGTCCTTCATAAAAAACAATGTATTTTCAGATGCCAGGCGAATCTATTCCTTTCGAATTGCATGAGATCCACATCAGTGTAAACCGGGACTGGAGCAGATATCAGAGCTTGATATGGCTGCTCAGAATGTGCTTGTACTGAGCAACCAACTGCTTCTGTGTTTGAGGGTAACATGAAGGTATAATGTTTTTTTTTTTTTTTCCTCACTGGTGCTGGCACCTCATTTACTTGCTCGGCAGATACGCTCTTGCTGAGCTTTAGGAGAGCTCAACACTACCCTTTCCTGACAAGCACCCAATCTGTGCTAGTCCCAGGGTGCGGTGCTGGATACCGGGAGGAAAGTAGGAGATAAACAGTGCAATTTTAAAACCTTATTCAAAAATGGTTTTGCCTAAAAATTAGTAGATAAAAAGTAGATTGTGACCCAATTTAGTCCCTTTGATAAGTAGTTTTTTAATAAAAAAAATTTGTCCACAGCCTTCAAGCTTCTGCACAATATGCAAGTCTGGAGGTACCACAGGCCAGCTGGTTCTGCTTTTCTGCTGCAAGAGGTATACTCTGTTTACCATGAGACAGCAAATAGTTTAACTTTTTAGGATGCAGATTATATTTATGAGACTGCCTATTCTTCAATGTTAATTTAAAATTCAAGCGTAAAATTTTACATCATACATGCACAGTTTGGGTAAATACAGGTAACTATGCCCAGTGGTGGTGCCAAATGTGTGGTGCGCAAAGAAAAAAAATTGACAAGCATCTCAACAATCTATAATCAGCAATAATGTACTGGTGGGAGGGACATTTTCTACAGTGCACTAAGCAAATTGCACATGACAGCTCAGATTTACCAACTTTTAAAAGAGAGTGAATGTAAAATGTAGCCAATTCTTATACATATGCCAGTGTCATTGCTTCTATAAATCATAGGATTCCAGGTATATTTACAGATGTATGCAGCTGAAACTTCAGCAGAATGATACAATGCAGAAATTGCTTTTACATTTTAATTTCATGCTGCCCCGGTGGAAAATCTGCAGTTTTGGCACCTTTTATGCTGCAGAGAATTATTCAACATGGCAGTGAGTACAGTCAGTTTATTACTACGCTGCAATATTAATCCTGACACAAACAGAGCTGGTAAAAAAAAAAAAAAATGGGATTTTTGACTTACTGTAAAATCCATTTCTCTGATGTTCATTGACGGACACAGCTCCTGATCTTCTTAACCATTGGCTTATACTGCCCCCTACAGGAGTAGGACACTAGGCAGAAAAAAAAAAGTGAGCGGTTTGGGTATCACTCCTTCTCCCTTCGTTACCACACTCTTAAAGAACAGCTTCATTAAAATAGTGAGGGACTGCATAGCAACCAACAACTCAGATTAGCCCCGTTGTGGCAGAGTGGTGTGCTTAAAGTTCTTCTTTAGGAGTGTGGTAACAAAGGGAGGAGGAGTGATACCCAAACCGCTCACTGCACTGCAGGAAGCATTATAGCTTGTTTTAACCACAATGCTGAGCCTAGGGACGAGAGAAGGAGGAGAACCCTAACCAATTTTTGTGCTGAAGGAAGCACTATATGCTGTTTTACATCGGGGAGCACCAAATGCCCCTTTGAACACACCTAAAGAATGCATCAAGCACTGGCTCTTTGAAAGCACTAAAGGACTTTATGCACTGCACTTTAGCGAATAGTATTTAGTATTGTGGATGCATTGATTATTTATGTACTGCACTTTATTTAGTATTGTTGATGTATTAAACTTTCATTATTGAGGTTGTGGAAGCAGCGCTCATTTATCCTATTTTTCTAACCCTTTGAGGGTTTTTTCCGTAACCACAAATAGGGAGTCTGATTTCCTAAAAGACTTCATAGCTGCCAGGTGCAACCTAATCGCCCGGATCACATCCAAAGCAATTTCCTTTGGATGTTTTGGACTGGGACACAGGGAAGGCAACAATGTCTTTATTCAAATGACAATCAGAGACAACCCGAGGAAGGAATGACAGACAGAGGCGAAGAACCACTTTATCACGGTGAACCACCAAGTAAGGTGGACGACAGGGTAATGCCGCCAATTCCAAACACCCTGCGCGCAGAGGTGAAAGACCCCCAAAAAGGCCACCTTCTGGGACAGCATAAGCAGGGGAATCTCTCGAAGATTCTCAAAAGGAGGCTTTTTGAGGACAGAGCACCAAAGGTGGCAACAGAGACTGCACTGGAGGGGTAAAGTGCCATACTCCCTGAAGAAAAGTACGCACCAAGGAGTATGTGGCCAAGGGCAGTTGAAAGAAGACCGCTAAGGCCGACACCTGACCCTTGATAGTACTCAAGGTCCGTATCTGCTCAACCCCCCCACTGAAGGAAGGTCAAAATCAGAACTAAGGAAAAAAAGAGCCAGGGTGAACCCAAAGAGACTCGCACCATGCAATGCAAGTCTTTCACGTATGATGGTATATCTTCCTAGAAGTAGATTTCCTGGCTTTTAACAGCATTGGAATCACCGGCTCAGACAAACCTCTATCCATCAGCACCTGGCGTTCAACAGCCAAGCCGTCAAAGCCAGTGACTGTAAAGCAGAATGGAAGATTGGTCTTTGGGACAGCAGATCTTCCCTGAGATGAAGCTTCCAAGGAACGTCGGTGACCAGCCACACCAAATCGGAGTACCAAGCCCGGCGAGGCCAGTCCGGGGCAACTAAGATGACTGTAATCCCTTATGCCTCGATCCTGCGTAGAAATCTTGGCAGAAGCTTGAGAGGAGGGAAGGCGTAAATCAGACGATACGGACCCCACGGGGCCACCAGCGCATCTTTGGCGTCCGCTAGAGGATCCCGTGACCAAGTCACAAACCTCTGCATCTTTCTGTTGAGCCGGGACGGCAAACAGATCCACCTCAGGGATGCCCCACCAGAGACAAAACTAATGAAACACCTTTGTATGAAGGGACCACTCCTCTTGGTCCAAACGCCTGCCGACTAAGGTAATCCGCCTGGCAGTTTTCCACCCCAGGAATGTGTACGGCGGAGAGGGCTGGAACAAACCGTACCGAACCCCACATCCAGAGCCGCCAGGACACTTCTTGTGCCCCCCTGGTGATTGACATAAGCCACAGCCGTGGCACTGTCCAATTGAATAAGCACTGGAGATCCCCGAGTATGATCCGTCCAATGTCCGATTGCTTGGAGCACCAAGACATTGATCGGTAGTCTAGACTCTTCCAGTGTCCAGACCCCAGACCCCCTTAGCATTTTGCCGAGGACGCCTCCCCAGCCGGACAGGCTGGCATCCGTGGTGACCACTGTCCAATACAAGGGGAGGAAGGATTTACCCAGCTGAAGCACCGAAGAACGAAGCCAGCCTATCAGGGACTCTTATTCCCCGGCTCAGCCAGATCCGATTGTCCAGGAACTGCGGATTCTTGTCCCATTTGACCAGAATCTCCCTTGCAGGGACCTCATATGGAACTGTGCAAACAGAACTGCCTCGAAGGTAGACACCATCAGGCCCAGCACCCACATGCAAGTCCGGAGGGATTACCATCCGCTTGACAGCAGGAGACAAATTAAAGCCTGCAGTTTCTGGAGTTTATCCAGAGAAAGGAGCACTCTGGCAAAGGTCGAGTCCAGAGTCAGACCCAGACAGTCCAGCTTTGTGGATGGAACTAGAGCAGACTTCTGAAAATTCAGAATCCAGGTTTTCCACCAGAGCAGTAGGAGACTCCGCTCGCAGAAAATCGTCGTCCCAAGTAGCCCAGTACCAAAATCCCACATTGGCGTAACCATTCTAGCACCGGGGCCAACACTTTAGTGAGGACCTGAGGAGCAGAAACGAGACCAAAGGGTTAACGCCACAAACTGATAATGCGCCTCTCCCACGGCAAAACAGGGGAAGCGCTGGAGACCCACACATATTGCAATGTAAAGGTTAGCGATCCTTGATGTCGATTGAGGCAAGAAAAATTCCCCTGATGCAGGGAAGCCAACACCATACGAATGGACTCCATTCTGAATTTCTGCACTCGCACAAAGCAGTTCAGCGCCTTGTGGTCCAGAACTGGACACACCTTGCTTTCCTTCCTGGGGAATGTAAACAGGTTTAAGTAAAACCACTGAAAACTTTAGGAAGACGCTCTTAAAACAGCTTGAAAGCGGACCGGGGACAATCGCACGTTGGAAGGAAGAACCTTATCGGAGGGTAAGAACGAAACTCGATCTTGTAGCCGGACTGAATGACCTCGTGGACCCACCCGACATGTACCAGGGGAGTCCACAGGTCCGGGAACCAGTGAAGACATCCCCCCACCCCAGATACGGGTAAGGGCGCACCTTCATGCAGAAGGGGCCTTGTCCACAGGTCTCGAGAAGCCAACTCTGGACTTGCCAGACCAAGTTCGCTTGGATCCTCAAGAGGCCGGCTCGAAGGGCTCTGATCCCTTGTCAGTCAACCCTGAGGGACAAAAAAAAAACCAAAAAACGTATGAGCTGAGAGGGAGAGCCCACGTCTACGACGAGGGTCCTCGCGCCCTTAGTAGCCTGCGGAAGAAAGGTACTCTTCCATCCCCTGTGAGACCTTTAATGATGTCATCCAGGGTAGCAGCAAACAGAGGAGATATAGTTAGCCTTGGGAATTTATTTTTCGCTTTTCCTACCCCTCAAGTTTAACACTGCTTTGGGACGTCCCAATGGTTAAGAACAGGAGCTGTGTCCGTCAATGAACGAAAGAGAAAATCTGAATTTTTATAAAATCTTACCGTAAAATTCCTTTCTCTGAGTCCTCCGACAGTCGCCGCCCACTCATACAGTCTTCACCAATGGGGTATTGACTTCCTCTCCTTAGGAGTAGCTAGGCAAAAGACTTGTTAAAACAAAAGCATTACCATAGACACACCCATGGGGGCTGTCCCACTGGTCCAATACCCCTCCTGCAATAGCCATCCCAACTCAGTTTGGTCTCAAAGCAGTTAAATGTATAAGAACCCCAAAAGAGGGGCGGCGGCGACTGTCGGAGGACTCAGAGAAAGGATTTTTATGGTAAGATTTTACAAAAATTCAGTTTTCTCTTACGTCCTCCGACAGTCGCCGCCCACTCATACAGTCTTCACCAATGGGGATGTCCCAAAGCAGTGTAGACATGAGGGGTGGGAAACGCAACGCAGTACCCATATCAGAGAAAGGAACCTTACAAGAGCAGCAAGGGAACCTTCTGGGTAACAAAAAAGGCTCAACAGGAGCAACAACCCAGGAAAGCAAATAACCAAGGGTTATTTGACCCCAACAGCCAGGGACCCGCAATAAAATCTGGGTCCCCTACTGGACTGCCGCACAGAGAACTTTGCGGCCAAAGGAGGCATCAGCTGATACCAGAACATGAATTTTGTAGAATTTGGAAAAGGTGTGCACTGACGACCAAGTTGCAGCCTTGCACACCTGGGCCACCGAGGCCTGATGCCGGAAAGCCCAGGATGCACTTACCGACCTAGTAGAGTGCGCCTTGACAGGGAAGGGTGGTACCCGTTCCCTCAACGAATAGGCCTGAACAATTGTCTGTCTGATCCATTTTGCAATGGTCGCCGCAGACGCATCCATACCCTTCCGAGGTTCCTCAGGAAGGACAAAGAGCGAATCCGATTTCCGAAAGGATTCAGTCGACAGGTAAATCCTGATCGCCCTGACAACATCCAAAGAATGCAACGCAATCTCCTTAGGATGCTTAGGATTCGCACAGAGCGAAGGTAAGACAATGTCCTCATTGAGGTTTAAATCTGAAACCACCTTTGGAAGAAAGGACGGGTTTGGTCACAAGACCACCTTATCCCTATGAACCACCAGGTAAGGGGAGCGGCAGGACAAGGCCACCAATTCCGACACTCTGCGAGCAGAAGTGATCGCCACCAGAAAGGCAACCTTTTTAGACAGCAGAGGCAACGAAATTTCCCTGATGTTTTCAAACGGGGAACGTTGTAACACAGACAGAACCAAGTTCAAGTCCCATGGAGGCAAGGGCTCCCTTCTAGGAGGGGCCAAGTGACGCATACCTTGAATGAAGGTGCGAATCAAAGAATTAGACGCCACAGGGCGCTGAAAAAGAACAGCCAGTGCCGAAACCTGGCCCTTAAATCGTAGCCAACGCAAGGCGCTGGTCCACACCAGATTGGAGGAAAGCCAACACTCTTGCCACCAAGTATGAACAAGGAGAGAAGCCCCTGGACTCACACCAGGCAAAATAATCCAGGCAAAATAATCCTTCCAAGTTCGGTAATATATCTTACCAGACAAGGCTTTTCTAGCCTTGATTAAGGTAGGAATTACCTCTGAGGAGAGACCCCTGTCTCACAGGACCTGGCTTTCAACAGCCATGCCGTTAAAGCCAGCGACTGTAAAGCAGGATGGAAGATCGGACCCTGAGACAGCGGATCTTCCCGCATTGGCAGTCGCCAAGGAGGCTCGACGGTAAGGTGAAAGATGTCCGCGTACCAGGTTCGACGTGGCCAGTCCAGCGTCACCAGAATCACCAGTGCTTGTTCGGAGGCCAACCTGCGAAGGAACCTGCACAACAACTGAAACGGAGGAAAGGCATAGATCAGACAATACTGATGCCAAGGCACCACCAACGCATCTGAGGCATCTGCCA
The DNA here is from genome assembly GCF_965119305.1 of Pelophylax lessonae. Classification (NCBI taxonomy): domain Eukaryota; kingdom Metazoa; phylum Chordata; class Amphibia; order Anura; family Ranidae; genus Pelophylax; species Pelophylax lessonae. The sequence continues at coordinate 79,752,577 of NC_138777.1, read as the reverse complement.
GAGGATCGCGCGTTCTTGCCACAAACCTTTCCACCTTGTGGTTTAGCCGAGACGCAAACAGATCCACATACGGTGATCCCCAATTCGCACACAGCATCTGAAATACCTCCGGGTGCAGGGACCATTTCCCCTGGTCCAGGGTCTGGTGGTTCAGATAATTGGCCTGCCAATTCTCCACAACTGGAATGTGAACTGCCGAGATCGCCGGGACATGAGTCTCGGCCCAAGACAAAATTCCGGTCACTTCCAGGGGCGCCCGGGCACTCCTGGTGCCCCCTTGGTGGTTGATGTACGCCACCGCAGTGGCATTGTCCATCTGCACCCGCACAGGACGGCCCTGAAGACGATCCGACCAATGGAGCAGGCACAGCCTGATCGCTCTCAATTCCAAAATGTTGATAGGAAGGGAGGATTCCTCCCCCGACCAAGTGCCCTGGGCAGATAGGTTGCCCAGGACGCCACGCCAACCCGATAGGCTGGCATCCGTGGTAATCACCGTCCATAGTAACGGCCGGAAGGATTTTCCTTCCAACACAGCCGGGGACTGAAGCCACCACAAGAGATCCGTTCTGGTTTGGCGGCTCAGAGACACCCTCAGGTCCAAGGACTGAGGTAGTCTGTCCCACCTGGCCAGAATCTCCGCTTGGAAAGACCCCCGTGTGAAACTGTGCAAATGGGATTGCCTCAAAGGCCGACACTATCAACCCCAGAGACCGCATACAGGTCCTGAGTGACGAGGATTCGTTGTCCCTGAGGGACCTGACCACGGATTGCAGGGACCGGAGTTTGTCCGGTAAGAACACCTTTGCTTAAGCAGAGTCCAGAACCATCCCAAAAATACAGGAGACGAACCGAAGGAGACATGGTCGACTTCGGAACGTTGATCGTCCAACGGAACTCCTGAAGCGTCTGGACCGCAGTGGACAGATCTCGCAGCAGGCTCTGACTGGCACTCGATCTTAACAGGAGATCGTCCAGATAACCCAAGACCGCAATGCCCTGCGCCCGCAGCAGTCCCAGAACAGGCGCCAACACTTTGGTAAAGACCCTTGAAACCGAAGCGAGACCGAAAGGTAACGCCACGAACTGATAGTATTCCTCCGCGATAGCGAATCGGAGGTACCTCTGATGACCCTCGAATATGGGGATGTGTAGATACCCATACTTCAGTTCGATAGAGGCCAGGAATTCTCCCGGGCTCAGAGAGGCCACCACCGAGCTGAGCGATTCCATGCGGAATTTTCGAACGCGCACGAAGCGGTTCAGAGCTTTCAAGTCCAGAATCGGACGCACTTTGCCCTCCTTTCTGGGCACAGTGAACAGATTTGAGTAAAACCCCCGAAACCTGTCCCAATGAGGCACCGGGACAATTACCCCCTGAGCGAGGAGATCCTGCACCGCTTGATTCAGGTCTTGTAACCGCCCTGGGGTCAAATTAAGATTTGAGGGAAAGAATCTGTCCACCGGCTGTGAAAGAAATTCGATTTTGTACCCTGATCAAACGATTTCCTGAACCCACCTGTCCTGAACTTGGAGTAGCCAAGGTTGGAGGAAACCGCGCAAACGTCCCCCCACCCCTGAAATGGGTGAGGGCGCCCCTTCAGGCAGAGGCGGACTGAGCCGCCGCACCAGCTTGGCTGGATTTCTGTTTGCCGGCCCAGGGCTTTCTCTGGCCACCCTGGCCCTTGAAGGGTTTTTCCTTGTACTGTGACTTGAAGGCACGAAAGGAACCCTGATTAGGTTTAAAGGCGGAAACCCCGCTTGCCGTGGAAAAACTTGCCCTTAGGATTCTGGGGCAGCAGAGTGCTCTTGCCCCCAGTGACTCCCTTAAACAATTCATCCAGGGATTCCCCAAAAAGGCGAGACCCCGCATAGGGAATGTCAGCCACCGCCTCCTAGATTTCTGGTCAGCCGACCAGCTCTTCAACCATATCAGCCGACGGTTAAGCACCGCGACACTGGACAGGCCCGCAGCTAAAGGGGCCTCATTTAAGGCCGCATCGCACAAATACATGACCCCCTTGATAAATTTGGTCCACCATCTCCACAGCAGTGGGTGGGGCAGAATCAGCCACGAGTGTGCGTCTGAGCACCTTGGTCCAGTCCGCCACAGCCTGAGCGGCCATGACAGAGGCGAAAATAGGCCTGAGCATGGAACCGCCACCACATAGGTGTGGCGGGAAAGCGATTCCAGCCTCCTATCCGTAGGATCCCTAAATACCGGAGAATCTTCGGTAGAAACCAGTGTAGCCTTGTTTAATCTGGCTACGGTGTGATCCACTTGAGGAGCCACACACCAGCGTGCAACCGTAATAGACGCAAAAGGGTAGAGAAGTTGAAACCTCTTAGGCATCATGAAGGTGTGTTTTAAATTGCGCCATTGTTCATTCACAGTGTGATGAAACTCAGCGGGGCAGGGAAAAACCTGCGCCGTCTTACGGGTCCTGTGTGTACCAAAAGATGACACAATGCCCGGAGGATTGGGCTCATCCTCTAAATGTAGGGCTTCTTTAATGGCAGAAATCAGCGCATCCATTGCCGCGCGTTCCTCCGGCGTCCCAGGGGGGGAATCATCCACTCCTGTAACCTCCGCCTCCCCCTCAGACTCTTGCGGGTCCTGAGAAGAGCGAGACCCTGAAAGGGGCCCGCTACCTACAGCAACCATGTCACATTCAGAATCAGAAGAAAAAGAAACCCTAGGCCTTTTTCTAGCAGCACGTTCAGACATCAGCACATCCATTTTGGACACCAAAGCTGCCACCACAGCAGCCAAATTAGTCAGAGTAGAGAATTCAGAAGAACTTGAATCCCCCACCAAAGCTGGAGGGAATTTGCTGTCCTGGGATTCCATTGCAAACAAAAAGGTTTTTTGCAAAATGGAGGAAAAGAAAGGACAGCAGGACAGAGCCCTCAGAAGTGTGTTACCAGCTCCTACGATCGCTCCTGAAAAAAAGGAAGGAAGTGATGTCACCGCAGAGACTGAACAGAGGCTGCAGGCTAAGGAAACATGGATGCCTATGCAAAGCAAATGGGAGGCTTCCGCAAAATGGCCGCCGACATGTGCTCGGAACGATCGTTGCCACACACAAGATGGTGTCGTAAGGTGCCAAAATACACTACACACAATGCTATACAAGCGCCCACAGTGAAGCCAGACATGCTGCCCACACCTAAAATGGCGGACCGGCGGTTTTTAACCCCGCAGCGGTCGCCACACTAGTCTATACCTCCAAGCACCTTAGTGACACAGGAGAGGGATCCTCCAAACCCACACAGCGCAGGCTGTGAGAGAAAAGCCCTGCAGGGACCAGGATCAGGGAGCCCAAAAACGCACAGACATAGGAGACACCACAGACACAGAGGACTGCCGACCCCAGACAGAGGCCCCACACAGAGTATACTTACCTGTACCCGGTGGTGTGGGGTGCCTCATAATAAACGGAAAACCACCCACCCTCAGATGGCAGGGGAGTGCCGCCAGCCAAAAACGCAGGACACCAGGGGTTCACGGACAAACCATGCATGTGTCCGGTGAGGTAGCCACCTCACAAGGCTGCATCCCTGGACAGGGATGGGTCGTTTGTGAGGCCAGGGCGAACACATAGCCTATTAAACGCTCGATGGCGGGCTAGGATTTCATCTGATCCTCTGTCCTGGATAACCAGGACGGCCAGTCCAATTCCCAGCTCCGCAAACTTCATCTTCATCCGAAGATCCGACTAATTAAAAGCTGACAAAAAGAACAGCTAGCAATGCAAAGAAAAAAAAATGACATTTTCAGAAAATAAAAGTATAAAATAGAAGAAGGCTGAGACTGTAGCCCCAGCACAGGGAAGCCTGACTACTCCTGAACTAGGCAGAAGAAGACAAACTGAGATGGGATGGCTATTGCAGGAGGGGTATTGGACCAGTGGGACAGCCCCCATGGGTGTGTCTATGGTAATGCTTTTGTTTTAACAAGTCTTTTGCCTAGCTACTCCTAAGGAGAGGAAGTCAATACCCCATTAGTGAAGACTGTATGAGTGGGCGGCGACTGTCGGAGGACGCAAGAGAAATGGGATTTTTGACTTACCATCAAAAACAATTTCTCTGATGTTCATTGAGTGACACAGCACCCACCCATCTGTGGAGTAGTAATAGAGAGATAGAGAGATAGCCATGGCTATGCTCATAGGCATAGCCAGACTTTTTTTTCTGCCTAGAGTCCTACTCCTGTAGGGTGCAGTAAAACCCAATGGTTAAGAAGATCAGGAGTTGTGTCCATCAATGAACGAAAGAGAAACTTTATTTTATCAAATAAGTGAGTTGGTACTTGGCCAAGTGTTCTTTTTCAGGGGACCAGCTATCTTTAGGTTACCTATAATATATAATACTGAACAAAAGGCAATTTGCTTGCTTACTAAAATTGATGTGCAAATAATAAATATGCTTCTACATGCCCCAGTCTGCTGGTATGAAATCCTGCATGTCTGGGTTTCTTTGTACTGCAGCTTACTCTGGACAGATTATTCATGTGCTTTTATGGATTTGACACTTCATGCGGACAGAGGTATCCGCAGCACAACTGGACATAAAGCAATCAACTTGCTGATTTGGCAGACAGCAGAGCAAAGATGGGGACATATGGCAATTGCGCTTTGTGCTACATTCACCTTCAATATTGACCTCTATTTGTTTTTTTTGAGACACATTCACAAGGAAAATCAATTCTACCTGCACAATTTTCAAGTCCATAGAATTGATCACAAAAGCAAATGTATTCATAAATACTAGACCGCTAAAAATAAATAGAAAGAAAAATACCGGACAGCCAGGAACTTGGTAACTTAAAAAGATATTAAACCCAAAAACAAAATGTAATATATTGCAGCTTACCGCTCCTTAAATGTGGTGGTTGCATTTGTTTTCTTTTAGAAGGCTTTTTTCCTTTATTTCACCTAGTGACTTGGGGGTGTAGCCTGGAAGGGCATGGCCTGAGTACAGGTCAAGTTCTGCTTGAGTTATATCCTGTTAACCTAATTCCTTTGCCTCTCTTCTACCTGATACTTTCCCCCAGCTGGCTGATTTCACCTTGTGATCCAGCCAGTAACACATCTCATGCCTTAAGGTGTCTCTTTCTGGAAGTAGTAAAGCATACACCTTTGGACAGCAGTCTGGAGGAGGTTAATGTTAAACTGGCAGATTTAGATGGACTTGATTAACAAATTAAAGATGAACTCCAGCAAACACTTTATAAGCAGTTACAGCAAAAAGCTTTTTTCCTTTAGGAATAACAGTTTTGCATAAATCAAAAAAGCTGACCATTGTAAGAACCCCTGTCAGTGTTCATTGTTTTTTTATCAACCCTCTAACTGCTTTTTTTTTCTGGACAGCTTAAAAGGAAGTAAAAAAAATTGGATTTTTGTACTTGTACGGACACCGCTCCATAAATCATAACTACTGAGTTATATATTTAGTGAATAAAAATAAAAAATATTGCCTCCTCCAAGAGTAGGCCTAGGCAGAACAAGTCCAGCTGGTATATAACCCCCTCTCTGCTCTAGGTAATCAGTTTAGTAGCAAGCATGATTAGAAGTATCAGAACTCCATAGAGGGGTGGGTTCTGTGTCCGTCGAACTCAGAGAAATGGATTTCATGGTAAGTACAAACATCCCATTTTCTCTTTCGTTCAGAGCTCCATAAACCATAACTACTGGGACATCCAAAAGCAGTGCCACAGCACAAAAGCACAAAAGAATTTTCTATGTGCTGAGAAGGAGGCTCCTTTCCTAGACTATGGCAGGAAGGTACTCTTCCCTCCCCGTGACACCCTTAATGATGTCGCCCAGGGTAGCCCCACACTGGCGATCGCCTTGAAAGGGCAGATCAATGAGAGTTTTCTTAGAGGCTTAATTCTTAAGCCACAGCATGCGCCTATTCACCACCGCTAAATCGTAAAGTTTGGACAGCACAGATGGTAGCCATAGCTGCATCACAAGTAAACTGCAGCCCCATGGTCCACTACATAAAAAAAAAAAGCAGTGTGGCCCTGCCCCCCCCCCCCCCCGCCCCCAAGCCCTGGCTTGACCCTGAGGCTCCATAAGGAAAAGGAAGACCTTGCAGTACAAAAACGATCTTTTGGCACCACTAAAGGATTCCTCCCAAGGCTCAGGGTACCTATCAGCAAAAAGAGATAACAGGGACCACCAAGGACCCTACTGATTGGAGGAGCGGCAAGAATTCGGACCCAGCATCACCATGGACACCATCCCTGTTTATATGTCCCGGGCACAGGAAGAGGAAACTGAGGAAGATGAGGAGCTTTGCCGTTCAGACAAGGCTTCATCTGTCTCCAGCGTCTCCTGAACTAAGGGAAAATTGCCCCCCTGACGTCACCGAGGGATTTTAAAGGATGGGAGGAGGAAACCTGCAGGCAGGTCTTACCGTCCCTGGAGGATAGCCCCCATCCATCCCAAAAAAAAAACGCCAAAAGGGGACAGGGGGGACTGTACTTAACCTTCCATGGTGCGGGTAAAGCTCCAGACAGAATCCTCGCCACCGAAGTAGGGGAACTGTAGGCCAAGGGACCGCTGCGACTCAGACCCAAGCCCGGTAGTATGCGACCCTGCGAGATGTTAACTCGTGGGGCCAGCCTCTGTCCGTGAGGCTATGTCGCAGCTGACCTAGCGCGTAGCTGCGGTCTGCACGGGCTCACTGGCTTGGCTGTGGGGACCACTAGATCTAGATTATCTAGCCCATCGCCCAGCCCGGCAGTTGATTGTAGATTTCCCAAGAGAAAAAAAAGATGGAAGGAAGGAAAAAAAAAAAATTGCTAGGTCCTTACTCCTGACTAGACAGATTAAAACTGGATTACCTAGAGCAGAGGGGGGTATATACAAAGCTGAGGACAGCCCATGGGCGTAGCTAGGTCTTTTTTTGTTCTGCCTAGTCCTACTCCTGGAGGGGGCAATATAACCCAGTAGTTATGATTTATGGAGTGCTGTGTTCGTCGATAAACGAAAGAGAAATAACAGCCTCACTGGCTAAATTTGCAAGTGAAAATAAAGAATGAAAGCCTTAAAAGAAAAAAAAAAAAGGAAACCAATGCAGCCACCAAAACGAGATTTGGTTAGGTGCAATGGAAGACATTTTTTGTTTTAGGGTTTATTACTGCTTTGAACACACTCTCACCTAGATTCCTTGACACACACACACACACACACACACACACACACACACAATACCAGGCTCAGAATTCCATTTATGATACAATGTGGTAATTTACCTGCTATGGGCACATAGCCGACACCTTGCTGGTAGACTGTAGGCATTAACACCACCGGTTGAGATTGCATCAACATTGGGGCTGGCACAGACTGAATAAAAAAAAAAAAAAGCAATATCATAAGGTACAAGCACAAATAGATAGTACAGTAAAGTATAGAACACAAAGTAAGTTTGATGTAGAAGTTAGTTTTGCTTCTTGTACTGCAGTTGTGTGTTCTTTAACCACTTCAGCTCCGGAAGGTTTTAATGACTAGGCCATTTTTTGCAATACGACACTGCGTTGCTTTAACTGACAATTGTGCGGTCGTGCAACGCTGTCGCTGTACCCAAAAAAAAAAAAACACTTCACCAACACCACCCCCCCCCCCCCCCCCCACACAAATAGAGCTTTCTTTTGGTGGTATTTGATCACCTCTGCTATTTTTATTTTTTGTGCTATAAAACAAAAAAAGAACCACGATTCTGAAAAAATAAAAAATGAAAAACACCAAACATTTTTTTACTTTCTGCTATAAAACATTCCCAATAAAAAATTTTTTAAAAATCTAATTTTTGCATTTATTCCAATATGTATTCTGCTACATATTTTTGGTAAAAACAATGCTAATAGGTGTATATTGATTGGTTTACGCAAAGGTTTATTATAAGCTTACTTGTAGGTAAAAGTCACAAAGTCAAGCTTTTATGTGGTTGTAAATCCTTACATATACCCAGTTTAGTAACTGGCCTCAGGTGATACAGATGAAATAAATCATCCTACATAAGTTGTAACTGTCTGTATGCAGCCCTGTGCTTTATATCTTTTCAAAGTGATTATAACAGATGTATGAGAGTTGAGAAAAAAGGGGGCGGACAGCTGAAGTTACACTCTGCCGAGCTGAGTGAAGAGAGTTTTGAGAGAGGATAGAAAGGAAGAGACACACCCCCGTTCACACAGAATCAGAGATAAGGCTGTCAATCGGCTGGAGATCCCGCATATTGTCACCTTTCTCCTGGTTTTAGGAAAACTTGTCAGAAGTGATCCATGCTGAAATCAGAGGAATGAAGCAGCAAACGTGACACTTCATGCTGTTAATTAAGACAAGTACAAACTATAGAGGTTTTGCCTTTTTGGTATTTCAGGCCTGAGGTTTACAACCACTTTAAGTGTACTATTTAACTATGACCATTGCAAACTTCAGCCTAATGGTATTAATCCTATTAATGTTTGGCTGCTTTAAAAACCTTGCATCTATATATAGTTTAGAAATAGTTTAGAAATGTATTCCTACAAGAGCATTTCATAGACAAATCCAATTCATCAGGAGCAATAGCAAAATGGGTGGCAAGATGTGCATAATATCCCCAAAAAAGTTTTTAAACAAATCCTCCGAAATCTGCTGTGCTGGAAAATCCTATCTGTGCCCACCAGCGCCATCTACCAGTGCAGGTCAGTACCACCTGCCAGTGGCCACCAGTGCAGCCTACATCAATGAAGGAGAAAAACTACTAGTTTGCTAAATTTTATAACTTTTTTTTTTTTTTCATTCAAAATTTCGAAATTTTGCTTGTTCAGCAAAAAAATAAAAACCCCAGTAGTGATTAAATACCACCAAAAGAAAGCTCTATTTGTTTGAAAAAAAATATAAATAAAATTTAATTTGGGCACAGGGTTGAATGAGTGTCATTCAAAGTGTGACAGTGCTGAAAGCGGAGAATTGGCCTGAGCAGGAAGGGGGTTTAAGTGCCCAGTAGGCAAGTGGTTAAGCCATGGCATCTTCTACCTGCTGGCCTGTATGTGATATAGTACTTCTCTATATCAGAAGGGTTTCCCCGATTTTTAGTCCGATATAAACACCTGTAATAATCTACATATCTTGCCACCCATTTCGCCTTTGGTCCTAATGAAGTGGATGTATCTATGAAACACTTCGACCATTTACTGATTGGTTAAATGAGACTTAAATATAAAACTGAAAATATTTTAAAACACTAGTTAAGGCAATAAATTATGCATTTTGCGAATGCATGAAACCGTTTTAGTTCACCTATGTCTTATATTGGTATTTGTAGATGTGTTTTTTTTTTTGGTACTAATAAATTATTGACTTTTTCCAGGATGCTAGAATGTACCTTACTACAATATTCAGTTTTTTTTTATATATGAATTTGGGAATATGGCACCCTAGTCAAGATGCATGCATTTACCCACCAATATGACTGAAGATATCCATTCCAGAACCAGTTCTTTTCAAATTAGGATTTCTACAGAATATATACCTTCAGTGGAATGCCTATTACTTTTCAAGTAATAAATGAAAGAAGGTATCCCACATTTGCAAATCTGATTAATTTGGCTGGATGTATTTAGCGATGTGGTTATTTTAAAAACTACTGCAGTATAAAAGCCACTGACCATACATCTTGGAGATCTGAGCATCAATGTGAACATTATGCAAGTGAAAGGAAATAAGCTCTCACCGAGTACGACATAACCAGGTTGATCATGCCTTCCTTGTCATCTCCTTGTCTGCCACTCAGACTAAACCATTCATCTACCACCTTTCCATCCTTTAATGATTCTGGAATAGTGATGTGTGTCCATGCAATGCGGTCATCCATTGAGAATGCTCTCTGCATGATTAGAAATTAACAATGTTAGGTATATAAAAAAAAAAAAAAAAAAAACAGGAATGACCATTAGTGCCAAATCTCTACAGTCCCAGGCAAAAAGCTAATTACACATTTAAAATTAATATAAAGGGTTTCTGACTTACTTGTAAAAATCTTTTTTTTTTTTTTTGGACACAGGCTCTGGTAGATCTTGACCACAAGGGGAGAATGGTCATTTGTCACGCATTGTACTTGAAGGAATTTTACAGCAAAGTAAAAAAATGGGATTTTTGACTTACCGTAAAATCCATTTCTCTGATGGTCATTGACACACAGCTCCTGGCATTCATATCCATTGGGTTATACTGCCCCCCAAAGGAGTAGGACACTAAGCAGAAAAGAATTCTGGCTACACCCATGGGCAGTCCCAGGGGCTATACTCCCTCTCTCCACTATAGCCACTCAGTTTTGTAACAAGCAGTGTCAGGAGAATAAACACTCCAAAGAGGGGTGGGTGCTGCGTCAATGAACATCAGAGAAATGGATTTTACAGTAAATCAAAAACTCCATTTTCTATGTTCATTGATTGATACAGCTTCCAGTATTCATAACCATTGGGACGTCCCAAAGCAATGTTAAACATGAGGGGTGGGAACAACCAAAAAATTCCCAAGGCTAAACGTTCGCCAACCAGGCAACAGGGGCGCAACCAAACAACCGGAGCCCACCTGAAAAAAAAAAAAAAAACAATACAACCTCAACAGGATTAGGTCCTCTTAAAACAGCAGCCTGTAAAACCTTGCAGCCAAAGGAAACATCCGCAGATGCCAACACATCCACTTTATAAAACTTTGTAAAAGTGTGCACCGACGACCAGGTGGCCGCCTTGCAAACCTGCGTCACTGACGCCTGATGACGGAAGGCCCAGGAGGCACTAAACGGCCCAATAGAGTGCGCCTTGACAGGGAAAGGAGGAACCTGACCCCTGATGGAATAGGCCTGAACCACTGTCTGTCTGATCCATATGTAAAATGGTCGCAGAGAAGGCGGACAACCCTTTTGGAGGTCCATCCGTGAGAACAAATAGTGAGTGTGACTTCCTGAAAGACTCCGTAGCTGCCAGGTACACCCAAATTGCCTGGACCACATCCAAGGCAATTTCCTTCAGATGTTTAGGGGTCTTGTCTGCGGGTCCAGGGAAGCTACCCCTAGGCTTACCAGACCAAGGATGCTTGGAACCTATGGAGGAAGATTTGAAAGATACATTTCCCTTATTCTCCATCCCAGAAGCTCAAAAAAAATTTCTATGTGCTGAGGAGGGCCCCTGTCTGCAACAAGGCTCCTTCCCTTTCCTAGACTATGGCAGAAAGGTACTCTCCCCCCCTCCCAGATACCCTTAATAATGTCATCCAGGGTAGTCCCAAACCGGCGATCATCTTGAAAGGGCAGATCAATGAGAGCTTTCTTAGATAATTGGTCTGGGGACCAATTAAGCCACAGCAGGCGCCTAATCACTGCCGCTGAAACAGAATATTTGGACAGCACAGGAGCTGTATCCAAAGCTGCATCACAAACTGCAGCCCAACCGGTACGCTAAATCAACATAAGCAGCAGGGACCTGCTCACCCCCAGGCACTGGCGCAATAGCTTGGCCCATCCAGTTCGGGCCTGAGACATGAGGGCGGAGGCAATGACTGGCCGCAATGTTGAACCAGCCATAGTAAACATGATGCGTGCCACAGCCTCCACTTTCCTGTCAGCCGGGTCAGGACGGGGATTCCTCTTCTGGGATCATGGTAGCTTTGTTCAACCTTGAAACAGGAGGGTAGACTAGGCCACTTTTTTAAAAGTAAATTCTCAAAAGGGTAACGTACAGCAAAAGGTTTGGGGACCACAAAGGGTAACTTTGGTTGTTCCCATCCCTTACAGAAAAACCTGTCAAAATTAGGCACATAAGGAAAACCCCTTTGGTGTGCGAGGTGGCTTATGCGTACCAAACGACACAGCGAAATCCGTGGCTACATCAGCCGCATCCTCCATTTTTAAAGACTCACGCACTGCAGTTATAAGTGCATCTACAAGCGCTTTTTAATTCGCTGCTGCGACCATGGAGGAATCATCCTTACTAATCGGATGGATCTGGGGGTGTGATATTAAGCCCCCCTAGACGGGCTGCGTCCATGGTGGCATCAGACTCAGAATCAAATGAGACAGACTGAGCAGGAAAAGGCGGGGGGACGCTTCCTCCTGGGCCTTTCCCCACACGCCACTTCCACCCTGGACACTAAGGACTGCAGGACCACCGTCAGTGCAACCATGGGAAGCTGGGGTTCCAAGGGACCTGCCACTTTCATGGGGGGGGGGGAACTCACCCTACCAATTAGAGGAGCAATGAGAATTCTGGCCCAGCATCACCATGGATGCCATCCCTGTTCATATGTTCCGGGCACAGCAAGAGGAAACTAAGGAGGAAGAGGAGGAGCTTCAGCATCCCCAAGAGGCTTGGGTCATCACCAGCATCTCCGGGACTAAGGGAAAATGGCCCCCTTGACATCGGGCTACACAAACATGGCCACCAACTGGAAACCAGCCAGACTTAGGTAAAATGGGCGCCATCAGTTACAGCATGCTGCCAGGATCTTCCCTGTGCCCCCTGCAACAGGACCCCCTCTTGAAGGTAAGACACACGTTAGGGGAGACTCGCTGCACACTCTGCACTGAGACCCCCCCTGCACTATACCCACACTGCAAACAGTAGGGCATGCACCTAGGGGTCCCCTACACTGGGACCCCCCCCCCCTCAGACTACCAGGGCAGGAAACACTATCCCAGGACCCCCATAAAATGTAGATAGCGGGGGGGGGGGGAAAGTACAGTGGTCTCCACTGCATCTTTTGCCCTGGGACTCCCCACCAGACTCCAGATCCAGATAGGGGGGTCCGACCGTCTCTTGAGGTTACCCACGTACTCCTGACTAGACAGATTAAAACTGATAACCTAGAGCAGAGAGGGGGTTATATACCAAGCTGAGGACAGTCCATAGGCGCAGCCAGGTGTTTTTTGTTCTGCCTAGTCCTACTCCTGGAGGAGGCAAGATAACCCAGTAGTTATGATTTATGGAGCATTGTGTCCGTTGATAAACAAAAGAGAAAAGAGGTTTTGAGGAGAGCCTCTAACCTTTTTTTTACCCTGAGAACTTGATGACTGGGACATCCTCAACGGAAACCGTAATGTACTTGTTGAGGCAGGAAATAGCTGGATCCACTATAGCAATTTCAACTTTTTGTGGTAGGCTTCCTCCACTGGGTATTGCTGCGCAAACCTCTTCAGAGGCATAACCATTTTGTCTCGCCTCAGCCAGTTCTTTCCAGCCCAACCTGTACTGAATGGTGAACCAGAAAGCCCCTATTAGGTTTCTTAGTCTTGGGAGGGGATTCTATGTTGGTGACCTTGAGTCCAGCAGGTGGCAATGGTTCCTACATTATATTTCAATCTGTTTATTACATTTTTTTTTAACAGGATTGATCCAACATTACACATAACTGTACCATAACATCAGTAGGATAGATAAGACATAACCAAGAAAATGACAAAAAAAACATATACAATAGCCATATAAGCATTAATATAAGCGGTCATGGTTTATCACAGATAGCTTGGTGGAAAAAAAAAAAAAATTATAATCCCCCCTTGAATTCAAAATTAGTTTGAAGTAGTGTGACTATACGGGAGGTAGGCTAAAGTTTAAAGCTATAGATTAATTCTTGTCCACCACAATTCCTGATATCTGTGAATAGAAGTTCAAAAGTTTAAGTAAAATTAGGTAAAATTGTGTGAGGAGAGGTTTTGTATGTTGACACGTCAGCCACGAAAAAAGTGCACACTTATGTTCTTGAGATACACACAATATGCCCTAAATATCAGAATTACACGAATAGCAATGGCCAATGATTCCACTGTGTTGGCAAACAAAAGGGACAAGGGCAATCTTATCTCATTCCACTCTGAAAGCTATCAGGTCTGATTTAAAATCTTTAAGTGAGAGCTGTGTCATTGCGATTTAAAACTGGGTCAACAATATACAAAAAGGGAGGTACCAAACCCAAATATTCCAACACATAAACAATGGTTCTTACTTTAAACAGACTATCACGCCATCCAAAGCATTTTTCCCCATTCAAACATTTTCCCTATGTCTGACTTTGCCTTACTACACCTGATTATGCAGAAATAATTTTTTTTTTTTAGCATAGGACGACAGAGTACATGAGCTTTGTTTGTTTTTTTTAACACATGAAAAAATGCTTTTAATAGGTCTGAAAAACACCTGAAAAAAAACATTTCAAAATCACCAGGAAGACATTCTGCTTAGGCTTTGCTCAGGCATGAATGCAGGCTAAGTGTTCACTTTTAGTTTGGGAGAGATAAATGGCAAATTCCCATCCTCTTGGTAGGAGTTCTCAGACTATACAGATTCACTTCCCACGTCAATTTCTTCCTTCTCCTCACTATAAACGAGGCAGATGATCACTTAAAAAGGCAATGCTGAATGGCGGTGCTTACGCCATGCACATCTTGCCATTTCCATGAAAGCAGAAACATTCCTCATTGGGTTTGCCATGGAGGCAGAAAATTCCTTTAGTTACAAGAAGTACCTGAGGAGATAAAGGGGAGACTACACCTGGGTCTCTGGACCTTAGTCCCGACAACTCACACAGTTCTGAGAGAAATCCTGAACAACCTCACCCTTTGGTCTTGTGCCCAGTGAGTGCTGCCTGCCCCTTGTCCTATTTCCCATCTGTCTAAAGTTCCCCAATACAGTGAGGAGACCCCCACCCCATGGGGTACCTATAACCTTGTTCAGTACAAAGACTGTTGTTGTGGAGCAGAAGGGTGCAGCTGTTGTATCCCCGTCCTGAAGCTGCTGGAATACCTGGTGAAGGCTGATGCAAGAGCCTGAGCCCCAAACTGAAGTAGAGTAGTAGCTGGGAACTGTGGTGTGCCTCTCTGTAGCACAGCAATGTGCATCAAGTTCAGGCCAGACCTGGGGGGAAGGGCAATGCACCCCCAACAGAGGGAAGAGCTATGCACACAGAATGGGCCATTATGCACCCAAACCCATTTAGGACTGGAAGGTTTGCATATTTTGCTTTTAGCTATAACATACTAAGACATGGCTGTGACAAGCTATTTAAAAGTATTGCAGCCACCCTGTCACTAACTGTGTAACATACTGTGCTCTTGCTGCCCATACCCTCGATCCCGAGGATGCGGAACTTTCTGCGCTCTATAGAAGTGATCAAGCCGCTGTACAGTCCCTCGAATCACTTGTGCAGGAAAGCCCATAACCAGCTGCAAATTTTGAGAACATAATGACTGCAGCTTCAGCCACAATCCTGGTATCACTACTAGGGCTGAAACAACTAATCGACTAAATCGATAATAATTGATAATTACATTTCATTATCGATTAGTTGCTCCGTCGATTAGTTGTGCTGCTTTGTGAAGTTTCCCCGCCTGTCAGCGAGCTGTCTGCTCTGTGAAGCCGACGGCTGCATTCACTGTCTCTCTCTCACACAGCTCTGCACTTCCGTGACTTCCACCCTCCTCCCCCCTCCCCCCTCCTTTCCTCTCCGCCCTCTTGCTGATGTCAGTGAGTCAGCAGCTCGAGGTGAGGCAGGAAAGAGGAGAGAAGCAGCAGAACGTGAGTGCCGAGATTAGAGCTACAGTGTCCTGTGACTGTCAATGCAATGCAGCCCACCAAAAAATATAATAAAAGCTTCTCCAGATAAAAGTTAATATTCCTTATAAAGTGCAATATTCTAATAGAAAAATAAGTGATTAAAAACGTCCATATAGCACATATAGGGGGTCTTTCTATGCTGCCTATTTCATATCTATGGCTGACAGGGATGTTTTTATTCACTTATTTTTCTATTATAATATTGCACCTTATAAGGAATATTAACTCTTTTATCTAGATAAGCATTTATTATATTATTTACAGTATATAGGAGCTTAATTAAGAAAAAAAAAAAAAAAAGTTTTGGTATAAGGCTCGGTTCACATTTGTGCGATGCGGGAAGGCTGCGAATATGCAGCGTGTTCCCGCATCGCATCCGCACAAGAGGCAGTTCACACTGCCATATGCGATATGCAGGGGGTGTCAATTAAATGTTAATGACACCCCCAGTTTGATCGCATATCGCAGTGCGATCTGACAGTTTGCACAGAATCGGATCGCACAACTGTGAACCACTGTGCGATCCGATCCTGAGGCGGCTCAAAAAATGCCTCATGTGCGAGTTTGCTGCGGATGTGCTGCGAATTCAGCCATACAAAGTGTATGAACTGATGAACTGCTGAACTCGCATCCGCACATGAGATCGCATGTAATTTAGGAGCAGTGCGCTCCGAATTACATGCGATCTCGCAAACTGCACAAGTGTGAACCGGCACTAAGTGCTGGTTCACACTACTGCGGGTGCGCTGATTCGCACTGCACCCGCACAAAGTCGCACATGACCCTTTTTTTCAGCCGCATCAGGATCGGATCGCACAGTGGTTCACACTTGTGCGATCCGATCCTGTGCGAACTGTCAGATCGCACTGCGATATGCGATCAAACTGGGGGTGTCGTTAACATTTAATTGACACCCCCTGCGTATTGCATACGGCAGTGTGAACTGCCTCTTGTGCAGATGCGATGCGGGAACAGGCTGCGAATACGCAGCCTTCCAGCATCGCACAAGTGTGAACCGGCACTTACACTGTTTGCTCATTATTATTTTAAATAAATGAAAAAAAAGGCACATTGAGTTTTTTTATTATTTTATCCGATTAATCGAAAAATAATCGGCAACTAATCGATTATTAAAATAATCGTTAGTTGCAGCCCTAATCACTACTTCAATCCAAGGCCTGAAGCAGTGATACCAGGAAGCAGTTAAGTGTTACTAAACTCACAACAGTAAAATCAGTCTGTATATGCAGTAAAGCTTGCTTGTTATTCTCACTGTGGAACCTTAAGGGGTTGATCCTCTGCATTGTCTGAAAAGGCTGTTCAATCCCTTCTCCTCTGATCATCTCCTTCTTACACGGACTCAGTTAGGTGTGTTTTGCTAGAGAGTTTTTTTTTTTTTTTCTCTTGGGAGAGTGTATGATCAGCACAGGGCCCATCAGCACTGTCCAGAGGGTCAGGGGTCCTGCATTCTCATTGGACAATCATGGGAGAATGAAAACTCCTCCCACAAACTTTAACCAGACACTCACAGAAGTCACAGGACTGCTCTAACTGCTGATGCATTTCCATGATCGATGTACTGTGGGAGACCAGATATAGTGAATGCAGGGTCTTGGGTTTAGTAACACTTTAAAGAATGGTCAGGGCAAAGAAATAAAAAAAGCAAGCTTTCATGTACTTATACAAAAATTGTATAATGCGAGGCTGTGGGTGTAAAGACGTGGGTTTATTACATGCAACACTTATTCTAACCTCATCAAAGATTTCCAGGTAGAAGGAATCGACTCCTGGAGGCACAGTACACTGGATCACTTTGTTCCATCTGGGATTTTTGGCACCATTATGTGCTGTGGGAGTCTCATACACCGCATACCCCAAACGTATCCTGCAGTATGGATCCATTCGTGTCATACCATAGTTCTTCGCAAGCTTGGCCTAAAGACAGGAATTATTAAATTATATGATACACAGCTACAAGGATGGTTATCAGGTACAGAATCGAATACTTGTTGATGGAATAGAAAACCAGATGAGCGCTTCCTGCTCATGTCCTGCCTCTAGGTTTGCTGGTCCAGCATATCATATAGGACATTAAAATGGTTCTAAAGGCAGGAGATTACATTTTTTACCTTCATGCACTCTATGCATTAGGAAAAATCTTTGTGTGCAGCTCCTCCTCCCCAGAGCACCACATGCATTTCAGAACCTTTTACTGCAGGGTACCAGAGAATGTATGCGTGTTTCTCACAGCTAGATAGATTGGTGCTAAAGCAGAGACTTTGGTGATCTGTTAATACCTGTATGTGAGGCAAGCTGGTGAGCTATACAGCTATTGTTAATACACCTGTTGCAAGGCATTGAGCAGTAAAGAGCTCTACTGTCATGTCAGTGTCTGGAAACCATTTTATAAGGTTTAATGGAGCCTCCTATGTATTTCATAACTTGTTAGGTATGCATTTTAGCATATAGCAGTATGCAAAGGATTAAATGATAATGTGTCTTGCTATAGAATTCTCAACCCACTGCACTGTAAGGGTGTAAAGATTCCGCAGTCAATGGCATTTTGCAGCACTTTTATAATATGAACAAATGTTATCACAGGGCATACTGCATTTCAGAGCAGGTCAGCAGATCAGGAATTCAGTTTATTCATCTCTCAATATGCAGATTTATGTTGACATGCAGTGTGCTCCATGTAAATCTTTATTCACAGACATGAATGGGGGTCCACAGATAGCCAATGACATCTGTCAAAGTCAGCATAGGAAAGATCTTGGAATTTCTTAACAGAATAAAACAAGGACAGTAAATTAAATTCTACATGTACCATCTTTTAAGCTTAAGCAAACTGTATAGCGTCGCAATTTTGTGACTACAAAGCAGAGCATATGTAGCTCAACAGGGTGACTTCTTAGAAAAAAGGTTCTGCTTTATTTTATTCACTTTTAACACATGCAAAATCTCTTTAGGAATGTACAGTATCTTACAAAAGTTTTGTAAATATTTTATTATATCTTTTCATGTGCCAATATTGAAAAAAAAATGACACTTTGCTACAATGTAAAGTAGTGAATGTACAGCTTGTATAAGGCTCCATGTACACGGGACGCTGGAAATGGCCGTTTAGGAGCAGTTGGGCGTTTTTTTCAGAAGCCCCTGAACCCATCTACATTTTATCTTATCTGTCCATGTACACCAGGTCGTTTACAGTCATTTGCAGGCAGTTGCGTTCAGGGACTGTTTTTAGAACGCAATTATTTGCGTTCGAACGTGTGTTTCCCGGTGTTTCAAACGCACACACGCGTCCGAACGCGATGACCCGCGTTTAGCGTTCGCGTTTTTCCATTTTAAAGGGGAATAATTTTTTTGACCTCTAGGAACGCTTCTAAACGCAAACGCCCGCAAACGCTGCTAAACGCCCGCTAAACGCGGGTACAAACGCGACCGAACGGACGTTTCAAACGTCCTAAAAATTCCAGCATTCAAAAGGGACTTTTAACAACGTCCCGTGTACATGGAGCCTAACAGTGTAAATTTGCTGTCCCCTCAAAATAACTCAACACACAGCCATTAGTGTCTAAACCGCTGGCAACAAAAGTGAGTACACCCCTAAGTGAAAATGTCCAAATTGGGCCAAATTAGCCATTTCCCTCCCCAGTGTCATATGACTCGTTAGTGTTACAAGGTCTCAGGTGTGAATGGGGAGCAGGTGTGGTAAATTTGGTGTTATCACTCTTACTCTCTTATACTGGTCACTTGAAGTTCAACATGGCACCTCATGGCAAAGAACTCTGAGGAACTAAAAAAAAAAAATCGTTGCTTTACATAAGGATGGCCCCTAGGCTATAAGAAGATTGCCCGACCCTGAAACTAAGCTGCAGCATGGTGGCCAAGACCATACAGAGGTTTAACAGGACAGGTTCCACTCAGAACAGGCCTCGCCGTGGTCGGCCAAAGAAGAGGAGTGCACGTGCTCAGCGTCATATCCAGAGGTTGTCTTTGGGAAATAGACATGAGTGCTGCTAGCACTGCAGCAGAGGTTGAAGGGGTGGGGGGTGGGTCAGACCATACTCTGCAAACTGCATCAAATTGTTTTGCATGGCTGTCGTCCAAGAAGTAAGCCTTTTCTAAAGATGCACAAGAAAGCCCGCAGTTTGCTGAAAACAAGCAGACTAAGGACATGGATTACTGGAACCATGACCTGTGGTGATGAGCCCAAGATAAACCTATTTGGTTCAGATGGTGTCAAGTGTGTGTGGCAGCAACCAGGTGAGGAGTACAAAGACAAGCGTGTCTTGCCTACAGTCAAGCATGGTGGTGGGAGTGTCATGGCCTAGGGCTGCATGAGTGCTGCTGGCGCTGGGGAACTACAGTTCATTGAGGGAACCATGAATGCCAACATGTACTGTGACATAATGAAGCAGAGCATGATCCCCTCCCTTCACAGGCTAGGCCGCAGGGCATATAAGGTAAGGGTAAGGAGCATATGGTTATAGATTGCTATTATAGGTCCCTGTATTAAAATAATACGAAGACGAAGCTACGCCAATCGGAGAAGCGAAACGCGTTGACGTCATCTTTACCGCCGGAGCAACGAGCAGTGTCACAGACGTGGACGGCGGGGGGAGCCAGCGGGAGCTGGAGGTTCGGGACCAGCACACGCACCAGGCACTTCAGCGGCATCTCAGCGGAGGACGGAAACCAGAGCAGTGCGGCAATGGGTCGGAGGTCAGGTAAGTGATAACACTACACCATCCAGGAAGAGGGGTGAAGATTCAGCCGTTCGGCTGACAGAGTGTCTCTGACGAGACGGAGCAAACCACTAAGGCATCCTGCATTGGATGAACACAGGCACACACTCTGCATAGTCCCCAAGAATCGGTGGTAGACTTTAAACCACCTGACACCCCACCATTAATGCCGCAAATATAAAAGGAGACATCCACATGCTCTGCAAACCTCCAAAACAACCAACCCATAAAAGACATTTATAACACCAAAATGAAACATCCCCAACCAATGAACCGCTGAATCCTGATACTTCACTTACACTATAAGAGGGAAGGAGTTCTGAATCAAGGCAATTGCAGACCTGATCACGAGTCACAATACAGACTCGGAACAAAAAGGAGGAATACTCTGCCGTACCCTCGGATCGTGTAAATGATGCTATTTAGAGGAGAAATTATCTCAGCTACCCACCACTGTGAACCCCCACTCACCCTGCTTCATTTAGCAAAAAACGATTGACTATTAGTCTCTTTTTTTTCCCCCACAAGCCCACAGACACACATCGCAGGAAGGATAAAGACACGGTGTACACCGCTAGAAAGTATACTGATTAATAATAGCCCAGTGATGTCATTTATTATGCACCGGCCAGTACCCTGTTAATTGTTAAATGTTTTACGTTGTATGTCTTGTTTTTTATGTTTATACTGGTCACATACTATAAGGCAAAGCCAATATCTGTACGGTGTTGTAATCACAAGAAAAATTATTTACAAATAAATTGCTAGGATTTACATTTTACTTTTGAATCCCTAAATTTGTGTACTGACCATTTAACCAAACCTTAGTTCTGACCCTTGAACAGAACACCTTTTTCATAGGCCGCAGGGCAGTATTCCAACATAACAACCCCAAACACACCTCCAAGACGACCACTGCCTTGTTAAAGAAGCTAAGTGTAAAGGTGATGCACTGGCCAAGCATGTCTCCAGACCTAAACCCGATTGAGCATCTGTGGGGCATCCTCAAATGGAAGGTGGAGGAGCGCAAGGTCTCTAACATTCACCAGCTCCATGATGTCATGGAGGGGTAGAAGAGGACTACAGTGGCAACCTGTGAAGCTCTGGTGCACTCCATGCCCATTAACCAAAAGGGTTAGGGAGGGGTGGAAAATAATAGTGGCCAGGCAAAATATTGACACGTTGGGCCCAATTTGGACATTTTCACTTAGGGATGTACTCACTTTTGTTGCCAAGGGTTTAGACAAACAATGGCTGTGTGTCAAATTATTTTGGAGGGAAAGCAAATTTACACTGTTACAGTGGGTACGGAAAGTATTCAGACCCCCTTAAATTTTTCACTCTTTGTTATATTGCAGCCATTTGCTAAAATCATTTAGGTTCATTCTTCTTCCTCATGAATGTACACATAGCACCCCATACTGACAGAAAAACACAGAATTGTTGACATTGTTGCAGATTTATTAAAAAAGAAAAACTGAAATATCACATGGTCCTAAGTATTCAGACCCTTTGCTGTGACACTCATATTTAACTCAGGTGCTTTCCATTTCTTCTGATCATCCTTGAGATGGTTCTACACCTTCATTTGAGTCCAGCTGTGTTTGATTATACTGATTGGACTTGATTAGGAAAGCCACACACCTGTCTATATAAGACCTTCCAGATCACAATGCATGTCAGAGCAAATGAGAATCATGAGGTCAAAGGAACTGCCTGAAGAGCTCAGAGACAGAATTGTGGCAAGGCACAGATCTGGCCAAGGTTACAAAAAGATTTCTGCTGCACTTAAGGTTCCTAAGAGCACAGTGGCCTTCATAATCCTCAAATGGACGACGTTTGGGGCGACCAGAACCCTTCCTAGAGCTGGCCGTCCGGCCAAACTGAGCTATCGGGGGAGAAGAGCCTTGGTGAGAGAGGTAAAGAAGAACCCAAAGATCACTGTGGCTGAGCTCCAGAGATGCAGTCAGGAGATGGGAGAAAGTTGTAGAAAGTCAACCATCACTGCAGCCCTCCACCAGTCGGGGCTTTATGGCAGAGTGGCCCGACGGAAGCCTCTCCTCAGTGTAAGACACATGAAAGCCCGCATGGAGTTTGCTAAAAAACACCTGAAGGACTCCAAGATGGTGAGAAATAAGATTCTGTGGTCTGATGAGACCAAAATAGAACTTTTTGGCCTAATTCTAAGCGGTATGTGTGGAGAAAACCAGGCACTGCTCATCACCTGTCCAATACAGTCCCAACAGTGAAGCATGGTGGTGGCAGCATCATGCTGTGGGGGTGTTTTTCAGCTGCAGGGACAAGACGACTGGTTGCAATCGAGGGAAAGATGAATGCGGCCAAGTACAGGGATATCCTGGACAAAAACCTTCTCCAGAGTGCTCTGGACCTCAGAATGGGCCGAAGGTTTACCTTCCAACAAGACAATGACCCTAAGCACACAGCTAAAATAACGAAGGAGTGGCTTCACAACTCCGTGACTGTTCTTGAATGGTCCAGCCAGAGCCCTGACTTAAACCCAATTGAGCATCTCTGGAGAGACCTAAAAATGGCTGTCCACCAACGTTTACCATCCAACCTGACAGAACTGGAGAGGATCTGCAAGGAGGAATGGCAGAGGATCCCCAAATCCAGGTGTGAAAGACTTGTTGCATCTTTCCCAAAAAGACTCCTGGCTGTATTAGATCAAAAGGGGGCTTCTACTAAATACTGAGCAAAGGGTCTGAATACTTAGGACCATGTGATATTTCAGTTTTTCTTTTTTAATAAATCTGCAACAATGTCAACAATTCTGTGTTTTTCTGTCAGTATGGGGTGCTATGTGTACATTCATGAGGAAGAAGAATGAACCTAAATTATTTTAGCAAATGGCTGCAATATAACAAAGAGTGAAAAATTTAAGGGGGTCTGAATACTTTCCGTACCCACTGTAAACAAGCTGTACACTCACTACTTTACATTGTAGCAAAGTGTAATTTCTTCACCGTTGTCACATGAAAAGATATAATAAAATGTTTACAAAAATGTGAGGGGTTACACACTTTTGTGAGATACTGTAAATCTATAACCATTCTGAGCCAGTTATACAGAGCATACGAGAGAAAAAGGTTACCTTCAGTGATGTCAAAATGAGCTGTATATCCCCGAGGTTATTGGATGCTTAAAGTGATTGTAAATGCTTTTCTTTTTTTTTTTTTTTTTTTAGATAAAACAAAAAGCAAACCAAATGTTATACTTACCTGCTTCCAACCCCAAACCTCCTATTCTTGAGTACCCCACCAGCGCTCCTCCCCTTCCCACTGAAAGCCTCACTGTTGCAATCTATAAAAACAAACTGCAGGACTCGACCCCGTCCTCCCACTCCCTCATCACTTGCTTTGAATGACAGTGGCTCCCGCTGCCTCAGTAGAGCCTGTGACACCAAGACGTAAGAGGAAAGAAGAGTCGCAGACACGAACAGCAATGGATACAGTGAGGGCTCAGATAAGTAATACGTAAATATTTGAATTTCCATAGTCAGGCCACAGTTCTAATTTAATGGATCAGTATGACAGCCATGCTACTAATATTTTCAACAATGATAAACCTATTTGTTTCCTATTTGCTCTTGGTTAAGACTCAAGCTACTTCACATACCCATGTATGTTACACCTGTTACAGAAAAAGGTATAGGACTTCATAAAACTCTTTAAAGCCATGCGGAATGTCTAAATGCTATGAAAAGATCTTTATACAAATAGGAATATTGTTAAAAAGAAAAAAAATCGAATGAGGACAGCTCCAAGCAAACCCACCCATCTGCCCACATCAAGAGACCACAGGAAGTGATGGTAATGGCAGCAGCAGTGTGGGGTAGTTCACAATAAAGTTTGCAGGCTTTGCTAAGGAATTAAACTCTTATAAAGGCATCCTATTTACTTTCTTTTTTTTTTAAGCCAAGTTAACCTTTAAAATCAAGTCATATATACACACACCATATACAAATATCAATTACCTAGCACCATAAGTTACCTACCTGCACTACAGTGATGCTGACTCGGCCCATCGTCCCCATTGATCCTGCGTACTGAAGCTGCTGAGCAGCCTGGGCATCCAATTGGATTTGCTGTTGCTGTTGGGTGGGTGCGATGCGCAGAAAGTCCTGGGGGAGTTCACCAATAAACACCTGCACACAGAAAAAAGGGAGAAACATTATATACCAGTTGTGCTGCACTGAATTCACTACAAGCAACACTAACATACGAGCAGTGAAAATATAAAACACACAAACCTAGAAACCAATCAGACTCCAGTTTAAAGATGATTTTTAATAGGCTGCCATGCACTTTCTAGAGCAGGGATCTTCAAACTATGGCCCTCCAGCTGTTGCAGAACTACACATCTCATGAGGCTTTGTAAAGCTTGACATTCACAGATCTGAGCAGGCATGATGGGAATTGTAGTTCCTGAACAACTGGAGGGCCATAGTGTGAAGACCCCTGTTCTAGAGTCAGAAAACCACCTATCTCCTGCGGGAATAAAACTCTTTAATAGAGAGCCGAATGGCTCAATTCTATAAAAATATCCGTATACAAATAAATATGAATATTGTAGGGAAAGAGAATGTCTAGTGTCTTACCTCTTCTTCATAAAAAATAACCTGTGTGACTAAATGAAAGACGTACGCAGTTCAGCCCTACCCTTCCCCACAAGTGATAGTAGCTCCAGGTGAAGCTCTTTCCAATAATGAATCATACAACAACCTTACTGTACTGCACTGATAGAGTAATAAAGGACGTGGGGAGGGAAGGACAGCATTCCTTACTGATCAGACACAGAGTTCACATCAGCAGAACATTCTCTAAAATAAACAGAAGAGGGCTGGGTAGACAAGTTCTGGCCTGTTGAGCAAGGCCTGTAGTAGGACAGCTTCAATTATTCCATGACACCCAGAAAACGGTAGTAAACCACGACCGTTTGGGAACATTCCAGTGCCGATCATACAGTGTCGATCATTCCACTTTTGACTACAATTTTTTTGTGATCAGGTGAATCTATCAAGAAAACTTAAGACTACAGTTAATTTGTTTATTAAATGTAGAAGGGCCAATATATCCCTCAATGTCAATAAGAACAGAGATACAAGAAAATAAAAAAATATAACCAAGTGCTACACGCAACTACACTTTCTCATCCTCCCAGTTAAATGGTTTCTTGAAAAAAGTTGCAAGTCATTTAGTGACAAAATGTTTCCATGGTAAAACTAGGCCTGACAAAAGAATGAGGGGGGGGGGGGGGTTCTAGAGTCCCCTATATAGCGGTAACTGGCTGATCTTTCCACTGCTGCAGCTGGGGTCCAAATAGCCGATATTTGTCTCATACCTGCCCAGAGACATAGATGAAGATGCTTTACACTGTAAGAAAAGTTTTCATTACAATATTTAGGGTATTTATTAATGCTGAATTTTTTTTTTTCCAACACAGCTGTGTTCTTTGCACTCTTATTTAAACTGTCTAGCATAAGGAAAAGGTTATTTGAAAAAAAAAAAAAAAATTACTGAAAATTTTTTCCTTTTTTGCTACACCCCTTTCTATTAATAAGGCCTGATACATACTGGGCTTAAAAATGCTGCTTTTACAGACAATTTTATTTTTCCATCCTATAAAAGGCATGTGTGGCCAAGTACACATAGGCATTTACAGGTGTTTTAGAAGAGGAGTATTTAGAAACTAGAAAAAAAGTGAAATAAAATAACCACATCAAAAGGGCGTTTAAAACGCTGAAAAACTGAAAAAACACTGAAGGCCTTCAATGGGCAGAATAAAATTTAATATGCTTGACGCCTAAATGGTATTGCAATACACAGCCTTAGACGCATTTAACCACTTCCATATCAGGCCAATTCTGGCTCTCCTACATGTAAAAATCCTAATTTTTTTTGCTAGACTTAGCCCACTTTTTTTTGCATAATGTGAAAGATGATGTTACGCTGAGTAAATAGATACCCAACATGTCATGCTTTAAAATTGCGTGGAAATGGCGTCAAACTTCGGTACTTAAAAATCTCCATAGGCGACGCTTTCAAAATTTTCACAGGTTACCCATTTAGAGTTAGAGGTGGTCTAGTGCTAGAATTGTTGCTCTCGCTCTATCATTCGTGGCGAAACCTCACGTGTGGTTTGAACGCCATTTATATATGTGGGCGCGACATACATATGTGTTCGCTTCTGCATACAAAGCACTCGGGAACAGGGCGCTTTTAATTTTTTTTTTTATTTATACTTTCCCTTTACATTCCTTGTAAAGGGAATAAATGGGAATGGGGAATAATGTAATGGGAATAAAAGTAATAAAAAAAAAAAAAAAAAATGAAACATCCCTTGTAATAGGAATAGGACATGACAGGTCCTCTTAGAAAAAAGAAGAATATCTCAGCCTTTTCTGTTAAAAAAAACAAACCTAAGGGCCCTTTCACACGGGCGCTCCGTATGTCCGCAAATCATCCTATTTTTTTGCGGATGATTTGCGGACATAATGTAAGTCAATGGCATTGCGGATGTCAGCGGAATACCATCCGCTGACATCCGATTTCCTTCCTTTCAGTTCTGTTCCGTTCCAAAAAACGGAACAGAACCCTATTTTTCCTACGTTCAAAAAACGAAAAGGAAGGAAAATCGGATGTCAGCGGTGTCATCCGCTGACATCTACAATGCCCATAGACTTACATTATGTCCGCATATCATCCGCAAATGGATAGGATGATATGTGGGCACACGGAGTGCCGGAGCGGATCGCAATGCAGTCCGCTCCGTGTGAAAGAGCCCTAAGACGCGATGTCATAACGCTGCGCCTGGCCTCCAAAGGTCAGAGACTGCAGGGAACCAGCTGGTCCACTGTATTTTCTATGGTAAAAGTCTGCCGCCAGTCAATTCATTCTCCGGCTCGCCAATGGCACGGGCTAGCCAGTAGAAGCACCGGGGGGGGGTGGCGGGAGGGTGGACCTCCCCTACCATCGCCTGTAAAAAAAAAAAAAAAACTGAACAGCCACTAGGATTGTTTTTACTGTGCAGGGAATCGCCGACAGGAAAGAAAAAAAAGATAGCTGAATGATGCCTGCAGCTGCACCCATCACCCAGATATCTCCACTCAAAGTCCAGGACATCACAGGACATCCAGCCGGCGGGAAGTGCCAAGAATTTTGGCGCAAGAAAAGCAAATACCCTGTGTGCATGAGCCCTAAAATTTAAATTGGTTTGTCAAAAATGGCAGGGATGAATGGAAAGCATTTGTAAACTTGTTAATTCTTCACTGAATCAGGATGGTACACCAAGCCATATGCGGGCAAGCAGTCAACACTGACACTAAAAATATGAACTCTTCTGAATCCGCATCTAGTAGACCGGACTGAAAATAAAAGCTTTTTGAGGTGGACATTAGCAGTTTTTTGCCTTTGATCAACTTTTTTTTTTTTTTTTTAAAGTAAAGTAAGTATTTATGTATACTGCGGTAGAAATGGAGACCTCGTGTTTACAGAAACGGATTCTGGGCCCTTACACCTTTCATTTTCTTAAGGCTACATTCAAAACTGAGCGTAGCGTTTTCGCGCCTTTTTTACCGCGATTTTTACACGCGTTTTTTGTGCAGGCGTTTTTTTGATTGAATAGATACCAATGGAAAACGCCTGTAATCTGCCCAAAAAGAAGCTCATGTACTTTTTTGAGCGTTGGGCGTTTTGCTTACAGCGTCAAAACGCTCAGATGTGAACAGGGGCCATTGAAATGAATAGGATTTGTCTTATTGGGCGTTTTGAGAGCTGATCCTAGAGCAGAAAAACTCCCCAAAAACGCCCCAAAACGCCTAGATGTGAACGGAGCCTTATGGTCTTTATTCTTAATACTATACGTCACGTTTATACCCTACTGTAAAGCACTACAGAAAACACTACCACTGCATAAATTAAAGTTAATAGCAACACTTACATTTAATAAAAAGCAACATGCATTAAGGAATGTAATTTGCAAATATAAATACTTGTCAATTTAAGAAAAGTGAAAACTGCATAGTTTACTCTACAATTTATTGCAAGATATGCACTCAAAACGTCCACAATGTCTGGCGAGTGGCAGATGTGACCTAGCCCATTGTACTCCAGGAGACATCTGCCCATCTATGGATCAATTGTGAATTCTTGCTACAGAAAGAATAGAGAACACTCATCTGCTTCAATGCCAGATTTCAAAATGTAAGTTGCTGGTGAGACAGCTTGCTCACCCAGCTAGTAAAAGAGTGGCACGAGTAAGCGGGGGGGGGGGGTGTTTCACTGCTAGAATTTATCCTCCAAGGTGATCCTGCCACTAGCTAGCGACAGGAACACCACTCGTGTGACATTAAACAATTTTATTGTAATCAGCAGACTGACATACAACCCTAATTCCAAAAAAAGTTGGAACGTGTAAAATCTACCTAAAAATAGATTGCAATGTTTTGCAAATAAGATAAACACAAATATTCAATAATAAAATAAGGGCTTGAGAGATTTGCAAGTCACTAACCATTCAGTTTTTTTGTAGATTTTACAGTGTGTCCCAATTTGTTTGGAATCGGGGTTGTACTTGGACAGAACAGCACTACTTAGTATGTAAACATGGATGAATCCATTAACATTCAATGTATTACAAAATTATACATAGTACACGTGTCTTTTTTTTTTTTTTATCACACACAGCAATATGATATATAAATATACATTATATATATATATATATATATATATATATATATATATATATATATATATATATATATATATACATACATACACACACACAATTATATTTATACGTGTGTGTGTGTGTGTGTGTGTATATATATATATATACACATACAATTATATATATATACATACACACATTATATATATATATATATATATATATATATATATATATATATATATATATATATATATATATATATATATATATATATATATATATATATATATATACACACACACACACACACACACACACACACACACCAATGTTATATATACATACACACACACTGTATATGAACACTGCTGTACACAGTGCTCTTAAATAAGCTAAAACCCATGTGAACAAGGCCTTCAACTCATTTGAAAGGAGGTCTGAGTTTTTAGTAACTAAACTGTAGCAAGAACGCCTGCCATTTCTCAACATTTGTTATTTGCAATGAAACCACTAGATGTCCCTCTTGTACCACATCTATAGAAGTAAGAGGCTTAGGAACACAGCCATAAATAAAGAATGGTACAAAAACATCCTCACCGAGCAACTTCAGCCAAACATCCAAGAACAGTTTTGGCGACAAACATTGCCTTTTTCAGCATGGCGGAGCACCTTGCCATAAGGTAGTGACTCAACTCCTGTCCTCAGGACCCACAAACCGGCCAGGTTTTCAAGAT
Organism: Pelophylax lessonae; assembly: GCF_965119305.1. NCBI lineage: Eukaryota > Metazoa > Chordata > Amphibia > Anura > Ranidae > Pelophylax > Pelophylax lessonae. The sequence continues at coordinate 79,722,797 of NC_138777.1, read as the reverse complement.
AACTTAAATACATCACAGGTGATATAATATGCTGCTAAGTGATTGCAGTATTCTAGTCGAGTTGAGAACCACTGCCATAAAGCGAAAGTGATAAGTGGCTTGGGGAACAAAACATAGAAACTTTGGGTCAGTGGTCAGGAAACTCCCCAGAACTTAATCCCATTGAGATCTTGTGGTCAATCGTCCAGAGGGGGGTGAAAAAAAAACCCCCCACAAATTCTGACAAACTCCAAGCATTAATTATGTAAGAATGGGCTGCCATCAGTTAGGATGTGGCCCAGAAGTTGGTTGACAGCATACCCAGGGAATTGCAGAGGTCTTGAAAAAGAGGGGTCAATACTGAAAATCTTGACTCTGCATAAACGTAATGTAATTGACAATAAAAGCCTTTGACACCTATGCAATACTTGTAACTATACTTCAGTAGATCATAGTAACATCTGACAAAAAGATCTAAAAACAATGAAGCAGCAGACTTTGTGAATATACATATTCGTGTCATTCTCAAAAACCTTTGGCCATGGCTGTATGCAATCTACGGAACTCTTACAATCCCCATTTGCAAAGGAACACTCAAACAACGGCTGCATAAAACATACCCAGTTCCATACAATTGCTATTGCAAATCTTGTGCATATGAGAGAAAAGAACATATTTGATTGTAAATTTCCCTCAACTGCTAAATAGCGTTTAAAAGTGCACAAACATTGCAAAAAAACACTTCAGCTTTCACAAAAACATAAAATTTTACAATGCATTTTGCACAGAAGGACAACAAACTGTAGGCCAGTTCAAGGTAACTTCTCCTAATCCCCGCATGACTCAGATTTAGAGCAAGGCAGAACAGACAGTATTATCAAATACAGATGAGTGGGATCCATGTCTCTCAATGGACTCCAAGAGAAGGTTTTACAGTGACAACAAAAATCCTATTTTCTTTCTTGACCATTGTGGGACACAGGAAGTCTAACCTTTGAGAATGTCTAAAAGCAGACCATCCAAGGGGTGGACAACACAACACTGCAAACAATCATGAACAAGCCCAAGAAAAAGAACAGGCAACTAGATACCGCCTGTAGCTAAAATAGTCCAGAAGAACATTTTGTTCAAACCTGCATCAGATAAGACCAAAACATCCACCCGGTGGCAGCCTTGAAAATCTGGGATAAATGTGCTTGAAGCCAAAAAGCCCAGGAAGTACTCACAAATCTAGTTGTGTACCTTGGCAGAAAAGAGTGGAACCAGATCCTTACACTGAAATTAAGGGAATAGGAAATCAAGGGAACAATTTTGGCAGTGATAGAAGATTTAGTCTGCTCCTTAGGCTTCTTCTGCTGGTGAAGATGGGAGATCTTACCACTAGTAGCATCCAAACAATACCATTTTGGTTAAAGTATCTCCTCTCCAGTGCTGTCCCTCTCAGACACTCCGCATCTTCCACTATATGCCAGCTGGTGGTGTCAGTGGTTGTAAAGGTTAAAGGTTTTTTTACCTTCATGCATTCTATGCATTAAAGAAAAACTTATGTGAGCAGCATACCCACCAGAATCCCCCTAATACTTACCAGAGTCCCATCAAGATCCAGCTATGTGCATGAGAGAAGCAGCTCTCCGAGGTCTCTTCCTCCTCATTGGCTGAGACAACGCAGTGGCTCTTGCTGCCATCAGTCAGGAGGGAGCAGGGGGTGGGGTTAAGCCTTGCTCTGGGTGTCCTATGGACACACAGATTCAACTTGAGTGAGCATGCATGAGTGCCCCCATAGCAAGTGGCTTCTTATGGGGGCACTTGACAAGGGGGAGGAGCCAGGAGAGCTGGTAGGGGACCGGAGAAGAGCAGGATTGGGATTGCTCTGTGCAAAACCACTGCACAGAGCAAGTATGACATTTATTTAAAAAAATAGCCTTTAATAGCCCTTTAACCATTTTCCAGGCCATCCCAAAAACAGACGCCTGGCAAAGCTATACAAGAAGAGGAAGGTCCCTGCTCATCGTGTGACTGGATGGAAGACACTTAATGAAGGTACTATACTACATAGTTACATAGTAGGTGAGGTTGAATAAAGACAATAGTCCATCCAGTTCAACCTGTGTAGGTGTGTGTGGCCGTAATCATCTCTCATACCCCTGAATGTTTTTCTCCTTGAGATGTACGTCTAAGAGTCTTTTGAAAGCCACCATACTTGCCGTAGAAACCACCTCTTGTGGTAGAGAATTCCACAATCGTGTAGCCCTAACAGTAAAGAACCCCCCACGTTGCCTGAGGTTAAAACGCTTCTCCTCTAATCGCATTGTATGCCCTCGAGTCCTCATGCAATCCCTTAGACTGAATAGCTGTTTTTCTATGTCGCACCTTTGAGATATTTATAAATTGCTATCATGTCCCCTCTCAGGCATCTCTTCTCCAGGGAGAATAAATCAAAGCGATTGCAGACACTCTTCATAATTAAGTACTGCATATTTTTTAGTGTATGGGGTAGGAGGAATATGGGGTAGGTGAATCTGGACTTTAGGTTAAAAGGAGGTTTTACAAGAAAATCGTACATTTCCTAGTTTTGGTACCTGAATTTACAATTATAAAAAAGGAACCTAAAGAGGTTGTAGAGTTACATTTTCTTTTTCAGCAAAATAAAAAAAGAAACCTGGTAATAAAAAAAGAAAGGGTATTGCACAGAGCAGCCCTGAGAGTGTTCGTTCACTTTTTTTTTTTTTTCTTTCAAGTTAAACTAACCCTTTAAAGTTCAGTTCAGCGTCAACCTGCAGCACCATCCACTAGTGTAAAAAGGGTTCTTCAGAGCAATAAAATGCTTCTGGCAAATAAAGTAGACAGACACCACTTATCTCTCTGAGACACTACAAATAAGTAGCATTGAGACAGAACTCCCATAGCACTATAAAAAAAAAATTGTGATAGGTAACAGAAGTATGCTCTTGAATCCCCATTAGATGAGGGGAAATGTTCAGATCTGGATGCACAAAACTTCTGTTTTATTAAGCGGGCACCTATTTAAAAGTTACCTGATAGCGTTTTTTGTTTTTTCTTTATTAATTCTAGCATACACTTGTTGTGGAGAGCTCTGCTTTACAGGAGGTCACATATGTAATCTACATATTCCTTCTCTACACCTACAGTCCTTTTTTAGCCAGTAAAGTTATCCATGCACGAATCATCACTCATTTGGCTGAAATATGGGAGAGGACTAATATTTATTGCTAGCAGCAAATAATCCACTAATTATTTTACTGGAAATAATTAGCTGGGAGGGCTGTTTATCAGCCAGTTACTGATCAGGCTGACACAGATACTGTGTGCCTCCATCACTATATGAACACACATACCGGCTCTAAAAGACTACTTTTCTGTCGGGGTCAGGATTCCCAGCAAGGGCTAAAGAAATCGGTTTTTGTGAACATACTCCAAACCAAAGCCAACAATTTTGCACCTGCAACTATATACAAAACCAAAGCACTATATTCACTCTACAACCCCCTTATTGCGATCCAATAAAAAAGGGAAAAATATGCAAATTTGCATGGGAACCTAATTACAGCAAGTGTCTAAAATTTTCCCCTTTATGTAAATGGTCATTAGAAATCCCTTTACATAGTTACTGTAGTTGTCAGTAACAATGTCTCATTTTCGGCTCAAGGACTCAGGTCTCAGTTGCAGGCAGATTAGGGCTGTAATATAAATCCTTTAAGGCTGAACACATATGGTTTACATGGTTGCTTCTTAAATTCTGGTGGGCACTGTGTATTTTTACTTAGCCTTATAACTCATACATGTTCAGTTTTTAAAAAGAAGAGATGGCAACCATAAGGTGGATAGCTGCAGATAAGTAGTATGCACTTCTCAAGTCTGTGCTAATGGACTCAAATGTACCTGTGACAGCTAGGAAAGATCCCAAAAGTATGACAGTCCAGTGGAAAGCTAAACAAGTATAAAGTGTGGTAAGGCGAAAGGAGAGCAAAACAGAAATGGCTCATATACTGGGTTCTAATCCACACATTGGACAACCAATCCACGTCTGACTTCATGGATCAAAGACTAGTGTAACAATGGGGTGGGTTTACTAAAACTGGAGAGTGCAAAATCTGGTGCAGCTGTGCATGGTAGCCAATCAGCTTCTATATTCGGCTTGTTCAGATAGGCCCCTTTCACACTAGCGGACCGTTCAGATTCCCCTGCCAGTTTTTTTAGGCGGATGCCCCATGCATCTGTATGGGGCATCGGATGTCAGCAGAGACATGTCCACTGACATCCGGTCCGTCAAATCTGGACAGATGGAAACCCTATTTTCCATCCGTCCAGTGGATCAGATCGGATGAGAACGGACAGGCGGTCCGTTACCATCCAATTCCCCCATAGAGAACAGCGGGGATTGAATCGGTGAGAAAAACCAAGTCCGCCGACGGACTCCCATGTGTGAAAGGGGCCTTAGGCTTTGACAATAAAACCTGGAAGCTATTTTGTTTCCATGCGCAGCTGGCACCAGATTTTGCACTCTCCTTTTAGTAAATCAATCCCACAGTACAAATTCGCAAACTTTAACTGATTCACCTCTTAGGCTCCATGTACACGGGACGCTGGAAATGGCCGTTTAGGAGCAGTTGGGCGTTTTTTTCAGAAGCCCCTGAACCCATCTACATTTTATCTCATCTGTCCATGTACACCAGGTCGTTTACAGTCATTTGCAGGCAGTTGCGTTCAGGGACTGTTTTTAGAACGCAATTATTTGCGTTCGAACGTGTGTTTCCCGGCGTTTCAAACGCACAAACGCGTCCGAACGCAATGACCCGCGTTTAGCGTTCGCGTTTTTCCGATTTAAAGGGGAATAATTTTTTTGACCTCTAGGAACGCTTCTAAATGCAAACGCCCGCAAACGCCGCTAAACGCGGGTACAAACGCGACCGAACGGACGTTTCAAACGTTGTAAAAATTCCAGCATTCAAAAGGGACTTTTAACAACGTCCCGTGTACATGGAGCCTTAAGCCTTGTACACGTGTCGAAAATTGGCAGGGAATTTTCGTCCAACGACCGATCTGCCGACTTTCGGCTTGTTAGTATGATGCTTCCAACAACAGACTGACTTTTCGGCCGAAAAAAATCTGGTGTCGGGCTATAAAATTTTTGTCTGCCGTCAAAACACAGCCGATTTTCGTGCAGTCAGTACAGATTTCGACAGGGAAAAATCTAATGAGCAAGTCTGGGCATGCTCAGTGAAGAAAGAACACAAAGAAAGCAAACCATCACATGACATCACTTCTGAAGTAGATTTTTGTTGGGCGAGAAAATTTGTGTGCAGTCTAGGCACATTCCAACCAACAAAACACAACTCAGGACAAAAGACGGACGATCGGTCGGCCGATAATCGTTGCGTGTGTACGGGGCTTTAGTAGACCACATGTAATAAGGACAGATAGTAACTGGTGAGTATACTGCTGGAGTCTTAGGCTGGGTTCACAGATTGTTCAACAATTCAGGTGCGAATCCGGTCCGAATTTGTGCCTGAATTTGCACCTGAATTGGAACCAACGACGCACAGGACCCTTTCCAAATGAGGACAGCAGCCACCCAGGAGGTGTGTAAATCGGCTCTATTGAGAGTCGGTTACACTCTCCCGTCAAGCAATTCTCATAAGAGTGAAACCAGCCTTAAACAGGGTTAAATTCATAAACAGGAACGAGAGGGCACCACAAAGCTCAAATTGAAAACTACTGAACCAAAATTGTATGATGAGCGATCCAAGGGGCATTAGAAGCTGGATAGTTGGAGAAGTCACTATATAGTATTATGTGCTGTGCAAAGCCCTTTTAACGTCTAGTGCTACAAAGCATTATGAAAGAAAACACAATTTACACATCACTCCTCCAGTACTGGTCTCCTGTGCAGCTACTCCAAACATAGTACATATGCATTAAGTCTCACCGATCTAGCGTCAATCTCAGGAAGAAATGTAAAACAAGAGACAACTCCCCGTTCTCAGGTCTTCAAGTGTTTTCACTTCCTTATCGTCAAGAAGCTGCACTTAGCTCTCTAGTGACAGCTCACACTCAGGAATGTGGTATAACCGTAGGTTTCATTAAAGGTGTGGAGACTTGATGTAAGTAAGGGGCTGGCTCTTGTAGTCAGCATGTAGGTAAATGTACTGTGAAGTGTTTTTTCAAGTACAGAAAATAATTAAAATGCACCAACGTCAAAATATACGCTGTACTAGCTGTGTAAAACAAACCATACCAAGGAAGTGAAGCTGAAATGACTAATCCTTCCCAAAAGACAGAGAAAATATATCTTTGGTGAAAATACTATGTAGGTACACTTACCCAAGATATAATGGGAATTTTGACTTACCCTAAAATCCATTTGATGTTCTTTGAGGGATACCGCTCCTGATTCTTCTTAACCATTGGGTTATACTGTCCCCTACAGGAGTAGGACACTAGGCAGGAAAAAACTGGTTTATGCCTATGGGCAGTCCCAGGGGGTATACACCCACACTCAGCAATAGGCACTCAGTTTTGTTACAAGCAGTGTCAGAAGAAAAAAAAAAAAAACTTACTCCACAGAGGGGTGGGTGTTGTGTCCGTCAATTAATATTGGAGAAATTGATTTTACGGCAAGTCAAAAATCCCATTTTCGCTTTCGTTCATTGACGGAAACCGCTCCTGATTCTTCTTAACCATTGGGACTTTCTAAATCAGTGTTAAACATGAGGGGTGGGAAAAACAGCAGAACAAAAATTCCCAAGCCTAAACCATAGCCAATCAGGTAACCTGGAGCTCAACCAAAAAAAAAAAAAAAAAAAACTGGAGTTCACCTGCAAAAAACAATACACCCCCAACCCCAAAGAGGACCAGGTCCTCTAAACCGCAGACTGCAAAAAAAAACTTTGGAGCCAAAAGAAGTATCCGCAGATGCCATCACATCCTTTATCTAAAAAAAATTAAAAATTGTGCACAGACGACCAGGTGGCCGCCTTTCAAACCTGCATCACTGACGCCTCATGACGGAAGGCCCAGGAAGCACTAAGCGCCCGAATAGAGTACACCGTAACAGGGAAAGGAAGAACCTGACTCTTATATAGGCCTGAATTACCGTCTGTCCTAACCATCTGGAAATGGGCGCAGCAGAACGGAAAACCCTGCCCGAGGTTGTCCGTGAGTACAAATAGTGAGTCTGACTTCCTGAAAGACTCTGTAGCTGCCAGGTACACCCCAAGTGCCCGAAATGCAAGGCAATTTCCTTGGGATGTTCAGATCTGGGACACAGAGAAGGTAACACAATGTCTTCAGTCAAATAATTAAGATCTAAACCGCTGGCAACAAAAGTTTACACCCCTAAGTGAAAATTTTCAAATGGGGCCCAATTAGCCATTTTCCCTCCCCAATGTCATGCGACTCGTTAGTGTTACAAGGTCTCAGGTGTGACTGGGGAGCAGGTGTGTTACATTTGGTGTGATCACTCTTATACTGGTCGCTGGAAGTTCAACATGGCACCTCATGGCAAAGAACTCTGAGGATCTGAAAAAAGAATTGTTGCTCTACATAAAGATGGCCTGGGCTATAAGAAGATTGCCAAGACCCTTAAACTGAGCTGCAGCATGGTGGCCAAGACCATACAGCGGTTTACCAGGACAGGTTCCACTCAGAACAGGCCTTGCAATGGTCGACCAAAGAAGTTGAGTGCATGTGCTCAGCGTCATATCCAGAGGGTGTATTTGTCAAATTGATGTATGAATTCTGCCAGCATTGCTGCAGAGGTAGAAGGGGAGGGGGGCCAGCCTGTCAGTGCTCAGACCATACGCCGCACACTGCATCAAAATGGTCTGCATGGATGTCGTCCCAGAAGGAAGCCTCTTCTAAAGATGATGCACAAGAAAGCCCTGAAACAGTTTGCTGAAGACAAGCAGACTAAGGACATGGATTACTGGAACCATGTCCTGTGGTATGATGAGACCAAGATAATCTTATTTGGTTCAGATGGTGTCAAGCATGTGTGGTGGCAACAAGGTGAGGAGTACAAAGACAAGTGTGTCTTGCCTACAGTCAAGCATGGTGGTGGGAGTGTCATGGTCTGTTGCTGCATGAGTGCTGCCCGCACTGGGGAGCTACAGTTCATTGAGGGAACCATGAATGGCAACATGTACTATGGCCTACTGAAGCAGAGCATGATCCCCCTCCCTTCGGAGACTGGGCCGCTGGGCAGTATTCCAACATAACTCCAAACACACCTCCAAGACGACGGCTGCCTTGCTAAAGAAGCTGAGGATAAATGTGATGGACTGGCCAAGCATGTCTCCAGACCTAAAACCTATTGAGCATTTGTGGTGCATCCTCAAATGGAAGGTGGAGGAGCGCAAGGTCTTTAACATCCACCAGCTCTGTGATGTTGTCATGGAGGAGTGGAAGAGGACTCCAATGGCCCACTTCGAAGCTCTGGTGAACTCCATGCCCAAGAGGGTTAAGGCAGTGTTGAAAAATAATGGTGGCCAACTGGCCATACAAAATATTGACACTTTGGGCCCAATTTGGACATTTTCACTTTTGTTGCCAGTGGTTTAGACATTAATGGCTGTGTTGAGTAATTTTAAGGGGACAGCAAATTTACACTTTTATACAAGCTGTACACTCACTACTTTACATTGTAGCAAAGTGTCATTTCTTCAGTGTTGTCACATGAAAAGATATAAATATTTACAAAAATGTACTCACTTTTGTGAGATACTGTAAATTAAATGCACACACAGCATAATTTGACAGGAAGGTTATTGAAAGGAATGGTCTGACCACGGGGTCCCTTTTGACACTCATTGGTATTCTATACTTTCACATAAATATATATTTAAAAAAAAAAAAAAAATGAAAAAAAAAGACTTTAAAAGTTTCTTTTATCCCAACAGCTTTTTAGTTGAATAGAACTTGTCACCTTTGCTGGTGGAAGTCTCGGCAGGCTTTGGATGCTTTTTTTTTTAGTAATCAAAGCCAGCACAAGCATGACCTGCTTTTTTTTTTTGTCCTCGTGGACTTTATTATTATTTTTTTTTTTTTAAAGACTAAAACACTGTCACATCTATACAATAGACTAAACTCTACCTGCTGTGACAAAAGACCTTAGACAGCCATTGCCTTTTGTTCTGCACTGACTTGTGGCAGCAGTCCTTTTAAGTAATAAATACACCAACAGGAAAGTCATTTTAAGGGTTATTTTCCTGTTTTTACCCCTGGTTTATTTTTCCCACACCCTGTTACAGCAGTAACAAACTAGACAGCTTCCTTTAAATGCATTCAACTTTTGCTTGGTTAGCCTCCCTTCTCTTTCCTGTCAAAGCCCAATTTATATTAAAAGGAGTGGCATGCTATTCTACTTGATTTGGGTGTCCTCGATTTTTTTACCTATAGGGCATTTTTGTTAATCCTGAACTGGCCGCCATCGACCCCACAAGCAGTTTTATTTCTACTACACATATTTCCAGCTATGATTAAAATAAATAATTTTTCAAAAATATTGATAGCAGAAATGTCCAAATTCTGTAGCGTAATGTAATCAGTCATGCAATAGGAATGCAGTGCGGGAAGTAGAGCTGCACGGTTAATCATTAAAAAAAAAAAAAAAAAATCGCGATTTCGATTCACGCCCCCCTCACGATCTTAAAACGGCATGCCCTCGATTCTTGCAGAGCTGTTCTCTGCTCACTCACAGCTGTCAAAAAAAAAAAAAAAAAATGAGCCTTGGCAAATGTTTATCAACATCGTTAAGGCTGCTATTTAACTATAAACACAATGCTTTACAATGTATCATTTCATTCTTTTAGATCAGGGGTAGTGAACCTGCGGCCCAGGAAATCGTTTAGTCAGGCCCCGTCCTGCTGAGTCTGTGCCCGACTCAGCTGAGCTGTCAGAACTGAGCCGATATTACTGTATAGTTCCGACTCTGTTCTGACAGTCTGAGTGAGTCACAGGCAGAGTGATATCAAATGGACTCCACTTGTGATGAGACTGGCCAATACAGGAAGCATCGCCTCTATCTTCCGCCAGCGCGGCACCGCTCCTGAGTCTCCAGCCAGCATTTCCTGCCAGCAGTACCCACAGCACAGTACCAGCCTGAGCCAGCAGTACCCACAGCACAGTACCAGCCAGCAGTACCCACAGCACAGTACTAGCCAGCAGTACCCACAGCACAGTACCAGCCAGCAGTACCCACAGCACAGTACCAGCCAGCAGTACCCACAGCACAGTACCAGCCAGCAGTTCTTTTCAAAACTTACCAGAAAGAGTCGACTGCGCTCTGGACTGGCCACCGCAAATCTGGAAAACCAGCAACATCATTAATACCAGCTACCATTTCACACCTCACCAAAGGGAAGCAGTTCCAGCCATCACATTAGGGGGGAGTTAATTAAAATGTTTGACCAAATATAACAGGCTAATTTTTAAAATTTTGTATGGCTCCCGAATGATGTTATAAAATATTTAAATGGCCCTTGGCAGAAAAAACGCCCCCCACCCCTGTTTTAGATCAAAGGAACGAACCATCTGTAAGTGAGGGCAGTTTAACCTCTTAAAGACTAAGCTTTTTTCTGACACTTGTTACTTACAAGTTAACCGCTTGCCAACCGCATATATAATGCGACAGGCTGGCTCAGCTGCGCGAATCGATGTATGTGTACTTCGGTTTCCGGGAGCGGTGCGCTCCTGCCACCACTAGGCAGCGGAGATGCCGATCCACGGGGTCGGCGGATGCGACTGCCACTGGGCACCCAGGATCACTCCCCTCTGATGGTAAACACAGCCAACCGTTATCTCTGAAATGATCACAGAAGGATAGAAGGATCACAGGTCTCTATGATCATTTCACAAGTCCCTCCCCCCACAGTTAGAAAACACTACCCTAGGCTGACAATTAACCCTTTGATCACCCCTGGGTTAACCCCTTCCCTGCCAGTGTCATTATTACAGTAACAGTGCATATTTTTAGCACTGATTAATATAGTAATGTCACTGGTCCCCCCCAAAAGTGTCAAAAATGTCAGTTAGGGCTTCGATCTGTCCGCTACAATGTCGCAGTCCCACAGAAATCGCAGATCGCTGTCAGTACTAGTAAAAGAAATTAATAAAAATGACAAAATATCTTTCCCCTAGTTAGTAGACGCGATACATTTTGTGCAAACCAATAAAAATATGCTTATTGCAATTTTTTTTACCAAAAATGTGTAGCAGAATACAAATTGGCCTAAAAGGATGAAAAAAAAATAAGATTTTTTAATTTTCTTTTTGGGAATGTTATATAGCAGAAAGTGAAACATATGGAGTGGTTTTTTCAAGCGTTTTTAGCTCACACAGCAGCTCCTCTCCCCTTTTCTGGCATCACTCCTTAGCTTACAGAGGTTTCTATTGGCCACAGCAAAAAAATGACGTTGGAAAACTAATATATCTGCAAATCTAATGAAAAAAAAAAAAAAAAAACGTATAAAAAATGGCTGAAAACGCTTAGCTCAAGTGTGAATGTAGCCTTAGACTTGTGGCTAGGGGGTGTTAACTTGCGGTTCAGCTGTGTTTTTTGCACCCTCCCACCCTCCAACCATCTTCCCCCCCTCCCCCCACCTTAAGCTACAAAAATAGCAGAGGAGGTGTTAACATGCTGTGATTGTGAAGATTTGCATCACACTTGTAGCAAAATTACTCCAGTTGTATTTTGCAGCCAGCGAAAAAGGGAAGCACCACACACTCCCCTCAGCCGTATACAATTGCAGCATTCTACTGCGCCATTTATGGGGTTAAAATAAGTAGTGAGGAGGCATATTATCCCCTTACCAACTGCCAAATGCATCCGAAAAGCAATCCGGATGCAGATCACTTTTCAGGCACAGCAGTTTAGACACAAGTATAAAAACAGCCTTAGTATTTTAGATTTTCTATATTCATTCTCTTTAATTTTTTTAAATATTATTCACTCTATGCAAGTTGCCAACTCTGGATCCAGCAAAATAGCCCCAGACCCTCGTGCTTCCTCCTCCATGTTTGACAGTTGGTGTCACATACTGAGGAACCATCCTTTTCACCTACCCAACAGCATACAAAAACACTGCATGATGAACTGGAGATCTCATATTTGGATAAGTCAGTCCATAAGACCTTCTTCCAGCAGTCCACTGGCAGTGCTGTGTGGCCCAGGCAAGCCTCTTTTTTTCTTATTTTGCCATTTAGTAATGACTTTCTTACAGATGCTCAACCTATGAAAGCTGCATCCCGAAGTCTTCTCTTGAAACTGAGACTTGCTTACTTCGATCAGTGTTAAGCTGTGCTTGAAGTGGTTGTCCTATAAGCTGCCTGTCACACAAGCGGTTGACTTTTCTCATTCTGTTGTGGATTTGGGTCTGCCAGACCTCCTCCTGTCAGTTTCCACCACTTTCCAAGTGCCTTTTGATGGTGTAGGAAACCTTACTCACTGACACCTTGGCTTGCTTTGAAATTTCCACTAAAAGAAAGACCTACAATTTTAAGGGTTATAATGGTCTGTCTGTATTTCTTTGTTAAAGACCAAGTTCACCTTTTACAAAAAAAAAAAAAAAAAAAAAAAAAAAAGGGATTTACATCTTTTTGCAGGTAAAAAAAATATGTGCATTTAATTTTTTTTTTTTTTTTTTTTTTTTAACTCTGCAGCCTGCAAGGCATTGCAACTGAGATCAGCCTGGATCCTGCAGACTCTCAGTACACAGTCTATACATACCTCCAATAGGGACAAGCAGTTACTGAATGGCAGAAATAATCAATGGACTATGAGAGCGCTCACCAGCGCCCTCACAGTTCATTGATTCTATGGATGACGCAGTCGTGTGGGCAGAGCCCCGCACTGCTGCGTGGTTGTTAGCATTGGGACAACGGAGTGGGGGGAAAATCTCCTGCCCGGTGTCACGGGGAGGAGGGGGAAAAAGGAGCCAGGAGCTGGAACCAAAAGGTTCCAAAAGATGAACATATCCTTTAATTACCTTATCACCATTTTGGGAGCAACATACTACTTCATACAGTATAATACTGTCTAAGTACCGGTTCACATATATGCAATGTGGGAACCCTGCCAATCAACTTTGGGTTCTAACATCGCATTCAAATTGCAGGCAATACACACTGCCATATGCGAATCCCTGGGGGTGTCAATACAAAGTTAACGACACCCCTAGATCAGTTTGCATATCGCAGTGTGAACTGTCAGTTCGGACATGAATCGAATTGCATAGGTGTGAACCACCATGCAATTTGATTCTGCTGCGGACCCAAAAAAGGCTCCTGTGTGTGTGTGGTGTCCGAATGCGATGCAAATTCAGCCATACAATCTGTATGGCTGAATTCGCATCGCACAGACATGTGATTTTTAGAGCAGTGCACTCCGAATCACTTGCGATGTCTGTCATCGCACTAATGTGAACCGGGACTAAATATTGGATGGTGTAGTAACGCAGTCTGTTTCAACACTACTTTTACACAGAGAGCTTAAAAGTAATCAACAAAAGTTGGGACACCTGTAGGAATTGTTAGCTTAAACTTTGAAGGCTTCATTTACCTAAATTACACTGCTGCAGAAAAGCTGTGAGTTAACTCATTACTTCTTCCCTGAAAAAGGCCTTTTAGTAGAATTCAAAAATTACACATCATTTTTCAGTTTCTGTTAAACTAAACTTTTTCTACCTCTGGCAGTTTACTGCTTACCTTTTTATTATTTCAGGTTATTCACTGGATTTGAACTATTTAAATTTCAATGAAAACTGGAAAAATGGGGGTGTTCGAAAACTTTTGACCGGTAGTATGTAGAATTTATTTTTAAAATTATTATATTCTTTATCAATAATGCAATAAGATAATTTTGACTTCCCTATATATATTTTATATCTTGGAGTACAGGACACACAGGTGATTACAGGTGATACACCCCCTGGTCATCCCCAAATAAACCTACCCCACTCCGTCTTCATTTTTTTTAAGCAAACAATGCAGAGTAGTACAGGAACAGAGTGGAGGGTGGCCTGTACTGTACTCCAATATATGAAATTTATAGGCAAGATAAAATTTAATTTTCATGTAATCATACATTAGAAGGAGGACCTTTCTTTCTGTGTCATCTTTGATTAATTTCTCAAGTGCCTCACCAGAGAGACGCCCTCCTTCAAAAACGGCATATGTGCAAGTCGTCTTTTGCAGGCTATTTCAGATGTCTGGGCTTTTAGGCATAAAATTCTGCACATATGGACAGAAATCAGAGCCATTGTGGAGATTTGTGTCATGCCCTCCTTCTAGGGCATCAACACAAAAGAGCAAAAGAGAGGGTAAGTCATTAGGTACAGTAAGATGGTTTAAGACTATGATAGCAGATGACTATGATCTACTACTGAAAAGTTCATTTTTTGTTGGGGGACCTCTTTTTACACTGGATAGCGCTCGGCAATGATTCTCTGAGGGGTGAAAGTATTTTCGGGACTGACCCAATCAGCATAAATTGCCCTATTTGTTCATGAATGGGGAATGTCTTTCAAGGGTTAGAAGATTGTTTACTACTGAAAGGGGCAAGGCAAGATGAAGAGAATCAAATAAAACAATGACGAACTTTTTGCACACAGAAGTGAGCATATCAACACTGGCAAGTAGTCTGGGGACATTGCTTCGGAGTCCTTTTTCTCCCCTCAATGTCTGCATGCTCCAAAGGAGGCGTGTCACTTTCCAAGTCCAGTAGAGATGGTGGGGGTGCGAAAAAGCCTGGCGCATTTGAGCCCTGTACAATTATGGCTGTATTAAAGCGGTTAGAAATGACAGAAAAGTCTGCCTTAATAAATAGGCCATTTGCTGCTTGCCTGAAATTGAACTGGAATCAGATGCAATAGTGTTAAAAAAGGGTCCTGCTGATCACATATTTTCCAATTTTATTGTACAGAGCTTTAACTGCTTTATAAAGCATTTGCAAGGTTGCTGGGAATCGCATCATGCCTCCCCCCTCCTTCTTTAACACTCTTCTCACCCTTTAGTCTTCTCCTTTCCATTGTCTAATCCTAACTCTTCTCTCATAACCTGTTATTGGGAATATACGTGGATATCACACTCTCCAGTCATGCTCTTTAGCATGGATTACAAAGCCGTTTGCAGTGTACTGGATCTCTAATACTTAAATATACAGTATATAAATAACCTCACAACAGTGTTTATGTTCTCGACCATGTGCCTTGTGTAAAACTGGTTTATGGAAAGTTTTCTACATGTGTAAACTGTCTTTCTATGATACAATAAATATATTGAAATGAAAACATGGTCTTGCTCAGGTACAAAGGAAGCCCTGATATTGAGTGCTTTGCAGGTCTTTGGCAGAGCAAATATTTTTCTGAGCTTTTGCAGCAGTTCTCTTGTGCAGGGTTTTCACTACTACTATCAGTGAGGGCATTTCCCTGTGAAGTATCCACAGAGTAGGATAGGGAAATGGGATAAGCAGGTCTGAAGGAATTTGCAGCAACCCAGGCATCACCCATCCTATAGTGAGGTCCTTGTGGCAGATGGGCGAAAGCGCCTGAGTTCCTTATAAAAGGCTCTAGGCGTTAGTGTCGCTAAACTGTGCAACCTGTGATGTGATACAACACCTAGTCATCCACCTGAGACTAAGCTCTGAATAGTGGAATTTAGCATCAAGTTTGAAATGTTTAGTAATGTGTAAGTGAATACTTTTCAAACACATCCTTGGTCTCCTGATAGTTTTAACAGACGAAAACTGGAGGAGTTCCACTTACCAGTAACTAACTCATTTTCTAAGAGTCTTCCAGGACAGCCACCGAGACATGGGGCTCTTCCCTCCAGGACAGGAAACACATTCACCACAAACTTCAAAAAGGCAGTCCTCCAGTATTCTCAAAAACCGCCTGGAAGGCACTGGAAGACCAAACACAAGGCATAACACCACAACCATTTGGGAAACAAATGAACACAGGTGGGAAGTCAGGCTGTCCTGGAAGAGTCCTAGAAAATGAGTTAACGGTAAGTCCAACTCCCCTCATCTTCCAGGACAGCCACTCAGATGATTGGCAAGAAACTTACCCTGCTAAAGCGTGACCACTGCCTGGAGGACCTTTCGTCCAAACGCCTGCTCCCTACTTGGAGTACAGGTCCTGGCGAGTACAGTATAGTGCTTTACAAAACGTGGACTAGCAAGACCATGCGGCCGCTATGCAAATCTTCTCCAGAGTGGCACCGGTCCTCTCTGCCCACTAAGCAGACAAAGCTGTCGCCGAGTATGCATTAACCAGGGGTGTTGGCATCCCTAGTAGTCTATACGCCTCTAATTGCCATTCTGATCCACCTAGCAATAGAAGACTTCGATGCACCGTAACCCGTTAAACAAGGAATCTGACTTTGTGAATTCCTTGCTAACCTTAAAGTGTAAGCCAGAAGCCTTCTTCTAATGTATAACTAAATCTCCTTTCCCCATCATTGGCTGGGGAGGGACAAAAAGTTTGAAGGACAATATCTTGTGTACTATGAAATTGGGAGGATACATTGGGAAGAAACCCTGGGTCTGTTTTAGGCACAAACCTATCCTGAAAGTGACAGATCTGAGCCAATTTTGACCATCCTCCTTATATACCTCTGTAAATACAGGTGTATCGGAATGTGGAGGTATGCGTCCCTCAAGTCAACTGTCGCCATAAAAACAGTCCGCAACCAGAACCCCGCTGTCACTGTAAAGATGAACACCATCCTGAAGTGTTTGTACTTCAGAGAGTTGTTTAGAGGATGCAGATTCAGAATCAGACAGAACACAGACACAGGAATAGAATCCCTGAAAGCACTCTTTCTGCGAGACCTGTGTGAACACCTGCTAAACCACCAGATCTCCCAATGAGAGACAAAGCGCCTCTGCCTTCTCCCAATCTTTTAGTAAAGAATTCACCAGAAATTTGGAGGGGGGGGGGGGGGTAATTGAGCTGAACTCCAACTTGTAGCTGCAATTTATAATTCCCAGGATGTACAGACTTGAGGTCACCGTAGCCCACTGTGGGAGAAAGGCCACCAACCTTTCCCCCTGGGACCAAAGACTCATTGGGATTTTGTGGGGGCTTGAGGAGTATGGAATAGGATACCTCCTCTACCCCGACCCTTATGTCCTGTCTAGTGCTTCTTGGGGCGACTATGTCCTTCTGGCTCTTCTGCTTGTGGCCAAAAAAAAAACACCTTCTTAACATCTGCTTTTTTTTTTTTCTTTCCGGGAACGCCTTCTTTCTGTCCTGGGTTCGCTCCAGGGTCCCCTGTAGGCCAGGACCAAACAAATGATCCCCATAAAAAGGCAGCCTGCAGAGCCTAAGTTTGGACACTGAATCACCCGCCTAAGTCTTTAACCATATGGCTCTCCTGGTAGAATTCACCAGTGCAGACGATCTGGCTGCCAATTTGACGGACTCTGCTGAGGCATTAGTCAGGAAACCAACTGCCTTAAAGAGTAATGGATTTCAGCAATTGCTGTCTTGATATTCCCGCCGAGATATGGGATTGCAGCTGTGTTAGCTAGCAGTCCAAGCTCCTGGCAACACAGGTGGCTGCTAAAGCCAGCTTCAAACTAATTGAAGTAGCATCCCCAGGTCCTGCGCAGCAACCCATCCCCGCTTTTATCCATTGGGCGCCTCAGTGATCCCAAAATCAAAGGCCAGGTCTGTATTTTTGAAAACCTTAGCGAGCAGAACATCTAGCTTAGGACCTTATTTCAAGGATGGGCTGCATCATCCTCAAAGGGAAACCTTCGCCTGAGGTTACCTGACAAAAATGGTCTTCTTTCATTGTTCTCCCACTCCAAATCAATTGAGTCCACAAAGGAAGTATGAACCGGGAATACCCTGGACCTTTTAGCATTTAACCTCTTATCATGCTTTGATAATTGTACCTTCTCCTCTATCTCCAGGGTGTCAAATTGCCTTAAGCAGGTCACCCACATTGTACAGTGGCAGTCTATACCTAGATCCCCCTGGAGGAAATCACCCCCTCTCCATCCCTCTAACCCAGAGAGTCTACTTCAGAAAAAGTGTGCAACTTGGGATCCCCATCTCGGTCTTAGCCATCATCCTCTTGGCTGGGCTCAGACAAGGCCGGCATACTGCCGGCTCTAGTTAGGGCCACAGGGGGACCTGGTTTCCTAGCCATCAGGCGATTAAAGGATTTAAAAGTGGATGCAATCACGTTCTTAACTGAAGAGAGTATGCTGTGACATGCCGTCACCGACTCGTCCTTTACCAGGCTATTGACACATCCTGGGCAAAGAGGCTTCTCCGAAGTAGAGCTCAACTTTGCTGCACACACCGCACACTTCCTTTTTGAAGCCTGCCCCTGAGCTTTGTTCCGGGTTTTAATCTGAAAGCTAAACAAACACAAAAATCTACTATAAAAATGACAGGCTCCTGCCTCTATACCGCACTGTGCCTGAGACTTGGGAAAAAGCAAGGTGCCCCCTCCGATTACCTGTGGCTATTCCAAGGCCCCCAGGGACAAGGTAAAAACAAGACCTCTCCAGGGATAGCAGAGGGGACACCCCCCCCCCCCCCCGCTTATCTGAGAGGTGCCAGAAGTACCGAGGAGTCCACTGCCTGCACCGCCGCTGTGCCCTTCAATCGGTCCCTTATTGACTGCATCAGCCGAATGAAAGTCCTGAGGGATGACCATCTGCAGGACAGCAGGAGACGAATTTCAGCCTGCAATTCCTGGAGTTTGTCCACAGGAAGGAGAACTCTGGCTAAGGCTGAGTCCAGAGTCAGACCCAGATAGTCCAGTTTTGTGGACAGAACCAGAGCAGACTTCTGAAAATTCAGAATCCAGCTGAACTCCCTTAGAGTTCATATGGCGATTTCCAGGTTTTCCACCAGAGCAGTAGGAGACTCCGCTCGCAGAAGGTCATCCAAGTAGCCCAGTACCGCAATTGTAACAATGCTAGCACTGGGGCTAACACTTGTGAGGACCCTCGGGAGCAGAGGCAAGAACAAAAAAGAGTAATGTCACAAAATGGCTAAACGCTCCTCTCCCACAGCAAAGCTGACGAGCACTGGTGACCGGCACATATTGGAATGTGAAGGTAAGCATCCTTGATGTCGATAGAGGCAAGAAAATCCCCCTGATGCAGGGATGCCACCACAGTGCGAATGGACTACATCCTGAACTTCTGTACCCGCACAAAGCAATTCAGCGCCTTCAGGTCCAGAATTGGATGCACCTTGCCTTCCTTCCTGGGAACTGTAAACCGGTTTGAGTAAAAACCCTGAAAACGTTCTGAAGTCGGATCTGGGACAATCACCCCGAAACAAGGCTTGTACAGCCCCAAACAGACTATGTAAATGGTCCAGGGACAGGCGCAAGTTGGAAGCAAAGAACCTTGCCTGGGGACAAGAGTGAAAACCGATCTTGTAGCCAGACTGAACGACTAAGGCTGGCCATACATGATACAATTTTCTTTCATCGCACCATTGCCGCATGCATATAATTTCCAGCACTTGAGCACCATTTCGGGTTGTCTTTTTAATCAAACGACTTTCACTTGCCACTTGCTGACTATTGCATCTTGGGACTTTTTTTTTTTTTTTTTTTGCTATTGGACATTTATATGCTATTTATTCATGAATTGCACTATATATTAGGTGGTGATTTGCATTTTCAATATATACGTTAAGAGATTTTATTCATTTACTTTCTAATTTATTCAAGAGTATATGTGGTTCACACCCACACACGCACTACCACTACTATTGATTTTTTCATTAGCACATTGAGCACTTTATAAGTATAGCACACCCAAATCTGCGCTGTCTTCTTTACACTTACAATTTTCTTTCAGTTTTCTGTCAGATTTTCTTGAAATTTACCTTCAAGTATGTAGTACGAAGGCCTGCCTAATTGGATACAAGTGAATGTGTTTAGCTTTGACCTCACATTATGTGGTTTGGTAGATCTGACAGAAAATTGTACAACAAAAGTTGGACATGTATGGCCAGCCTTAGTGGACCAACTTGTCTTGTACCAGGGAAGTCCACACGTCCGGTATCCAACAAAGACGTCCCCCTGCACCCGATATGGGTGAGGGCGCACCTTCATGCTGGAGGAGCCTTATCCGCGGGTCTGGAGAAGCCCGCTTTCAGTTTGCTAGGCCAGGTTCATTTGGATCCTCCAGAAGAGGCCCTGAAAGACTTCGAGCCCATGTCAGTCGACCCTGAGGGACAAACATATTTTGAGCTGAGGAGGGGGGCCCATGTCTATGACAAGTTTCCTTGTCCTTAAAAGCCTGCAGAAGAAAAGTACTCTTTCCCCCTGTGAGACCTTTGATGACGTCATCCAGGGTAGCCCCAAAAAGGTGATCCCCTTGAAAGGTGAAATCAGTCAAGGCCTTTTTAAAAATACCTCTAGGGGAGAACATCCAAAAGGCATCACAGATAAACTGCAGCCCCTGGACCCGCTGGTCTGCCAGTTCAGGCGCGGGGGGGGGGGGGGGGGAGCTGTTCTCCCTTTAGGTTACGGCGTAAAAGCTTAGCCAACTCGGTCAGTCTGCGACACCAGGGCAATGGTAAATACTGGCCTCAGTGCCGAACCAGAGTGTACATATTGTGGGCCACAGCCTCCGCCTTCCTGTCAACCGAATCGTTAAAGGCCGGGGGCACTTCAACCGGAATTATGGCTGCCTTGTTCAATCTGGAAACTGGGAGGTTCCACCACCGGTGGAACAGTCCACTTCTTAAGGGACTCCTCATAGGGCAACGCCTAGTAGATCGCTTAGGGACCCCAAGGGGACGCTTTGGTCATCCCAACTCTTTAGCGACAATTCTGTCAAAATAGGCGGGGAAAGGAAACGCCTTTGCCGCTCTGGAAGGCTTGTGAGTGCTAAAAAGGAACCTGTTCCTCTGTCGCAGCTGTAGCCTCTATCTTCAAGGTCTCAAGCACAGTACAATCAGAGCGTCCCACCAGCGCCTTTTTGTGCGCGGTTGCAGATGTGGAGGAATCATCCTCACTATCTGAGGATTCCGGGCACGTGATCACAGACCCAGCAGGGTGACCCACGTCCGCGGCGGCCAAATCAGATTCAGGATCTGATGAGACAGATTAGGCAGGAAGGGGGGGGGGGCTTTTTTCTAACCCGCCGTCCAAAAACCACCTTCACCCGAGACACAAAAGGACTCCAGGACCGTCAGTGCATCTATGGATTGTTGGGACCCAGAGGGGCCCGCAGCCTCAGAGGGGGTCAGGGTCTGCATTTCATAGTGATGGACAATGGCCCTGGATCTGTATAGCACCTTGCTGCTAACTGCACATTTAGCAATAAGTACCAAGGTGAGTAACCAAGCAGGATTCAGTGCCCAAAGCAACATGGTCCTTCCCCATGGTGTGGGATCCGATTACAGCTCCCAAGGTATTACAAAGGTGCCACTGATCCAGATGTGCTGCTTCTAATGCTGCAGTACAAGGCAGTGAAGCCGACTAGAGTTTTTTTTTCTTAGTTTCGAGCACACTTACTAAACCGCACATTTCCTACACGAAAATGCATGCAAAAGCCTGAAACTTTATATATTTTCTTAAAGCAATGACCTTGTACGGTAAAAATGGTGGTAGTTGCAATTTATGTCACACTATATTTCTGCTACTGTTTATCAAATCAAAGTTTTCATAACAAAAACACACAATAGTTTCCAATTTTTTGGAAACATAAAATATGCAGTAGCAGCAAGTAAACTGATCCCAAAGACATCAAACATCGGAAATACACCCGTCTGAGTCAGCAAGAGATTACGATACCCCAAATTGTTCATAGGTGACATTTTAAAATGATTTATAAGTCAACAAAATTTACAATGAATGATGGCCCTAGAATTACTGCTCTCTCTCTGGCACGTGCAATGATATCCATAATGTGTAGACCTCTAATCGGCTCCCCTGTCCTGTGCTTAATCAGCTTCTTCTGCAGTGACCAGGCTTTGACAGCTCTGAACTTCGGGTGCTCCGAGCCAAATGCTTCTGTGTTCAGGGTTAGTATTAGTGAATAGATGTTTATAGATCTTCCATAAGCGTTACGGTGGTGGTAACAAAAGCGTTGGGGTTCAACAGTATTTGAAGCCAAAACATTTTCTGTACACTGGTCTTACACAGGTTGAAGTTTGTGTGAACAAGATATCTCCAAGGCCCCTTTCACACTTATGGGACCTAAAAGTTGCGTGATTTTACCACGCTTTTGACTGGACTTGAACAAATGCCTATGTCTATGGACTTCAAAACGCATTAAAATCAGCCCAGTGCAGGGACTACTTTGAAGTCGTTGCGACTTGAAGTCGTACAGAGATGAACGGTACGACTTGTCATGCGACTTTGTAGTCCCAAATCACAGGACAAGTCGCACAAGTGTGAAAGGCGCCTAACTGACAATTAAAAGGGACTGAATGGGCTGCCACGGGCTTCGTTGGTTGGCTGATCCATCTGACTAGACTAAATTTTACGGAATATTCTGCAGATGTAGCAATTAGGACCCATTCACACTATGGGCAGTTATATGCGCTTTATCCCATGGAAAAATAAAAGATGCATCACACCACCCCGTCGTTCCAAAACGCTGTGCGAGCACCAGAGTTTGGGCCGTCCTTTAGAAGGTGAAGAAAAAACATTTACCACGGACAGGGGTGCTTACAATGGTCATCTTTTATGTTAAAGCATTTTTAAACCTAAAAGCAAACATATTGCAGCTTACCAATACTTGGATGTGGTGGCTGCATTTGTTTTCTTTAAGCTTGCTTTCTTTTTCAAAAGAACCACCACTCTTGCAGATATAACAGTTACAGGAATGAGAGTATTAGTTGGAGTTCAGCTTCAGTTTGTTAGTGTTTTTAAATCCGCTAGTACCTCCTCCCAGGCAGACCATACTGCTGCCTAAATGTGTTCAGGTGTGTTACAGGCCAGTTCATCAGGTGAAAAACAGAGGAAAGAGACACACATTATATATATATATATATATATATATATATATATATATATATATGAATGCAGCCACCACATCTAATGACTGGTAGACTGCATTATATTACATTTTTGGTTTTAAAACCACCTTAGGGCTCTTTCACATGGGCGATCAGATCCACCTGTCAGTTTTTTAGGCGGATCTGATCGGATCCTCCATGCAGCTCTATTGGGCAGCGGATGTCAGCGGAGACACCTCCGCTGACACCCGCTGCCATCCGTATCCGATCCTGTCCGTGAAATCTGGACGATGGAAAACCTATTTTTCCATGGCGGTCCGCTCTCATCCGATCCCCCATAGAGAGCAGCGGGAGCTGTGACACCTCCCTCTCCGCACTGCAAGCGGAGATGGAGCTGTCATCCACCGGATCGATCCCCGCTAAGCAGCACGGATCTGCCTATGGAGGCGGACCGTGTGAAAGAGCCCTTAATCCAAAAAAATAAAGAGTTTGACTTTTAAAGTGCAAACCAAACCACCACCACCCCCCTCCCCCTCCCCCATTCCAACTAATTAAATAATACCAAATACTATACTAATACTTGAAAACATGGGAATCAAAAGGCTGTGCCAAAATGCAGCCAAATCTGAGAACCCCTAATTTACAGGCTTTAATTCTTCCTAGATAAACATTATGTAGTCTTTTGTTGCAATGTCAGGGTGTCTAGATATGGGAGTGTCTTGTAACTCTGTGATACATTTGTTAATTATTATCCGTTTAAAAAGCATAAAAAACTTCTGCTTGGTTATAATTAATGTTGGCGACACGATTTGGCAAGCTGATGCAGATTTTTATATCAAAACAGTAATTAAGCGGGACATGAGTTATAACACAAAGTATTTGTTTGAAAGCACTAAAGTTAGATAAACACAGGGAGAATTCTCTTTGAAAGTAAACTTTACTCTCTCCCATAACCTGGAAGACACACTATAACCCAGGCACTCAGTCATGTGATTCCTGACAAATGCAAGAATCAGAGTTCAGACTGACTGATCACTCAGTACAGATCATGTAATCACACACCTCTTCTTTCAGACATAAGAGTAGATTGTACATTCAAACCTGAAGGCACCCTGCCTGTGATTGTGTGAGACCCCCAGCGAGGGTTCCCGTGATTAGCTGCGACTAGGCAGCCCCATTAGGAGGTTGCCAGCATGTGTGATTACATGCGTGTGGGCACGATTAGCTGTGGGAGACTGCAGCCTTCCATTGTTAATATTGGGGCTGCCTACTTGCAGCTAATCATGGGAACGCCCGTTGGGGGTCTAATAGGCAGTAGAGCTGCACGATTCTGGAAAAAATGAGAATCACGATTTTTTTTGCTTAGAATAAACATCACAACTCTCAGCGTAACATGTTTCACATTCTACAAAAAAAATTGGGCTAACTTTACGGTTTATTTTATTCTTTTTTTTAATTCATTAAAGTGCATTTTTCCCCAAAAATATTGCATTTGAAAGACAGCTGCACAAATACAGTGTGACAAAATATTGCAGCAACCATTATTTTATTCTCTAGGGTCTCTACTAAAAAAAAAAAAAAAAAAAAAAAAAAAAGAAATTAGTCCTCTGACAGTCGCAGCCCGTTCATATGTTCTTCACTATTGGGTAATGGCGCCCTATGCCGGAGCAGGCTAGGTAGTAAAAACTTGACAAAAAAGAGAAAAACAAAGACACACCTTTAGGGGGCTGTCCCTCTTGTCATTATCCTCAGCCATTCAGTGCGGCTCTTCAGTTTTGTAGCAAGCAGTATAGGAAGACAACAAACCCCAAAATAGATGGGCGGGGCCTGCGACTGAGGACTCAGAAAAGAATTTTACGGTAAGTTCTTACAAAAATTCTATTTTATCTTACGTCCTCTGACAGTCGCAGCCCGTTCAAATGTTCTTCACTATTGGGATGTCCCAAAGCAGTGCAGGAATGAGTGGTTGAAAAAGACGCAACCAAGAAAACGGCAACATGTCAACAAGGCCAGAGAAAAAAACTGAGCCAACAGGGCAACAGAAGCTCCACAGGAGCCAACCCTAGAACAAAATACACCCCAAGAAGAGAAAAAAACTGAATTTTTGTAAAATCTTACCGTAAAATTCCTTTCTCTGAGTCCTCCGACAGTCGCCGCCTCCTTCCAAGTCCTCACCAATGGGTATTGACCTTTTCTCCGTAGGAGTAGCTAGGCAACAAGAATTGTTAATACAAAAGCTTTTAGCATAGACACACCCCTAGGGGCTGTCCCCTCAGTCAATACCTCCCTGCACCAGCATTCCCAACTCAGTTTGGTAGCATAGCAGTAAGAGTACACAAAAACCCCAAAAGAGGGGCGGGGGGGGACGGCGACTGTCGGAGGACTCAGAGAAAAATTCAGTTTTCTCTTACGTCCTCCGACAGTCGCCGCCCCCTTCCAAGTCCTCACCAATGGGACGTCCCAAAGCAGTGTAGACATGAGGGGTGGGAGACGCAACCGTAGAAAGGCAACGCAGTACCCACATCAGAGAAAGGAACCTTACCACAGTAAGAGAACCAACCGGGCAACAGGAAAACGTGCTCAACAGGAGCAACAACCCAGGAAAACAAGTAACCCAGGGGTAAAATACCCCAAAAACCAAGGGCCCACAAAAACAAGGGTCCCTAAGAAACTGCCGCACTGAGAACTTTACGGCCAAAGGAGGCATCAGCCGATGCCTGAACATCCACCTTATAGAATTTTGAGAAAGTGTGAACGGACGACCAAGTCGCCGCCTTACACACCTGGGCCACAGAAGCCGGATGACGGTAAGCCCAAGACGTACTCAAAGATCTGGTAGAGTGCGCCTTCACAGGGAAGGGAGGAACCTTCCCCTTCAAGGCATAGGCTTGCTCAATGATCTGTCTGATCCATTTGGCGATGGTCTCAGCCGACGCCGCCATGCCCTTCCGAGGTCCCTCAGGAAGGACAAAGAGGGAATCCGACTTGCGAAAAGATTTAGTGGACGACAGGTAAACCCTGATCGCCCGGACAACATCCAAGGAATGTAAGGCAACCTCCTTCAGATGCTTAGGCTTCGCGCAGAGCGAAGGCAAGACAATGTCTTCATTGAGGTGAAACTCCGAGATCCTTTTCAGAAGAAA
Organism: Pelophylax lessonae; assembly: GCF_965119305.1. Lineage (NCBI taxonomy): Eukaryota > Metazoa > Chordata > Amphibia > Anura > Ranidae > Pelophylax > Pelophylax lessonae. The sequence goes on along the minus strand of NC_138777.1, from coordinate 79,696,705 downwards.
AGATGGGTTAGGTCGCAAGACCACCTTATCCTTGTGAATCACCAGATAGGAAGAGCTGCAGGACAAAGGCGCCAGCTCCGACACCCTGCGAGCCGAAGTGATCGCCACCAAAAAGGCAACCTTTTTGGACAACAGAGACAACGAGATCTCCCTGATCTTTTCAAAGGGAGCCTGTTGTAACACGGACAGAACCAAGTTCAAGTCCCATGGAGGCAAAGGCTCCCTCCTAGGAGGGGCCAAATGTCGCACCCCCTGAACAAAGGTGCTAACCAATGAATTAGACGCCACAGGGCGTTGAAAGAGAACGGCCAGCGCAGAAATCTGACCCTTAATCGTGGCCAATGCCAAACGCTGGTCCACTCCCGTTTGCAGGAAAGACAACACTCTCGACACCGAGTACGAGCGAGGGGAATACCCCCTGGACTCACACCAAGCAAAATACGCTTTCCAAGTACGGTAGTAAATTTTCCCCAAAGAGGCTTTTCTAGCCTTGATCAAAGTGGGAATGACCTCAGGGGAGAGACCCCTATCCTTCAGGACCTGGCTTTCAACAGCCAGGCCGTTAAAGCCAGCGACTGTAAAGCAGGATGGAATATCGGCCCTTGAAACAGAAGGTCTTCTCGAAGCGGCAGACGCCACGGAGCGTCGACTGCCAGATTTACGAGGTCTGCGTACTAAGACCGGCGAGGCCAGTCCGGTGCCAACAGAATCACCATGTGCGGTTCCGAGGCTAACCTGCGAAGGAGCCTGGACAGTAGTTGAATCAGTGGAAAGGCATACATCAGACGATACTGATGCCAGGGCGCCACTAACGAGTCTGCCTGAGGATCGTGCGTCCTTGCCACGAACCTTTTCACCTTGTTGTTCAGACGAGACGCGAACAGGTCCACATCTGGGGAACCCCACTTCGCGCACAACATCTGGAAGACATCCGGGTGAAGGGACCATTCTCCCTGGTCCAGGGTCTGGCGACTCAGATAATCCGCCTGCCAGTTCTCCACCCCCGGAATGTGAGTGGCCGTTATCGCCGGGATGTGCGTCTTGGCCCAAGACAGAATGTCGGCTACTTCCCGAGGCGCTCGGGCACTCCTGGTGCCCCCTTGGTGGTTGATGTAGGCCACCGCGGTGGCATTGTCCGTCTGAACCCGAACTGGACGGCCCTGAAGTCGGTCCGTCCATTTCAGAAGGCAAAGCTTTATCGCCCTCAATTCCAGAATGTTGATCGGAAGGAAGGACTCCTCCCCCGACCAAGTTCCCTGGGCGGACAGAACGCCCAGAACACCACCCCAGCCCGACAGACTGGCATCCGTGGTGAGTACCGTCCACGACAATGGACGAAAAGACTTGCCCCCCGACACCGCCGGGGACTGGAGCCACCACATAAGATCCCTTCTGGTGCTGTGGCTCAACGAGATCCGTAGATCCAGGGATTGCGGCCGCCCATCCCACTCGGCAAGAATCTCCGCTTGGAGACTCCGCGTGTGAAACTGGGCAAAGGGGATCGCCTCGAAGGCCGAGACCATCAAACCTAGACATCTCATGCATGTCCGGAGAGACGATTGTCGGTTGTTCCTGAGGGACCTGACCTCGTCCTGAAGAGTCCGAAGCTTGTCTTCCGGTAGGAAAATCTTCGCTTAGACAGAGTCCAGAATCATTCCCAGGTAGGGAAGACGAACCGAAGGACACAGAGTCGACTTCGGAATGTTTATGGTCCAACCGAACTCCTGCAGAGTCCGCATCGTGGTGGACAGGTCGGTCACCAGGCTCTGACTGGCGCTTGACCGTATCAGGATATCGTCCAGATACCCCAAGACAGCAATGCCCTGTGCTCGCAACAGGGCCAGAACTGGCGCCAGCACCTTGGTAAAAACCCGCGGAGCCGAAGCGAGACCGAAAGGTAACGCCACGAATTGGTAGTGATCCTCCGCAACGGCGATTTGAAGGTACCTCTGGTGACCCTCGAAAATGGGGATGGGTAGGTACGCATCCTTCAGATTGATGGAGGCCATGAATTCCCCCGGACTCAGGGCAGCCACCACTAATCGCAGAGATTCCATGTGGAACTTGCGTACCGGCACAAAACGGTTCAGAGCTTTCAGGTCCAGAATCGGATGCACTTTGCCCTCCTTTCTGGGCACAGTGAACAGATTGGAGTAAAACCCCCGAAATCTGCCCCGATGAGGGACCGGAACCACCACCCCCTGGGCCCGCAGGTCCCGCACCACTAGGTGCAGATCCTGCAAGCGCTCCGGAGACAGCTGAAGATTTGAGGGAAAAAATCTGCCCGCCGGCCGAGAGAGAAATTAGATCTTGTAACCAGATCGAACGATTTCCTGAACCCATCTGTCCCGAATGCGGGTCAGCCAAGGTTGTAGGACACCGCGCAGACTTCCCCCCCACCCCAGAAACGGGTGAGGGCGCCCCTTCAGGCGGAAGTGGTATGGGAAGTTGAACCGGACTGGCCGGGCTTCTGCTTCCCCGCCCATGGCTTCTTCTGGGAGCCTTGGCCTTTGAAGGGCTTGCCCTTGGACTGTGACCGAAAGGCACGAAAGGACCCCTGAGAGGGCCTAGACGAGGAATTCCGTTTTCCACGGAAGGACTTATGCTTGTGAGACTGGGGCAGGAGAGTACTCTTGCCCCCCGTAACCCCTTTTATCAGAGTATCCAAAGCCTCGCCAAAAAGGCGAGATCCCGCGTAGGGAAAATCCGCCAGTGTCTTGCGAGAAGATTGGTCGACCGACCAATTCTTCAGCCAAATCAGACGACGGTTCAGTATCGCCACGCTGGACAGGCGCGCAGCCAAGGGAGCTAAATTCAAGTCCGCATCACACAAGTACATGACACCCTGATGGATCTGGTCCACCATAGCCAACGTGGTAGGCGAAGCTGAATCAGCCACCAAGGTGCGTCTAAGCATCTTCGTCCAATCTGCAACAGCCTGTGCCGCCATAATGGATGCAAAAATAGGCTTCAGCATAGAACCAGCAACCACATAGGCATGACGGGCAAGAGACTCCATTCTCCTGTCCGTAGGGTCCCGGAAAACCGGGGTATCCTCAGAAGGCACCGCCATAGCCTTGTTCAAAATGGCCACCGCGTGATCCACCTGAGGTGCCACACACCAACGCTCGTCGGTGGAGGGCGCAAACGGATAAAGTAGTTTAAACTTATTTGGCACAGTAAAGGGCTTCTTCAAATTGCGCCACTGTTCATTAACCGTATGGTGAAATTCAGCAGGACAGGGAAAAACCTGCGCTGATTTCCGAGTCCTCTGCGTCCCAAAAGAGGACACCCTAGCAGGAGGAGTAGGCTCATCCTCCAGGTGCAAGGTATCTTATGGAAGCAATCAACTCATTCATGAGTGCAAGCTCTTCAGGCGAGCCAGGGGGAGAAACATCAACCCCCTCCACCTCTGCCTCCCCCTCGGACCCCAGAAGGTCCAAAGATGAGCAGGACCCCGAGAAGGGTACGCCAGCCACATCGCCCTCTGAATCAGAGGAAATGGACACCCTGGCCCTTTTTGCGGATCGTTCAGCCAACAGCATCTGCACCTGAGACACTAAAGAAGCCACAACAGCGGACAGATCGGCCCCCTCGGGGGGTGCAGCAGCCCCCTGGTCCCTCACCAGGGCGGGGGGAAACTTGCTATCCTGAGAATCCATGCCCCAGCACTGAAAAGTAAAAAAGGTACTGGCCCTTTAATACCACGGCGAGCGCAGCCCACCGTGCACTACTGTATGCACTGACCCCGCAGGGATAGATAACACTGAGCAAGGAATGACAGGACAAGAAGGTAAAAACCTGGAGAGAGCACAACAGGCTGCTGCCACCGATCGCTCTTCCCAGAGAAAGAGATGCAATAGCTGGCTGACTGATATAGCCTATGAAGGCTCCGGCAAAATGGCCGCTCGGCTGAGGGATTAGGCTACAAAAAAATGGCGCCAAAACACGGCACTGCACAGGGACAGGGCCGGTCACAGCATTTAAGCAAAGAAAATGGCGGATCGCCGCACAAACACATGTCTGCACTCAAACTGCACCCAGAGCATAATTCACAGCAGAGCAGGATGGCCCCCCCCCTCGCAGCCCACAGGCAGTGCAGCCACACAGGGATCTGACAGGGAGCCCGCAGTTACACAGACATGGGGGGTACTACACAGCCACAGACTGACACCCACACAGAAGGTGCTTACCATACCAGATGGCATGGGGAGCCGTCTCCAGCGACAAACCGCTATCAAGGCAGACAGGGAGTGCCGCAGCCAGGACGCTTGTGGACCGCAGCCAGAGACCGCAGCATGGCGTCCAGTGAGGTAGCCACCTCACAGGCAGCATCCCTGCAGCGAACAGGGATGGGTCGTTCAATGTGCCAGGGCAAACCTTAGCTGAACGCTCGATGGCAGGCTGGGGATCCATCTGGCTCTCAGCCCTGGGATCCAGGGCGGCCAGTCCGAGACCCAGCTCCGCATGACGATTCTTCATTTGAAGATCCCTAACTAAAGCTGACAAAATAACAGCTAGTAAAGAAAAGAGAAAAATACTTGAAATAAAATCAAATAAAGGGTAGAAGGCGGAGACTGGGCCCCAGCACAGGAAAGCCAGCTACTCCAAAGCTAGGCAAGATCAAACTGAGTTGGGAATGCTGGTGCAGGGAGGTATTGACTGAGGGGGACAGCCTCTAGGGGTGTGTCTATGCTAAAAGCTTTTGTATTAACAATTCTTGTTGCCTAGCTACTCCTACGGAGCAAAGGTCAATACCCATTGGTGAGGACTTGGAAGGGGTCGGCGACTATCGGAGGACGTAAGAGAAAAACATGTTTCTTTAACAAACCGCAACGCTCAAAACGTTGCGGCCAAAAAGGAAGCATCCGAGGGTGCCCTCACGTCAAGCACGTAGAATTTTGTGAAAAAAAGCGTGCACAGATGACCAGGTCGCCGCTTGCACACCTGAGCCACAGAAGCCTGATGGCGAAAAGCCCAAGAGGCACTCACAGCCCTAGTAGAATGTGCCCTCACAGGGAAAGGAGGCACCTGACCATTTAGTGAATAGGCCTGAACAATAGTCTGTCTGATCCATGTGCAAATGGTTGCAGCGGACGCAGCCGAACCCTTCCGAGGTCCTTCAGGAAGGACAAACAGGGAATCAGACTACCTAAAAGACTCCATGGCCGACAGGTAGATCCTAATCGCCCGGACCACATTCAATGAGGGCAAGGCAATTTCCTTGGGATGCTTGGGCTTTGCACAAAACGAAGGCAACACAATAGCTTTGTAGAGGTGGAAAGCCGACACCACCTTAGGAAGAAGAGTTGCAGGACCACTTTTATCCCAATGAACAACCAGAGAAAGCAAACGGCAGGACAGAGCCGCCAAAACAGACATTCTGCAAGCAGATGTGAGAGCAACCAGAAAAAGGCAACTGTCTAGGACAACACAGGCAGAGCTAAATCCCTGAAGTTCTCAAAGGGAGGCCGTTGCAAACCGGACAAAAAAAAACAAATCCCGGTCCCACAGAGGCAAAGCAGCCCTCTGCGGGGGAGCCAGACAACGCACCCCTCAAATAAAGGTGTGAATCAAAGTAATTAGTCGCCAAGGGACGCTGGAAGAAAATGGCTAAGGCCGACAACAGACCTTTGAGCGTGCCCAGCACCAACGCTGTTCCACACCTTCCTGCCATCGAAAAGGAGCGAGGATGAACCCCTTGCGACTCACACCAGGCAAAGCACACCTTCCAGGCACTATGGTAAATCCTCCTGGGAGGTAGCCTTCCTAGTTCTCAGCAAAATAGGAAGGGCAGCAAACAGAGACCATTGTCCCTCAACACCTGGCTTTTAACAGTCACGCCGTTAAAGCCATGGAGCGTAAAGCAGGATGGAAGATCAGCCCTTCGAAAACAGCAGATCTTCTCACAGAGGCAGTCACCAGGGAAGCTCGACAACCACCTGTACGAGGTCCGCGTACCAAGACCGACGAGGTCAGTCTAGAGTTACCAAAATTACCAGCACCCGTTCCAACACCAACCTGCGGAGGAACGTGGCCAACAGTTGAATCGGAGGGAAGGCAGAAATCAGCCGATACCGGTGCCAGGGCACCACCAACTGGACCGTGGCGCCGTTTTTGGCAGTACTTAAAAAAAAAAAAAAAAAAAACGGGACATTAGCCCCTTTAAATCAGCGACAACCCCCCCCCCCCCTTGCAGCGCGATCCCGCAACTGCTGCCGGAGTTCCCAGTGGATTTTTGGAAAAAAACCCAAGAATGCATGAAAAACCCCCAAAATGACAGACATTTGAAACAGAAAAATGCTTACCCCTGCAACAAACAAATATGGATGGAGGAAGTGACCTCATCCACTAGAGGCCGAACAGCGCCCTGTGCCACACAAAAACAGATGCCAACAGAAGTCAATGAGGAGAAGAAAAAAAAAAAAAAAAATAACAGGGAAAATGGCCGCCGCCCTTACTAGGTGGCTGCCCACATCCAAGATGGCACCGGAATCGGCACCAATACAGCAAAGAAATGGCTGCTGCCCCTCAAGTTAGTCAGCCAGGCTGCCCTCACCCAAAATGGCGCCAATTTTCTAGGAAACCAGGACCTGCCACTGCGGGAATCCACCAGGAGGACCCCCAGGACAAGGTAAGAAGACCCCACACCCCCCCCCCATGCAGTGTTTACCGCAGAGCACCCCCCACAGGGGGCAGGGACCATCCAAACCAGCCAGGGGGGGACACTACAGAGACCGCATGTTCTGACATCCCCAAAAGGAGTGGGCCCACATAACTCCCGCTCAGTTAACTGTCCCAGGGACACAGGGGGTACCATCACTCACCATACCACAGACCGTGGGCTCCGATATGGACCACCTCCCACCCTGAGTGGGGGTGCTGTCAGTCAGGGGGGGGGGGGCTGCAACACAAGGAAATTCCAGAGTTGAGACATCCCGGCAAAGAAAACCCTCTATGCAGGCTCATCCCAATCCGTCGGGGCACCGTCGTGGCAAGCCCTGGGCGGACCAATAACCTGCGCACGCTCGCTGGCTGGCCCGGCTGGGACACCATAAGGATCTAGATTATATAAGTGTGAGGCTCAGCCCTGGCTGTCGCTTGTAGTTCTCCAGGAGGATCCCCCTGTCAAACTAGCGATAGTGAGTGAGGAAATAAAATAAAAACATTTTCAAAGAAAAAAAAAAAAAAAAAAAACAGACAGGAGTCCCAGCAGGGAACCTAGTCCTACTCCTAATGCTAGGCAGCAAGACACTGAAGAGCAGCACTGAATGGCTGAGGGTAATGTTGTGAGGGACAGCCCCCTAAAGGTGTGTCTAACTCTTTTTTGTCAGGTTTTCACTACCTAGCCTGCTCTTGCAGAGGGCGCCATTACCTAATAGTGAAGAACATATGAACGGGCTGCGACTGTCAGAGGACGTAAGAGAAATACTGATTTTAACTTGTAAGCAACAAGTGTGAGAAAAATACTTAGTCTTGAGAGCCCATTCAGACTAGCGCGACACGACTTTGGGGGGGCGATCTGTGAAGTCGCGTGCACCGTGACTTCGGCGCGACTTGCTGGGACTTCACATAATGGAAGTATATGCAAGTCGCTCCGAGGTCGCCCCAAAGTAGTACAGGACCCTTTTTCTAAGTCGGAGCAACTTGTGTCGCTCCTATTAGAACGGGTCCTGTCAGAGGCGTAACTAGAACCTTCAGGGCCCCGGTGCAAGAAACCATGAAGGGCCCCCTGGACCCCTGGCGCCCTTTACTCTAGTTGCGGGGCCCTTTATTATGGTGAGGGAAGGAAGAATTCTGAAGGGGGGGGGCAGCACAGAAGGGGGGGGGGACCAGGGGAGCACACAGGGGCCCAGAGACACCAGAGACAGCAGAACACAAGTATACTGGATAGGAGAAGTGTACAAAGGGCAGCGTACACAGGAACCAATCTCCTCCATTTTCCTCCTGCAGCTACAGAAGGAAAAAGGAGGACAGTGATTTCTCTACATGCTGCCCCCGCCGCCCCTCCTATTCAGGTGTACAGGGGAGCCACATGGGCCCCCTTGAGCATGGGGCCCGGTTGCGATTGCAACCCCTGCAACCCCTGTAGTTACGCCCCTGGGTCCTGTACTAATCAATGGGCCGCGACTTGTCAGGCTGACAAGTCGCGCTAATGTGAATGGGCTCTTAGTGATTAAACTGCCCATATTTGCAGACCGAAGTTCATCCCTTTGATCTAAAAGAACTAAAATGATACTTTGTTTTTATAGTTATCTACCGAAGCTGAGCAATGTTGGTAAAGATTTTCTGGAGGCTTCTTTTTTTTTGACAGCTGTGAGTGAGCAGAGAACGTCTCTGCACTGTAGGAATCGTGCAAATGCCAGATTAAAGTGATTGTAAAGTCTAATTTTTTTTCCCTATATTTCCTAAAAAAATAATAAACTTGTTACCTACTCTGTTGCCAAATGCACACCTAGAACGCTTCAAGAGGAGCTTCAGCAGGAGTCAGCTTCATATGGATGAGAAGGATAAACCATATTTATTGCTCATGGAAGTCTTCTCTTTTGGCCTCTTTATGATGACATTGGAGACTCTGAAGGATTAATTGGTGTGGTTCCTGGATATTAAATTCCCTGAGGGGACAAAGCACATATCCCCACTCTACATGGGAGGGAAATCATGGTTTTCTGGTGAGTACTCCTGAGTGGTGGTAGAGGCACATTGGTGGAGTGACACACTGAGGACAAATTTGTGGACTGTATTGCACAAAATACTTTTATTATAAAAAAAAAAAAAAAGATTTTTTTTTTTAACTATTACGCTGCACTTTTTGGATTTTATGGACTTTGAGATTATGTGATTTTTATTCTCTAGTGTTCAGCTAGGAACAGGAATTTTTCTTTACTTTCCATTACTAGTGTGGGTTTGCTCTGATTGCTGTTGATTTTTATTGTCCCTTACATATAGTTGCCTCTCCAGCAGGTCCAACTGTAAGCAGCAGAGGAGTGACATTACCAAATCTCACTCCAAAACTCTTGATACTAGCAGTCAGAGGCAGCAAGGCCTTAGATGATGTCACACTGCACGATTGTGAAGATACACGAGTAAGGGCTCTTTCACACCGTCGGCGGACTCCGTGCTGCTCAGCGGGGGATCGATCCGCCGATTCCCGCTGAGCAGGCAGGTGACAGCTCCCTCTCTGCTCTGTGTGCGGAGAGGGAGCTGTCAGAGCCCCGCTACTCTCTATGGGGGAATCGGATGAGTGGGGACCGCCTGTTCGCTCTCATCAGATCCCCTGGACGGATGAAAAATAGGGTTTCCATCCGTCCGGACTTCACGGACAGGATCGGATGCGGATGGCAGCGGACATGTCACCGCTAACATCCGCTGCCCCATAGGGATGCATGGAGTATCCGATCAGGTCTGCCTAAAAAACTGACAGGCGTATCTGATCGGATCGTTCGTGTGAAAGGGGCCTTAAAGCGGAGTTCCGGGCACAGAAACCATTTTTTAATAAACATACCCCCGGGACAGTCAGGGCTAGTACATTCCACAATGGCTAGCCTCTGATCGGTCCCGGTTCGCACTTACCTGCAAGAAGAAATACTTACTTATAAAATTCCTTCCACAGCGTTTCCATCTCTCTTGTGGGCAGCTGAAGCCGGCGCGATCCTCTTCCGCGTCTTCTTCTCCCAGAATGCGTCTGCACCGGCCCCTCTCGTCACTTCCGGGGCGTCGCCCCGGAAATGACGAGCAGGGCCGGTGCCGTCGCATTGATTCCTGGGAGCAATGACGTTTAGCTCCCAGGAATCATTGCAAGCCCGGAAGTGACGGCGGAGCCGCGGCACAGAGGGAGGAAGTGAAGAATAGGCGAGTATCTTCGATCTACAATTACAAGGAGAGTACAAAAAAAAAAAAAAAACTAAACTATCCAATTCTGTTTCAGGTGAAGGTGAACAAGCGGACGGGCACAAAAAAAAAAAAAAAAAAAAAAAAAATCGATTTTGTGCCCGGAACTCCGCTTTAAGTAGCATGCCAGGAATATACTTCTATTTTGTCAGGATACAGTCAAGACCACAGGCCAGTTTTTCAGGGCACTGCTTAGGCAAACAGTATCTCATTTTTAAATGTTCCACATAAGATAGCATGGAGCTCACGATCACAATAGAATTACAAAGCAACACTTGGTTATTGAGCGGTTAGCCAATGAACTCTTTCTGACCCAGAAGACATATGCACAAAGCTCATTGTTTGTGTGAACATTCACAAAAAAATGGCCAGCAACCTTAAGTGTGTAGCAAGAAATTAAAAAAAAAAAAAAAGTTCAATTTAAATCTGGTTTGAGGTTTGAAGAGAACATACATTTGCTGGGCTAGCGTCAAACAATTTCTCGTTTGCAAAACCTCATGCAGTTATAGGCTTCCACTCCTATTCATATCATTCTGAACCCAATTTCATTACATGTCTATGGGGCACAGCTTTTTTTGTTCCAAGTGACACGTAAATAGCAGGTCAGGGCATACTGTGCATTGTACAGACAGATAAATTAGATAATTTCCCTGGAATCTGCTCATTCTAACCGCTGGAGACAAACATCGTAATTATGACACAATCTTGTGGAATTAGTTAATGTCATGGAAAGAAGCTACAACGACCATTACAGTTGTAATTTGCAAATTTTCACATGGTAAATTAGCCTTTTTGGGGCGGAGGAAAGACTAAGAAAAATTATTAGTTTGCACAAATCCACTAATTTGTGAGATTCCGCTATTTAATGTAAGACAAAAGCAATAATACTTAAAAACACAACATACAATTGCTCTACAGCAAGGAAATACAAGACAATTAAAAAGCAGGATACTGAACGGTTATTAAAACCACTAAGCACAATTACTGACACTTTTATCTGCCTTCCATGCACTGGAAAAGCAGCAAATACATAGTAAGGATTTTTTTTGAGAAAGATATGTCAGTGTTCTAGAGCTGCATGATTCTAGATAAAATGAGAATCGTGGAAAAAAATAAATAAATAATTGGGCCAACTTTTACTGTTTAGTTTTTTTAAAATTCATTAAAATGTTCATTTTTTTCCCCTAGGATAGGACAGTTAGTATGTTATGTTTAATGTAATTGTTAGCCAGGGAATGCCCAAAGGCTGTTTTGTACTTCTAAATTTAGTAAAAAGATTTTTTTTGTTTTGTTTATCGAAAAAGTATTTTTTCCTAAAATAAAAAAAAAAAAAAAAAAAAAAAAAAAAAAAAAACTGCGTTTGAAAGACCACTGCGCAAATACAGTGTGACATAAAATATTGCAACTATTGCCATTTTATTCTCTAGGGTCTATGCTAAAAAATATATAATGTTCGGGGGTTCTACGTAATTTTCTAGAAAAAAAAATACAGATTTTTTTAACTTGTAAGCAACAAATGACAGAAAAAGGCTTAGGCCCCTTTCACACATACGGACCGTTTGTCCGTTTTTCATCCATCCATTGACGGATGAAAAAACGGACATCAATGCATTCCTATGGGAAAACGGATGACAACGGACGATCATCCGTTTACATCCGTTTCCGTCAATATCCATTTTTTGAACAGATGAAAGCCCTATTTTTCTTCTGTTAAAAAACGGATTGCACGAAAAAAGGATGTAGACGGACAAAAGGTCAGTTTTTCATCCGTTTTTTTTTGCAATTGAAGTGGATGTAAAAAAAAAAAAAAAAAGGACCAAAAACGGATCAATTTTGACGTGACTGAACTGATGAAATGAACGGTCCGTATGTGTGAAAGGGGCCTTAGTCTTTAAAGCGGAGTTCCGGGCAGAGAAACGTTTTTTTGTTGAACATACCCCCGGGACAGTCAGGGCAAGCACATTCCACAATGGCTAGCCTCTGATCTGTCCCGGTTCGCACTTACCTTTTAGAAGAAATACTTACTTAGAAATTTTCTTCCACAGCGTTTCCATCTCGGTTGTGGGCAGCTGAAGCCGGCGCGGTCCTCTTCTCTGTCTTCTTCCGCGTCTTCGTGTCCCAGAATGCACTGCACCGGCCCCTCTCGTCACTTCCGGCGCGGCGCCGCATTCCTAAACAGCTTCTGGGCATGCCCAGAAGCTGTTTAGCAGGGGAATGCGGCGTCGCCCGGAAATGACGAGTGGGGCCGGTGCGGCGCATTGATTCCTGGGAGCTATGACGTTTAGCTCCCAGGAATCATCGCGAGGCAGGAAGTGACGGGGTGAGCCGCGGCGCTGGAGGAGGAAGCTGTCATAGGTGAGTATTTACGATCGTCAATAAAAAGGTGAGTAAACAAAAAAAAAAAAAAAATAACTATCCAATTCCTTTTCAGGTGCGGCATACCTAGCGGAGGGGCACAAAAAAAAAAAAATCTTTTTTGTGCCCGTAACTCCGCTTTAAGAGGTTAAACTGCCCATCTTTACAGATGGAAGTTCATAGAACAAAATAACATTGTAAACATTGTGTTTATAGTTATCTCGCAGCCTTAGGCCCCTTTCACACGTGCAGCTCCATCGGTGGACTCCGTTTTTCTCAGTGGGGGATCGATCTGCCTATCCCCTGCTGAGCAGGCAGATGGCAGCTCTGTGTGGGGAGACAGAGCTGTCAGGTCCCCGCTGTTCTCTATGGGGGGGGGGGGGGGATCAGGTGAGAATGGACCGCCTGTCCGTTTTCATCCGATCCCGCCAGACGGATGGAAAATAGGGTTTCCATCCGTCAGGGTTTGACGGATCGGTTGTCAGCGGACATGTCTCCGCTGACATCCGATGCCCCATAGAGATGCATGGGGCATCCGTTCAGACCCGCTTGAAAAACTGACAGGCGGATCTGAACGGTCCGCAAGTGTGAAAGGGGCCTAAATGTTGATAAACATTTGCCTGAGGCTCTTTTTTTTTTGGACAGCTGTGAGTGAGCAGAGAACCGCTCTGCTCTTTATAAAATCGAGGAAATGCTGTTTTAAGATTGTGAGGGTGGGGGTTGGATCAAGATTACGATTTTTTTTTTTTAAAACAATTAATTATGCAGCTCTACAGTGTTCTCTGCTATAATAGGAAATTTTCATTATATCTTTGGGACATACCCATGACATGCTAAGGAAAAAATTGCACACAGAACAAAAAAATCAAATAATCCAAAGTAATGATTACAGGACTATTCAGCAAATCTACAGTACGTCATGAGCAAGAGATGTGTATATTAGTCACAGTTTTATGGGCAAGTTCCTCTAGGGCAGCTGATCTTATGACTTCTAATCATAGTTTCATTGTTAAAGTTTTCCTACTTGTGTTATGTGCAAATACACAGCTACAGATTACATTTGTTTCTTGAACAAAGAAGAATTTAAATGAGCCATTAAAGTGTCAAAAGCCAGACTATGAAAAAAAAAAAAAAAAAAAAAAAAAAAAAAAAAAAAAAGAAAATCTCATTACATGCTATATAACAGTGTTCATACTCACAAAGCCATTAAAGCATTTGTTTTGTGTAGAGTAAAATATACCTGGTTGATCCTGCCTTCCACTTGTCCCTCCCTTCTTCTTTGTCCCCACTGCAGCCTGAGATTGTGTAGTCCAGCCAGTGTTCCCTACTGAGCATGATCGATTTCAGTTCCCTGCTAAGCTCTTCATTTGTTCCTTTTTCTTATCTATGCTGCCCAAGTGACTATAGAGTCACACATGTGGGTGTATACACAGTGGTAACTGACACTCCCCTCCCTCCACCTCCATTTCTTCCTATTGCTAAACACTATGGGGGTGGGATATAGTATGCTAATATTTTATTTTTAAATTCACACAGAAAGAAAAAAAAATTAGTTTTAATATACAGGGATGTACTCACTTTTGTTGTCAGCGGTTTAGACATTAATGGCTGTGTGTGTGTTGAGTTATTTTGAGGGGACAGCAAATTTACACTGTTATACAAGCTGTACACTCACTACTTTACATTGTAGCAAAGTGTCATTTCTTCAGTGTTGTCACATGAAGAGATAAAATATTTAAAAAACCGAGGGGTGTACTCACTTTTGTGAGATACTGCAAGAGCCCATTCAGACAGGGGCGACACAACTTGCTGGGGCGACCTGTGAGATCGCGGTGCACGCTGTGCACCGTGACATGTACGGACTTTATATAATTGAAGTCAATGCAGGTCGCCTCCAGGTCGCCCCAAAGTAGTACAGGACCCTTTTTCTAAGTCGGAGCGACTTGTGTCGCTCCTATTAGAACGGGTCCTGTGCTAATCAATGGCAGGCGACCGACCGCGACTTGTTAGGCGACCAAGTCGCCTGACAAGTCGCGCTAGTGTGAATGGACCCTAAATCAGCTAATACCTATAAAGTAAAAAAAGGAAGAGCCTTGGATGCAGATGCCATCTGAACAAAATTAAACCCTAGTGTCAGTCATCTTTGACTCCTCTACACTATATTTTAATGCACAAAAAAAATAAAATTGATGTCCAATAAAGATGTATTAGGAGCAGTAAAACCGTTATTTGATATTTAGTATCCAATTAGAATTTCCCTTCTGAAACAGTTTTTTTAGTCATGGGACAGGCACAGCACCAATCAGGGCTGGCCAGATAAAGACTCATACTGTAGAGAGAATACACCAAGTAATAGAAGCCCTTCCCAAGGATCTTTCCCTGCAGATACCAAAGGACAGGAAAGAGCATGTGACCACACAACAGAGCTATGTTTTACAGTGACATATGATATGATTATGGTGAATGAATCATGGCAATTAATAATCCTCTGTTTAGTATCATTTAAAAAGCTGTATTCCATGTATGGATTTGTGCATAGTTGGTTCATTTGGGATCAATTCAAGTATGTATATTCCATACATAGCCTATCCCTTTAGAAGCTAAGAATCCCTGTAGTACTCACCACTACTACAGTGATCCTGTGCTGAGCAGCTGCCCTGCTGCATCGGAACCACAGGGAGTCACATGTCTGGCATAGTACCATTCAGAGAATATTTTACATTTTTCTCAAATGAATGGACAGCCATCTGCGATTGGACGAGGTAGAGATCGTAAAGTCACCACTTTGCTTCTCCAACTCATCCAGTCAGAGAATGTTTTGCATTGGGGATACTGGAAGATGGGGAGGATCATTGTAGTAGTAAGCCCTGCTACTAAAGGGATTCTTCGCTAACACAGGTATCTGTGATCCAAGCTGGCCCAACTGCTGGAGTGCGTTAAAGCGTATTTAAACCCCAAAACAAAAAAAGCTGTTAACGCATTGCAGCTCACCAGTCCTTAGATGTAGTGACTGCATTCTTTTGCACCCCCATTTATTTTCATTTGGTGATGCTCTTCTTGTTCTGGGATGAGGAGCAGCACCGTGACCCCCGAGCTGCTCTCCCGATTTTTTTTTTTACTGAATGTAGCTGGTAAAGAAGACAATTCAGTTACTCTCACACATACAGTATGACAAGGACACTGCCCTTCTGGCAACATCAACAGGTATTCTCTGTACTTGCTGAAAATGTTACCCGAGAAGCGTGTTTTGAGGAGTTTATTAAACTTATTACAAGTGCATTCGCACATGTACCAAGCTTCAGGCGTTTTCTGGGCTGGACAAGGAGAGAAGAAGAAGTTTTGTAGGAGAAGCAGTCATTCGGGCATATAAAAAAAAAACAACATGCGTATAATGCGTTAACAAGCTCTCCTAGTGACGTCAATAGGGCCAAAAGCAACAGAATTTGCGAGAAAAAAAAAAAAGGTTATGTACTTTTTTGAGCCAATAAAGATGAACAAGGACAATTCAAAAGAATGGCATTCTGCATGTTGAGTGTAGTCAGGCATAGGGAAATAAGCAGAAAATGCTGTAAATGGGGGCTAAAACTGGGTAACCAGCTAAATATACTTTGGGCATAGATATTTTTTAAGGCCGCTGTGAACACGCGTTGAGCCCGCTGTTTATTGCTAGTGGGTACTGCAAAAATTTTATAGGTAGAAACTTGAATTTACGTTGGCAGTCCCGTTACTAAAGAGATAGAAGGCTCCACCATTTTAGCCTGGCAACTGGAATTGTAATTTTATGCATAGAGGGAACAGCTTACAAAAGTCTTTCAATGCCCTGCTATTAGGATCCAAGCAATAAATGTATTTTAAAAGCAGGGCTGTCAGTCAAAGCCCTCCTCCACAACAAATGCTCTTCCTATGAATGAAGATTTTAAATCCTTTTACCAAATGACCCGTTACATTTGAGTCATTCTTCTGCAACCAACAGCACAGCATTTTAACCATGCAGAAATATTAGCACTTCAGACAAATCCTGATCTGCTCTATACAAAATCAGGCCCCCAAAGAAAAAAAAAAAAAAATATATATATATATATATATATATATATATATATAGGAGGAGAACAAAAGGATTTTATTAAATGGAAAAAACCCACATTACGAGTATTAGATTTCCCTAACTAGAGGTAGACCTAGATAGATCAATTGATTTTTTTTCTACAAACATTTTTGTGCTTTTCATAAACTTGTAGATTAGGAGCACAAAATAAGATTTTAGTTTGGCATTGGCTCTCAAGAACCAAAAGGCATCTACAATTGTATTTTCACAGTTCTACGAGACGTACTTTAGGTGCACAGAATCCTATAAAAAAAATTCTCTTCTCTCTTTTATGTCTTCTGGTGCCCGTAAAGAGAAACTAAAAAAGTGCTGGGGGTCAATTACATTTTATACATTTTTTTTTAAATGAAAGCTTACATCTGTTTTACTAAAATTAATTCTACAGCTTACAAATAAACAATTGCTTTAACCACTTGCTACCGTCCATCCACAATTAACTGCTTGTGCGGGCCATCCGACTGCAAACAACGCACCCATACGTTGCTGCCTACTTCGGGCTGGCATCCGCTGTACACTGCAGGAGCCTGTCAGCAAGTCCTGGCCAATGACTCGCGGCCGGGACCTGCTGATTAGCTGTGTACAATCACGGCATAGAGCCCTGTATTGACAAACACAAAGCTCTGTAATAGAGATCGACCGATTGTCGGCAAAGCCGATATATCGAGGGCCGATATGCACTTTCCCCAAAATATCAAGATGGCCGATATTATCGATATTTCGGAAAGTGCTTGTACCGGAGCGATGCCTGCATCTAGAGGCATCACCCCTGTACCAGAGTCCATCGCCGACAGTCGGCTGTTTTGTAATGACAACTGATGCGGCTGAGAAGCCGCTCGGCTGTCATTACAAGGAGCAGGAGGGGACGTCCCTCCTCCCCCCCCCCCCCGGGCTTGTCCAGGTCTCCTGTCCCACTGGGAGACCCGGCAACCAGCCCGCACGGCCGCCGAAGACCCGATGAAAGCTGCATTCGGCTCAGATCGGGTCTCCATGCAAAAACCCGTCAGTGATGTCATGACATCACTTCCGCGTACTGGCGCCAGATTAAAAAAAAAAAAGTGCAGTAGAGGGGTTTGGGGTCTTTTAAGTGCAGTAGAGGGGTTTGGGGTCTTTTAGACCCCCAGATCCTGCCACAAGAGTACCTGTCAATTAAAAAAAAAAAAAAAAAAGTTTTTTAAACATACGAAAATATCGGCCCATACCGGTATCAGTATCGGCAATGAAAGAAGGATATTGGTCGATCCCTACTCTGTACATAGAACAAGCTCTCCATTTCTGATTCCTGCAAAGAATGAGAAACTTAGAGATCGATTAGTAAAAGCAGCACATTTTACACAGATTACAAATAGTTAGGCACACATTTAACCCCTTGATCGCCCTAGATGTTAACACCTTCCCAGCCAGTGCCATTAGTACAGTGACAGTGTATAGCAGGGGTATGCAAACTGTGGCCCTCCAGATGTTGCAGAATTACAAGTCTCTTGAGGCACAGCAAGACTGACAGCCACAAGCATGACACCCAGAGGCAGAGGCATGATGGGACTTGTAGTTTTGCAACAGCTGGAGGGCAGCAGTTTGCATATCCCTGGTGTATAGTATTATCACTGATCTTTTGATTTGACTGATTTTTATTTTTAAGCACAACTCCACTTTTGTTCCTTTGTGCTGAGTGTGTAAAATGGGAGTGGTTTCATACTCATCCACCAGCTGTGGAAGTTGCAGGGATCCAATGAGGAAAGCTGTTGGGCCTGCATCCTTTTAGATGTGCTCCGATTGGGAGTATCTCACCAAATATGACATTTTTGTTGCAGGGGATTCCAAAAATCTGACTTGGATCTTAGTGCAGACTTCTGGGAAAATTGGTGAACCAATCACACAAGCAGGAAATTATGTTTCTGGGGTGTGGTCAGTACACATTCTGTGTACAGAACATCTCCAGGTGGCCATATTGCATTTCCAGAAAATGACAACAGCTGCAAATTGAAAAAGGAAAAGGTACATTTTTAAAAACATTCAATTACAATATGATTTGTGTTGCAATTGTATACCCTATATTGTTTCTTTATTTGCTGATTTCTCCCCCCCCCCCCCCGAAAGTGGAGTTACCCTTTAAATCAGACATGTAGCAGAATACATTTGGCCAAAATTTTTGAAGAAATACGATTTTTTTTATTGTAATTGTTTTTGTAGCAAAGTGTTCGTGTTTTTTTTTTTTTTTTCATAAATCTCAGTGGTGATCAAATGGCACCATAGGAAAGCCATTTGTGTGAAAAATTTGATATACATTTCGTTTGGGTACATTGTTGCATGGCCATTCAATTACCAGTTATATTAGCACAGTGCTAAATAGCAAAAAAAATGGCCTGGTCATGAAGGGGGTAAAGTGGTTAAGGGGCATTTATAGCAAAGAATTCAGAAAAATCACTTCTTTGATGTTTGTGTGAACCAAACAGAACGTTTTAGGTAGGTGTGAAAAATGCTGTAAAGTAAAAATGCTTTAAAATAGGTTTTAATAGTTTATTTAATCTAGCAATTTACAAAATACAGAAGTGACTAAAAAGATCTAAATCAAAAATTTGGTGGGACTTCCCTTTGTGCAAGTGTAAGGCTCCTTTCACACACTCCGTCCGTTGGACGGAGTCCGTTTTTCTCAGCGGGGGATCGAGACATTTCTGAAGTAGGCAAATTAGCATCTTTATAGGAGCATTGCAATAAAAAAAAAAAATCATTAATGGAGAGTAAAAATGCTCCTAGCTAGCATTTAAAATACTTGCTTTTTCTGTAATTTTATCAGCGTTTTTTTTTTTTTTTAAGTAGGTGACTGGGTCTCTTTAATGGGAGTGATGATGTTCAATTTAGAGCAGAGTTACGGCCACAAATGTTTTTTTTCAATAAAAAAAAAAAAACCCCAGGACAGTCAGGGCTAGTACATTCCATAATGGATAGCCTCTGTACTGTCCCAGGTCACACTTACCTTTTAGAAGAAATACTTACCTTGAAAATTTCTTCTCCAGCACTGCCATCTCAGGTGTGGGCAGCTGAAGCCAGCGCATCCTCTTCTGCGTCCTCTTCCACGTCCTCTTCTCCCAGAATGCGCCTGCACCAGCCCCACTCGTCACTTCCGGTGCGGGCGCGTCATCCCTCCACAGCTTCTGGGCATGCCCAGAAGCTGTTTAGCAGGGAACGAGGCGCCCGCACCGGAAGTGACGAGCAGGGCCGGTGCAGGCGCATTGATTCCTGGGAGCGATGACGTTCAGCTCCCAGGAATCAGTGCAAAGAGGAAGTGACGGCGCGGGCCGCAGCCACAGAGGGAGGAAGTGGAAGAAAGGCGAGTATATTTTTCTTCACTAACAATTTAACTATCCATTTCTTTTGCAGGTGACCAAAAGCAAGCGGATGGCCCAAAATCGATTATGTCGATTTTGTGGCCGGAACTCCGCTTTAAGCAGGCTTTAAACAAACTTCAAAGGGCTGAGACCTACTAATGCCGGTTAGCAGCTTGTTTAAAGTGCTGATCAGCATTTAACCTTCCCAAACTGAAGCTGAATGGTGCCTCAAAGGCCTCAACAAAGCTTTTTGAAGCCAGCTGAAGGACCTGCAAATACTATGTAAACACCTGCTATACAGAGCTATTCTTATACAAGCTAAAAGCCCATATTTATCAGGTGTAACAGCTCTATACTAATCCTGCAATTTATTCAACGAAACATCAGTTTTACAACTTCATAAACTTGGGAATTCCAATCTTAAAAAAAAAAAAAGGGGTAGAGAAAGCAAACAAATGATGAACTTTCAGGCTCCATTCACACCTGAGCGTTTGGTTTTCAGGCGTTTTTGGCAGGCAGGCATTGACATTAATAACAACACTTGTAATCTGTCAAAAGAAGCTCATGTACTTTTTTTTGAGCTTCAGGCATTTTGCTTCAGGTGACAAAACGCTCAAATGTGAACAGGGGTCATTGAAATTAATTTGATTTTGGGCCTTTTGAGACTTCAGGGATGAGCGTTTTAAGAGCTGAAAAATGCTCAGGTGTGAACAGAGCCCTTTGTAAGCCCACAACTTAAGCCCCTTTTACACTTATGCGACTTGTCCTGCAGCTTGGGACTGCAGTCACATGACAAGTCATACCCCATGATTTTCGATGAGTACCATTCATATTTGTGCCATTTCAAAGTAGCCCCTGGGACTTTGATGGGACTTGAGGTCCATAGACCTTAAGATTACACAAGCATTGCTTCGAGTCGTGGCAAGGTCTCGTGACTTTCAGGTCGCACAAGTTTGAAAGGGGCCTAAATATCAGGGCTTATATACAGTGCCTTGAAAAAGTATTCATACCCTTTCACATTTCACATTTTGTCATGTTACAACCAAAAACGTAAATGTATTTTATTGGGAATTTATGTGATAGACCAACACAAAGTGGCACATAATTGTGAAATGTAGGGAAAATGATCAATGGTTTTCAAAATTATTTTACAAACAGTAAGGTACCTGGTAACTCTAAAGCCCCGTACACACGAGTGACAACCGACTCCGACTTTTTGGCCGAAAAAATCCTGGTGTGCAGGCTATATAATTTTTGTCGACCGTCAAAACATGTCAGATTTTCGTCTCATTAGTACAGATTTCCATGGGGAAAAATCTTATGAGCAAGACTAGGCATGCTCAGAGATTAAAGAACACATACAAAGCAATCCAACACATGACATCACTTCTGAAGTAGAATTCTGTCGTGCGGGAAAATTCGTGTGCAGTCTAGAGCACATTCCAACCAACAGACACCACTCTGGACAAAAGACGGACGACCGGTCGGCGGAAATTCATTGCGTGTGTACGAGCCGAGGCTTTAGAAGTTTTCCAAGGGCAGCATCTGAGAAATAGGCTCCTCCCTCCACTCCTCCCACCTAAAACAGGAAACAAAATAGTCCACTATAAAAAAAAAATGTAAGCCATACCTGCGTGCCTTAGTATTAGTAACGCACCAAAGGGACCCTCAGTAAGCCTATTAATCTGCAAAAATCCTTTGTACTGTTCAGGGCAGAAACATGTGCTGCCCTGGAAGACTTCTTAGAAAGTTACCAGGTACCAAACTCTGTTTTCTCGAATAGTTTTCCAGGGAAGCATCAGTGGGGATGTATCAAGCAATATTTACTAGGGAGGGGATAAGGTCTGGAGCACCTTGCGACCAAATGTTTGGTCCTGACTGGACAGCTGGTCTATGTGGTAATGCCTTGTGACGGTATTAAAGCTCGGCCATGTCGCTGCCCGGCAGATCTGCTCCGGTGTTGTCCCAGCCCTTTCTGCGTTTGCAGATGCCCAAACTCTGGTCAAGTGGGCTTGGACTCCGCTCGGTGGGGCAAGGTTTTTAGCTTGGTAGGCTGCCTGTATAGCAAGCTTTATCCATCTGGCTATTGTACTTTGAGGCCCGTTTTCCCTTGTTGACTCCCGCGTAGAGGACGAATAATGTTGTCATTTTGCACCAGTCCTTGGTTCTCTCAAGATAAGCTATAAGAATTTGTCTTATATAGTCTAGCTTGTTGTTTGCATTTCTTTTCTTGCTATCCACTGAACCAGGATGAGAAGGCTAACCACATTCTGTGTTCTGTGGAAAGTTGAAGCGACTTTTGGTAGGAAAGCCGGGTCTGGGTTGAGGATTATCTTATGCGTTTAAATCAGACAGTAGGGTTCTATCATAGTAGATAGAGTCGTTTTTCGCTTACTCTCCTGGCTGACACAAGGGCCACTAGGAGTACGGTTTTTAGTGTAAGGTATTTATCTGAACATTCTTCCAGTGGTTCAAAGTGGTAGAGGAATCCTTTAAGCACAGTGGAGAGGTTCCATGTCAGAATTCTGCTGAGCTTCGTGGGTCTAGCTATTTTTAAACGAGAAAAGGATCCTTCTTAGGAGTGGATCTTCTGCCAACCGAATGTCTAGACACAGAAGATAGAGCCATCACCTGGACCTTCAATGTGTTATAGGAAATGTTTTGTCTGCTCCTTCCTGTAAGGAATCTAAAATTGCTGGAATAGTCCCCTTTGCTCTCATACCAGAAAAACACTCACTTTCTTGTAGATGGCTCTGGTCACGGGTTTCCTGCTGGTTAAAAATGGTCTCTTATCACCCTGTTCAACAGACCCTTCCTCTATAACCCCAACGTTTCAGGAACCAGGCCGAGAGCTTCATGACCTCGTGGTTGACTGGCCCATGCAATAGGAGGTTCATTATGTCTGGTAGTGTTAGATGTGGTCGAACACTGAGGTTTTTCAAGTGACTTAACCATGGCCTCTGGGGCCAATGGGGTGCAATGAGTATGAGTAGAAGTAAGTTGACCTTTCTTCCTTGATCTTTTTGTGCTACCCATGGAATTAGGGCAGTTTGTATAAATGCATAACACAGCTGATATGTCCAGCTTTGGTTGAATGCGTCTACACAGATAAAAAAAGTTGGGAACTGTATGGTTGGAAAAACCAAACCATCATTTCCCAAAAAACGTGGAGTTTCAGAGGCACATCGTAGAATAAACCAAAGCAACTCACGATTGATAAAAAAATTATAATTTTATTACATAGAAAAAATAGTATTAAAAGAGTGACGGAAAAAGGGCAAAGACAATCCTCACTCAATGAACATATACAGAACAGAAAAAAGACAAACACTAAAAACAATGTCCCTAACAGTCCCTAGACCAAACTGTGTTCTAAGAACAAATGGTTTGGACTGTAGAGAGATACTTGACTATTACAGAGATATGGGATACGTAAGTTGCGCTAATGAGTGATGATGACAGATATAAACATAGATAGTTGATGTATGATCAAATCGTAAATGAATGTCCACATAAACTGTCCAAATATCAAAAAATGTCCAAATATCAAGAGTTAATCCAGAGATCTGGAATCATCAAATGGGAAATAAACCACCAGATATATAGTCTCCTTACCAGACAAAGGAAGGAAATTCGCCCTAATGACACCAGGATGTATGGATCCAACAGCCTCAGGTTCAACGGACTTGTATGGTTTCCTCAGAATTGTATATCAGATGCATGTGAAGAAAAATAAACTTCCATAGCATAATACTGTTTTTACTTGTACTATAGATCACCCAAAGTGTGAACCACCACCGGACAAACAATGGATAGGGGTGAAAAGAAATGACACCGCACCAATATATAATCTGCTTACCAGATGGCAAAATATAAATTGCAAAGTGAAGGGAAACAGCCAAGTTAGCCACCAAGAAGGATTGGAGACCACCACCAATACCACTGCCTGCTTACCAGACACTGAGTCGCTTCATTCTACAATATGCCTCCGAAAGTCCAAGTTTTTTGTGAAATTATGGTTTGGTTTTTCCAACCATACATTTCCCAACTTTTTTCTCAATATTATTTGGATGACAGCACTTGTTGGGTAGTTCATTTCTTTTCTAAGCGTCTACATAGATGTTGCCATCTGTGGGGTCCAGGGAGAAGAACTTTAGGAGTTTCCTATTTATCTTGGAGGTGAACTGATCCACCTAGGGTTCCTGCCCAGGCTTGGGTGATCCACAAAAAGGTAGCTTGATTTAAGGACCATTTTGTCTGCTTTATGATTTTGTGGCTCAAGAAGTCTGCCACTGTGTTGTCTGTTCCCTTCACATGGATGGCAGAAATGGATCTGATGTCTTTTGGCCAATTGACAGCGTAGTTTCTGTCAGACCCATTAAACGAGTAGGACTTTGCACCCCCAAACCCCCCCCCCCCACCACCCTTGTCTGTACAGGTATGCCACGGTTGCAATGCTTTTAGCGTTTCTTCTACAGCTTTTAATTCCCTCACGTTAGAGGGGGTCTGGGACCAAAGGGGGTTCCATTCTCCTTGTGCGAGGTGATCCACCATATGCGCTGAAGTGTACTTTTGACCGCCTCTAGGGATGATGGATTGCCATCCCACCAGGCCAGAATGTGATTTTGTAGAGGCCTTATATGGAGCTGTGCCCAGGTAATGGCCAGGACTGAGGACATCATTAGTCCCAATACCGACATGCCTCGTCGGATGGTCATGAATTCGGCCCGTATTAGAAATATTATTGCCTCTGAATTTTCCGACCTTTTTTTCCCGTTAGAAAAATCTTGGTTATTTTGACATCTAGTACATAGCCCAAGTATGTAACCCTCAGGCTTGGGCTTAGTTGTGATTTTTCTGCGCTCATTATCCATTCTAAACGTTGCAAGTAAGATATGCTAGTGCTCAGATTGGCTT
Organism: Pelophylax lessonae; assembly: GCF_965119305.1. Taxonomy (NCBI): domain Eukaryota; kingdom Metazoa; phylum Chordata; class Amphibia; order Anura; family Ranidae; genus Pelophylax; species Pelophylax lessonae. Next base: position 79,672,114 of record NC_138777.1, on the reverse strand, counting down.
CCAGGCTTTCTGCACATTTGGCAAAGAACAGCAGGTTGTCTAGGTATGGCACCACGCCTATGTTCTCATGCGTCTCAGGTTTTTAGGCCTTCTGCCATTATTGGAGAATATCCTGGGTGCAGAAGATGCCGAAAGGCAGAGCTGTGTAATGCAAGCGTAGAGTGGTTTCTCGGGGCTTGGACCGTGAATCCTTAGTATCTTCGATAATTCTTCTTTATGGGTACATGTAAATATATGCGTTATAGCGTTTACAAACTACAGGATAGATTTTTGGACTTACTAATAAAAAAAAAAAAAAAGTAATGGCGGCGATCATTTTTAGCAGGACTGCGGCATTGCGGTGGACAGATCGGACCCCTGACATTTTTGACACTTTTTGGGGACAAGTGACATTAATACAGTGATCAGTGCTAAATATGCACTGTTACTGTATAAATGACACTGGCAGGGAAGGGGGTAATACTGGGGGTGATCAAGGGGTTAAATGTATGCCTACTTGCTTGCTAACTTTGGGGGGGCTCTGTGACAGTCAAAGAGATCGGTGTTTCAGCTTACGATCTCTCTCTACCTGTCTGACAGAAGAGCCACCCGCTTTGTTTACATAGGCAGGCAGATCTCCTGTCAGTGTCTCTAAAGATCGCAGGAGGCCGGCGGCGATCGACCCCGCTGCTCCCACAGTCTGACTCCCGCTGTATCTAATCACAGCGAGAGCGCGGATCCAGCGGCGCGCACGCTGCCGAGACCACGTGCACATAAATCACATAGATCTACGTGATTATGCGCAGCAGAGCCACCCTGACACATTAAATGTGTGTGGAGTGGTCGGCAAGTGGTTAAAAAAACCCAGTAATTCCTTGGCCACCATTTTGTTGACGCATTTCTGGCAAAATGGCTTTTTCCATTCTGGGGAAAACCAGTGACCGCAAGGAGGTGCATGCCTTACTGCTGGTCTTTGCCCTTTTCTCTTCTGGGGTCTTTGTAAATGGGAACAAGGACCCAGGGAGATAGGCGGTTGCCAAGCACAAACATAAAGAACCATTAGTGAGGTAGAGACAGAGAAAACTCCAGAGTGCTCTGGCTTACCTTGGAGCTGTCCTGGCATGCAGGATCTGCAGGGCAGGGTGAGGAAGCTCCTAACAGGGTCAGCCCCTGAGAGCAACTGCTTAGAGGCTTTTTAATTGCTTCCTGCTCCAGCCCCACCCCCAGGTGACCCCCTGCAGGTTGGTGGACAAACCTGCACTGTCACTGCTCGCCTGGTCTTGTGCTCCTACCTGTTCTTTCACTGAGGAGGGAGTTAATCTGCCTTTCCCCCCCCCTTTTTTTTTTTTAAATCACGCTGCCGCCAGGAAATTACATCACCAGAAGTGCCCACTCTATTGTCTGGTTCTGGGCGTTCAGCCTAAACCAAGATGGCTGCCGACCGGAAATGCATCCCTCGAAGCGCCACGAGTTACCCGAAATGAGGCACCCGCCACCATCTTGCTTCTCCAGGCAGCGTGGGCTCCAGTTTTCCAGGACGACCAGGCTGTCGGCGGGAGGCTGCTTGGTGGGGTTTCAGGCGGACAATTGGTGCCAGGTGCAGATGGTGGCGATTCTGTAGGGGGAACGCCACCAGCATCCAATACAGCTGGGGGGGTTGTTGCATGCCCCTCTGTAGGGGTGAAACATCAGGCAGAGGCCAACTGGCCCAACTTGCTGCCCCTGGTCTGCAATACCCAAAGCCCGCTGGGCTGGATGGGAAGCTGACCAGAGAGTTCCCTGCAGTTAGCACAGACTGAAAAAGAACAAACTGCTGCAGCTTCTCTGGGTTCGGAGGAAACAATCAACTGAGGCACCCAGGTATGGCTGACATTTTTATAATAGTGGACTACTGCGTTTCCTGTTTTAGGTGGGAGGAGCCTATCTCTCAGATGCTGCCCTGCAAGACGATTAGAGAAAAAGTATCTGGAAAGTGTGGCGTGCATTTGTATTCAGCCCCCATGAATTAATACATTGTAGAACAATCTTATGCTGCAACTACAGCAGCAAGTCTTTTTTGGGTATGTCTATCAGCTTTGCACATCTAGAGTGTGAAATTTTTGTCCATTTCTTTTTTTTTTTGCAAAATAGTTCAAGCTCTGTCAGATTGGATGGAGAGCATCTGTGAACAGCAATTTTTAAGTCTTGCCACAGATTCTCAATTGGATTTAGGTCTGGACTTTGACTGGGCCATTCCAACACTTGAATATGCTTTAAACTAAACTATTCCATTGTAGCTCTGGCTGTATGTTTAGGGTCATTGTTCTGTTGGAAGGTGAACCTCCACCCCAGTCTTTTAAAGACTAACAGGTTTTCTTCTAAGATTGTCCTGTATTTGGCTCCATCGATCTTCCCATCAACTCTGACCAGCTTCCGTGTCCCTGCAACAGGATGCTGCCACCACCATGTTTCAGGGTGATGTGCAGTTTTAGTCTTGTCCCCCCACGTGGCTTCTTGCAAACAGGACTTCTTATGGCTTTCAACAATGGCTCAGAAGAGGCAGGATCTTGGAAACACGTCTGCCAAGTTCTGTGGACGTTTTTATCCATGATGTGATACTGTGGACACTACAGCCATTCATGCGACATGCCTGTATCAAGCACTCGTTTGGGAGTACCTTTTTATCTAATGAAAACATTTTTTACCAAGGATAATGCTCTCAAGATGGAATGGCCTTATTGCTACCGCATGGGCCATTCTCACAGAGCATCAACCTTCCTAGCCTGAGGCTTGCCTCTCATAAAGGTTTATATATGCTTACTGTTTCACTTACTATGATTTGTAAACTGCCTACAGGAGGGAGAAAACTGTTATTTTACTTTTCAGACAAATCCCATTGGGAGGAATGGTGCCCCATCGTTGGTTTAAGTGGGAGGAATGGTGCCAGATAAAGGCAAGCAAAGGGACGTAGTTTGGAGACCAGTGCTTTACACTATAGGGTAGAGTTTTACTAAAACTGGAGAGTGCAAAATCTGGTGCAGTTGTGCATGGTAGCCAAATAGCTTCTAAATTCAGCTTGTTCAAATAAGCTCTGACAAACAACTGAAAGCCGATTGGTTTCTTTGTAGAGCTGCACCAGATTTTGCACTCTCAGGTTTTAGTTAAAAAAAAAAAAAATCTACCACTATAATACTAACCACAGTCAGTACATACAAGCATTGTAAAACCCGAACCTAAGGTCCTTTCCTTCGAGCCAATTGACCGATTACATGCAGCATACCATATTGTATTAACCACCTCTACACTGAAACCAATGGAACTAAAACCAGAACATAAAAGGCAATATGGACAACCCAAGGAAATAGTGATCTCAACCAAATACACAAATACAGGATATCAGCAACCTTCGTAGTCTCAAACGAAAAATCGGACATTCCAGATCTCAATGAGGAAGTCTGAATGGGGGGGGGTTTAGAATATGTCCTTCCGAAAACTGAACTGTATAAGTTTGCTTCTTACAGACACCAACTTCCTCAATAGGGCATACTTTACACCACACCAAACTAATACGGTGAACATAATTTGACCGGCTTGCTGTATATGGGAAGACTGATGGCAACAGCTTTCAAATTTTCTGGACTTGCCCTAAAGTTTTAATTTTCTGGCAGAATGTGGTTGACTGCATAATAACCATAACCAGAATTATCCTTTTGCCTCTCCTAAGGTAAGTCTTTTGGGACAGGTAGAGGACCTTCCCCACACCACTGCTGAAAAAGGACAAAGCTATTGCAACAGTGGAGAAAGCCAAACCCACTCCCCCCCTTCACTAAAAAATCTGGCACGTTTAAACTTACCATTATACCCGAATCCTTTATGTATAAGTCCAGTGAAAACCTAATGCTAAACCTGCTCTTTGCCACATTCTAAGAATATTCTGTCTAATCCTGTAAAGTCAAAACCCCTGTACTTACCTTTTTTGCACCCGATCTGTTCCGGTCCCGCGCTGCGTGGTCAGCGTGGAGGCAGGGGGCCGAAGAGGCACTCAAAAACAGAAGCCCCATAGTAAGTCTATGGGTCACGTCACTTCCCACTCATTTCACAGCCATGGTGGGTCCTTTCCTGCACAGAGCTTCCGCCGCTGTAGACTGGACTGGATCGGGTGCAGAAAAGGCAAGTACAGTTATTTTTGCTTTATAGGGTTAGATAGTCTTAGAATGTGGCAAAGAGCAGGTTTAGCATTAGAGTTAGGTTTTGACTAGACTTATTCTTTAAGCAAACAAATTTGCTAATGTATGAGTCTCATAGCTGGGTATTCCTTCTACGGCTACAGACTTCACTTTTTCATAACCAATAAGGAGTACGACAGTAAATTATCCAAACCTATTTCTTCCTCCTCCAAAGACATAGCCGGTGATTTCAATCTTTTTAATAATATTCTAAAAAATGAGGTACTGAACAGTAGCCCAAATAATAGCCAAGGCATTGGCGAGTCAGATAAAAAGCAATACAATAAAATAAATTCTTAGGGCTCTTTCACACGGACGTTCCGTATGTCCGTATATCACCCCATCGGTTTGCGGGTGATATACGGACATAATGCATGTCAATGGGATTGCGGATGTCAGCGGATGACCATCCGCTGACATCCGATTTGCGTCCTTTAAGTTCTGTTCCATTTTTTGGAACGGAACCCTATTTTTCCTCCGTTAAAAAAACGGAACTGATGCAAAATCGGATGTCAGCGCTGACATCCGCAATCCCCATAGACTAACATTATGTCCGTATATCATCCGCAAATGGATGGGATGATATGCGGACATACGGACTGGATGACACAAGTGTCATCCGTGTCCGTAAAAAAAAAAAAAAAAAAGTGCCGCAGCGGACAAAAAGTGGCCGTGTGAAAGAGGCCTTAAAGTGGATCTTCACTGCATCTGAGCACCACAAACTAAAAACACTATTTCATTAATTTTTATTATTCAAAGCAAACTCCCCCATCCATTTATTTTGGTGAGAAATTTCTTTTAAAAAAAAAACCCCTAGGATTTCTGGCTGTTAACATCTTGAGCAAGGGCAAAAGATTCATGTAGAATTTACTTCCTGCCCTTAGCTCAGGTATGCAAACAGGAGAGATTGTGCTTAGCTGAGAAAACTCATCCTCCTCTTCTCCCCTCCTGAAGACTCCTGGGATGTATGACATTTGCCTGGACCAGAAACCAGGAAGTAACGTAAAAAAAAAAAAAAAAAACACACAACCGCTTAAAAAAAGTAAATAAAATATACTTTCCTATCTTTTACTAATGCTAGCATATTTGGTATTAAATCTGCAGCTACCATGAGGTTCCCTTACTCCCACCCAATGCATAAGTGACACTGTCGCCTACCCCCCCCCCCCCCCCCAAGGAAAAAAAAGAGAGTCAACTATTCCATTTCATATGCCGAACAAATCAGATTGTTCTATCTAAAAGTAATCTATGTTCATTCCATTAGGCTCCCTGTAAGGGGGGAAGTCTCTTGGAGTTTGTACAACTCTCATTGTTGAGGAAAATGTATATGTATATATTTTTTTTCTTCTTTATACTTATTTATCCATTTTTAAACTAAGCAACTTGGTAGGGAGCCCATGAGTGGGGAAGAATCATCTTCATGTTCCTATAGATTGCCATAACACATGTTGGAGAACAGGTTCTCTCTACCAATAATTTCTCCAAGATTTTTTTTTCTCACAGTGCTCCCTCATCATGCATTTTTTTATCCTACAGGTCTATGACTGTAGGTGTAAAAGGAGATTCTCATGACATGTCTCAACTATTAAGCAATCCTAGATGTGAAGCTTATATTACACAACTATAGGGCTTGGTTAAATAAGCATGTAAGACAAAATAAGTGCGAGGTGACAAATTAAAAATCACCCGACTGCTCTGTGTAATTTTTTTTTTCAACAGCCATAACATAATAGCAAGGCTTCATTATACCGCATCCATTTTCTAAACCAACTGTATCTTGCTTTATGGACCGATGACGAAAAAAACAATAAAGTGCAGTAAGCCATAGCAACCAAAGCCAATTTCCAAGTCTAATTTCTAATTGGTTACCATGGGCTGTATTCTCTGCTCTTTACAACATGTAGTAAGATCAGTCCACTGATATTTTTTTCTCTCCTGACCAAAGGGACTCAAGAATTCTCTTTGGTATCCAAAATTGTAGAATGTCCTTTTTCTTGTTTACTGTTTGGATGAAATGAACAATCTGCTTGCCACAAACAAACACAAATCTGCCTTTAAGAGCCCATTCACACTAGCGCGACTTGTGAGGCAACTTGTGTTGCCCCAGGTAGCTTGACATAACAAAAGCAATGTTAATCAATCAGTGCCGTCTTAATTGGCACTACTGAAGTTGCTTCGACTTCAGAAAAGGGTCCTGTACTACTTTGAAGCGACCTGTGATCCGACTGTCCCATATACTTCAATGGGAGTTGCCTCCTTATCTTAATTGACACTACTTGTTATCAGACTTTCCAGGAAGAAGAAAGAGATTAGCCAGGCATTCCCCACAGACAAAGTCGCCTGTCTCTTCAAAGTAGTCCACAAGTCTCTTCCCAAGTCTCTTCCCAAGTCTCTACCCAAGTCTCTACCCAAGTCTCTACCCAAGTCTCTACCCAAGTCTCTACCCAAGTCTCTACCCAAGTCTCTACCCAAGTCTCTACCCAAGTCTCTACCCAAGTCTCTTCCCAAGTCTCTTCCCAAGTCTCTTCCCAAGTCTCTTCCCAAGTCTCTTCCCAAGTCTCTTCCCAAGTCTCTTCCCAAGTCTCTTCCCAAGTCTCTTCCCAAGTCTCTTCCCAAGTCTCTTCCCAAGTCTCTACCCAAGTCTCTACCCAAGTCTCTACCCAAGTCTCTACCCAAGTCTCTACCCAAGTCTCTAAACAAGTCTCTAAACAAGTCTCTAAACAAGTCTCTAAACAAGTCTCTAAACAAGTCACGGGGCGACTTTCTGGTAGTGGTAGTGTGAACCAGCTCTCAGAGTGTTTGGTTAGGAGGCTGGTTCATGCTCCCCAAGAAGCACTTCTGATGGGTTCAGGGGTAAATCTGCATCATCATAATGTCAAAAGAAAATTTTTAAATTATTTAACGGGATAATGGAAAGTCTAGAAAGCATTTACACACACCTATAAATTCACTGGAAATAAACAAACATACACAAAAGAAAGGGTGCTTGAGATTCGGAGACCCATACAATCATCAGTCAGTACCCTTCATTCCCCTCGGTCCTCATCTGCATCCTGAGAGAACCCCTTCATTGGCCAGCCAATGTAATTTGTCCAAGGTATGCAGGCAGTGATGTGGACATCCGAAAGAAGGACCTATCCAGAAAGTGACCAGAGAGAAAGACCCAAAGCTGGAGGTGACTACAGCAAGTGAACATAGCGATTTAGATCATTTTAGTTTTTTTTTTGTTAGGTTTTTACTATAGCAATCAGAGAGGGGGGTTACATTTATCCTAGAGTTGGGCTTAAAATTTACCCTGTGGAAACAAATGATGCTAATGGGCATCAACCCACAGAGGGTTTTTGGGCAGCAAAAGTGAAAAGTGAAGCATTAAGTCAAAACGCGTTGGGGTTGTCTTTCTTCCATGACATTGTGATTATCATTGTGCGATTATAATGCTGTTACCATTGTCATCTTTGTAACCGGAGCTCATAACATACCTCCGCCTGACGGGGTTGTTTTTAACTTTCTACCTATTCATTATCTTTTGCTATTTTTGGTTAATAAAGGATTATTTTTTAGAATCTTTTGACTCTTATTCCATTTACATCACTTTTCACTTTTGCTGCCCAAAAACCCTCTGGGGGTTGATGCCCATTAGCATCATTTGTTTCTAGTACTATTACTGGATGAGCAGCCTCACCATTATCAGTGTTGCATCTCTACAAAAAAGTTACCCCGTCACCAACTTTAGTGAAGACCCGAGGAGCAAAGGCGAGACTAAAGGGTAATGCTACAAACAGAAAATGCTCCTCTCCCACGGCAAAGCGGAGAAAGTGCTGGAGACCGACACATACTGGAATGTAAAGGTAAGCGTCCTTGATATCGATGGAGGCAAGAAAATCCCCCTGATGCAGGGAAGCCACCACAGTGCGAACGGACTCCATTCTGAACTTCTGCACCCGCACAAAGCAATTGAGCACCTTGAGGTCCAGAATTGGACACACCTTGCCTTCCATCCTGGGGACTGTAAACAGGTTTGAGTAAAACCCCTGAAAACATTCTGAAGATGGAATCGGGACCATCACCTGTAAAAGGTCATGCACCGACCCCAAAAAAAAAAAAAAAAAACCTTTAAGCGGACCGGGGACAGTTGTAAGGAAGAACCTTACCGGAGGGTAAGAAAGAAATTCATTATTTTTAAAGCGCTACTGGATTCTGTTAGTGTGCAGTGACGCATAATTGTAAAAGTTCTTTAAATTTTATGTATATAAAAAGTAGCAGCATTTATTGTATATTTTATATCAACTGAGCGCGGTCATCATATTCATGTAATATTTATACATCTGGTATATAGATTGCGGAAAATAAGAAAGAAACTCGGTCTTGTAGCCAGGCCGAATTACCTTGTGGACCCATTTGTTCTTGTGCCAGGGTAGACCACAGGTCCGGGAACCAGCGAAGACGTCCCACTGCCCCAAATACGGGTGAGGGCACACCTTCATGCTGAAGGGGCCTTGTCCGCGGGTCTGGAGAAGCCCGCACTTGATTAGCCAGACCAAGTTCGCTTGGATCCTCCAGAGGAGGCCCTGAAGGGCTACCATCCCTCGTCAGTCAACCCTGAGGGACGAAACAACTTCTCATGAGCCGAGGAGGGCCCACATCTACAACGAGGGTTCTTCACCTTAGTTGCCTGTGGAAAAAAGGTGCTCTTCCCCCCCTGTGAGACCTATAACAATGTCATCCAGGGTAGCACCAAACAGGCGATCTCCTTGAAAGGAAGATTAGTCAAGGCCTTTCTAGAAGTCTGGTCCGCAAACCAGCATTTGAGCCAAAAGACACGCTGAAGGACCTCTGCCGAAACAGAGAGCCGAGCCACTAGGAGAGCCGCATCCAAAGACGCATCACAGATAAACTGCAGCCTATGAACCAGCTGGTCTGCCAGTAAAGCAAAGGCAGGGGGGAGCTGTTCTCCCTCCAGGTAAGGGCTCTTTCACACGGTCCGCCTCCGCAGGCGGATCCGTGTTGCTCAGCGGGGATCGATCCGCGATCCCCGCTGAGCCGGGCGGATGACAGCTCCGTCTCCGCTCGCAGAGCGGAGAGGGAGGTGCCTCAGCACCTGCTGCCCTCTATGGGGGATCGGAGGAGAGCGGACCGCTTGTCCGCTCTCATCAGATCCGCTCCGCTCCGATTTCAGCACAGGATCGGATGCGGATGGCAGCGGGTGTCAGTGGAGGTGTCTCCGCTGACACCCGCTGCCCCATAGAGCTGCATGGAGGATCCGATCAGATCCGCCTAAAAAACTGACAGGCGGATCTGATCGGACCGCCCGTGTGAATGAGCCCTTACAGTGTAAAAGCTTAGCTCACTTGGTCAAAGTCTGCGACACCAGGGCACCAGGTGAAAATCGGCCTCAGTGCCGAAACCAGCCAGGGAGTACAAATTGCGAGCCACAGCATCCGCCTTCCTTTCAGCTTGGTCCTTAAAGGCCGTGGACTCTTCAACCGGAATCAGGTTTGCCTTGTTTAATCTGGAAACTGGAGGGTCCACCACCAGTGGAACAGTCCACTGCTTAAGAAGGGACTCCTCATAGGGGTATCGCCTAGCAACTAGCTTAGGGACCTCAAGGGAACGCTTTGGTCATCCCCCTTCAGTGACAATTTTGTCAAAATAAGAGGGGATAGGGAACTCCTTTGCTGCTCTGGATGGCTTGTGAGTGCCAAAGGAACCTGCACCTCCATCGCAGCTTTAGCTGCGTCCTCCAACTTTAAGTCTCAAGCACAGATAACAATCAGTGCATCCACCAGTGCCTTTTCGTGTGTGGTTGCAGAAGCGGAGGAATCATCCTTGCTATGAGATTCTGGACATGTGGCCGCAGACCCAGCAGGGTGACCCATGTCCACGGCAGCCAAATCAGCATCTGAGGAGACAGAGGAGGCAGACTAAGGGCCAGCAATATTCAACCTACCCCCCCTGCGCCTCAGTCACCCCCGACCTGCCCCAGCCTGTGACTGGACAGTGGAAAAGGGAAGAAGCACAGTGATCAATTCATCTGTCACTCGGCTCTCTTTTTCCATCAGCACATGAACTGATTGGCTCCTTGTACTGCTTCTTCCTGTCACACTTAAGCTCTGCTGTACAGGGACTGCAAGAGTTTGATAACAGCTCACATTTAGGTACCCACTCTGCTTGCTTTAAAAAGAAAAATGCATTAATTGACATATCAATGATTACAGATCTGCATTATTGTGCATCATTAAAATCTGCCTACAGCTCAGCATTGATTTCTACCCAGAAAAATTACTACATCCAAAGACCTTGGTAACTGAACAATACAATGCCTACAGCATGATAGAGTTGCCAAGTGTCTACAAGCGCTGTGTTAAAATGGTAGTCAAAGGACTGTCACTTTACTGCACAAGGCGGTCAGTTCTACAAATAGTAATCTTATTTGTTAGCTTCCCGAGTGCAGCACAGTGAAAGAGGATTCCCTTTTCTATAGGCCAAAAAAAACTTGTGAATGATAATGTGCATTATGAACACTCATGACTGCTCCTGTCAAATCACACAACACTGATGTTCCAGAAGGGACTTTAACTGCAGTCATTATTTTATTTCTCAGTAATCGTAATTAAATATTACAAAGAGGAACTAGACCCAGCAAGCCTTTAGAGCCAGGGAAGCTGCCCTCTGTAAGATCTTACCCTTGCCATGGTGCTGCATGTGTATCATTTGTGATGGCTTGATAGTTCAGTTCAGAACTGACAAAAGGAAACATTGGCAACCTTGACAATCATCACCAGACTAATGGACATAACTAGTTTAGGAAATCATTAGGCTGGGTTCACACTTGTGCGATCACAGACATCGTATGTGATTCGCATCGCACTGCTGTGCAGATCACATACGATGTCTGTGCGAATGCAAATTCAGCCATGTGTGAACCCAGCCTAAAGTGGTTGTAAACCCTTACATATACCCAGTGAAGTCACTCTTCTCAGATGACAGAGATGAAACAAATCCACCTATATACGTTGTACCCGTTTATCTGCAGCCATCTCTTCTCTACATCCATTCAAAGCGCAGAATTTGCAAAGCTTGTTTGAGCAGTCAGGAAAAAAAAAGGGGACAGAAGTCACACACTGCTGAGCTCAGTGAGGAGAGTTCTGAGAGCTGATTGGAGGGAAGAGACACGCCCCCTTTCACACAGCACAAAGGTACAAAAATCAGGCTGTCAATTAGCTGGAGGTCCCTTCCCATCACCATTTTTTTCTCTTGGTGTCAGGAAAACTTTTCAGAAGTGATTCATGCTGATAGCAGAGGAATGATGCAGCAGACAAAAATTACACTTAGTGCTCTGGATGGAGACAAGTACACACTATAGAGGGATATGTTCATATTCCATGTCTGATGTTTACAACTACTTTAAGCAGATATTCCCTTTGGATATAATAAAGTATTCAGATTAAACCCTCCTTGCCTTTTCAGCCAAGGAAGCTGCCATCTTGGCGCCTCTGTTGGATCTGCAACTGCCATGGTGCTGCATATGTGATCAGTTATGACACCAGCCATTTGAGGGCTTGACAGTTGGCTGAGAGCACAAGAAACCATGACTGTTATCATTCAGAACACGTCTTGGATGTACCCGTTTTGGGAAACTGGTAAATCAGTGGATTTACGCATTAGTTCCCCTTTGTACACATGTGGCACAGTGTGCCCATTTTGCAAATTATCCCATGCAACAATTGCGAGGGGCAGCACAAAAGTTGCCATGGCAGCCAAGGTACAGGTTCAAATTTAAAAAAAAAAGCGCTTTAAAAACTGACCTCCAGCCAAAAACGTTTTTTTTTTTTTTTTTTAACACATCCACCGTAGGAATATAATCAACACAAATGAATTGTGTCCCCAGGCAACTCTGACGTTCACTCACCCCTCTTACAGTGTGGTCAGTACCGAACATCCAGTGCTGAGAGTTACAATTCTGATTGTAAGGCTCAGATCACAGAGTGCCTCTTCCACTCCATTCACTAAACATCTTGTATTCTATGCAATCAATGCCAGGCACTCTGTGATTGAAGGAAGTGAGACTGCAATGTTCACTCATCTCTCCTCCAATTACGTTTCCCTTTACTTCCTGTCAAATACCCAAAAAAAAAAAAAAAAAAAAAAAATCCACACTTTGGGTTGCCACCACGACAGGAAATGAGGAGAAAGCTACCACTGAGAGCCTGGCCTCGCTCACATGGGAGCAGTGAAAGGCAGGCAGTTGAGCCAAAGTTTTACCTCTCCTAACCCATCACCCATCCAAAGGACAACATGCAGCCACTCAGGATTGTGCATATGGTTCAATGCTTTCATAGTGGTTGCAGCAAAAATGATACCGCGGTTGTGCCTTACAGTCTTGGCTGTAGTACTCAAATCAAAATCTGGCTCCTCCATTCAGTAAACATCTTTTATTCCATTCAATGGATGAGGAGAAAGCTTCCAACGGGTGCGCTAGTTCTGGCAATAACCAAGGATCCACTGGTTTCCTCTCACTTCCTGTTTTGGGTATTGGACAGGAAATCAGTGGATCCTTGGTTATCGCTAGAAATAGCACACCCTTTGGAAGCTTTCTCCTCATCCATTGGATGGAATAAAAAGATGTTTACTGAATGGAGGAGCCAGAGTGTGATTTGAGTACTACAGCCCAGACTGTAAGGCACAACAGGGGTATCATTTTTGCTGCAACCACAATGGAAAGTATTGAACCATAGGCACAATCCTGAGTGGCTGCATGTTGTCCTTTGGATGGGTGAGTGTGATCGGAGTACTACAGCCAAGACTGTAAGGCAGGGGTCTTCAAACTATGACCCTCTGGTTGTTTAGGAACTACAATTCTCATTATGTCAGTGAATGTCAGAGTTTTCCAATGCCTCATGGGATGTGTAGTTCTGCAACAGCTGGAAGGCCGTAGTTTGAGGATCTCTGCTGTAAGTGCTCTCTCACACTTGTGGTAATCACTGCCTTCCCTCTGTAAAATGAACTGCAGGGGCAGTTGATAGACAGCTGGGAGGTGATATGTCACCGCCTGTTTCAACCCAAGAAAATGTTTTTATTTTCAGTGGTACTACCTGCCAACTGCGGTATCATTTTTGCTGCAACCACAATGGAAAGCATTGAACCATATGCACAATCCTGAGTGGCTGCATGTTGTCCTTTGGGTGGGTGATGGGTTCAGGGAGGTAAAACTGTGGCTCAGCTGCCTGCCTTTGACTGCTCCCATGTGAGCGAGGCCAGGCTGTCAGTGGTAGACATCCAGCGATGCAGGCTAGACCCATGGCACCCCATTAGTGTGGAAGTATTACAGCACATATGTCATAAACCAGCCCTTGTCTAGAGTTGTGCTTTAGGAGTAGAGCAGATAGTAAGGTGAGTGCGGTAAGTAGGCATAGACTGTACACAGGGTTACATAGGGAGCTTATAAAGAATGTGAGGGTCCTACAGGAGTCCATTAATGACTGTACAGTCAGTCCTGTATACACAGCACTGGGGTGCAGTCATGGGGTGTAATGGCTGGGCACCCCTCACACTGCACATGGACAACACTGAGAACACTGACAGCCCTCGTCCCTTCCCGCAGGCTCACCGGTCCCCGCTGGGTGCTGACACTGGTCGCCATGGTTGTCGGGCAGCTCCTGCCTGCACTCCGCTCTCTTTTCACTCACTTCCTGCACCGTCTGACACACAGTCAGCTGACCCGGTGAGCACTGCGCAGGCGCACGCCACAGCCAACCACTATCAGCGATAACTTTATCAGCACGAACAAGGAGCGTCCACTGCTGACCCCTAGCGGCGCACAGCTCCATCTATGGAACTACAAGGAGATTCCAGACGTTGGGAGTGACGTAGTTGTGTGCAGGCAATGCCGTCATGTGTGGGAACGCCTCATCCTGAGGATAGGGAGGAGGAGGTAGCATATAGCATTTTAATTGTATATAAACCCAACAGGTTATTGGCATTTGAAAAGTTATTTTTAATGTTTGTAAAGCTGAAGTTTCAAATAATGGGAAGGTATAACCTCTGTCAGGTATTTTTGCTGTCTTTGTCTAATTGCAGAGTTGTATAAAGTATTCAAAACCCATACTTGAGCAAAAGTACAAGTGCTCGATCAAAAAGTGACTTGAGTAGAAGTACTAAAGTATTCAACATTTTTTGTACTTAAGTATTGCAAGTAGTTTTTTAAAAAATTTTGCTACTCAAGTACTGAAAGTAAAAGTACAAGTACTGTGTTATGTAGTTATTAAAGAAAGAAGTCAAAAGTTTATTAAAGTTATTAAAGAAAGAATTCAAAAGTACAAATGACATTATACACGTTTTTTTGAGCTTCATGAAACCTGCCATCTACTGTTCTGGCAGTGGTAATTTTTATAATAGTAACGAGTAACTATGCAGCACAAAAAAAAAATATCGGAGTAGAAGTATTGAAATCATTGAAAAAATGTAGTGAAGTAAAAGTGGAAGTAGGAGAAAAAAATTCTACTCTAGGAAAGTACAGATACCGCCTTTCGGTACTTAAGTACAGTAGTGAAGTAGTTCTACTTAGTTACTATACATCTCTGTCTAATTGGGGAGATTTTCCTTCACTTCCTGTCTAATACCCAAAACAGGAAGTGAGATGAAATCAAGGGATCCGTGGTTATCGCCAGAATTAGTGTCCCCTCTGGAAGCTTTCTCCTCATTTCCTGTTCTGGTGACAAGCCAAAGTGTGAAATTTTCTGTCATTTTCTGTGATAATGGTACACATGACAAATAGGGAGGATTTGTTTTATGGAATTACGCTATGTGGATTCATCTTTCCTCCCCTAATATGGTTTATCCCTACCTGCTCCCATGAGAGGGTCTGTATGACGAGGAGAACGTAGAGTGGATTGTGGACCTGTTTGCTGGATATATATATATAAAAGGCATATTAGCTGGTTTAGAATTTTGCCAGCCACTCCATCTGGTGAGTCAGTTTGGGGTATTGGTGAAAGGAGCGCACAGGGCGTGGTTTGGCACACAATTTTCACAGTAGATTTGTTGCACAGAATATTTTCACCTTTCTGCACTTTATTTAACCTCTTTACCACCGGAGGATTTTGCTGTCTTACGTCTGGGCCACTTTTTGCGATTCAGCACTGTGCGACTTTAACTGACAATTGCGCGGTCGTGCGACGCCGTACCCAAACGAAATTTACGCCCTTTTTTCCCCACAAACAGAGCTTTCTTTTGGTGGTATTTGATCACCTGTGCGATTTTTACTTTTTGCGCTATAAACAAAAAAAATAGCGTAAATTTTGAAAAAATAACAATATTTTTCACATTTTTTTATATGAAATTCCCCCCCAAAAAATGTAAAAATCAAAATTTTTTTAAATTTTTGGCCAATTTGTTTTCTGCTACCTATGTTTGGTAAAAAAAAATCACAATAAGCGTATTTTGATTGGTTTGCGCAAAAGTTATTGCATTTACTAACTAAGGGAAAGATTTATGTCATTTTTGGTGTTTTTTTTTTTTAATGATTAATGGCGGCGATCTGCGATTTTTTTTTTTTTGCGGGATTGCGACATTGCGGCGGACAGATCGGACCCTTGACTGACATTTTTGACACTTTTGGGGGTACCAGTGACATTACTACAGTAATCAGTGCTATATATATATGCACTGTTACTGTAAAAATGACACTGGCAGGGAAGGGGTTAATTTTATTGGAGAGAGCGGGGTTAATGTATGCCTGGTGCTTACTGACATGTGTTTTGGGGGAGGTGACTGAGTGACACAGGGACAGATCGCAGGTTCAGCTATGCTGAACCCTGCAATCTGATCCTGCCTGTCACTTAGGAGATCCGCCCGCTCTGTTTACACAAGCGGGCGGATCTCCAAACTCGATTCCCCGACGATCTGGGAAGAGCAGCGGCGATCGCCGCCACTCCTCCCCTGGCCCGACTCCCGCTGTGACTGTTAAACAGCGGGAGCGCACCTCCGGGAGCGCGCGAGCGCCACCTACAGGGGGAGGAGTCCAGCGACGTAGGTCTACGTCGCTGGACGAAATCGAGCCACTTTGCCGCAGTACAGTCCCAGTGACTGGTCGGCAAGTGGTTAAATGCTTTTGGGACTTTTAGGAATATTAATGAATGAACATTGTTTATGATTTTTTTTATCTTTAACATTTATTCATTTCATTGGACTTTTTCACTGATATAAAAATAGTTTTTTTACTCCACATTTATTTCACTGCATTTTTTCACGGCTATGAATTGTTTTTTATAATATATTTTTTCAACTTTTTTATCACTATTTTTACTATCATAATTTTGCACTGATCAATAGAAACATTTTTTCATAATTTTTCACAATTATTATTATCCATCAAGACCATTGCACTTCCACTTTGTTGTTAGATAATATAGGATTTTATAAGATTGAAGGGCAGATTTGCGCTGATTCTATAGTTTGTTGATCCAAATAGAGAGAATGAATCTCCCTTAGGCCCCTTTCACACTTGTGCAACTTGTCCTGCGACTTGGGACTGCAAAGTCGCATGATAAGTCGTACCCCATGATTTCCAATGAGTACCATTCATATCTGAGTGACTTCAAAGTAGTCCCTGCACTACTATAGTCTGACTTTGATGCGACAAAAGGTCCATAGACCTCAAGAATTCACAGGCATTGCATCAAAGTCTGGCGACTTTCAGGTCGTACAAGTGTGAAAGGGGCCTTACAGGGACACAGACTGCAATAAAAACCTGACCGGTGTTCTAATCCCTCTCCACTCTATCCAAAACTACAAAACAATTTCCCTTTATACTTTAACCACTTGCCGACCGCCGCAAGTACATTTACTGCGGCGGTCAGCCCCGTACAGGCAAAGTGACATAGTACTACGTCACTAGCTGGTGAGCCTTTAGGGAACCCACTCATTCCCTAACAAGTCCGCGTGTGTGACCGGCAGACCCGATGTCCGCCGGTCACTCGCGATCTCCCCGTGGAGAGGGAGAAAGGCAGGCGGCTGATGTAAACAAAGCCGCCTGTCATTCTCCCTGATCTAACTGCAGAGATCATACGATCCTGCTATGTAGGATCGTATGTCTCTGTGGTTACATCACAAGCCACACCCCTTTACAGTTAGAAGCACGCCCCTAGGGACACACTTAACCCCTTGATCACAGGCATACATTAACCCCTCCCTATCCAATAAAATTAACCCCTTCCCTACCAGTGTCATTATTACAGTAACAGTGCATATGTATAGCACTGATTACTGTAGTAATGTCACTGGTACCCCCAAAAGTGTCAAAAATGTCAGTCAAGGGTCCGATCTGTCTGCCGCAATGTCGCAGTCCCGCAAAAAAAATCGCAGATCGCCGCCATTACTCGTTAACCGGTTGCCGACCGCCGCACGACTATATACTGCGGCGGTCAGCCCCGGCCAGGTGTCGGTACGGTACGGTATCGGTACGTCACTCGCCTGTCACTGACTTGCGAGCCTATCGCGGGCGGGCGCGCGCCCGCCGAGGCGCGCGCCCGCCGCGGCTCGTTCACAGGCAAGTCAGTGCGTGTGACCGGCGGACTCGATGTCCGCCAGTCACACTGCGATCGCTCCTGTGAAGGGAGAAAGACAGAGCAGCTTGTGTAAACAAGCTGCCTGTCAGTTCTCCCTGTGTAAAAGTAAAGATCTGACCGTTCTACTATGTAGAACGGTTGATCTTTGCTTTTACACCAATAGGAATGTCCCTACACAGTAGAAAGCACGCCCCTAGGACACACTTAACCCCTCCCTGTCCAATAAAGTTAACCCCTTCCCTGCCAGTGTCATTTTTGCAGTAACAGTGCATATGTATAGCACTGATTACTGCAGTAATGTCACTGGTAACCCCAAAAGTGTCAAAAATGTCAGTCAAGGGTCCGATCTGTCCGCCGCAATGTCGCAGTACCGAAAAAAAAATCGCAGATCGCCGCCATTACGCGTTAAAAAAAAAAACACCAAAAATGACAAAAATCTTTCTCTTTGTTAGTAAACGCGATAACTTTTGCGCAAACCAATCAAAATACGCTTTTTGCGATTTTTTTTACCAAACATAGGTAGCATAAAACAAATTGGCCGAAAAATGTTAAAAAATTTTGATTTTTACTTTTTTTTTGGGGGAATTTCATATAAAAAAATGTGAAAAATATTGTTATTTTTGCAAAATTTACGCTCTTTTTTTGTTTATAGCGCGTGATCAAAAAATCGCACAGGTGATCAAATACCACCAAAAGAAAGCTCTGTTTGTGGGAAAAAAAGGACGTCAAATTCGTTTAGGTACAGCGTCGCACGACCGCGCAATTGTCCGTTAAAGTCACGCAGTAAAAAATCGCAAAAAAAACCCTGGTCCTTTAGCAGCCAAATCCTCCGGGGCTTAAGTGGTTAATAAAAAAAACACCAAAAATGACAGAAATCTTTCCCTTAGTTAGTAAACGCAATAACTTTTGCACAAACCAATCAAAATACGCTTATTGTGATTTTTTTTACCAAAAATATGTAGCAGAAAACAAATTTGCCAAAAATGTAAAAAAATTTTGATGTTTACATTTTTTTGGGGAGGAATTTCATATAAAAAAATGTGAAAAATATTGTTATTTTTTCAAAATTCATGCTCTTTTTTTGTTTATAGCGCAAAAAGTAAAAATCGCACAGGTGATCAAATACCACCAAAAGAAAGCTCTGTTTGTGGGGAAAAAAGGACGTTCGTTTGGGTACAGTGTCGCACGACCACGCAATTGTCAGTTAAAGTTGCACAGTGCCGAATCGCAAAAAGTGGCCTGGACGTAAGACAGCAAAATCCTCCGGCGGTAAAGTGGTTAAAGAAAAAATATAATAAAAGACTTTTTTTGTGATTTTCAGACAGAACTGTAATATATTATGCATGACAGACTCCCTTGTTATAGGCAGCTACCTGAGCCTGCCGACACTTATGCTGGCCATACAAAAACAATGTCTTCATTCAAAAAAAATGTAATTTTAAGAACATTCGTTTGATTTTCAAATTGTTAGTGGGGTCAAATCGACGTTCGTTTTCGACCACAGCGACAGTAAGATTTGAAAGAGAAGAATAAAAAACTTTTTGGTCAAAGGAATTGTCAGACAGTGCATGTGGTTATCATTCAGAAATTACATTCATTTTAAAACTGAATGTTAAAAGCAAGTAACATTTTTAAACGACATTCTTTCATTCAGCGAATGTACGAAGTTTTTTCGTATGAATATTTTTATCCCAAAATCGAAATGTGTATGGCCAGCATAAGGCTTAGTTCACACCTTTCCAGCTTGCTTTTTATGCTTTTTGCTGTGGGTTTTGCGCACATGATTTAGCTGCGATTTGCGTTTTGCATTTTTTATGCTTTTTTTTTTTGGCCAATTTGTTTTTGGGCAGAATAAAAAACACAACAAATCCTGATTCTCCTCTTCTGGGGTCTTCTGGGGTCCCGCTGACGCTCCTGGCTCCTCCTGTCTTCAAAGTGCCCCAATAGCAAGCTGCGAAGTATAGTATAGATAGAATGCCCCTATAGCAAGGGGAAAAACTTCTGCCTTTACAACCACTCACTTCCTGCCCAGGACTACATGTCCAATGAGGCATTGCTCCTCACACATTCACAATTTCTAAGGCACTTACTGACTTCTATGGACAGTGTACTGAGCTGTATGTGTGCTGCACTGTGTATGCTGACATGTATGAATGGTGTACTGAGCTGTATATGTGCTTCACTGTGTCTTCTGATATGTAAACAAATAATGCATTCTGTATGCAGGCTAACTAATTGGCTGACCAACTAATCGATTATGAAAATAGTTAACAACTATTTTCATAATCGATTAGTTGTCGAATAATCGATTTGTTGTTTTTTCGGCCCTACAGCGAACCTTGAAGCGGATGGGCTACAGCAGCAGAAGACCACACCAGGTTCCACTCCTGTCAGCTAAGAACAGGTAACTGAGGCTACAATTCACACAGGATTGCCAAAATTAGACAATAGAAGATTGGAAAAACGTTGCCTGGTCTGATGAGTCTCGATTTCAGCTGCGACATTTAGATGGTAGGGTCAGAATTTGGCATAAACAACATGAAAGCATGGATCCATCCTGCCTTGTATCAACGGTTCAGGCTAGTAGTGGTGTATGGTGTGAGGGATATTTTTCTTAGCACAATTTGGGCCCCTTTGTACCAATTGAGCATCGTATAACCACTTGCTTACTGGGCACTTTTACCCCTTTCCTGCCCAGGCCACTTTTCAGCTTTCAGCACTGTTGCACTTTAAATGACAATTGCGGTCATGCAACACTGTACCCAAACAACATTTTTATAATTTATTTCACGAAAAATAGAGCTTTCTTTTAGTGGTATTAATTCACCACTGGGTTTTTTATTTTTTGATAAAAGTTTGAAAAAGCAAAAATTTGTTATAAAAATTTGCAAACCTGTAATTTTTCTCCTTCACTGATGTGCGCTGATGAGGCTGCACAGATGGGCACTGATAGGCTGCACTGATAAGGCAGCACTGATGGGCATTGATAGGCACTGATTGGCTGCACTGATAACGCAGGCACTGATGGGCACTGATGAGGCAGCACTGATAGGGGGCACTGATAGGCTGCTCTGATAAGGCGGCACTGATGGTCATTGATAGGCACTGATTGGCTGCACTGATAAGGCGGCACTGATGGGCATTGATAGGCACTGATTGGCTGCACTGATAAGGCGGCACTGATGGGCATTGATAGGCACTGATTGGCTGCACTAATAAGGCAGGCACTGGTGGGCACTGATGAGGCTGCACTGATAAGGCGACAATGATGGGCATTGATAGGCACTGATTGGCTGCACTGATAAGGCAGGCACTGGTGGGCACTGATGAGGCGGCACTGATAGGCAGCACTGAAAAGTGGCACTGATGGGTGACACTGATTGGCAGCACTGATGGGCACTTATTGGCAGCACTGTTGGGCACTGATTGGCAGCACTAGGGAGCACAGATCGGCAGCACTGGTGGGCACCGATCGGCAGCACTGGTGGGCACCAATTGTCAGCACTGGTGGGCACAGATTGTCAGCACTGGTGGGCACTGTTGGGACTGCACTGATAATCAGGACACTTATAATCCGTGCCCTTATTATCAGTGTATATGTCCCTTTTAGAGAAGCAGGTTATCAGCTCTCTTCTCCTCTCCTCATGCTGTCAGCATGAAGAAAGGAGTGCCGATAACTGGCTTCTGTTTACATCGTGAATAGTTGTGATTGGATACAGTTGATCACGTGGTAAAGGGCCTCTGATTGCCTCTTTACCTCAGTCTGTGATCAGCAGTGTCTTCCGGACACTGTGATCACAGAGCACGCCACCTGCACCCTGCAGCAGGAGCAGTCATGGGACACCATCCTATGGCGGCATCCCAGAACTAGCCGGCCACGCTGTGCCAGCATTCAGCAGACTCTGGAAGCTGACTCCAGCCCTCCTCTGGTCCTCCTCCAGACCCTGTACTTTCTTCTTCTCAGGTCCACCCGCATCTTTTTCCTGGCAGCAGCACAAGTTAAGGGGGTGCATTGTGATATAAGGAAGGGTGGGTGACTCTTGACTTCTGATGGTGGGGGGGGGGGGGCTCTTGACATCTCATGTAAGGGGGCGTGGGGTGCTCTGGACATCTAATCCTACAGATATAACCAGTCCTTTGAAATTGAGTTTGACACCTCTGGCTTAGAGGTAAGGAAAAAACATGTGGATGGGGGAATCGGCTCATTTTTTTCTTTTTATCGTTTAACCAGCAAGATGATGTATGGCCTGCCTTAGTCCTCATGGTGCGAAGGATACACTGCCCCCCAACTTCATTCTCTGTAATGTGTAGGAAAATCAGAAAATCCAACAAGAAGAGCGAGTCTCTTTACTAATGGACACAGATAGCAGAGCTGGAAATTCAGGAACGGAGAACCTGCGGAAAGCAATTATTTACCCAAAACTGGAGTAGCGGTTTTGGCTGAACTGATCTTGCCTATTCTTTTTGCAGATCCTGATCTCAGAATAATTCATTCTGGGTTATCAGGGGATACAATAAGCATAATAAGCACACCTAGCCTTCTTTCAGCTTTCTGTCTAATCTCCGTGGCAGTAATATCCTAGCGTTTAGTTTGTTTTGTGACTAGCCTGTGCACAACAGATGGCACACAAATTAAAAATAGATAATATGGAAGAATTTCTGATTTCATTATTTCTTTAGACAGCAAATAGCTTTCTGCTGTCACTTGCATTAATATAAAAGAGTTTCTGTCTGTACAATTTCATCAGGTATACCAACATTCTCTTTTATATACAGAATTCTAATTTTAAACTGAAATTGCATTTCCAAGAATCTGCAGGCAAAGTTTGCTTATATTTGTATAAGAATTGCTGTTTGCCTTGTTTCTGTTTTTTTGCAGTGAAAACAGAATAATGGAGGTGAAAGAGGGGGGTTGGTAGGCCTTGCCTTGAGCGTTGGATGGGATCTTTGTGGGCTTAAACTGCTCAGCAGAGATACAGAGAGGTTGGTGAAGAACTTCATATATAAAACAATTTTTAACCACTTGCCGACCGCCCGCAGCATATATACTGCGGCAGGCTGGCTCGGCTGCGCGAATCGCCATAGCTGTACAGCGATCTGCAGGAGCGCTCCTGGGGGCGTGCACGCACCGCCGGCGGCGCGCTCTCGCCCCCACTGGGCAGCGGGAATGCCGATGCACGGGACCGGCAGCACCAATTGCCGCCGGCCATCCGCAATCGCTCCCCACAGAGATAGAAGGATGGTCAGCTGTTGTAAACACAGCCGACCGTTCTTCTCTCTGAAATTATCACAGAGCGCCCGTGATCCTTCTATATAGGATCACAGGTCTCTATGATCATTTCACAAGCCCCCTTCCCCCAGTTAGAAAACACACCCCCTAGGCTCAAAATGTAGCCCTTTGATCACCCCTAGGTTAACCCCTTCCCTGCCAGTATCATTATTACAGTAACAGTGCATATTTTTAGCACTGATTACTGTAGTAATGTCACTGGTCCCCCCAAAAGTGTCAAAAATGTCAGTTAGGGATCCGATCTGTCCACCGCAATGTCGCAGTCCCGCTAAAAATCACAGATCGCAGCCATTACTAGTGAAAAATAAATAGAAGTTACATAAATCTTTCCTCTAGTTTGTAGACGCGATAACTTTTGTGAAAACCAATCAAAATACGCTTATTGTGATTTTTTTTTTTTTTTACCAAAAATATGTAGCAGAATACAAATTGGCCTAAAAGGATGAAAAAAATCGATTTTTCAATTTTTCTGAGAATGTTATATAGCAGAAAGTGAAAAGTTTTGTTTTTTTTCTCAGAATTGTCGCATTTTTTTGTTTATAGCACAAAAAATTAAAATCGCAGAGGTGATCAAATACCACCAAAAGAAAGCTTTATTTGTGGGAAAAAAAGGACATCAATTTTATTTAGGTACAGTGTCGCACGACCGCGCAATTGTCCGTTAAAATAACGCAGTGCCGAATCGCAAAAAATGGCCTGGTCATTAAGGGGGCAAATCCTTCCAGTCCAGAACTGGTTTAACATGTTAAGAAAGAAATTTGGAGGCTCACCTTGCTTACATCCATCTGAAAATGCTAGCTGCCTGGCTGTTATGCAGATCAAAAAAGCATGCAGGTCAAGAAAGTCAGAATGAAATCAGAAATCCTTATTTTTCAAGGTCAGTTGCTCAAAGTAATGAAGCAGGAGGTTTAACATAACATTCAAGTAACTAGCATTTGATTTTAGCAAGTTGTTGTTTAGCAAGGTGCTATTTTTTAGCAAGTTTATTTTATTTAAAGTAAAATTCCAAACTCAATATATACTCATGGAGTAAGAAAATCTAATATCATGTTATTATTTATGGTATTAAGGTTTGAACAAACTCACATATACAGATTTAGCCACTCTGGACAGTCTGAAGAGGCCTGTAATGCTGCACAGTGTTCTGGATGGTGGTCTGAAGAGGCCTGTAATGCTGCACAGTGTTCTGGACGGTTGTCCGAGGAGGCCTGTAATGCTGCACAGTGTTCTGGACGGTGGTCTGAGGAGGCCTGTAATGCTGCACAGTGTTCTGGACGGTGGTCTGAAGAGGCCTGTAATGCTGCACAGTGTTCTGGACGGTGGTCTGAAGAGGTCTGTAATGCTGCACAGTGTTCTGGACGGTGGTCTGAAGAGGCCTGTAATGCTGCACAGTATTCTGGACGGTGGTCTGAAGAGGCCTGTAATGCTGCACAGTGTTCTGGACGGTGGTCTGAGGAGGCCTGTAATGCTGCACAGTGTTCTGGATGGTGGTCTGAAGAGGCCTGTAATGCTGCACAGTGTTCTGGACGGTGGTCTGAAGAGGCCTGTAATGCTGCACAGTGTTCTGGACGGTGGTCTGAAGAGGCCTATAATGCTGCACATTGTTCTGGACAGTGGTCTGAAGAGGCCTGTAATGCTGCACAGAGCTCTGGATGGTGGTCTGAGGAGGCCTGTAATACTGCACAGTGCTCAGGACGGTGGTCTGAGGAGGCCTGTAATGCTGCACAGTGCTCTGGACGGTGGTCTGAGGAGGCCTGTAATGCTGCACAGTGTTCTGGATGGTGGTCTGAAGAGGCCTGTAATGCTGAACAGTGTTCTGGACGGTGGTCTGAAGAGGCCTGTAATGCTGCACAGAGCTCTGGATGGTGGTCTGAAGAGGCCTGTAATGCTGCACAGTGCTCTGGACGGTGGTCTGAGGAGGCCTGTAATGCTGCACAGTGCTCTGGACGGTGGTCTGAGGAGGCCTGTAATGCTGCACAGTGCTCTGGACAGTGGCCTCAGGTCTGAGGGATGGCCTGTAATGCACAGTGCTCTAGATGCCGCCATGCTGGTGGTCACTTGTCAGAGGAGGCGTGTAATGCTGCACAGTACTGGGTGGTGGTCTCAGGTCTGAGGGATGGCCTGTAATGCACAGTGCCTTGGATGCTCCTGCCAATGGTCAGAGGAGGCCTGTAATGCACATGCAGTGCTCTGGACGGACAGTGGTCTGAGGGGGGCCTCACCTCAGGCCTGCTGCAATTGTAATGTACACTACACACTCACAATGGGTGATGCATGAGTGGGTTCTACAAAGATCTTATACAAAAAGTCAGTGTGGTGCCACCCATGCCACTGGAGGAAACTGTCAAAATTCCAAAAAGAATCAGGATCAAAACTGCCTTCATGGATGATCTCAAGGCTTTTTTAAAATTTAGTACATACAGTAATGTCAGTACACACAGGCCTGTTTAAATAGGCTGTGTAGAACACAGCGGTGATTCATAAAGTTCAGCCAATCAGATTTTACCTTTCTCCGGATCAGAGCAGATAGAAAAATGATAACTAGTGTTGATTGTGTGTGATTTGCATTTTGTTCTTTCCTAAAAATATCTACGGGTTACAGTGCCAATCAATACTGTCCAAGTATTTTTAAAACAAGGTGGCTTTTTTCCTTTTCTTGTGTACTTTTAAGAATTGCAAAGCATTCATGTGAGCAGCCATTTGGCCTTGGTAAGTAACACAATAACAAAATACTTATCAACCAGAAATCATCTTTCACTTTAAAAAGTGAAGATGGCTGAGTCTTCTATTTTGCTGTGGCTTTCTGCACCTCATTTTCTCCTAGTAGTAACACACCTATTATTGGCTTTGCACCTCTGGTCTAGGTCACCTGACAAAATCAAGAGGTCAGAAATCTTCTTGCTAGATTTTCCAGCTCTATGTTAAAGGCCCATACACATGATAAGAAAATCGGAAGTAAAATTTTCTCCGACGAATGATCTGCAGATTTTCGGGTTGTTAGTATTGTGCTTTTGACAGCTGATTACAAATTTTCATGCGACAAAAACTGGTCATGCAGGCTATAAAATTTTTATTGTGCATGAACACAACATTCATTTGCGTTTAATTAGTACAGTTTTCGTCCGAAAAAAAATCGTAAGAGCAAGACTACACATGCTCAGAAATTAAAGAATACATACAAAACAATTCAACACATTACATCACTTCTGAAGTTGAATTTTGTTGTACGAGAATTTTCGTATGAAAATAACCTCTTCACTTTCCATATGAGACTAGCATGAAACAAAAAACGGACAAAAATTAGTCCGATAATCTGATCGTGTGTAAGAAGCTTTAGGCCCCTTTCACACATACGGTTCGTTCGGTTCATCAGTTCAGTCACGTCAAAATGTATCAGTTATAATCCATTTTCCATCCGTTTTTCATCCGTTTTTTTACATCCACTACCAATGCAAAAACGGATGAAAAAACTGACCATTTGTCCGTTTACATCCGTTTTTCGTCCGATCTGTTTTTTTGACAGATGAAAAATAGGGCATTCATCATTGACATTGACGGAAGCGGATGAAAACGGATGTTAACGGATGATCATCCGTTGTAATCCGTTGTCATCCGTTGTCATCCGTTTTTACATAGAGATGCAGTGATGTCCGTTTTTCATCCGTCAACGGATGGATGAAAAACAGACAAACGGACTGTATGTGTAAAAGGACCCTAAAGCTGGATACACACTATACAACTTTTGTTGTTAAACTTCCTTTAAATTTACCTTCAACTATGTAGTGCAGGGGCCTGCCTGATTGCATACAAATTGAATGGGTTTAGGTTTGACCTCATATTATATGTTTTGGTAAATCTAAAGGAAAAAATCTAAAGACAATTGTATAGTGTGTATACAGTGGTGGGATTCAAAAATTTTAGTAACCAGTTCCGACTTTCCCAGCAGAATGACCAGCGTGCCCCCTTTCAATGCACAGTGACCAGCGTTCCTCCTTTCAATGCAGAGAGACCAGCGTGCCCCCCTTTCAATGCACAGTGACCAGCGTGCCCCCTTTCAATGCACAGTGACCAGTGTACATGCCCCCTTCAATGCACAGTGACCAGAGTGCCCCCTTTCAATGCAGAGAGACCAGCGTGCCCCCTTTCAATGCAGTGACCAGTGTACATGCCCCCTTTCAATGCACAGTGACCAGTGTACATGCCCCCTTTAATGCACAGTGACCAGCGTGCCCCCCTTTCAATGCAGAGAGACCAGCGTGTCCCTTTCAATGCAGTGACCAGTGTACATGCCCCCTTTAATGCACAGTGACCAGCGTGCCCCCCTTTCAATGCAGAGAGACCAGCGTGCCCCCCTTTCAATGCAGAGAGACCAGCGTGCCCCCCTTTCAATGCACAGTGACCAGCGTGCCCCCTTTCAATGCACAGTGACCAGTGTACATGCCCCCTTCAATGCACAGTGACCAGAGTGCCCCCTTTCAATGCAGAGAGACCAGCGTGCCCCCCTTTCAATGCAGAGAGACCAGCGTGCCCCCCTTTCAATGCACAGTGACCAGCGTGCCCCCTTTCAATGCACAGTGACCAGTGTACATGCCCCCTTCAATGCACAGTGACCAGAGTGCCCCCTTTCAATGCAGAGAGACCAGCGTGCCCCCTTTCACTGCAGTGACCAGTGTACATGCCCCCTTTAATGCACAGTGACCAGTGTACATGCCCCCTTTAATGCACAGTGACCAGTGTACATGCCCCCTTTAATGCACAGTGACCAGTGTACATGCCCCCTTTAATGCACAGTGACCAGCGTGCCCCCCTTTCAATGCAGAGAGACCAGCGTGCCCCCTTTCAATGACCAGTGACCAGCGTGCCCCCTTTTAATGCACAGTGACCAGCGCTGCGTGCCCCCCTTTCAATGCAGAGAGACCAGCGTGCCCCCCTTTCAATGCAGAGAGACCAGCGTGCCCCCCTTTCAATGCACAGTGACCACAGCATTGCCCCCAATGATTGCAGAGTGCCAGCCACAGCATTGCCCCTAATGATTGCAGAGTGCCAGCCAGAGTATTGCCCCCAATTGCAGAGCACCAGCCACAGCATTGCCCCAAATTGCAGAGTGCCAGCCAGAGTATTGCCCCCAATTGCAGAGTGCCAGCGATCCCCCCCCGCGAGACCCATGCACTTACCTCATGGACGGTCTCGCAGTCGGCTCCCCGCGTCTCTGAGTCCTCCCGCGGCGCCTCCTCCTCGTCCAATGGCACGGTGTTTGCCTTTCAGCCAATCAGGAAGCGGGAGGACCCGCTCCCTGATTGGCCAGGAGGAGGATCATGTGACAATAGCTAATTCTCATTCGCTATTGTCACAGAATGGGCGGGGAGGAGCGCACTGCTCCGCCCCCCGGCCGCCACGTCTGTCCGAGCGCGGGACATTCAATTGTCCTGCGCTTCCTCAGACGCGCAGAGGGATTCAGCCGGTTCTGCGAACTTGCAGAAAGTTAGCAACCGGTTCTATGGAACCGGTGCGAACCGGCTGAATCCCACCACTGTGTGTATAGCCCATAAGACTGTACTGCAACTTGGTTGAACCATTGGTTGAATTAGATGGACTTGTGTCTTTTTTCATCCTGTCCAACTATTTACAGTGCATTGGGAAAGTATTCGGCCCCCTTGAACTTTTCGACCTTTTGTCACATTTCAGGCTTCAAACATAAAGAAATAAAACTGTAAATTTTTTTGAAGAATCAGCAATCATGAAGTGGAACGGAATTTATTGGATATTTCAAACTTTTTTTAACAAATAAAAAAACTAAAAAATTGGGCGTGCAAAATTATTCAGCCCCCTTAAGTTAATACTTTGTAGCTCCACCTTTTGCTGCGATTACAGCTGTAAGTCGCTTGGGGTATGTCTCTATCAGTTTTTCACATCGAGAGACTAAAATTTTTGCCCATTCCTCATTGCAAAACAGCTCGAGCTCAGTGAGGTTGGATGGAGAGCGTTTGTGAACAGCAGTTTTCAGTTCTTTCCACAAATTCTCAATTGGATTCAGGTCTGGGCTTTGACTTGGCCATTCTAACACCTGGATATGTTTATTTGTGAACCATTCCATTGTAGATTTTGCTTTATGTTTTGGATCATTGTCTTGTTGGAAGACAAATCTCCGTCCCAGTCTCAGGTCTTTTACAGACTCCATCAGGTTTTCTTCCAGAATGGTCCTGTATTTGGCTCCATCCATCTTCCCATCAATTGTAACCATCTTCCCTGTCCCTGCTGAAGAAAAGCAGGCCCAAACCATGATGCTGCCACCACCATGTTTGACAGTGGGGATGGTGTGTTCAGGGTAATGAGCTGTGTTGCTTTTACGCCAAACATAATGTTTTGCATCGTTACCAAAAAGTTTGATTTTGGTTTCATCTGACCAGAGCACCTTCTTCCACATGTTTGGTGTGTCTCCAAGGTGGCTTGTGGCAAACTTTAAATGACACTTTTTATGGATATCTTTAAGAAATTACTTTCTTCTTGCCACTCTTCCATAAAGGCCAGATTTGTGCAGTATACGATTGATTGTTGTCCTATGGACAGAGTCTCCCACCTCAGCTGTAGATCTCTGCAGTTCATCCAGAGTGATCATGGGCCTCTTGGCTGCATCTCTGATCAGTCTTCTCCTTGTATGAGCTGAAAGTTTAGAGGGACAGCCAGGTCTTTGTAGATTTGCAGTGGTCTGATACTCCTTCCATTTCAATATTATCGCTTGCATAGTGCTCCTTGGGATGTTTAAAGCTTGGGAAATAATTTTGTATCCAATTCCGGCTTTAAACTTTTCCACAACAGTAATGTGGACCTGCCTGGTGTGTTCCTTGTTCTTCATGATGCTCTCTGCGCTTTAAACGGACCTCTGAGACTATTACAGTGCAGGTGCATTTATGCGGAGACTTGATTACACACAGGTGGATTCTATTTATCATCATTAGTCATTTAGGTCAACATTGGATCATTCAGAGATCCTCACTGAACTTCTGGAGAGAGTTTGCTGCACTGAAAGTAAAGGGGCTGAATAATTTTGCACGCCCAATTTTTCAGTTTTTTATTTGTTAAAAAAGTTTGAAATATCCAATAAATTTCGTTCCACTTCGTGATTGTGTCCCACTTGTTGATTCTTCAAAAAAAATTACAGTTTTATATCTTTATGTTTGAAGCCTGAAATGTGGCAAAAGGTAGAAAAGTTCAATGGGACCGAATACTTTATTTATTTATTACAGGTACTTCTACAGCCCCTTTAATTTTTTCACAGCTCTTTATATATACAGCGGGTAAAATACGCATTGAACACGTCACCATTTTTCTAGATAAAGATATTTCTGAAGGTGCTATTGACATGAAATTTTCACTACATGTCGGTAAAAACCCATGCAATCAATACATACAAAGAAAACAAATAAGTTCAGAAATTAAGTTATGTGTAATAAAATGGAACGATACAAGGAAAAAGTAATGAACACATGAAGAATGGGAGGTGCAAAAAAGGCATAGACACCAGCTGAAATCTATCAGTAATTACAAAGCAATCCTGCCCCCTGTCAGTTCAAATTAATATCAGCTGATTTAGTTTCAACTGATGGCCTATAAAAAGGTATCTCATTACCAAGGTGTCACACAGGAAACATCTCATGATGGGTAAAAGCAAAGAGCTCTCTCAAGACCTTTGCAACCTTATTGTTGCAAAACATACTGATGACATTGGTTCCAGAAGGATTACTAAACTTCTGAATTTTCTAGTGAGCACTGTTGGGTCCATAATCTGGAAATGGAAAGAAGATCATGTCACCATAAACCGGCCATGACCAGGTGGTCCTTGCAAGACAGAGGAGTGAAAATAATTATCAGAGGAGTTGTTCAAGAGCCAAGGACCACTTGTGCAGAGCTTCACAAAAACCTGGAATTAGCAGGTACAATTGTTTCAAAGAAAACAATAAGTAATGTACTCAACCGCCATCGTCTGTATGCATGCTCACCACGCAAGACTCTATTGCTGAAGAAAAAGCATGTCGAAGCTCGTTTAAAGTTTGCTGCACAACATTTAGACAAGCCTGTGAAGTACTGGGAGACTATAGTCTGGTCAGATGAGGCCACAATTTAACTCTTTGGATGCCATAATTCATACCACATTTGGAGGTCAAATGGCACTGCACATCACCCCAAAAACACTATACCAACAGGGAAGTTTGGAGGTGGGAACTTCATAGTGAGGGGCTGTTTTTCAGCATATGGTACAAACTTCCTATCTTTGAAGGAAATGTACCAATACATTCTTTATACAAATTTGCTGCCATCTACCAGGATGATGAAGATGAAACCAGAATGGACATTTAAGCAAGACAATGATCCCAAACACAAAGCCAAGAAAATCTCAATTGATTTTAAAAGAAAGAAAAAAAAGCTGTTAGAATAGCCCAGCCAGTACCTTGACATGAATCCAATAGAAAATCTATGGAAAGAAATAAAGATCAGAGTTCATAGAAGAGGCCCACGGAACCTTCAAGATTTGAAAACTGTGGAAGAATGGGCCAAAATAACACCCGAGCAATGCATGCAAATAGTTTCTCCATACAGGAGGCTTTTGAAGTTGTCATTACCAACAAAGGATTTTGTATGAATTATTAAATACATTTCAGTTAGCGTGTTCAATACTTTTCCCCTTTGTCATTCCATTTATTACACATAACTTCATTTGTGAACGTATATGTTTTGGTTTCATGTCAATAGCACTTTTAGAAATATACAGTATTTACCTAGCAAATTGGTGAAGTGTTCAATTCTTATTTTACCCACTGTATATTGTACATTCACATCAGTCCCTGCCCTCAAGGAGCTTACAATCTAAAGGTCCCTAACTCACATTCATACAAACACATACTAGACTAGAGTAAATTTGGACAGGAGCCAATTAACCTACCAGCATGTCTTTGGAGTGTTAGAGGAAACCTGAATACCCAGGCAAGAACATGCAAACTCTGTGCAGGTAGTGCCGTGTAACAATGCATTAGGGATCGACCGATATCGTTTTTTCATTGCTGATACCGATATTTTGGTCATCGCATATCGGTATCAGCCGATATTTTCATACATTTAAAATGATAGGTACTCTTTTGGAGGGATCTGGGGGTCCAAAAGTCCCCAAACCCCTCCTCTGCACTTAAAAGCATTCAAAACGCCAAGTTTGGCTGTTTTGAATGCTGTCATTTTTTTTTAATCTGGCCCCAGTAGGGTTTTTGCATGGAGACCCGATCAGAGCCGAAAGCGGCTTTGATCGGGTCTTTGGCAGCCGTGCAGGCTGGTTGCCTGGGTCTCCTAACGGAAGGCGGCGGGAGGGAGGGGGGGACATCCCCTCCCGCTCCTTATAATGACAGCCGAGCAGCTTCTCAGCCGCATCAGTTGTCATTACAAGACGGCCAACCGTTGGCTTTGGACGCCGGTACCGGGGTGATGCCTCTAGCTGCAGGCATTACTCTGGTACAAGCACTTTCCGAAATATCGGTTATATCCGCCACCTTGGATATATATCGGGGAAAGTGCATATCGGCCCTTGATATATCGGCTTTGACAATAATCGGTCGATCCCTACTATGTATGTATGCATTTTCTTTAATGCCTAGTTGAACCCTTGTAATTAATTACAGTGATTCATTTAGGCTTCATGTTCAGCAATAATTATGCAGCTCTTTTACTTTTTTAAGTTGCTAAGTGCTACAGCAAAATTTTAAATATCCTGTGCTGTAGAAAAGTCGGGCTGTTGCTGTCAGACAGAACACAGCATTCGGTACTCCAGTGATTGAACACGCACCTACACACTGCTCACAGGGCATAGGAGAAATAAAGTTGGCCATACAATGTTGTTTTTTTTGGGTTATACAAAAAAAAAAAAAGATTCCTCAATGCACACAAATGAGGTAGAGGGAGGAACCCCGTCCCAACCCAGACATTAAATACAGTTGCACCTGCCGCTGCCAAATTAAACTAATCAGGAGCTGAAGCCGATGGCTTGATTTACTAAAGCCCCGTACACACGCACAGATTGTTGGCCGTAAATTGTTGGCCAACGTCCGATCTGCCGATTGTAGGCTTGTTAGTATGATGCTTCCGACAACCAACTGCGAATTTTCGGCCGAAAAAAATCTGGTGTGCATGCTATAAAATCTTTGTTGGCCAACAACAGAACGGCCGATTGTTCCTCAGTCAGTACAGATTTCGGCAGACAAAAATCAGATGAGCAAGACTGGGCATGCTCAGAGAAGAAAAAACACACGGAAAGTCAACCATCACATGACATCACTTCTGAAGTTGGTTTGTGTTGGCCAACAAAAGTCCAGTGCAAGTCTAGAGCACATTTCAACCAACAAACAACACTGGACAAAAAACGGCCGATCGGTCGGCCAACAATCTGTGCGTGTGTACGAGGCTTAAAGGCAAACAGGCTGTTCAATTGCAAGAGAAATTCCCAGAGCAGAATGTAATGAAATTTTACTTTGCAAAGAATACCCAATCTCGTGTAAGGAAAATGAAAAGCAGAGCTTCCCCTCATTCACTAAGTTCTGGGAAAAATTCCCCCACAAAGTACAACTTCCCTTGCAAAGCAAACAATCAATTTCCCAATAGTAAATAACCCTGATGAACCAGAAGGAGATACTTTGTAACAAAATAAGACATACTTTGTTATTAGTGAAATTGAACACACACACACACACACACACACACACTGGCTGTGAGTATTGGCAAACTCTGGAAGGAAAATAGTACCTGTAGGTGTAATCCAAAGAGTGATTCAGACTTTGTTTTCCAAGTGGTCCAAAACTAAGTAGGAAAAAAGTCTAATTCTGGGATGAATGTTGGGATCCAAGTATTGAGCTGGTAAAAAAAAAACAACACTTGCTTCCCCGTGGACAGGGATTCAGCAAAACATCAAAGAGAGATCCGCTGCAGAGATCCAATGCATGCGCATGCATGAT
The DNA here is from genome assembly GCF_965119305.1 of Pelophylax lessonae. NCBI lineage: Eukaryota > Metazoa > Chordata > Amphibia > Anura > Ranidae > Pelophylax > Pelophylax lessonae. The sequence continues at coordinate 79,638,087 of NC_138777.1, read as the reverse complement.
GAGTGCTGTTGGCTTAGAAAAAAAAGAAGAACTTTCACATTCACTAGTTATAAAGCAGGGGTGGGGAACCTTTTTTCTGCCAAGGGCCATTTGGATATTTATAACATCATTCGGGGGCCGTACAAAATTATCAACTTTAAAATTTGCCTGTTATATTTGGTCAAACCTTTAATTAACTCACCCCTAATGTGATGGCTGGAACTGCTTCTCTTTGGTGAGGTGTGTGATGTTAGCTGGTATTTGATGATGTTGCTACTCGCAACCGGTTTTCCAGGTTTGCGTCGTTCAGTCTGGAGTGCAGTCGACTCTTTGCGGTGGTAGGTTTTGAAAAGAACTGCTGGTGGGTACTGCTGGTGGGAAATGCTGGCTGGTACTGCTGGTGGGAAATCCTGTGGGTACTACTGGCTGGTACTGCTGTGGGTACCGCTGGCTCAGGCAGATACTGCTGGCGGGTACTGCTGATGAGTACAGCTGGTGGGTACAGCTGGCTGGTACTGCTGGTGGTCACTGCTGGCTGGTACTGCTGGTTGGAAATGCTGGCTGGTACTGCTGGTGGGAAATGCTGGCTGGTACTGCTGTGGGTACTGCTGGCTGGTATTGCTGGCTGGTACTGCTGTGGGTACTGCTGGCTGGCACTGCTGTGGGTACTGCTGGCTCAGGCTGGCACTGCTGTGGGTACTGATGTGGGTACTGCTGGCTCAGGGTGGGTACTGCTGGCTGGTACTGCTATGGGTACTGCTGGCTTAGGCTGTTACTGTGATGTAGGTACTGCTGGCTGGTAATGCTGTGGGTATTGCTGGGTGGTACTGCTGGTGGGTACAGCTAGCTGATACTGCTGGTGGGTACAGCTGGCTGGTACTGTTGGTGGGGAAATGCTGGCTGGTACTGCTGTGGGTACTGCTGGCTGGTAATGCTGGCTGGTACTGCTGGCTCAGGCTGGTACTGCTGGCTGGTACTGCTGTGGGTACTACTGGCTGGTACTGCTGGCTGGTACTGCTGACTCAGGCTGGTACTGATGACTGGTACTGTGCTGTAGGTACTGCTGGCTGGTTCTACTGTGGGTACTGCTGTGGGTACTTCTGGCTGGTACTGCTGTGGTTACTGCTGGCTGGTACTGCTGTTGGTAGTGTTGGGTGCTGTGGGTACTTCTGGCTGGTACTGCTGTGGGTACAACTGGCTGATACTGCTGGTGGAAAATGCTGTCTGGCACTGCTGGCTGGTACTGCTGTGGGTACTTCTAGCTGGTACTGCTGGCTCAGGCTGGTACTGCTGGCTGGTACTGCTGGCTCAGGCTGGTACTGCTGGCTTGTACTGTGCTGTGGGTACTGCTGGCTGGTACTGCTGTGGGTACTGCTGGCTCAGGCTGGTATTGCTGGCTGGTACTGCTGTGGGTACTGCTGGCTGGCACTGCTGTGGGTACTGCTGGCTCACGCTGGTACTGCTGGCTGGTACTGCTGTGGGTACTGCTGGCTGGTACTGCTATGGGTACTGCTGGCTTAGGCTGGTACTGTGATGTAGGTACTGCTGGCTGCTAATGCTGTGGGTTTGCTGGCTGGTACTGCTGTGGGTACTGCTGGTGGGTACAGCTGGCTGATACTGCTGGTGGGGAGAGCTGGCTGGTACTGTTGGTGGGAAATACTGGCTGGTACTGCTGTGGGTACTGCTGGCTGGTACTGCTGTGGGTACTGCTGGTACTGCTGTGGGTACTGCTGGCTGATACTGCTGTGGGTACTGCTGGCTCTGACTGGTACTGCTGTGGGTACTGCTGGCTCTAGCTGGTACTGCTGTGGGCACTGCTGGCTCTGGCTAGTACTGCTGTGGGTACTGATGTGGGTACTGCTGGCTCTGGCTGGTACTGCTGTGGGTACTGCTGGCTCTGGTTGGTACTGCTGTGAGTCTGGCATATACTGCTGGCGGGAAGCGCTGGCTAGGAGCGGCGTCGTGCTGGAGGAAGAGGTGATGCTTCCTGTATTGGTCACAGGCGGAGTGCATTTGATATCACTGATATGCCTGTGACTCGCTCAGACTGTCAGAACGGAGCCAGAACTATACAGGAAACATCGTCTCTGTTCTGACAGCTTAGCTGAGAGGTACAGTCTCAGCTGCACGGGGGGCTGGACTAAATGATTTTGTGGGCCGCATTCGGCCAGCGGGCCGTAGGTTCCCCACCCCTGTTATAAAGGGATATTCAACATTAGAGAAATATTAACGTGATACTTAGGGAGTAATATGTTTTATCCAGTGACTGTGTGGATTACAATATATAGGTCATACAAAAAGAGAGTTTAGAGTGAGATTAAGAAATATTATATTGTGGGATTTTATGAAGCTAATGCAAGCACCCTCTTAATGATCATTACAAGGAATTACATAGCAGCAGCTTTTTGGGATTGGATTACTAGGCTATTGAGAACATGCATAAAGATCACAGTGGGGACTGTATATAAATCAATGTGAAGAGCAGAGACTAGATGGATTTATAGTGGTAATACACTAAGACCCCAAAAGCTGAATTCTGAGGTCTAATTTTGCTTTTAATTGGTCAACTAATATTATTAGCTCCTTTCCATATTTTATATCTACAGTATTTTTGGTATTTTTTTTTGCGTTTCTGGTACATTTCCTAATAGGGTTGCACCAATACCAATAAAATAATATTTTTTTATCGCCGAGTACCAATACTTTCCGATACCATTACATTTCAAAACCAAAGAAGGGCAGCGAAAAAGAATGTTCAAACTACCGTACGATCGCACTCACCTCACACGCCAGCAAGGTTATGCTGAAAATTCTACAAATTAGGCTTCAGCAGCATGTGAATTGAGAGCTACCACAAGTACAAGCTGGATTTCTAAGAGGCAGAGGAACTAGAGATCAAATTGCCAACATTTGCTGGATCAAGGAGAAAGCAAGAGAGTTCCAGAAGAATGCCTGCTTCTGCTTTATTGATTACAGTAAAGCCTTCGATTGTGTGGATCATACCAAGATGTGGCAAATACTGAAAGAAATGGGAATACAAGACCACCTCACCTGTCTTCTGAAAAACCTGTATGCAAGTCAAGAAGCAGCAGTTAGAACAGGACATGGAACAACTAACTGGTTCAAAATTGAAAAAGGAGCGCGGCAAGGATGTATTTTGTCACCCTACTTATTTAACTTATATGTAGAGTACATTATGTGAAATGCCAGGTACAACAAATCACAAGCCGGAATTACATTTGCTGGGAGAAATATCAACAACCTGAGATATGCAGACGATACCACACTAATGGCAGAAAGTTATGAAAACTAAACAGTCTCTTAATGAAGGTGAAAGAGGAGAGCGCAAAAGCTGGCCTGAAAATAAACGTTAAGAAAACTAAGATCATGGCAACTGGTCCCATCACTACTTGGCAAATAGAAGGAGAAGAAATGGAAACAGTGACAGATTTTATCTTCCTAGGCTCCAAGATCACAGCAGGCGGTGACTGTAGCCATGAAATTAAGAGATGCTTGCTTCTTGGGAGGAAAACAATGGCAAACCTAGACAACATTACAAAAAGCAGAAACATCACCCTACCAACAAAATGCCATATAGTCAAAGCTATGGTATATCCAGTAGTAACCGATGGCTGTGAAAATTGGACCATAAGGAAGGCTGAACCCTGGAGAATTGATGCTTTTGAGCTATGGTGTTGGAGAAGACTCTTGAAAGTTCCTTCGACGGCAAGAAGATCAAACCAGTCAATCTTGAAGGAAATCAACGCTGAATATTCACTGGAAGTACAGATCCTGAATCTGAAACTCAAATACTTCTGCCACCTAATATGAAGAGAGGAATCATTGGAAAAGACCCTGATGCTGGGAAACATGGAAGGAAAAAGAGAACGACAGAAAACAGGATGGATAGATAGCATCATCGAAACAATAAACATGAAGTTAAGCAAGCGGCAGTGGAGGACAGAAAAGCCTGGCGCGCTCTGCTCAATGAGGTAACGAAGACACGACTAAACAACAACAACAACCAATACTTTTCATTGGGATTTGTGTCAATACGAAATGAATGGGCGCAAATCGCACTGCAAAGAATTGCATGTGATTTGAACAGGAATGTGGTGCGATTCCTCTCCAAATCGCATGCGATTTCTCCACCGCTCCTGTGTGTGTGTGTGAACACAGTATAGAAGGGAAGCGCCATCTAGTGGTCACAGGGCTGGAGGAGAAGTTCTGGTACCCCTGTGGATACAGGGTGGAAGTGATGTCAGCTTGGGAGGCAGACCGTCTATACATCTCCTTGAGTCCTGTGAGCACCTCCAGCAGCCGCAGTTTTCAATCATCGGCGGGACGAGTTGGATTTGAGCGAACATGTACTTTAACCACTTTAAAACCGCAATACATACATATATATATATATATATATGTTCCTGCTTTGAAGTGGTTTACCGGGGTCTATGGCTGAAGATATCAGCCATAAAGTCTGTATCGTTTATTTAGAGCTGGCAGTTGACTTTTTCATGAAAGCGCTCCGCCGCCTGTTGGTTTGTTGGTTCGCCCCAGAAACGATCCAACGGTGAGGTCTGCTGCTCCCATAGGCGATCAAAGGATAAATGGAAGTATATATTATATATATATATTTAGAAACAAAAGTAAAAAAAAAAAAAATTATTTTTGTTTGATCTTTTGCTCTTAAACGGTAAAGAAGAGATTTGGGGTGTTTTTTGTCTCCATAAAGAGGACCTGCTGTCATCCTTATTTCTATTACATGGGATGTTTACATAACTTGTAATAGGAATTAAAGGATAAAAAAAAATGAAAAGGACAGTGTAAAAAAGCTCCCCCATCCGTGTTCGCATGTAGAAGATAATGTACACATAAGTCGCACACACATATGTAAATAGTAATCGCACTGTACATGTGAGGTATCGCCACGAACGTTGGAGCAAGAGCATTCTAGTGCTAGACCTCCTCTGTAGCTCTAAACAGGTAACCTGCAAAGGCTTTTAAAGTGTCGGCTATGGAGATTACTGTAGTTGGTTGCCATTCCACGAGCGTGTGCAATTTTAAAGCTTGACATGTTAGGTATCTATTTACTCTGTGTAACATCATCTCTCACATTTTACAAAGTAATTGAGGTATATGTTGTGTTTTTTTTTTTTTTTTTTTCATTAAAGCGTAATTTTTTGCAAAAGCGCTGCTCAAATAGCGTGTGACATGAAAAATTTCAATGATCACCATTTTATTCCCTAGGGTCTCTTCTAAAAAATGTATAATGTGTGGAGGTTATAAGTAATTTACTACCAACAAATACTGATTTAAACTTGTAAGCAAAGAATACCATTTATAACATTTTTAATAAACTGCCCACTAGATGGCGCTTCCCTTCTATACTGGGTTCACAAACACAAAGGAGCAGTGGAGAAATTGCATTCGATTTTGGTGTCCTTTTATGAAACGGAGATGAGCAGTGATCCTGCTGATCACAGCTCATTTCCGATCATTATCAGTTTATGAAACAGAAATGATCAGGGGAGAACATGTTCTTTGCTGATCATCTCTTCACACGGGAATCTGTCATTGACAGACACAGAAACAGCCAGGTTATGAAGCTGCGATCTCAGCACTTCACTGGCGATCTGTGCCAGAATTCACACTCCCGGATTCACCAGCATGGAGCTTGTGAAGCGGGGAGTGAAGACCAAATCGGGGGAGAACTGAGGGGGAAAAACGAAGATTATCGACTTCCTTCTTCCTCGTTCAGACCCAGTAATTATGCCCCCCTGCCATATTTATGTATATATATACTGTACATGTATATATATACACACATACATGTAGATATATATATTTAATGTGTAGATATATATAAAATGTATGCGTGTGTGTATTCAGTGTATATATATATATATATATATATATATATATATATATATATATATATATATATATATATTTATGTAAGGGGACTATTATTTATTAACATTAGTGGGGATCATGTACTCAGCAGTGATAATTTATCACTGCTAGTTAAAGAGCGCCAGTGATTTTCATACTACGGTAATCTCACTTTGTCTCACGAGATTACAGGCGCTCCCATTCACTTGTATAGAGATCTCTGCCATTCGCCGAGGAAACACTTCTCCTCTGATCACCCTGGGAGAACTGAAGTTCTCTGCTTCACAAAAAGGGTGCCAGAGGTGATAATTTTCCCCGGGGGAACTGCAGAGAAGCGAACAGAGAAAAAAATTCACCCTTTCATAAACGTACACCTTAGACAGGTATGGCACGGCATTCCTGTTCTAATTGCATGTGAATCTTTGCAGTGCGATTTGCACCCATTCATTTTGTAATGACGCAAATCGCACCGTACAGTATCGGTTTCAGTATTCGCAGCATTTTCATGAGTACAAGTACTGAAAATACTCAATTTATCCCTATTTTTTTTCTAAATACTTCCTCTGTAGATTTTGTTTTATATTTTTATACTGAAGGATATCTCATATTTTTATATTCATAATTGTTACAAAGATGGATCAGCCATAACTTTATAATCACTGACATGTGATAAGTAAGTGAATAACTTTGATTATCTTGTTACAATGGCATGTGAAAATCAGAGGGATATATTAGGCAGTACGTAAACATGTTGTCCCTGAAGTTTGTGTTAAAAGCAGAAGAAATTGGCCTCACAGTTTGTTGCATATGGGTCTGCGTAGCTGCAGACCAGTCAGGGTGCCCATGCTGACCCAGGTCCACAACCAAAAGCACAATGGGCAACTGAGCATTAGGACTCCACCAGAGAGCAATGGAAGAAGGTGGCTTGCATTGATCAATCATGTTTTCTTTTTAATCTGCTAACCACTTTAAAGATCGGAAGGATTTGCCCCCTTCCTGACAGGCCCTATTTTGCGATGCGTTACTTTAACGGACAATTGCGCGGTCGTGCGACACTGTACCCAAATAAAATTGATGTCCTTTTTTTCCCACAAATAGAGCTTTCTTTTGGTGGTATTTGATTACCTGTGCAATTTCTATTTCTCTATCGTCCATTGACAGACACAGCTCTTAATGCTTTTTCACTATTGGGTTATGCGCCATCTACAGGAGTAGACTAGGCAGTGAAAGGTTTTCACTCAACACACCTATAGGGGCTGTCCCTCACGACATAACCCCAGACACATTGTGCTCTCAAATCAGTTTCTTGCTGCCTAGTTAAGGAGTAGAACCTAGGTTCCCTGCTGGGACTTCGGTCTCAGTTTTTATTTTCTGTTCAGATTATTTATGTTTATTTCTCTTTACTGACTATCGCCAGCTAGTGTCAGAGGGATCCTCCTGGTGAACTACAAGCGACAGCCGGCTGCAGTTTTGCACTGGATAATCTAGATCCTTATGTTCTCCCAGCCTGGCCAAGGAGCGTGATCAGGTTGTGGTCCGCCCAGGCCTCACCACGACGGAGCCCCGGTGCATGGGGACGAGCCTACGGGCGGATGCCTCGCTGGGACGCATCGACCTGGAGCGCCCTGAGTCGCAGCGTACCCCTCTTGGCTGGCAGCACCCCCACTCAGGGTGGGAGGCGAGCTGTTTCGGAGAGGAGCCCAGCCGGTCCATGGTATGGTGATTGATGCAACACCCCCCGTGTCCCTGAAGCAGACCTCTGAGGTGGAAATGTGGGCCCACTCCTGGGGATAACAGGGCTTTGTTTTTCTCTGAAAGATCCCCCAGGCCTATCAGCACAGGCCCTGCCCTCCCTGCTCCCGCTGGGGGCGCTATAGTCAGTGTCTGACGCCTGGGCGGAGGGTATTAAGGATGTTACCTTGTCCTGGGGGGTCCCTTTAGGTGGCTTCCTGCAATGGCCTCATGCCTGGGTTCTGAGCACATGGTAGCGTTTTCGGCCACCATTTTAAGTATGGGCATATTCTCTCTCTGTGTAAGGGCAGCGGCCATTTTTCCTTAGCTTCCTGTACCTTACTATTGGCACCATTTGTTTGTAGCCTGAGGCTACACAGGCGGTGTTCGGCCTCTAGTGACGCTATGTCACTTCCTGTCAGACCTATCTCATGCTGAAGACTGACTGCAGAGCGGCTGCTTCCTGGTGCTCAGGATCAGCGGTGGTAATGTAAGGGGTGTTGGTCCTTTGGGCATTCCTTGGGCACACTTTGCTCCTATCAACCTTAAAGGGGGACTCCGGATATAGCGCGGTATAGCGGTGCAGACCGCGATCGCAATTTAAAGGGGCAGTGCACTCATTTTTTTTCTTCTATTGCAAAATGGAGTCCCAAGGTGGAAATTCCCCCTCTGAATTTAGTTGTGCGTCCAGGCCATTCGGATCGCCATCTCTGCTGTCTCTGTCTGCAGCTTTAGAAACTCTGGCATCAAAGGTGGACCTTGTGATGAAACAAGTATCTACCCAAAAACGGCCTATGCCTTCTCAGTCTTCTGATTCAGAGCCTGATATGGTCGCCACAGACAATCCCATCCCTGAGGGATCTCTGTCCTCGCAGTAAGACGGTGAGGAGGATGTGTCCTCCTCGGCTGCAACGCGGGAACATGCTCTGGGGGAAGCACTGATTCGTTCAGTAAGGGAATCATTGCAACTGGATGATGAGCCCACTCAGTGAGGAAAGCGGGTAGTTTTTGGCTCCCGCAAAGCCCAGAAGTAGGGTTAGGTGTTTCCTTGTCCCAAGGATTTTTACGATATTGTGAATGAGCAATGGCGGTGCATTAAGCACGTACTGGTGGTGCCCAAGCGCTTTCAACGCCGTTACCCCTTTGCAGACTCAGTTTCAAATAGTTGGACGTTGTCACCTAAGGTGGATCAGATTGTTTCCCTGACTCTGATTGAGCTCACAGATCAGATGGCCCAGGCCATGGTGTACCTGTGTGATGCGGCCCTGGACGCGGCTCCTCTGGTTACCAGAGTGTCTGCGGTGGGGATTGCCAATCTCCGCATGGTGTGGCTGAAGAGCTGGTCAGCAGACCAGGCTTCTAAGAAGGCCGTAACTGATCTCCCCTTTTTGGGTGAACGCCTGTTTGGTGACTCCTTGGATGAGTTAATCAAGGGCCTAACGGGGGGTAAGAGTACTCTTCTTCCCCAATCCTCAAAAGGTAAGGCACCTCGCAGTAAGCAGGGCCTTCCTTCATGGCTCACAGGCAGCCTTTTCGTGCCCCAGGGGAGCAGGAAAAAGGCAAACCGTTCAGAGCCGTTAAGAAGACTTGGTCGCGTAAGCCCAAGGCCAGCCAGTCCGGTTCGGTGGACAAACCCTCCTCTGCATGAAGGGACACCCTCACCCGGTTCGGGGTGGGGGGACATCTGCGTTACTTTCAAGAACCCTGGACATCTCTGATTCAAAACAAATGGGTTCATGGACTAATTCATTCAGGGTACAAGATCGAATTTTGGTCTCGCCCAGCACACAGGTTCTTTCCATCAAATCTCCATCTGTATCAGGATCGATTGAAGGATCTCAGGGAGGCAGTGCAGGATCTCCTTGCACAGGGAGTAATTAGCAAAAAGTAGTGCAGCGCTATCAGATATGGTGTAACCCATATGTATAAAGTGAAATATTAATTGACATTAGGTACACAGTGAACAAAGAAGTCCATAAAGTGATAAATATAATCCAAAAAATAAGTAATAAAAGTCCCAAAGGGTGATAATAGACCCGAAGACTTGGATCCAAGGATAGAGGCAGGAGTACACCCGTGGAATATAAAGTAGCAAAGTGGCAGCTTACCAGAAGCTTAGGCCTCCAACTTAATGGAACAGCCACATGCGCTAATTAATGATTCCAGATAGATCGCCTCCTCCAAAGACCAGGTATACAGATATATTCCTCTATATTATATAGGAACTCCAAGCGTGATGTTATGAACTGTATTTGTAGTCCTTTAAAGTCCTTGTTCAAATGTTAGTATCCTTTCTGGAACAAAACATTGGGATCCAAGTTTTCAGGGTTCAGCAGCCAATCTCCCATTTGATTCCTCTAATAGAGACATCCACACTCGGGAGTAATTGTCCCGGTTCCTCGGCAGGACGGGTTTTGAGGTTTTTCAAACCTGTTCACGGTGCCCAGAAAGGAAGGTAAGGTGCGTCCAATTCTGGACCCCAAATCGCTAAATCGCTTTGTGTGGGTGCAGAAGTTTCAGATGGAATCCATTCAGTCGGTGGTTGCATCTTTAAATCAAGGGGACTTTCTGGCCTCCATCGATATAAAAGATGCGTATCTGCACATCCCTATCTATTAGGGTCATCAGCGGTATCTCCGTTTTGTGGTAGCGGAGGAGCACTTTCAATTTGTGGCATTACCCTTTGGTCTAGCCTCCGCTCCCAGAGTCTTCACCAAGGTTTTTGCCCCGATGTTGGCTTTGCTGCACAAGAAGGGGATTGCGATCCTCGCATATCTGGACGATCTCCTGTTGAGAGCAAGTTTTCATGCAGCCCTGTTGGGCGATCTGGCATTCACGGTTCAGACCCTTCAGGAGTTTGGGTGGACCATCAACTTCCAGAAGTCTGCGCTGACCCCGTCAGTGCACCTGAATTACCTGGGCATGATTTTGGACTCCTCTCTGGCTAGAGTCATTCTCCCCAGGGAAAAACTCCACACTTTACAGAGCGAGATCAGGTTGCTGATGGACATCGATCTCTCCTCCCTGCGGACTTGTATGAGATCCCTGGGGCTGATGATGTCGACCTTCGAGGCAGTCCTTTTTGCTCAATTTCACACAAGGCCTCTACAAACAGAGATTCTTGTCAAGTGGGACAAGGATCCGCAATCTTTGGACAGGATGATATGTCTAAGCCGTCTCACGAGGTCAGGGGTCTCGTGGTGGCTTCTGTCGCCCGCTCTGAGCCAGGGCAGGTCCTCTCTGCCACTGTTGTGGACGGTGGTCACCACGGATGCCAGCCTGTCGGGCTGGGGTGGAGTGCTGGAAAATCTCTGTGCCCAGGGAAGATGGTCAACAGAAGAATCATCTTTACCGTTAAATGTCCTGGAGCTCAGGGCGATCAAACTCTGCCTGCTCCATTGGACGTCTCGGCTGCACAGTTTTCCGGTTCGTGTACAATCCGACAATGCCACGGCCGTGGCTTACATCAATCATCAAGGGGGCACCAAGAGTGTCCAGGTGGCCAGGGAAGTGGCCGAAATTCTGACTTGGGCCAAGGCACATGTTCCGGCTCTCTCCGCGGTTCACATTCCCGGTGTAGAGAATTGGCAGGCGGATTACCTGAGTCGTCAGGTACTGGATCAGGGGGAATGGTCCCTGCATCCAGAGGTCTTTCACCTCCTGTGTGCCCGATGGGGAACTCCGGAGGTGGATCTGTTTGCGTCTCATCTGAACAAAAAGGTAGAGCGGTTTGTGGCCAGGGCTCAAGACCCTCTGGTCGACGCCACAGGCGCCTTGGTGGTGCCTTGGAGCCGATATCGACTGATTTATGCCTTTCCTCCGATACAGCTATTGTCAAGATTCCTCCGCAGGTTGGCAGTGGAAAAGGTGCTGGTGATTCTGGTAGCCCCAGACTGGCCTCGCTGGGATTGGTACGCATACCTGGTAAAGATGGTCATCGAGCCTCCTTGGCGGCTGCCTCTGAGAGAGGATCTGCTGTCCCAAGGGCCGATCTTCCATCCTGCTTTACGGTCGCTGGCTTTAACGGCGTGGCTGTTGAAGGCCAGGTGTTGAGGGACAGAGGTCTCTCTGATTCTGTGATTCCTACATTGTTGAGGGCTAGGAAGGCGACTTCCAGGAAGATTTATCATCGTACTTGGAAGATGTTTATTGCCTGGTGTGAATTGCAAAAGTTGCATCCTCGCTCATTTTCGGTGGTGAGGGTCTTGTTTTTTTTTGCAGAAAGGAGTTGAGCAACGCTTGGCTTTAGACACAATTAAAGGTCAGGTGTCGGCCTTAGCCATTTATTTCCAATGCCCAATTCCTTGATCCGCACCTTTATTCAAGGGGTGCGTTATCTAGCTCCACCGAGAAGATCCCCTTTGCCTCCGTGGGATCTGAATTTGGTTTTGTACATTTCTCAATGGCCTCCTTTTGAAAATATTAGGGAAATATCTCTGCCTTTGTTGTCTCAGAAGGTTGCCTTTCTGGTGGCTATCACTTCTGCCCACAGAGTGTCTGAGTCGGCGGCTCTGTGCTGCTATTCGCCTTATTTATTCGTTCATAGGGATAAGGTTGTTCTACGACCTAATCAATCCTTTCCCCCTAAGGTGGTGTCTGCCTTCCACCTTTAACGAAGATATTGTTTTACCTTCGCTTTGTTCTAAGCCTAAGCATCCCAAGGAATTTGCCTTGCATTCTCTGGATGTGGTTCGGGCGATCAGGGTTTACCTGTCGGCCACAGAGTCTTTTCGGACATCTGATTCTCTGTTTGTCCTTCCTGAGGGATTTCGTAAGGGTTCAGCTGCGTCTGCTGCGACCATATCCAAATGGATCAGGCAGACGATTGTTCAGGCCTATTCTTTAAAGGGTCAGGTTCCTCGTTTCCCTGTGAAGGTGCATTCTACTAGAGTGCCTCTTGGGCTTTTCACCATCAGGCTTCTGTTGCTCAGGTGTGTAAAGCAGCGACTTGGTCGTCCGTACACACTTTTACAAGATTCTACAAAGTTGATTTAATGGCATCCTCGGATGCTTCCTTTGGCCGCAAGGTTTTGCAGGCTGCTGTGTACAAAGGAGACTTGTTTTTTCTCTTTATGGGGGTGAATTTTTGTTTTGGGGGTAAGCTTCTGTTGGTTTGGGTTGAATTTTTTTCACGCCCAGTTGGCTAAGTTGTTGCCTTGATTATACGTTAACGGTTTTGGTTGCGTTCTTCCCACCCCTCATGCCTATACTGCTTTGGGACATCCCAATAGGGAAGAAGCATTAAGAGCGTGTCTGTCAATGGACAAAAGAGAAAAATTGGATTTTTGTAAGAACTTACCGTAAAATCCTTTTCTCCGAGTCCATTGACAGACACAGCACCTGCTCCTCTAATTTCTACTTGGGGGTTGATTGTGTCTTCTTTCACTGCTTGCTACGAAACTGATTTGCGAACACAGTGTGTCTGGGGTTATGTCGTGAGGGACAGCCCCTATAGGCGTGTCGAGTGAAAACTTTTCACTGCTTAGTCTACTCCTGTAGCTGGAGCATAACCCAATAGTGAGGAAGCATTAAGAGCTGTGTCTGTCAATGGACTCAGAGAAAAGGATTTTACGCTAAGTTCTTACAAAAATCCAATTTTTTTGCGCTATAAACAAAAAAAGAGCGATAATTTTGAAAAAAAAAAAACAATATTTTTCACATTCTGCTATATGACATTGTCAAAAAAATAAAAATAAAATGTTTTAACATTTTAGGCCAATTTGTTTTCTGCTACATATTTTTGGTAAAAAAAATTGCAATAAGCATATTTTGATTGGTTTGCGCAAAAGTTATCGCGTCTACTAACTACGGGAAAGATTTATGTCATTTTTATTGTTGTTTGTTTTTTTTTTTTTTTACTAGTAATGGCGGCAATCTGCAATATTGTGGCGGACAGATCGGACCCCTGACACTTTTGGGGGGACCAGTGACATTACTACAGCGTTCATGCCCCCTTTCATCGCATGTGATTCGCACCGCACTGCTCTGCAAATCACATGCGATGTCCGTGCAATGCAAATTCAGCCATACAGATTGTATGGCTGAATTCATATTGCATTCAAGCCAAAGTTGCACAGGACCCTTTTTTTTGGTCCACACCAGAATTGGATCGTATGAATGTTCGCACCTATGCGATCCGATTCATGCCCGAACTAACAGTTCGCACTGCAATATGCTAACTGATCTGGGGGTGTTGTTAACTTCGTATTGACACCTCCAGCGATTAGCTCATTGATAACGCCCTGTGGGAGGGCGAAACGCGTCTAGCCAATCCAGAGCGTACCATGTCACTTCCGGTCGGTGGAACACACGCCGGAAACACGCCGGAAACACCGCACCCCACAAGCATAGGAGGAAATCAGTTCATTTAAATGTGAGTGGATATTTTTATTGTTAATAAATCATTTTTACATACTTCACCATGGAGATCCCTTCTCTTTATTTTGAGTCACGGAGCTACACAGTAGTCTAAGCAGTCCATACTTGAGCAACGTATCCCCACTAGCATTTATACAGATGGGACCAGAATCATATCTAAAATCCAGGCTTATGATCTGCACCTTCAGTGGCGGCTGGTGCTCAAAATTTTTTTTTGGGGGGGGGGGGGGGGGGCGCAAACAGAAAAATGTAATAGGTATTGCTTCGCATCAAAAAACGTGGTAAAAAATTGCGTGACTTTGAGGTCATGATACAGGCATGGCACAGGTGATGGTACAGGAGATGGTATAGGCATGGCACAGGTCATGGTAAGGGCATGGCACAGGTCATGGCACAGGTGATGGTATAGGCATGGCACAGATATGGTATAGGCATGGCACAGGTCATGGTACAGGAGATGGTATATGCCCCCTTTCAATGCAGAGACCAGCGTTCATGCCCCCTTTCAATGCAGTGACCAGCGTACATACCCCCTTTCAATGCAGTGACCAGCGTACATGCCCCCTTTCAATACAGAGACCAGCGTACATGCCCCCTTTCAATGCAGAGACCAGTGTACATGCCCCCTTTCAATGCAGAGACCAGCGTACATGCCCCCTTCAATGTAGTGACCAGCGTGCGTGCCCCCTTCAATGCAATGGACACTGTGCCGTGCCCCCTACAATGCAATGAACACTGTGCTGTGCCCCCTTCAATGCAATGAAAACTGTGCTGTGCACCCTTCAATGCAATGAACACTGTGCTGTGCCCCCTTCAATGCAATTAACACTGTGCTGTGCCCCCTTCAATGCAATAAACACTGTGCTGTGCCCCCTTCAATGCAATGAACACTGTGCTGTGCCCCCACAATGCAGAGTTCAGCGTGCGTGCCCCCTTCAATGCAACTGTGCTGTGCCCCCTTCAATGCAATGAACATTGTGCCGAGCCGTGCCCCCATCAATGCAGAGTTCAGCGTGCGTGCCCCTTTCAATGCAGTCCCCAATCATTGCAGAGCACCACAGCATTGTCCCCAACCATTGCAGAGCGCCACAGCATTGTCCCCAATCATTGCAGAGCGCCACAGCATGGTCCCCAATCAATGCAGAGCGCCACAGCATTGTCCCCAATCATTGCAGAGCGCCACAGCATTGTCCCCAATCATTGCAGAGCGCCACAGCATTGTCCCCAATCATTGCAGAGCACCACAGCATTGTCCCCAATCATTGCAGAGCGCCACAGCATTGTCCCCAATCATTGCAGAGCGCCACAGCATTGTCCCCAGTCAATGCAGAGTGCCACAGCATTGTCCCCAATCAATGCAGAGCGCCACAGCATTGTCCCCAATCATTTCAGAGCGCCACAGCATTGTCCCCAATCACTGCAGAGCGCCACAGCATTGTCCCCAATCACTGCAGAGCGCCACAGCATTGTCCCCAATCATTGCAGGGCACCACAGCATTGTCCCCAATCATTGCAGAGCGCCACAGCATTGTCCCCAATCATTGCAGAGCGCCACAGCATTGTCCCCAATCATTGAAGAGCGCCACAGCATTGTCCCCAATCATTGCAGAGCGCCACAGCATTGTCCCCAATCAATGCAGAGCGCCACAGCATTGTCCCCAATCAATGCAGAGCGCCACAGCATTGTCCCCAATCATTGCAGAGCGCCACAGCATTGTCCCCAATCATTGCAGAGCGCCACAGCATTGTCCCCAATCAATGCAGAGCGCCACAGCATTGTCACCAATCAATGCAGAGCGCCACAGCATTGTCCCCAATCATTGCAGAGCACCACAGCATTGTCCCCAATCATTGCAGAGCGCTACAGCATTGTCCCCAATCATTGCAGTGCGCCACAGCATTGTCCCCAATAATTGCAGAGCGCCACAGCATTGTCCCCAATCAATGCAGAGCGCCACAGCATTGTCCCCAATCATTGCAGAGCGCCACAGCATTTTCCCCAATCAATACAGGGCGCCACAGCATTGTCCCCAATCATTGCAGAGCGCCACAGCATTGTCCCTAATTAATGCAGAGCGCCACAGCATTGTCCCCAATCATTGCAGAGCGCCACAGCATTGTCCCCAATCATTGCAGAGCACCACAGCATTGTCCCCAATCAATGCAGAGCGCCACAGCATTGTCACCAATCAATGCAGAGCGCCACAGCATTGTCCCCAATCAATGCAGAGCGCCACAGCATTGTCCCCAATCAATGCAGAGCGCCACAGCATTGTCACCAATCAATGCAGAGCGCCACAGCATTGTCCCCAATCATTGCAGAGCGCCACAGCATTGTCCCCAATCACTGCAGAGCGCCACAGCATTGTCCCCAATCATTGCAGAGCGCCACAGCATTGTCCCCAATCATTGCAGAGCGCCACAGCATTGTCCCCAATCAATGCAGAGCGCCACAGCATTGTCCCCAATCAATGCAGAGCGCCACAGCATTGTCACCAATCAATGCAGAGCGCCACAGCATTGTCCCCAATTATTGCAGACCGCCACAGCATTGTCCCCAATCATTGCAGAGCGCGACAGCATGCCCCCCAATCAATGCAGAGACCAGCGTGCGTGCTCCCTTCAATGCAGTGCGGGTTCCCCTGAGACCAATGCACTAAACTGGCGGTGGCTCAGCTCCTGGCGGCGGCTTCTCCCCTCCTCGAGACTCCGTCCTCTTCTGCGGCAGCGGGAAGGTGACCGGGCGGGGACGGTGAGTGACTGATGCACGCACCGCCACCGCCCCCAATGAGGTCAGCAGGGATGTCCTGAATCATGATTGGTCCAGGCTGGAGTCTGGACCAATCATGATCCAGGACATCACAAAAGGGGGAGTGTCGGAGCGCAGTGCTCTGCGCCCAGGTGACCCCTCAGAAGGCAGCCAATCGGCGCCTCTGCCGGGTGGAAACCCCCCCCCCCCCACATAGCCACCAATGAGTCCGGCGCCCCTAGTGGGCTAAAAATTTAATATTTTTTTTTAATCTATTTTTTTCTTTTTTTGGGGGGGGGGGCGGCGCCCTTGGGCCCCCTATCGGCCGGTCGCCACTGTTCACCTTTCTGGTGAGTAGGATCACCATTGGGGAACACTATTTGGAGCACGTTTACAGCACCCAAAGAAGCATTCATCAAGCACTTTAAGCACTGAGAGCACTTTATATGGACTTTTATTTGTATTGCTGCATTTGATCATGGATTGTTATATTTATGTTTAACAAGGATATGGGTATATATATTTAATGTCCTACAGTATTGCACTGTTTATTGCATCACACAGATTAGGCACAGCTGGCACTTTATTCGTATATGTAGCAGCGCTGACATCTTTTTGGTATTTCAGTTTAAAGGCACAGGTACTTTTATGTAAGCAGCAGCTTATAATAATTTATCTAAATTTTGTTGCACATGCACTTTTACATTTTATTTCATCCATAAGCGCGAGGTTCCTTTTGCTGTATCTATTCATGCAAAGATGTCTAATGAAGTCACCCCCCTGATGTTGCCAAAAGTAGTGCAGGAACTACTTTTGGAAATCAGTGCGGCGCTGCAAAGTCGGCGTTGCACTGATTGGATCGCTCCCATTGCAGGCAATAGGATGCGATTTGACATGCAATTTGACCTCTCAAATCGCATGTCAAGTCACGCCGATATGAGGTCTTGGGTTACTCTGGAAATCCATAAATCCGATGAAGAAGTTGACGGTAATCATCACACATGTGTATGTGTTGGATCTCTGCATCAGATCTCTCCTTTGCAGAACCGTTGGCAACACGAAAACAAGGGCTTTCTTTACTTGCACACAGGGGCGGACTGGCAACTTTCGGCACAGGGGGCAAGTACAATCCATGGTGCAGTGACTCGGCCCACCCACCCTCTTCCGGGCCTCCTTCTGACCCCCATTTCAGGCTGAAGCTCCGCTCCAGGTACTCTCTTCCAACCTGGCCAGCAGGGGGCGATTGGGGGGAGCTGGGACAGCTCAATTGGGGCTGGCCAGGAGAGAGTCTCCAGGGGGACATGGAACCGGCTTCTGCTCAGACACAGTTTACACCATCAATGCTGAAGGGGGGGGGGGCTGCACTCTGTCCTTGTCTTCATCTCTCATTCAGTAGGTCAGCAGTGGGGACTTTTTACTTCTCTTCACCAGGAATCATATAGGCCTGTCTGTAGCAGAAACAGTGCAGCCTTTTTACAGTATCAGATCAGCCCAGGGGGCAATTGCCCCCCTGCCCCCTGGCTCAGTCCTCCCCTGGCCTGAGTTAAGGGCAGATAGATTCAAGGAAGAAAATCCTACATGAATCATCTCACCTTACTCAAGATGGTCACGGCCAAATTGCAAAGGGGTGTTTTTCAAAGTGATTTCTCAGCAAATGAAAGTATGGAGACATTAAAGGATAAGTCTACCCTAACACTAAAATCCCTGCATCTATAGACCTCCACGATGAAACACTAACCTATCTAGCCCTGTAAAGAAGAAATCGGTATACTTACCTTTTTTTTTAAGCTGATTTGACCCGATCCCACCCTGAGCTGTCAGCCGCGGCTTCGCTGTGGAGCTGGGTGCAGAGAACACTGCCGACAATGGAAGCCCCATAGTAACTCTATGGGTGACATCACTTTCCATTCATTTCACAGCCCTTGTCAGCCGTGTCCTCTGCAGAGCTTCCGCCGCTGGGGATTGGGTCAAATTGGCTTAAAAAAGGTAAGTATACTGATTCCTTCTTTACAGGGCTAGATACAGTATCTCACAAAAGTGAGCACATTCCTCACATTTTTGTAAATATTTTATTATATCTTTTCATGTGACAATACTGAAGAAATTACACTTTGCTACAATGTAAAGTAGTGAGTGTACAGCTTGTATAACAGTGTAAATTTGCTGTCCCCTCAAAATAACTCAACACCCAGCCATTAATGTCTAAACCGCTGATAACAAAAGTGAGTCCACCCCATAAGTGAGAATCTCCAACTTGGGCCCAATTAGCCATTTTCCCTCCCCGATGTCATGTGACTCATTAGTGTTACAAGGTCTTGGGTGTGAATGGGGAGCAGGTGTGTTAAATTTGGTGTTATCGCTCTCACTCTCTCATACTGGTCACTGGAAGTTCACCATGGCACCTCATGGCAAAGAACTCTCTGAGGATCTGAAAAAAAGAAATGTTGCTCTACATAAAGATGGCCTAGGCTATAAGAAGTTTGCCAAGACCCGGAAACTGAACTGCAGCATGGTGGCCAAGACCATACAGTGGTTTAACAGGACAGGTTCCACCCAGAACTGGCCTTGTCATGGTCAACCAAAGAAGTTGAATGCACGTGCTCTGCGTCATATCCAGAGGTTGTCTTTAGAAAATTCATGTATGAGTGCTGCCAGCATTGCTGCAGAGGTTGAAGGGGTGGGGGGTCAGCCTGTCAGTGCTTAGACCATACGCCACACACACTGCATCAAATTGGTCTGCATGGCTGACCAAGATAAACGTATTTGGTTCAGATGGTGTCAAGCGTGTGTGGGGTGAGGAGTACAAAGACAAGTATGTCTTGCCTACAGTCAAGCATGGTGGTGGGAGTTTAATGGTCTGGAGCTGCATGAGTGCTGCCGCCACTGGGGAACTACAGTTCATTGAGGGAATCCTGAATGCCAACATGTACTCCATACTGAAACAGAGCATGATCCCCTCCCTTCAGAGACTGAGCCGCAGGGCAATATTCCAACATGATAATGACCCCAAACACACCTCCAAGATGACCAGTGCCTTGCTAAAGAAGCTGAGGATAAAGGTGATGGACTGGCCAAACATGTCTCCAGACCTAAACCCTTTTGAGCATCTGTGGGGCATCCTCAAACAGAAGGTGGAGGAGTGCAAGGTCTCTAACATCCACCAGCTTCGTGATGTCGTCATGGAGGAGTGGAAGAGGACTCCAGTGGCAACCTGTGAAGCTCTGGTGAACTCCATGTCCAAGAGGGTTAAGGCAGTGCTGGAAAATAATGGTGACCACACAAAATATTGATACTTTGGCCCAAATTTGAACATTTCCACTTAGGGGTGTACTCACTTTTGTTGACAGAGGTTTAGACATTAATGGCTGTGTGTTGAGTTATTTTGAGGGGACAGCAAATTTACACTGTTATACAAGCTGTACACTCGCTAATTTACATTGTAGCAAAGTGTCATTTCTTCAGTGTTGTAACATGAAAAGGTATAATAAAATATTTACAAAAATGTGAGGGGTGTACTCACTTGTGTGAGATACTGTAGGTTAGTGTTAGATCGTAGATGTCTGTAGATGCAGGGATTTTAGTTTTAGGGTTAACTAATCCTTTAATGAACGAGGGAATATGCTTTAAATAATAAAAATTAATTAAAGAGGAAGTAAACTCCTCAAAATTTTTTTTCTTTGTTTCTTCCGTGCAAATTAAATGCATACTGTGCTAGTATGCATCGCATACTAGCACATTATGTGACACCTCCAACGAAGCCCGAGTTGTCCCCACTGCTGGCCGCATCCATTTTCACCCGTCTTCTTCCGGATCTGCGGACTCCGGCAGTATTACTGGCCGGAGCCGCGTGATGCCACTCCCGCATATGCGCGTGGGAGCTGCCAGTCACAGCACAGGGCTCTGAAGAAATGGTACGATCAGCCGTTTCTTCAGAGCGCATGTGCCGATGACAACATTGGCTGCATGCACTGTAAATATCTCCTAAACGGTGCAAGTTTAGGAGATTTTTACAGCACCTATAGGTAAGCCTTAATATAGGCTTACCTATAGGTAAAAGTAATTAAAGTGGGTTTACAACCACTTTAAGCCCCCGTTCACATTAGGTCGCTCTGACTTAGGGGGCGACCTGTGAAGTCGCGTGCACCGCGACTTTGGCGCGACTTGCACGGACTTCATAAAATGAATGTCTATGCAAGTTGCCTCCAAGTCACCCCGAAGTAGTACAGGACCCTTTTTCTAAGTCTGAGCGACTTGTGTCGCTCCTATTAGAACTGGTCCTGTACTACTCAATGGACCCGTCGGTGCGTGACTTGTCAGGCTGACCAAGTCGCCTGGCAAGTCGTAATAGTGTGAACCGGCTCTAAATGGTGTTTTAGGTTTGTCGGGTTCACATGCAGTATAGTTCCGCTTTAAACTCCAATCTGAAGATAACCCCGGCCACAACAGCAATTTTAAATCTAAAAATAAACCTTACAGTGTTATTTACAGAAAAAACAGAAAAAAAACCCCAAATATTGAACTGAGTATATTCACTGTCTGTAAAGACTTTTACCATGCTGTCTTGTCAATGCAGCACAAAACAGCGAGCTTTTACTAAAAAAATCAGAATTGGTTTGAGGGTGTGTACAGTTTTTTTGACAGGACCCACACCAGACAGATTTTTTGTAAAAATCAACACACTATATTATCAAAAGTATTGGGACACCTGCCTTGACACACACACATGAACTTTAATGGCATCCCAGTCTTAGTCCGTAGGGTTCAATATTGATTTGGCTCACCTTTTGCAGCTATAACAGCTTCAACTCTTCTGGGAAGGCTGTCCACAAGGTTTAGGAGTGTGTCTATGGGAATATTTGACCATTCTTCTAGAAGCGCATTTGTAAGGTCAGGCACTGATGTTGGACGAGAAGGCCTGGCTCGCAGTCTGCACTCAAATTCATTCCAAAGGTTTTATATCGTGTTGAGGTCAGGACTCTGTGCAGGTCAGTCAAGTTCCTCCACCCCAAACTCACTTATCCATGTCTTTATGGACCTTGCTTTGTTGGGAGCATGAAATTGTCCAAAATGTCTTGATATGCTGATGCTTTACTGTTCCTTTCACAAGTTCGCTTCACTGGAACTAAGGGGCCAAGCCCAACCCCTGAAAAGCAACCCCACACCATAATCCCCCCTCTTCCAAATGATTTGGACCAGTGCACAAATCAAGGTCCATAAAGACATACATGAGCGAATTTGGGTGGAGCAACTTGACTGACCTGCAGAGTCCTGACCTCAACCCGATAGAACACCTTTAGGATGAATTATAGTGCAGACAGGCCTTCTCTCCAACATCATTGCCTGACCTCAACACGCTAGAAAACCTTTGGAATGAATTTGAGCGCAGACTGCGAGCAAGGCCTTCTCTCCAACATCAGTGCCTGACCTCATACATGGGCTTCTGGAAGAATGGTCAAACACTCCCATAGACACACTCCTAACCCTTGTGGACAGCCTTCCCAGAAGAGTTGAAGCTGTTATAGATGGAAAGGGTGGGCCAACTCAATATTGAACCCTACAGACTAAAGCTGGATACACACTATACAATTTACTTTAGATTTTTTCCTTTAGATTTTCCCAAACCATATAATATGAGGTCAGACCTAAACACTCAATTTGTATGCAATCAGTCAGGCCCTTGCACTACATAATTGAAGGAAAATCTAAAGGAAATCTAACAACAAAAGTTGTATGGTGTGTATCCTGCTTCAGACTTTGATGCCATTAAAGTTAATGTGTGTAGGTGTCCCAGTACTTTTGATAATATAATGTACTTTACTATGAGTTTGGGTTCACTTGTAGTGTTTGATCCGGGTTTACAAAGGTATGATGATACTGGTGCTGTTTTCTTTGCAGCGAAATTGGAGAAGAGCAACTCCATAAAAAAAGAAAATGAATTTTGAGGAAAACAGTCTAGGTTTTCAAGCTGTATTACCATGGAGGGGAAATGAGTGGGTGGAATTTCATAAAACCCTAAGGCTCCATGACTGCATGAATAGTGGTCTTGTTGAGTGTAATATATCACAAACCTCCACTAGTGGTTTTGGCACAGTAATATACGGATACATTTTTCTTTTGTAAAAGCACGCTAATATATGCCTGGGATGATATCATGAACAAGAACTAACAAAATGGTATTGAAGATACTGTTACTTGCAGTTGACAAAGGTGTTACAAGTAGGAGCATGCAATGATAGGAGCGTATATGTATTGATGGAATTTAGAGGGACTGCTGTTAAAGCTGAACACCAGGCAAATATAAAAAGACCAATGAATGCAGTTATGTATTTTTAATGAAGCACCCTCCTAGGTAGGTGATAGGGAGAGAGTATAGTTTTGAGCTCTGTCTACTCACCAGAGGAGCTGCAGGTAAATCTATATTGCTCTCTGCCTATCAGGGAGCAGGATCTATTAGTGAGGTCTGCTCATTGTGCTCAGTATGCGATTCATTCAGTCTGAAGAGTGTTTCAAGCTGGTTCAATAGGGAGGCATATTGGACAGTGGGAGGAAACCTGACGAATTGGTGCATAGGCTTTTGATACAGTCCTGGTGATTGGCAGAGGGAAGTTAGCCTCGGTGCATTCTGGGATACTGTATAAAAGCCAGGAGCACAGGTGCTGTGGGGTCTTTGGCTGAAGAGCGAAGTCCCGGAGGGAGGGGGGCGGCTGCCTCCTCCTCTGTAGAGGTGTCATGTGGTCACAGGAGGTCATCCTGAGGAGCGGTTGAGAGGAGCTGAACCCTGAGGTCCAAGAGAGCTGACTTAGAGGGGAGACACTGGAGACCCTGGGACTGCAGTATCGTGAGTACAGGGACTCGTGTCAAGGGGCCTGACCTGAGGGGGCAACCCCTGCTCGTAGGATAGTCAGTGGACGGGTGTCAGCAGAGGAAAAGAAAGAGGATATTAGGGAGAGTGTCCTGAAGATAATTGTTTGTTCACCGAGTCATCTGAGGAAAAGAGACTCAATCCAAATTCATCCAAAGTGGCAGGGTGAATCAAAAGCCTGGCTGTATCAGAAAATAGGAGCCCTCAACATTGTCTATAGTTAAATTGGAGTATCCCACCAATCCCTTCTCCTAACCCCAATTTACAATAAACCACAAAACAACCAAATACCCCTGGACTGATTATTGGAGTGAGCCGAGTGGAGGAATTAAGAAATCGTATCTGTCATGATTGTGTGCAAGTAACTCAGGGGGACCAGTAGAGAGAATAACTAGCAGTCCTTACGGGGGCAGTGCTACATTAAAATTAAATTAACTTTTAGATACATTTAGTATAAGTGCCTTAATTTGAACAGCAACATTCACACTGGGGTATTAAAGGGCATCATTCTGAGACAACCAGTATTTGTGCTTACAGTGAACATGCTGACCAGAGGAGAAAAGTATGATAAGGGTAGCACAGAGGTATCCATATGACTATCACAAAACCCCTTATAAGCTCCACCCCCCATTTTACCCCATTAAGACACAAGACACAAAGTGGAGTTAAATGGCCTTCCGGCCTTTTATTTATTTTTTTAAACTCTTTTTATTTCAAGATGTGCATAAATCATAAAAAAATAACATACAATTCCAAAAGAAAGAAAAAATAATAAAATCTTTCAAAATATACAAAAAAAGGTGCCTATTCATCACAGATATGTTCTTAATTATGTAAGATATAAAACGAGCAGGCCTTCATTCAAACAATACATATAAATAATAACATATATATAACTAACTACTGTTGTCTCCGTGTGCTCAACTCCTCATAATAAATCCGCCATTTGTAGGGTGCATTAACGAGGAGTACACTAGTCTCTCACATCCACTTCCTCTACCTTTTGGCATCTCACCCAGATCCCCGCCTAATTAACAAATAGTCAAACGTGAGGAACACCAGGCATCCCAAATCTTATAATATTTCTTTAAACATCCTCTATTCATATAAAGCACCTTTTCATACGGCAGAATCTGATTGACAGCTAATAGCCAATTCCTTATAGTAGGGGGATTTGGTTGTATCCATTTTAAGGTAATAGTTTTCCTGGCCAAAAAAAGTGTCTCCCTAAACATTATTCTGTGATGTCTAGACCACGCCGTTTCATCCAATATACCCAACATGCAGGCTTCTGGAGTCAAAGGTACAGGCGTAGACATCACAGAGGTTAGTATTTCAACAATCTCCTGCCAAAATCCTACTACCGCCGGACAGAGCCATATAACATGTAAAAAGTCTGCCCGAAGGGCATTACATCTCAAACATTTAGGGGATGCCATACGATGCATTGCATAAAGCTTACTGGGGACAAATAAGATTGATGTATCGTATAAAGTTGTATTAATTTATTATTTGCTGCTGGTGATACATATAAATGGGAAGAACACGCCTCTACCCAATCTTCATCAGATAGACTGGGAATTATTTCCTGCCATTTAGTTCTAATTCCCAGTGGGTCCATACCCGATTAACCTTACTTAATTGTGCATATATTTCCAACACCAATCCTTTAGGGCCCTGAGATCTCAGAATCCCGATCATAGGATATCTAGAAATATTGGGTCACGAGATCCCAAATTGCACCTGTAGTGCATGTCGCAACTGCAGGTACCTATAAAGGGAAGTGTGCCGTATTCCATATTTCAACTGTATGTCAGAAAAGGAGTACATATGCCTTATATCATATACTGTACATTTGCCTTTATATTCCCAGAATTGATGGTCCACCAAATGTTTCAAATGGGCAAACATTGGATTCCGCCACAATGGGAGATCTATATTGGTCTGTGTACTCCCTTCATTATGTTTTAACTCTCTCCATACTGTACGAGCCAAGGTTAAAATTTGTATATTTTTATACTTTAACAAACTCAAAGGTGCCTCCAGGGCTATAAGTAGGTTATCAACTTGTAAAACATGGGCCAAATGGGACTCCACCACCAGTGGTGTTACAGGCATCACCGAGCCGGTAAGGTGTTTAAGCTGTCCAGCTAGGTAATACCTGTACATATTAGGCAATGCCATACCCGCCTCCATCTTAGATCTCTGAAGGGTAGTGAATCTAAGTCTACGCCTACCCTTACCCCAAATAAATGTGGTAAGTAAAGCATCTAATTTTTTAAAGAAGGTTTTAGAGATAGGGGCTGGCATATGTGAAATAACACATAGACATTTAGGTAATAGACTCATCTTAATTAAGTTTATTCTACCTGCTACTGAGAGTGGAAGTTTAGCCCAAATAGTCAGTTTAGTTCTAACTGTTAACATAAGTGGATCCAAATTGACCAGTAGAGCTGCAGAGGGTGTCTTCGTAATAATAATCCCTAAGTATTTAAAGGAAGAAACTGCCTTTAACAAACATGAGGCCTCACTCAGTAAGCAATTGTGGCTGAAGTGGCATAAGGGAAGACTTTTGCCAGTTGATTTTAAGTCCTGAGTAAGAGCCAAATGTTTCTATAATACGCATGGCTGCTTCCAGGGACCCATGAACGTCATTTAAATATAAAATGAGGTCATCTGCATAAAGACCAACTATATCTGTCCTCTCTGCCAGTGTAATACCTACCAAGGAGGGGGATTGCTGCATGCGTAGTGCCAAGGCCTCTATAGCTACCGCAAACAAAAGCGGAGGCAATGGGCATCCCTGCCGGGTGCCCCTGTATAATTGTATAGAATCAGATAGGAGACCATTTACCAAGAGTTGAGAGGAGGGACTGGCATACAATATGGTAACCCATGTACAAAATCTCTCTCCAAAGCCAAATGCCTTCAGGACAGCCTGCAAAAAAGGCCTCTCAATAGAGTCAAAGGCCTTCGCAGTATCAAGTGAGGCCTGATATGGGAGAGGTTTTGGTTTGGGAAGGGGGGCCATGGCAGATTTACTTGGAACTCCCTGGATTGACTCTTTGGGACTTGTTACCTGGCAACTCAGGCAAAGACCAGTTGGAGGTCTGGTACCTGCATTAGTCTACCTTTGGGGGGAAGAGATGTGATGGTACTAACCGTCACTATGTGTGACGGATCACCCTGTCCATGGATTGTAAACCCCTTCGTGTCATTTTCCTATGAGTTTGGGACATTGCCCTTTTATTGCATTTTTTGTTCCCTTTATTCATCTTCTGAACAACTGAAGATGGCATGACTCATGGCATTGAGTTAATGTAATATAATGTTACAGCCCTTCTCCCCCCATCCCCCCCCCCCCCTGCCTGTTTCTGTGTCTAATTGTGTGGATTCATGTAAAGTGCTAGTGCTCAACTTAAAATACACAATCCTATATCTTAAATACCAATCAATATAAAAATATACATAAATACAGATTTTATATACGTGAAACAAATGAATGTGAATAAAAATCCTTCAATTAAAGACGTGCTGAAATAGTGACAGTCTTTGTGCAAAGCATCTCTTTTCTTTTTTTGAGCAAATACCTGGATGATACAATACAGACCTGATCACGGATATAGAAATACGGGACAACTTAGGGAACAGTGACCATAGGTCAATTGGTTTCAGTATTAATTACAGTAATAGGAAACACAAGGGTAATATAAGGACGCTGAATTTCACAAGAGCCAATTTCCCTAAACTGCGCTCGCTGCTAGAAAATATCAAATGGGATAGAACCCTGGGAACAAAGAACACGGAGGAAAAATGGGAGTGCTTCAAGAGCATACTTAACAAGGGAGTGGGCCAGTGCATTCCACAGGGAAATAAATTTAAAAGAGCAAAACTAAACCCTGGGTGGCTAAACTCCAACATTAAAATGTATATTAGAGCTAAAGAAAAGGCCTTCAAAAAATACAAGACTGAGGGGTCATTGGCAGCATTTAAGCACTACAAAGAGTGTAATAAGAAATGTAAAGATGAAATCAGGGCGGCTAAAATAGAACACGAGAGACATATAGCGGAGGAGAGCAAAAAGAACCCCAAGAAGTTCTTTAAGTATATAAACAGTAAGAAAGCCAGGCCAGAGCACATTGGCCCCATAAAAGATGATAAAGGAAAAATGGCCACTGAGGACAGAGAAAAGGCGGAAGTGTTAAATAATTTCTTTTCTTCAGTCTTCACAAAGGAATCGGGGGGCTACACGAAACCCGCTTGTAAGGCCGAACTAAATAATACACCTCAGGAAGTGCCGCCATGGCTAACAGAGGATAGACTTAGAGCTAAACTAGAGAAACTTAACATAAATAAATCCCCGGGACCGGATGGCTTGCACCCGAGGGTTCTTAATGAGCTCAGCCAGGTGATTGCCAGACCATTATTCTTGATCTTTAAGGATAGTTTACAGACGGGTATGGTGCCAGCTGATTGGAAAAAAGCCAACGTGGTACCAATATTTAAAAAGGGGCCGAGATATATCCCGGGTAACTATAGGCCGGTCAGCCTAACATCAGTAGTCTGCAAAATTTTGGAGGGGATGATAAGGGACCACATACAAGACTTTAGTAATGAAAATGGTATTATAAGTAGAAATCAGCATGGATTCATGAAAAATCGTTCGTGCCAAACCAATCTGTTAACCTTCTACGATGAAGTGAGCTGCCACCTAGATAAAGGTAAGCCTGTGGATGTGGTGTATCTGGACTTCGCAAAGGCCTTTGACACCGTTCCTCACAAACGCTTACTGTACAAACTAAGGAAGGTAGGTATGGATCATAAGGTGAGTACCTGGATAGAGACCTGGCTCCAGGGGAGAGTCCAGAGGGTGGTGATTAATGGGGAGTACTCGGATTGGGCGGGTGTGGAAAGTGGGGTCCCCCAGGGTTCTGTCCTGGGACCAATCCTGTTTAATTTATTCATAAATGATCTAGAGGAGGGGATATCTAGTACAATCTCAGTATTTGCAGATGATACTAAATTAGGCATGCCAATATCTTCTATGCAGGATGTGGAAATCTTGCAAGCAGACCTGAACAAAATAACGGGGTGGGCAACCACATGGCAGATGAGGTTTAATGTAGAAAAATGTAAAGTAATGCACTTGGGTGCCAGAAACCAGAAAGCAAGCTATTCACTAGGGGGTGAACCTCTGGGTGAGTCTAGGATGGAAAAGGACTTGGGGGTACTGGTAGACAACAGGCTTGGCAGTGGCATGCAATGCCAAGCCGCCGCAAGCAAAGCCAACAGAATACTGGGATGTATAAAAAGGGGGATTCACTCCAGAAATAAAGAGATTATTCTCCCGCTCTACAAGACTCTGGTCCGGCCACATCTGGAGTATGCTGTCCAGTTCTGGGCACCGGTCCGCAGGAAGGATGTGCTGGAACTGGAGAAAGTCCAGAGGAGGGCAACAAAAATAATTAGGGGAATGGAGGACATCGGCTATGAGGAAAGACTACAAGCACTGAACCTATTCTCTCTGGAGAAGAGACGATTGAGGGGGGATATGATATCAATGTACAAATACTGTACTGGCGACCCTAGCATAAGGAACAAACTATTCAGAGAAAGGGAATACAATAAGACACGTGGCCACTCACTAAAACTTGAGGAAAGGCGGTTTAACCTTAAAGTGCGTAAGGGGTTCTTCACTGTAAGAGCGGTAAGGATGTGGAATTCTCTTCCACAAGCAGTCGTATCAGCGGGGAGCATAGATAGTTTCAAAAAACTATTAGATGTACACCTTAAAGACCACAACATACAGGGGTACACAATGTACGGTTAAAAGCAAACACACACGCATCATGGGTTGAACTGGATGGACTTGTGTCTTTTT
This sequence comes from Pelophylax lessonae, assembly GCF_965119305.1. Classification (NCBI taxonomy): domain Eukaryota; kingdom Metazoa; phylum Chordata; class Amphibia; order Anura; family Ranidae; genus Pelophylax; species Pelophylax lessonae. The sequence continues at coordinate 79,608,615 of NC_138777.1, read as the reverse complement.
TCAACCTCACTAACTATGTAACTATGTAACTATGATGTGATCTACAGTAAAGCTATTGAGTTGATGGTCCAATAAGGCTCGTCCTATCTAAGGAAATTTTTTGAAGGCGGTGTATTATTTGGCTTCTGTTGAGTAGGGGTCCAGGAGGGGAGCACCTACCCATGTAGAGAGAGCACCGGCACTTGTTTTATGAGCACGCAGCACTTTGGACTTATACTTTGCACAAAGACTGTCACTATTTCAGCACGTCTTTAATTGAAGGATTTTTATTCACATTCATTTGTTTCACGTATATAAAATCTGTATTTATGTATATTTTTATATTGATTGGTATTTAAGATATAGGATTGTGTATTTTAAGTTGAGCACTAGCACTTTACACAGATTATTTATACACAATAATTATTGAGATTTATTTATTAGTTTGTTTTGTTAGCAGCGCAGGTATACTTTTGCACTATACACTTTATGAAGGTACATCACCTTTTATACCAGCAGCAGCCTACTATACAGTGGTATCAGTATAATTATAATCCTCAGCGCTAGCCTTTAATCCTTCCTTGTGTGGATTCATGACACAGACACTGGTCTGGACTGGAGACATCTCTCCGCAGGGGGTGTGCATTAAGACAGCCTGTTTCAATGTACAAATGTTCCATTCCCATTGGTTGGTCCTTCCCCCCTTCCCCCCTTTGGCAAGGCTAAGGGAGTTTCCCTAACTGTGTGTAAAACTGTATGTCTTGGAATTTAATAAACAGTTCTTGCTTAGACTCACAACATAGAGTGTCATCTCATGTTTGTGGGAGAAGGCTATACCAGCTCTATCTCCCTTCGGCTTGGATCGCTACATCCCTAGCTCTGGTACGAGCGGTTCCTGCTCTACTCTACAGCATCCCTCCCACTAGGGGGAAGAGAAGAGAACATCTCTGCCGGCGAAACCCCTCTTTCCATCAGGGCGGCCGCTACAAAACCAATGCACTCGAATCTGGCAAATGGTCTCTAAGCTGAGCTATAAGCTGCGTTCTACAAAGATTTATGGAAGTAGATTTCCCTGGCATAAAGCCATTTTGATCTGAATGTATAATACCGAGGATTACTGTATTTAACCTGTGGGCCAAAATTTTTGTAAGAATTTTATAATCTGTATTTCATAAAGATATAGGCCTATAGGACGCACAAACAGTTGGGTCCTTATTTGGTTTTGGAATAAGCACTACTGTAGCTGAATACATAGTTTCCGGGAGTCCTCTCACACGAATGGCAGTATCAAACACCTGGACTAGCACTGGCGCAAGAATATCAACATATCGACTGTATACCTCTATTTGAAGCCCATCAGGGCCAGATGCCTTCCCTGCTGCCAAACTCGCTATTGCTCTTCTCACTTCCTCCTCAGTTGGATTTTCATCTAATAATTTAACCTGTTCAACTGTTAAAAGTTGGAAATTGCAGATCATCAAGATAAGTGGAGGTAGCATACATATTGGTATAAAATGTGTGAAAACAGGACAAAATGCCAGCCACATCTCTCACATTTACCCCATCAGAATGCTATGTATTGGTTATAACTATGCTTGTATTTTGCTGCTTAGCCATATGCGCTAGGAGGCGACTTGAGGAATTACCTTGTTCAAAATATTTCTGTTGAAAAACAAATTGTTTGTGTTTAGCGTTAGCTGCCATATGTGTAGTATAGGACCTAACTGCAGTTTCCCACTTGTCCCTATTAACTTCGGATGGAGATGTTAAAAATTTCAACTCTTCACTTCTGCACTTCTCTTCCAACTCCTCCATCTCATGCCTAGTTACTCTTTTGATATAAGATATTGTAGATCTAAGGGCACTTCGGAGATATGCCTTCAGGGTGTCCCAAAAGATCAAATCTCTTGAGGATCCATGTGCTTCCAAAAACAACTGCAATTGTTCTGGTATGCGATCATGCACTCCAATCTGGGATATCCAAAACGGTTGAAATTTCCAGGTTTGCCTCAAACCCACAACTCCATTTGAGACATTGACTACAAGTGGTGAATGATCAGAAACCCCCCGGGTCAAATACTCAACAGAGACCACCCTGGGGGTGATTTTATAATTTCCCAAAGCCAGGTCTATTCTCAACAGACGTCCCCTACCTGTAATGGCCCAGGAATAGTCCCTGGTATGGGGGTTAAATATTCGCCACAAATCCCGCCATCCAAACTCCTCCACTAACTGGCGAAGCATGGAGGGTCGCTGTGTCTGGAGAGGAGGGCCATACCTGTCCAAAAGTGGATCCAGCAGGAGATTAAAGTCTCCGAGACACAAAACTAAAGCTTCTGGGTAAGAACTTACAATCATCATGGCTTCTTTAACAATGCACACCGTAGCAGGTGGAGGATTATATATTCCCAAAATAACCAATTTGATATCATACAGTTGGGCCCGCACGAATACATATCATCCCTCAGAGTCAATCCTCTGTCTAAGACATTGCCATGGGACAGACTTCTGAACCAACAGTGAGACCCCCCTGGAGTATGAGGAATAATTTGAATGTACCGACCACTGAATCCAAGGTTTATTTAATTGAATAATAGTGTCGGGAATCAAATGCGTCTCCTGTAAACATATAATTTGAGTTTTGATTGTATTATACTAGTAAATACCTGGGATCTTTTTTGAGGGGTACCCAATCCCCTAACATTCCAAGATATGAATTTACATTTCATCTTGCAAAAACACACAAAAAATAAAGAACTCCAGAGGGGACCCAGCGCAAAGCCCATCCGTCCATTCCACCATCCAAGGTAAACCTCTTACATCATGAATACATATTAATAATAGAATCGAGTGAGCACACCAAGAGACAACAACAAAAAAAAAAAAAGAAGAAGAAAAAACATCATGCACATATAGCAAATTTTTAAACAATATCACATGAAGAAAAAACAATGGAACATTGCCTAGGCATACCAACATTTGTATGCAAAGGCAATTCGTAGCTGCAGCCTCCACTCAAGCTCCCATGTATAAATCCGGTCAAAATAAGCATCTAAAGGCAAGATAATACCGGAGGGAGGGGAAGAAAGAGAGAAAAAAAAAAGAGGGTTTCTTCTGCTCTTTTGCTGTCTGCTCTTCTTGTGTTCTCCTCTCCGGGGTCTTCTGCTCTATTGCAGAAGACAGGAGAGGAGAAGAAAAGAAGAGAGGACAGCAGAAGAGCGAACAGCAAAAGAGCAGAAGACCCCAGAGAGGAGAACACAAGAAGAGCGGACAGCAAAAGAGCAGAAGACCCCGAAGAGGAGAAGACAAGAAGAGCCGGATGAAGATTTTTAATAAACTTTCCAAAATGTCTCCTGTCGTTATTTCCATACACTGCCTTTTATAACAGTGTACCCCATACCCATTCACATAGGGAGGGGGTCCGGGATCTGGGGGGCCCCCTTGTTAAAGGGGGCTTCCAGATTCCGATGAGCCCCCTGCCCGCAGACCCCCACAACCACCGGCCAGGGTTGTGGGAATGAGGCCCTTGTCCTCATCAACATGGGGCAAGGTGCTTTGAGGTGGGGGGTGCAGAGCTCCCCCTGCCCCAAAGCACCAACACCCCCCATGTTGAGGGCATGTGGCCTGGTGTGGTCCAGGGGGGGTGGGGCCGCTCGCTCGTCCCCTCCCCTTTCCTGGCCTGCCGGGCTGCATGCTCGGATAAGGATCTGGTATGGATTTTGGGGGGGACCCCATGCCGTTTTTTCGGCGTGGGGCTACCCTCAAATTCCATACTGGACCCGAAGGGCCTGGGGGGGACCCCCACGCAGTTTTTTTTCCCATTTTTGGCGTGGAGTTCCCCCTCAAGATTCTCACAGTGCAGGTCGCGCCGCAAGTCGTATCCGACTTGCGGTGCGACTTCCATTCAAATCAATAGGGAACCATTGATTTTGAATGGAGGCAGAAAAACGCTGCTAAAAGCAACGTGGCCAAACGTGCAATAACGCAAATGGAAAAAGCTACTGAAAGCACGTTTAACAGCTGCTTTTTCCCGGCGTCAGAAATAGCTTTGCAGGACGTTTTTTCTAACGTCCTGTGTACATGGAGCCTTACTCTCTGCTGTATAAACAAAATGAGGGATGACCTTATCTAATGTATGTGCTGCTTCTTCTTCTTCACTGTCCAATCAGCAAGTATAAGCATGATTTGATCAATATTTTTGACCAAGCTGTGCTGCTGCAGTGGAGGTTAAGCATCTGTTTACAATGCCAGATAGGGGTGTCTGAATCACATTTTTGAAATTTAAAGCGGAGTTCCACCCAAAAGTGGAACTTCCGCTTTAGGGAGTCCTGACCCCCTGACATGCCACATTTGGCTTGTCATTTTTTTTGGGGGGGGGGGGGCGTGTACCTAGTTTTGACAGGTACCCGCTCCCACTTCCGCTCGGAGTGCCGCGGCGCCCTGAACGGAAGTTCTCCTCTCCCCCTCCCTCCCTGCAATCTTCTGGGACACGTCAGAGGTCCCAGAAGATTGCCGGCCAATCACGGCGCGCAGCGCGACTCGCGCATGCGCAGTGGGTACCCGGCTGTGAAGCCGCAAACTGTAACAGCCGGGTGCCCACAGCAGTGATGCCAGCGCCGAGGGAGAGGATCGAGGCTTCGGGCGGCCGCATCGCTGGACCGTTGGACAGGTGAGTGAATGGCTGGAACTCCGCTTTAATTTATATTCTTTGGCACATGTATCTATTTCAATATATGCATTAAAACTATGCATTCAGCAGTTGGCCTGGAGTGCTTATGCATACCTCTCAACTTTCTGAGATGGGAATAAGGGACATCTATCAGCAAAATGTAATGTAACTATGTAAAAGTATGAAGGCATAGGACACACACCTTGCCACGCCCACTTAATAAAGAATTGTAAAAAAAAAAAAAGGTGATTGGATAAACCCACAAGTGTTTTTTTTTTTTTTTTTATCACTACGATTCCTTTATATTGGCTTTTGAAATTTACCAATGCAGCAATTTAGAAACTGGATGAAAAGTTTAGCACTGTAAAACACTTTTTTGATAGATAAGTAGTGTATATTATATACAACTATTTAGATCAGACCAAAATGAGGGACAAATGAGGAGGAATGAGGGACAGAGGGACTCCGATTGAGGGACAGTCCCTCAAAATCAGGGACAGTTGGGAGCTATGCTTATGCCCTCTAGGAGTGGTGACCTATGGGTGCCAGAGAATCACTAAGGATTTGGCACCCTACCGTGAGTGACTGACACATATATATATATATATATAAATATGTATATATATATATATATATATATATATATATATATATATATATTTAGCAGAGACCCTAGAGAATAAAATGGAGATTGTTGAAATTTTTTTTAGCACACCGTATTTGCGCAGTGGTCTTACAAACGCAATATTTTTGTAAAGAAAAATTAACTTTTTTGAATTAAAAAAATAAGAAAACAGTAAAGTTAGGCCAATTTACTTCTATAATGTGAAAGATAATTTTACTCTGCGTAAATAGATATCCAACATGTCATGCTTCAAAATTGCGCACGGTCGTGGAATGGCGGCAGGCATTGGTACCTAAAAACCCCAATAGGCGACACTTTAAAATTTTTTATAGGTTACCAGTTTAGATTTACAGAGGAGGTCTTGAGCTCAAATTATTGCTTTCGCTCTAACAATCGCGGCGATACCTCACATGTGTGGTTTGAGCACCGTTTACATATGTAGGCGCGACTTACATATGCATTCGTTTCTGTGCGCAAGCTAACGGGGACGGGGCACTTTAATTTTTTTTTTCCTATTTATTTTATCTTTTGTTTTTTATTTTTACCGAAGGGTCCGGTAAGCGGGGAAAACAACTGGGAAGCAGCGGGAGGGGGCACCTCTCCTGCCGCCCATAAGGGTGATCCCATGGCGAATCCGCGGCTGGGACCACTCTTATGTTAAAGCGGACCGCCTGCACTTTAAAAAAATTACGGGGTTATGGCAGCCATCTGCCATAAGTACCGACGTAAAACTGCGGTGGGCGGTCCGTAAGTGGTTAAACTCACTTAGTGAGTTATGTGCATTATATTAGCCTCAGAACCTGTGTAATTAATATGTGTCCTGGAATAAAGGGATGGGGTGGCAACTCTACCTGCCACATATAAGATCAAGTTAAAAAAATCAAGCATTCAAAATGCTTCTAAAGGCTTTCACAAATGCATATCAGAAACAAAAGACAATCAACTTCATTTAATAATTGTGTAAAAAAAAAAAAACACCGAACAGGCTAAAGGTCCCCCATCATTCTTACCTTCCGTAAATAAAGCACTGAATATAAGTATTTCTTATTTGTTCACCCAGCAGGGGGAGTGCTAGAGTCTGCTAACTGCAAATGATATGCAGTTGTTCTGTTCACTAATGAGTGTCATTTCATATCCTGCTATTCAAGTCTATTAGAAACACACAAAAAGGCAAAATAATTAGTGGAGAGCTGCACTCCTCTGCATGTTTCTAGCTTATATGCCTTTGTATGGAGTCTCACTTGGAGATAGTTCACAAGTGAGCAGATGTTACGGGGCTCATGATGTTCTGCAAACACTGTGTCATTGCCCGCAACTCCCGCGACTAGACATTTAGTTCTAAAATTAAGACTTAGGTTTAAAGTGATTGTAAAGTCTAATTTCTTTAAAAAAAAAAAATTGGTTTAGCAGAGTGGCCCGAATCCTCTTCTCGGGTCCGTCTTCTGTGCTCCTGGCCCCTCCCTCATTCCTTTTTAATCTGCAGCCGCTGTCATTTTCTAAAAATCCAATGCAATATGGCTACAGTTGTTCTGTACACTATATCAGACCACTCCCCCTCAACATAGGGGGATACCTTGACATAATTGGACATGCCTGGCAAAGCACCTTGTCCCCATGTTGATGAGGTAAAAGACCTCTTTCCCACAACCTTGGCCCAGTGGTAGTAAGGTTCAGTAGGCAGGGGGCTTATCAGAAGCCTCTTTAACCAATAAAGGACCTCCAGATACCAACCCCCCCCCCCCCCCCATGTGAATAAGATGTACATATCCATAGGCGTGCACAGGGGGTGTTTCAGGTGCGTGCAGCACCGATTCCCCCAATTGCCTGGGCTTCCCCCCCGTGTTGTAGCTTACCTCCGCTCCTCTGCCCCTGGCTGCTGCAGGGGATGTTTTACAATGGAGAGTGGGGGAAGGAGTTAGTAAATGTGTCATTTATAGGCCCCTTCCTTTTCCAAACGAACCCAGTGAAACCACTCACTCACTGTGTTCATTTATAGCTGAATCATAGTAAGCTATGTTTACTATGCTTCAGTTTGTGAATGAGCAGGAAGCCACGAAGCACAGAGCACTATCCCGTTCATTCACTGTCCAGTGCTGCTGAAGTTGCGGAGAAAAGTATGTGCGTTTGAGCTTTGGGGTGCACACCCTAATGCAATAGGCTGCGTATGCCAATGTACATACTGTATCATTCACAAGAAAATGAAAACAGCAAAAAAACAAAACTACAAACAGTTTTTGACACGTCCTTTTTTAAAAAAACAAAAAATATCCCATGATGTACATCCACCATTAATCACGTCCTTCAGTGATGTAGATCCACATCAATCATGATGCCTGGTGCCTGCCAAAAGAGCAAAAAAAAGCCACCCACTCACACAGTCTGGTCTTGTCGCTTCACTTCTGCTGAATGACCGGTCCGGTGGATGAATAAATAAATAAATGCAAAGAAGAAGGGTCTCCCAGGTGATGTCACTGACCATTTATTTACATATATATGGTCAGTGATGTCATGTTATATATCAGCTGTCATCCACTGGACCTGGTATTCAGTGGGAGTGAAGCAACGGGACGTGGTCAGGTTTGTGAGAAAGAGCCCCCTGTCCTTATCAACATGGGGACAAGTTGCTTTCCCAGGAGTGATAATGTGCTATTTTTTTAGGAGGGTAGGGGTGTGTGCTTGTTTCCCCCCTTACCTTGGCCTGCCAGTCTGCATGCTCGGATAAGGGGCTGCTATGGATCTTTTGGAGGGACCTCATTGTTTTTTTTTTCTTCCCCCCGAAAATCCATACCAGACCCAAGGCTTCTTGTATAAAATATGGGGGGGGGGGGGAGCCCTACACTGTTTTTGGGGGGGAGGGGTTTGCGTGCAACCTTCCTTAAAACTCATACTCGACTCAAAGGGTATGGATTATGAGGGAACCCTATGCCGTTTTTTTAAACTATCCCCAGCTCCTTTGCTTACATAGCCATGGATTCTTGGCCATGTAAGTTAGTAGGGCCAGTAATGTCACTGATTGATAAGGACTCAGCAGTGTCTGCACCTACTGGTGTCCTTAACAACCAAGAAGCTGTCATGTACAATAGCAATAGCAGTAGTATACAGCTATTCTACAAGATGTTTTGGCTCCCACTGAACCTTAAGCTCACCCTTATTGGCAAGTGTAGTAGTAACCTCTTACATTGGTTGTCCACGAAGTGCTCTCCTATACTGTAGGTCAATAGGAGAGGTGGCTCCCTTCATTGGTGGCCAGTGGTAGTAAGACTCTCTTACACGGGGGGTCAGCTAATAAAATATCCCTTACATTGTAGGTAAGTGGGAGATAGGCCTCTTACACTGGTAGGTGGTGGGGGAAGTACTGTCTTAAATTGGTGGTCAGTAGTTGATATGCCTCCCTACATTGTTAGACATTAGGTGAAGGATCCTTACACTGGAGGTCATTGGGACGAAAACCCAGCTACATTTGTGGTCAGTGTGAAAAATGCCCCTTACACACAGGTAAAATTATTGGTGGTTATATACCTGAGAGTTAAGAGGAGAGCCTCCCCTTCCTCACAGTATTGCCAATGCTGGGTGACATTTGGGGCAGTCACTATTAGGTGGGAAATCAATCTGCTACTACTCAAGCAACCCCTAGTATTCTTTGGAGTAATCCCAGGGTTCCAAGAAAGGCTGGTTTGGTGCTTAAAGAGGTTGTAAACCCTCGAAAGTTTTTTTTTTTTTTCCTGAAACCTGAAAGAGAAACCCATAATGAGCTAGTATGCATCGCATACTAGCTCATTATGAAATACTTACCTAAGAACGATCCCCCGCCGTGTCGCCCGCTTAGCATCCGGCCATCTGATTTGCCGGAGCCGCGGTGACGTCACTCCAGCGCACACGCGCGGGAGCCGACGGTCACGGCACGGGGCTCTGAAGAAACGGCACCAGCGGCCGTTCCTTCAGAGTGAATGCGCCAGTGACGTCACTGGCTGCATGTAAGGTAAATATCTCCTTAACGGTACATGTCTTGCGACACTGTACCCAAATGACATTGATGTCCTTTTTTACCACAAACAGAGCTTTCTTTTGGTGGTATTTGATCACCTCTGCTATTTTTATTGTTTGCGCTATAAACAAAAAAAGAGAAACAAGTCTGAAAAAAACAATATTTTTTCATCATCTTAGGCCAATATGTATTCTGCTAAATATTTTTTGTAAAAAAAAAAAATCCCAATAAGTGTATTCTGATTGGTTTGCCCAAAAGTTATTGTGTCTTCAAACTAGGGGATAGATTTATGTCCTTTTCTTTACTAGTAATGGCGGCGATCAGCCACTTTTAGCAGGACTAAGATATTGTGGCGGACAGATCGGAAACCTAACTGACATTTCTGACACTGTGGGGGGACCAGTGACATTATTACAGTAATTAGTGCTAAAAATATGCACTGTTAATGTACTAATGACACTGGCAGGGAAGGGGATAACACCAGGGGTGATCAAAGGGTCAAATGGGTCCCTAGGGGGTGCTTTCTAACTGTGTGGGGGATGGGCTTGCTGGATGAACACAGAGACCTGTGTTCCTAAATAAGAGGAACACAGGAGCCCTGTATTCATTACTGACAGAACAGCGGTCTGCCGTGTTTACATCGACAGGCTGCCATTCTGTCTCCACGAGGAGCAACCGCGGGTGCTTGACGGACATCGGGGCTGCCGGGCCCGCTGATTGGCTCCCCCTGTGGTCAATCAGTGTGCGCGCACCCCGCTAGCTGTCCGGCGAAATGACAGGTACATTGTTTCGCGAGACAGAGCCGGCCTGTCGCATTATAAGTACATCGGCTGGTCGGCAAGTGGTTAAAGAGATTGAAAAGGATATATTTTTAATTATATACAGACTCTTTTTGAATATATACTTGACTCTGCCCCTGCTCCCTCTTCACTGGCTATGATTTACAGCATTGGGAGCCAATGGCTCCTGCTGCTGTCTCTGAGCCAATGAGAAGAGAGAGAGCAGAGAGAGTAGCATTAACTTCCTGGAATCTATCTGCCCTTAGCTCAGACATGCAGGGAAGAGGGTATGAGCTAATAAAGCCCCTCCCCCTTCCTCCAGATAAAATAAAAAAATGCCCATAAAAACTCTTCAGATGTATGAGATCATTTTTGCGTAGGCCAGAAACCAGGAAGCAACTTAAGAAATGTAAAAATAGTTTAAAATAAGAGAATATATATTATACCTTCCTATCTATTTTCTAAGGTTAGGAGAATATGGATTAAAAATATATTATGATGACTGAGAGATTCAAATTCTGCTTTAAAGTAAATACCTATATAGGAACATAATTTTTCCCTTTAGCAGCTGGTGGTCCATATTAGAATGGCAGTGACTCTTGGTAACAGGCATTGACTCAAAGGGGGTTGATTTACTAAAGGCAAATCCATTGTGCACTTGGAAGTGCAATTGCTGTAGATTTGAGGGGAAGATTTGAAATAAGGGGAAGCTCTTCTGATTTCTATCATCCAATCGTGTGCAAGAAAAAATGCTGTTTTTTACTGTCCTTGCATCACCCCCTCAGATCTACAGTGAGTGCACTTCCAAGTGCACCTGCATCGTACGTACTTGTAGTGCACAGTGGATTTGCCTTTAGTAAATCAACCCCAGTGTGCCAGATTACTTCTCCCTTATCAGCATAGAACAACGGATACATGGCCAAAATTTTCCAAACTATCTATTTCTTGCATGAGGGCTACAAAATCATTGCAATAAATATATTTGATCTTGGGATCAATATCTGTATTAAAAAACACAATACACTATATTGTCAAAAGTATTGGGACACCTGCCTTTACACGCACATGAAGTTTAATGGTATCCCAGTCTTAGTCCGTAGGGTTCAATACTGAGTTGGCCCACCCTTTGCAGCTATAACAGCTTCAACTCTTCTGGGAAGGCTGTGCACAAGGTTTAGGAGTGTGCCTATTGAAAAGTTTGACCATTCTTCCAGAAGCACATTTGTGAGGTCAGGCACGGATGTTGGACGAGAAGGCCTGGCTCGCAGTCTCCGCTCTAATTTATCCCAAAGGTGTTTTATTGGGTTGAGGTCAGGACTCTGTGCAGGCCAGTCAAGTTCCTCCTCCCCAAACTCATCCATGTCTTTTTGGACCTTGTTTGTTTGACAGTATAGTGTATTACCAACAATATTGCTGATTTACTGTGTATATTAAACAAATTATGTTTTTTTTTCCTTTTAGAAAATGACTGTTTTTTCTTTTTTCATTATTTGTTGAAACTCAACACTGCTGATCTCTTGCAGTCCCTTTGCTGCCACTTTCTGTCTACAGGCACTGCATGCACTACTGTCAATGCAGCTGCTTCTAATTTCCATCAGACACACATGTGACATGGTGATAACACAAGAAATTGATGCGGAGACAGGGACGGAGCCTTGTCACCCCATAAGAGGAAATACCTGAACAAGGGCCTTCATGGCAGGATCAGCAGGTGTTATTTTGAATGCTGTAAAGATAAATGCATTAAAAAATAATCACTTTGTAAATTACATTACCGTGTTAAACCTTATTTGAGATTTTTATTTTTTTTAATCCTCTTAATTTACTAGTATGCAACCAAGAACAATAGAATGACACATTTTCCTATATTCCGTAGCATATACATAGAGAAATCTTATTTGAAATTTTAATGATTAGGCGTATATAGACTTTAATTACACTGCTAAAAATTAACAATTAATTAGGAACACTTTTTAATCAGTGTATAGCATCAAGTCATTTAAACTCCTGGGATATTGATCTGGTCAGTTAGGTAGCAGAGGGGGTTGTTAATCAGTTTCAGCTTCTTTGGTGTTAATGAAATTAACAACAGATGCGCTAGATGGGCAGCAACGAGACGGCCTTCAAAACAGGAACGGTTTTACAGGTGAAGGGCACTGACATTTTATTTCCCTACTCATCTTTTCTGACTAGTTTTTTTACTAGTCAGAGACTGAGTCAGTGTCACTACTGGTGGCACGAGGCAATACCTGGTCCCTATAGAGGTTGCACAGGCAGTCCAACTCCTCCAGAATGGCACATCAATACGTGCCATTGCTGGAAGGTTTGTTGTGTCTCCCAGCACAGCCTCAAGAGCATGGAGGAGACTCCAGCAGACAGGCAGTTACTCTAGGAGAGACAGGGCCGGGCCCTAGAAGGTCCTTAACCCATCAGTAGGACCGGTATCTCCTCCTTTGTGCAAGGAGGAAGAGGATGAGCACTGCTCGAGCCCTACAAAATTACCTCCAGCAGGCCACTGGTGTGAATGTCTGACCAAACAATCAGAAACAGACTTCATGGTGGTGGCCTGAGGGCCAGGCGTCCTCTAGTGGACCCTGTGCTCACTGCCGGGCACTGTCACGTACCTGGTTAGTGAGCCTGACATGTAGAGGAGGGCCTCCCGTACAACTCCGGCTCGAGAGCCGCTGATAGTGAGACAGCAGCCACAGGAGCAAGGTGGCATAGGAGTGCCTGTAATCAGTCCAGTAGTCTGCGTGGCTGCAGTCAGCAGGGAGATGTAGTGGCAAACAGGCTGGTAGAAGGCAGCTGGAAGTAAGACTTGCTGGACTGATAGTTGTGGGAGGTCGGATGAGCAGGATGCAAGGTCAGACAACCCGGGTTGGTAATGGTTGGGCAGATGGACATAGACGGTAGGTAGCAGGTTGGTCGGGTCACAAGCCAAGTCGGTACCAGGAGAACAGTTAGGCAGGATCAGAAGGTAGAAGTGAAATCCAGTAGGCAAGCCGGGGTCAGGGTATGAGGCAGACAATCACAGATTAGGGATAAGCCGGATCAAGTTCAGAAGTCACACGGAATCAGCAACAACACACAGAAGCTGAAGACAAATTAGCAATGAGTCCATGCAGAAGGCCTGTTTAAATAGCCAGCCTGGCACCCAGAGGTGTAACTAGAACCTTCAGGGCCCCGGTGCAAGAAACCATGCAGGGCCCCCCTTCCCTTTAAGCCCGGGGCTCCTCCCACTGATCCTGGGGCCCTTTATTACGGTTCCGCAGTGGGACCCTTTCACAAGTTCTGCAGTGGGCCCAGTGGGGGGGGGGAGACCAGGGGAGCACACAGGGGCCCAGAGACAGCAGAACACAAGTGAACTGGATAGGAGGAGCGGTGGGGGCAGCATACAGAGGAACCAATCTCCACCATTTTCCTCCTGCAGCTACAGGAGGAAAAAGGAGGGCAGTGATTTCTCTACATGCTGCTCCGCCGCCCCTCCTATCCAGGTATACAGTGAAGCTGCACAGGCCCCCTGGAGCATGGGGCCCGGTTGCAATTGCAACCCCTGCAACCCCTGTAGTTACGCCCCTGCTGGCACCATCATTAGTGACAGGTGCGTGCATTGATGCGCGAGTGCGCATGCGCGTATGCCGATGCGCGCTCCCTAACCCACGAACAAGAATGTCTGCTTGACTAGTTGCTGGTCTGCACATGCGTTTATGCCCGCGCCAAGGAACTCCATCTATCTTATGGACCTGACTTCTCTGACAGGCACCGTGGAGCTCGATTGGCATTTGCCATTGAACACCAGAGTTGACAGGTCCGCCACTGGCACCCTGTGCTTTTCACAGATGAGAGCAAGTTCACCCTGAGCACATGTGACAGACGTGAAAGGGTCTGGAGAAGCCGTGGAGAACATTATGCTGCCTCTGTAACATCATTCAGCATGAAGTTGTGTGGCTTCAAAGACGCCCAAAAAATGCCCAAAAAAACCGCCTGCAACAACACACCTGGGTGTTTTTGTTGCAGGCGTTTTTTTGGGCATTTTTTGGGCATCTTTGGAGGCAGGCATAACATCTGAACTTCTGTATAGGGGTATATATACACACACACTTATATGTATTTATACACATACACACATATAGGTGTGATAGGAGCATAACCCTATGCCTGCAAATTATTTCATTAGCGCAGGCATAGGGTTCTGCTTCTTTCACACCTATATATGTGTATGTGTATATATACATACATGTGTGTGTGTATATATACCCCTACACAGAAGTTCAGATGTCATGCCTGCCTCCAAAGACGCCCAAAAAATGCCCAAAAAAACACCTGCAACAAAAACGCCCAGGTGTGTTGTTGCAGGCGTTTTTTTTTGGGCATTTTTTGGGCGTCTTTGGAGGCAGGCATAACTTCTGAACTTCTGTATAGGGGTATATATACACACACACTTATATGTATTTATACACATATATAGGTGTGATAGGAGCGAAGTCCTGTGCCTGCAAATAATTTCATTAGCGCAGGCATAGGGTTCTGCTACTTTCACACCTATATATGTGTATGTGTATATATATATATATATATATATATATGTACATGTGTGTATGTATATACATCCCTACACAGAAGTTCAGATGTCATGCCTGCCTCCAAAGACGACCAAAAAATGCCCAAAAAAACGCCTGCAACAAAAACGCCCAGGTGTGTTGTTGCAGGCGTTTTTTTTGGGCATTTTATGAGCGTCTTTGGAGGCAGGCATAACATCTGAACTTCTGTATAGGGGTATATATACACACACACTTATATGTATTTATACACATATATAGGTGTGATAGGAGCGAAGTGCTATGCATGCAAATAATTTCATTAGCGCAGGCATAGGGTTCTGCTACTTTCACACCTATATATGTGTATATATACATACATGTGTGTGTGTATATATACCCCTACACAGAAGTTCAGATGTCATGCCTGCCTCCAAAGACGTCCACAAAAAAGCCCAATAAACGCCTGCAACAAAAACGGACAGGTGTGAAAGTAGCGAAGCCACTATCCTGCTCTACTGCAATTCTAATAGAAACAATCTTTTTTCTAGGGCGGTCACCCTGACATGGAAGGGTTTGGTCACCCTGCCATAGCAGTCAGGGTCAGTTAACCCTACACTACACTACGGTCCCCTGACACTTAACACTTTCCCTACAGAAACTAGATTATTAAATCAAACTATAGTGGAAAATAGTACCCTAACTACACTAGATATCCCTTTCCTCACACTAATAATTGCTAAATGACACTTTGAAGCAGGAGTAACAGAACTGCTTCCACTCTCTTCCACATCCCTGTATTAGAAGGCTAGAGATTTGGCGGGGCTATCTTATATACTGGGGGGCGTATTCACTACTGATTGGCCTCTGGACCCCCTAGTCACTCCAGTCACATTCCTAGCATCCTCCTGCCCCCTCAATTGGCTTTTACTGATGGTTCTGGTCCAATTACGGGCTTTTAAAGCCCAGTTCCTGTCCCATTGCATTTTGGTCGGTTCCGGTTGCCGAATTCCGAACTCTTTCAGTAAGTTTGAAATTCAACCGAATTTTGAACAGTCAATGTTCGGGTCGAATCGATGGTCGACCCGAACCGTTCGATCATCCCTACTCCCTATGTTTCGCCCCCGTTGTATGGATGTTTCTACCCCCCCCCCCCCCCCTCGGTGGTGTCTGTGGCTTAACGGCTGGAGAGCACCTAAGTTCATGCGAAAATTGAAGTCAATATATCTAATTCTTTGAAAATTGTTTCTTGGAATGTCGGGTTTAAACTCTCCTCACAAATGGTCCCTAGTCTTCTCCTTCCTCAAACAGTATAAACCACATATTATTTGTCTCCAGGAAACTAATCTTACGGCTCCTAAACATTTAGCCCTGAAAAGAGCTTGGATTGCTCGTTCTTACCACGCCTTCCACACTTCTTATTCTAGGGGGGTCTCTGTCCTTGTTGCTAGGTCCCTCTCAGTGGAGGTGTTTCGCGTGAGGACAGACCCGGAGGGCAGGTATGTCCTGTTGTCCCTGCAGATTGGCCGTTCTGTTCTTAATTTGATCAATCTATATATCCCCCCCCCCATTCTCAGTAGACATGCTTCACAAAGTTACTTCTTTCATCCTGGATTCCCCCATGGGTCATGTTCTCTATGTGGGGGAGTTTAATGCAGTTATTGATCCTGCCATGGACCGCTTGCGGGGGCAGGGACGTATTTTCCAGTCCCTGCTGGACTGGATTCAGGTATATGGTTTGATAGATGTATGGCGCTGGAAACACCCAGACGCTAGACAATATACGTGTCACTCTGATTCCTTTAAAATTATGTCTCGTATAGATATGGTTTTTGCTCCCTCTCATACCCTTCCGCTCATCACTGGGGCATCCATCCTTCCTCGTGGGATTTCGGATCATGCCCCAGTGCTGGTGGAAAACTCTATTCTGCCGGCCTCCAGTCCTCCGCTGTGGCGTCTCAATGCACACTGGCTATCTGACCCTACGGTTCTGGGAGCTTGCACTAAGGGGGTTTCGGAATATTGGGAAACTAACCTTCTTACTGCGGACTCCTTGACGGTGTGGGAGGCGTTTAAGCCTTCTGCCCGGGATGCCTTTATGTCTAGTACGGGTATCCTCCGTAAGGGTAATAAAATTTGCACTGAGGAGCTGGAGACTGCTTTTGTTGAGGCTGAGGGAGCCTATGCGGACCGGCCCTCTCTGTCCACACATACTCAATGGCTTCAGGCCCGTAGAAATTATGAGCTCCGCCTACTACACCTTACTCAGAAACGTATGCTGTATACTTCTCAAAAACTGTTTGAACATGGTAATAAGGCAGGCCGGCTGTTGGCCTATTTGGCTCAACCCGAGTATTCTCCCACTTATGTCCCGAGGATTCTTGTTTCCCCGACAGAGGTGGTGGATGCTCCATCGGCCATTCTAGAAGTGTTTGTCTCCTTTTTTTACTGACCTTTACACCTCCACTGCCCACTATGATGATGCCTCCCCATCTCTCTACCTTACTGACATTACGCTCCCCTCTCTGGTGGCTCAGGATGCTGAGGACCTTGAGGCCCCACTCCAGGTAGAGGAAATAGAGGCTGCCATCGGACATATGCCCAAACACAAGACCCCTGGACCTGACGGATTTCCCCCTGAATGGTATCATTCGTTTAAACACCTCCTTAGCCCTCACCTCCTCCGCACCTTTGAAGCCGCCTTGGCGGCCAGGGTACTCCCCCCGTGCGTGAGGCCTTGATTATTTTACTTCTTAAACCCTGCAAAGATCCTCTACATTGTGATTCTTATAGACCCATATCGTTGATTTACGTAGATGTGAAAATTCTTGCTAAAGTGCTGGCCAACCGATTGAATAGGATTGTCCCTTCATTGGTGCAGGATGACCAGGGAGGGTTTATCCCGGGTCACTCTACCCGCATGAATATCCACAGATTGTTCCATAACTTACAGTACCCACATCCCAATTCCTCGACTCGTGTCATTGTTTCCTTAGATACCTGTAAGGCCTTTGACAGTGTAGAATGGCCGTATTTATTTAAGGTTTTACAGAAATATGGGTTTGGTCCTCGCATGATTGCCTGGATTGAACTTCTCTACACTGATCCTGTTGCTCGAGTTAGGGTGAATGCTGCAATCTCCCCGGAATTCTCCATCTCCAGGGGTACGAGGCAAGGATGCCCGTTATCCCCACTTTTGTTTGCCTTAGCTATTGGACCTCTGGCTGTCCGAATCCGATCTGCGTCGGACATCCGGGGTCTGGCTATCGGCTCTATTGAGGAGAGAAAATCCCTTTATGCTGACGATACGCTTGTCTACTGGGCGGATCCTTCCGACTCCTTACGGGCCCTTCTCAGGGAGATGGAGAGTTTCGGGGACTTTTCGAGCTTTCGCATAAATTGGACCAAATCCACTATCTTCCCTTTGGACGCAGCAGCAGAGTCGGTAATCTACCCGGATTCCAGGCTCAAGGTGTCCCACTCCTTTCGCTACCTTGGGGTTATTGTCCAATTGCCGCTACACTCCTATGTGTCCAACAATTTATGCCCTCTCATTGATCTCCTACAACAACGAATCTCTCAGTGGATGGATCCTCCCTTGAATCTAATTGGGTGAGTTAATGTGATCAAAATGATTTTTCTCCCGAATATTCTGTATGTTTTGGCCAACGCTCCCTGTAAGGTCCCCAAATTCCTTTTCAGGCGCATAGACTCACTTCTACTAACATTTTTGTGGCAAAAAAAATCCCCTAGGATAGCCTTGGATACTCTAAAACTACTCACGCACATGGCTGGCTTGGCCTTCCCCAATTTTTTTTATTACTACCTTGCATCTCAGTTGGTGGTGATTCATGATTGGCTATATCCCTCCTCGCATAACGCCTGCTCTATTACTGAGGCTGCCATAGTGGACTCACTTGAATCACTCCACAATATAGTGTATCGGAGGCAGGTCCCCCAGGTTCCTGGTGTTCATATGCTACGGACCACTTTGTCCCTTTTTAAAAATGTGATACAGCGGCTTCTGATGGACGCCTGGACCTCGTCCCCTAATAATCCGCTCTGGTGTAACCCTGAACTCCCTGAACTGATGTCTCATCCCAGCTGTCGGTTTTGGATGGCGAAGGGTGTTAAATATCTCAACCACTTGTACACTGCTCGGGGGTTCAAGTCTTTCCGTCAACTTCGGGGAGAGTTTGGACTGCCTGCTTCAACCTGGTTTTATTACGTCAAACTCAGACATGCTTTGAAGGCTCAGTTTACTTCGCTATTGGCTCCTTTGAGCATGTCTGCCTTGGAGAAACTGCTTAGGGACCCAGGTACTACAAAGCTCATTTCTCAATACTATTCTTTTTTGATGACGGATTCCAATCCTAGATTTGCCAGGACACAGACACGTTGGATTAGTACGGGCATTGACTTTAGTGAGGATGACTGGACTGAATTTACTGAGACCTTTCATAAATCGGTTATAGCCTCCAATGACCGTCTGATCCAACTGAAGGTATTTCATCAAAGCTATTTTACTCCTGACCGCATACATAAATTCGGCATGCGTCCCACCCCCGATTTTTTTTAATGGTTGTGGACGTCCTGCCGACTTTTTTCACTGTTTTTGGTCCTGTCCGGTGGTAGCTAAATTCTGGGCTGAAGTTAATACATTCCTGTCCTAGGTTCTGGGTCTCCCTAATGTCCTTCATCCAAAGAATTGCCTGTTGGGCGTGTTCGGAGACCTGTTGGTTTCGGCCCGCGTCAAACGCTTGCTTCGCATCCTGTACTTTTATGCTAAGAAGGCGATTCTTCTGTGCTGGAAGGGCCCTACGGGACCTACGGTTGCTGCCTGGCTTCAATTGATTATCAACTGCCTTCCCCTTTACAAACTTACCTTTGAGTTGCGAGGTCATCCACACCTGTTTGATCAAATTTGGCATGGCTGGATATCCAGTCCTCTCACTCTACCTTCTCCGAGTTCTGTAGAGACGAGTTCCCTTTCTACTACCCCGTAAGCAATTATAACTGCCATTCTGAGAGTTGAATGCAACATATTTTTTCTTGAGTATTGACTTGTACTTCGTGTCTTGTTAATTTACAGCTTATCCTAACTTGTTGGTCCGGGGGGGGGGGGGGGGGGGGTCAGGAGTGTGACCGGGGAGCATCAGCAATCTAGGTAATGCTTGTTAGCATTAAAATGTTTGTTTTCCCTTCTTTGTCAAGAAGGTCTTGTTTTCTGTTGGTTCGTTGTATTTGTATGTTTGTTTAAAATCTCAATAAAAGTATCTTTAAAAAAAAAAAAATATTACAATAACATGTTAATGTCTTTAAACACTCCTTTTTTATCTGACAATATTTAAATTTGTATTAAATAATAAATACAAATAATTGAAATATTGTCAGATAAAAAGTAGTGTTTCAAGACATTAACATGTTAATGTATTAGTTTTAAATACAGTATACCTAATGTAGCAGATAAAATTAAGTCCTTGATTAATAATATACAGTATCTGGCACATATAATTTACCATGTTCTTATTATTTACTAAATATATTATTTATTTATTTATTTCAGGTACTTATATAGCACCTTTATTTACGTAGCGCTTTACCTATTAATTATACATTCACATCAGTCCCTGCCTTCAAGCAGCTTATAATCTAAAGTCCCTAACTCACATTTATACAACAGTATAAAAATACAACTGGATAATAGGCGGTGTTTGAAGACATTAACATATTAAAGCTTAAAAAGTCGATGAGTTTACATATATTTAAATTATACTGTATTAGTCACAGTGATGTTTTAAATAAAAATAAAATAAAAAGTCAGGATTACTAATATATCTGTATAATTCTGCTACTCTTATTATCTAATACTAACAGTATAAAAGTAAAGTCAGATAATTAACAGTGTTTATAGACAACATGCTCCTGTGTATACTTTTAGACTGCCCTTTGTGGAAATCCCTCTAATTGTGCTTTGTTTGGATGGTATGTGATTAAAAAAAAAAAAAAACTCAGTAAAGCATCAGCATCAGACAATAAAACCAAGTGTGCTTTGTTTTCCTACACGACTATAATATACAACACTTGTTCTGCTTCATTCAGTTTATTGTGGCTTTAATGACATTGCACAGAAATTCAGTCTGCAAAACATATTAAGATACAATGTTGCAAGCCACAGTCACACATCCACATCCCTACACACAAGGTAACCCCCCTCCTCAGTCCAATTAAAATGCATCCTTCTGCCACCAACCAGAAAACAGCTTTGCATCTACCAATCCCAGTCTGGCTAACATCCCAGCTACAGAGGGCTGCATGCCCCCCCTTCACTCCCCACCTCTAGCAGTGAGCGTGAGGATTGATCAGCAGGTCCCTGCTGAGCTGCTTGTATGTAACACGGCAGCATCCTCACCATGCTCCCTGCACCTTAACACTCTCCTCCCTTCCCCCAAAGCAACCTTAAACCTTTATCAATACTCAATTCTGTATTTCTTTGCATAAAAGCAGGAGAGTGTTTTTTTTTTTTTTTTTTTCTACTGGGGTGTGTTTCTGTTTTTTTGTTTCATTCATTGAATCCAGTCTCCAGAGCCCTGCATCAAGACAGGACGTACGAGAAGACAAGGTGCAGCAGACAAGAGAGAAAAGCAGGTCTTTATTGATGGTGAGGACCAAGGGGATCTCAATTGGGCGTCACAAGAACGGACAGGTTTATCCAGCACGAGAGGGGGGGGAGAAGAAGCAAAGACAGCCATCCCCCCCTCCCTCTCCATCCCCAGCCCTCCTCCCCCCTTTTCTCTTGAGGATTTTCCTTGCATCTGGATCCCCGTGGAAGGAGAGAGGAGAAGATGACCACGGTTGGGAAAGATGGTGGTGGAACGCCGCACATGCAATATGTTGGGCCATACCGGCTTGAGAAGACACTGGGAAAGGGGCAGACAGGTGGGTACTGCCGGAAACAAAGATGTAGGGGGGGAGGATTGGGTGGGAGCTAGTCATAATTCTGTAGGAGGACCTGTCATCGGAAATTGTCTTCTTTTTTAGATAAGAGAAGCTTTAAATAAATTGGCATAAATCTACAAGCCGGGCTGACAGGAGAGCTGGCAATGGCTTATGGGCCTGGTTCCACCAGGGCTGGAACGGGGTGGAGACAAGCTTTATTTAATCAAAAGATATATAGTAACTTCCCATAGGTTGCATTATAGGGGACACTGGTGTTGCCTGGATGTCATGAGAGGACAGAGCAAAGCAAGTCGTGGACAAATGACACTCATTGACACAAATTGAAAAGGATTTGCCGGTTACCAAGCAATATTAGCAAGTTCTAGGAGAATTCGTTGAGGGATACAGTAGGAACAGAAGTCAGGAAATATACCTAGAAATGCACTGTCATTGTATCTGCCTGATCTTTGCATAGTTCTATGGTTGTAGCTGCCATATGTCAAAGACCTATACCCAAGAACAGCTGATTGTGAACTTTTCTATTGTGTGAAGATTAAACTGCCTTTACAAATACTGAGGCTTATTGAAATTGGATTGTAAAGAACATACTGAGGTTTATTTAAAAAATTGTAAAGAGCAGTGATCATTTGCAAAGTGCAGTAAAGCCCAGCAATTATTTAGATTTCAGTTCACTGTAAACGGATCATTGAAATACGAATCTTGATTGGTACTTAAGGGTCATTCCACTTTGCCCCTTGCTTTATGCCCTATTAAATAAGCCGTAGCTCTTAGAGGTTATACTTCACAACTTTTAATGAAATGTTTTTATGAAAAAGTCCTAATATTTCAGTCGCACGTGGGTTTTTGAAATGTTACATATTTCAGTCGTACATGAGTTTTTGAAAGGGAAGTATTTTACGCAATGACAGCAGATTGTATACTTTGTGAGTCATACTCCAGTAAAAACACAAACCGTTCTATTGCCTTTCAGAATTCTGCACTTTGTTGTACAGGACCTTCCTACCCAGCACATTGTAGGGTCTTGGTGAATTCAAGGCCTTCACACCTTTTTACTGGTAGTACTTAAGACTTGAAGAGGTCACAATTACCTTTGTTAGCTGGCAGTAGTGGTGCTGACCTCATCAGGAAATGTAATATATAAGAGAGCACAATTTACAGTATTTATTAACAACCTAAGCATTCCGTTCCTGTGAAATTATTTCTATATAGACAGTGATAGAGCTCATTGCCAACTACGCCAACTACTTTCCATCTTAATGCCCATTCTGAACATTGTAAAGAATATATTTGTGAAATACCTGAAGCAGAGAAATCTTAGCTACTTTCCCAGTTGGCTCTATTCCCATATCTGTTTTAACTTGTTCTATGGTCATTAACGTCCTCTGGTGTGAAACTGGAAGGACAACTACATCTTGGTGGGTTCCAAAGGAGCTGGACTCCACCAGTTTCTAAAACCCCAACTATGGCTTCCTATGGCTGATCTCTATGAAACATTTAAATGATGACATTAAAATGGAGCTCTGATTGTACTTGACAGTTGATTTAATAAGAGCATAATCTGCAGTTGCCTGAAACAACTGATTATATCCTAAATTTCATCACTTTAGAGCAGTCACTATAAAATTAGATTTTTTTTGTTGGCTTTTGTAGATTATAATTTGTATTTTGCTCTTCCTATTTAAATAAGGCTGTAACATGTAACTTACTGATGAATTGCTTTATTAGCAAGTGATCTACTTGCTATAGAGTGTCAGTCTAAGATTGTCCTAGCTCAGGTCTAATATAGGGAATGTCTCCATTTTTAATGAAGGCATGAACACTTGATGTATGGGTGACCTCTCACCCACCTCACACCAGTGTCAGCTTTATACCTTCCTCAATTACCCTTTGTGCATGGACAACTCTATAACGATTGCCATCTCTGTTTTACAAAGTCCCGGTTATGAAGTAAATAATTTAAACCTGTCCCAGTTTGTGGCTGAAAGTGAGTGATCTGATTAGAAGACGCTACAGGCAAGTGTGTTCAATGGCTGTAATAATTGTGTAAGAGGCTGGCAGTGAAGGAGTAAATTTTCATTGTGACAGTGCTGGTAGCGTGCATGCTTGCGTATTACCATCCGTCATACAGGGGAACAATAGCCCCAGCTCAGATCTTCAAGGGCTTGGTGATGGGGGGGAGGAAATGTGTCCGGGCAGGCTTGAAATTTAGAAGGGGTTTTTTTTTTTTTTCTCATTTATTTGGGAAGGAGAAGCAGGTGTTAGGACCAACCGGTGCGTAATTAGCCAGAGGGAATTATTCAGCTGAGACTTTCAGGCAATGTGAAAATTATCCATATGCCCCCCTTCTGTCAATTCACACACACAAAGGCAGATGACCCACTCCCCCGCACAAAGACACACACAAGACAAGCACATCACAGCAAAGATACACCTCGCACTTCTTCCTTATTATACTGACAACACACACCCCTGACCCTCCGCTAACAGACAATGGACTGAGTAACAGCTTTGCACTTTTTTCTCTTCTCGTCTACCTACCAAATTTAAAAATGTTTTGCATGCCTGTACTTAAAGCCGGCCATACATGTTAAATTTACTTGTACAATTTTTCTTTAGATTTACCTTAAACTATGTAGTGCAAGGGCCTGCCTGATTGGATACAATGGAAAGCTGTTTAGTTTGTTTGACCTCATATTATACAGTTTTTGGCAAATCTAAAGGAAAAGTGTACAAGGACATTGAACATGTATGGCCAGCCTAAGTATATACACTATTATAAGAGGCCTATAGTTACCATGCATCATTCATTGGATTACCTCTTTCTTACCTCTCTTTATATAGCTCCTACAAATAAAGGGGCACTTTATAAAGTGCATTAAACTATGCATAACAATCACTACTCCAACAGTTTCCAGCAGAGGCATAACTAGAACCTTCAGGGCCCCGGTGCAAGAAACCATTAAGGGCCCCCCGGACCCCTGGCCGGGGCCCTTCCCTTCAAGTCTGGGGGTCTTCCCACTGATCCTGGGGCACTTTACTCTTGTTGCGGGGCCCTTTATTACGGTCCTGCAGTGGGACCCTTTCACAAGTTCTGCAGTGGGCCCCCTTCCTGCCATCTTGGGGCCTCCCCACGGTGGTGGAATGCCAGGGCCCAGTCGCAAGTTATTTTTTATCATTTTATTTTATCTTTTTACAATGTTACTGACTATGACTCTGTCCATTCAGAAAAGGAAGGAGCTGGTAAATTACATATTTACTGACCCCTTCCTGGTTCTCTATTGTGACACATCCCCTGCAGCAACCGGCAGGAGAGGGGAGGGAGCACAGTGTGGGGGGACCAGGGGAGCACACAGGGGCCCAGAGACAGCAGAACACAAGTGAACTGGATAGGAGGAGTGGCGGGGGCAGCATACAGAGGAACCAATCTCCTCCATTTTTCTCCTGCAGCTACAGGAGGAAAAAGGAGGACAGTGATTTATCTACATGTTGCCCTCGCCGCTCCTTCTTTCCAGGTGTACAGGGGAGCCGAACAGGCCCCCTGGGGCATGGGGCCCGGTTGCAATTGCAACCCCTGAACCCCCTGTAGTTACGCCCCTGGTTCCTAGAGTCACACTGGATTGTGGGAACTCAAGGTTAATGCAAGCAGACATCATGACAACATACAAAATGCCCTGGTAGGATTTGAACACAAACCTCAGTGCTGCAAGGCTCCAGTGCTAAACACTGTGCCACAATAATAACTGTCAGCATTTACTTTATCCATAGAGTATGTATGTGCTGGTTGTTTGTGTCTGCACATTTTTGTTTTTTAGTGTAGGAATTACTACCGCTGACTTCTTTTAAAAGGTGAAAATTCTGTATATGTCTTGCTGATCCTTAACTTACTACCCAGTGAGAAATATGCAGCTAATTAAATCAATACTCCTGAAATGCACATTTGTTGGAGGCCAGTGGCCCACCATAAAAGGAGGATAGGGATGACAGCCCAAAAGCTGATACATATGAAAACAGGCCAGCAATGGCAGCTTTAGTAATTCTATTCTGATAGGTTCCCTTTGAAGGAGGATTCTACTCTACTGGATAAAGTGAAGCAAGTGAAAGAAAAGAGGGGCACATTCAGACATGCATTATATCCAGATGTGTGTTCATATTACAGTCCTGCCTCAGGTATTCCCTACTCATGTAGCCACTGTCAGTGCTTTGGGTTGTGTGTCACCAAAGGCTTCTGAAACAGGGTGACACCATGCTTATTGCAGAACCTGGAGGTGGAAGTAATTGGAAAGGGATTGGAAGATGATTGGTTTGCTGGAAGAGGACATAGAGGATATTTGCTCCTCCAATCTTTTGTGATATAGCAGCACTGAACCTTATGCAGATGCGTTATGATGTAATGGGTGGTTTAGGGTCCTGGAGGCTGCTCACTAGCAACTGTAGGGTCTTGATGGACCCCCAGAGAAGTTTATTGAAGTTTTGAAAAGTTGGGAACACCACACCAGCTTTTACAGACCTTTAAAAAGATTTTTATTTTGTAACAGCCAATTTATTTTGGGGACTTAGCACTTCCCCTTCATCAAGCCTAAAAGCCAGATGATGTAGGCACTTGGATTAGACAAGGCTTTTTGCTCCTCCTGCATATCTACCACATTTTTAGTCTGGAGTTCTACTTTACCACAGTAGCAGCACTCTTTGATGCAGGCTGACAATGAAAAGCCACAGCCTTGCAATTAACAGCAGCATTGTCAACCTTCTGCAGGCCTGTGCCATCAATGAGACCAACTGGGGCAGCTGCCTCATAGATGCATACCTGGACCAGGGCCAGGACAAGGGGTGGGCAGGAGGGACAGCTGACCTGGACGCAATAATTTATTACAGGGAGGGGGGCACCCTCAACCTAACCCTAAGGGAAGGGGGGGTGCAATTTGGCATCTTTGCCCTGGGCACTGGATGGCCTTGTCCCAGCGCTGACCTGGACACTCAGTCTTCAGTACAGGCTAGTAATGTTGTGCTTGATAAAATCACAGGCTCAGTGTTACTGAGCTTCCCTCCCAACCACTGCACCTGTCACATGCTCATGGCAGGCACAGCAGCCATTGATGCAAAGCTTGTTAACAGTGCAGCCCCAAAGTCCTGAGCACAGCACTCACAGCCACTGTGTCTGTCTTTGTGAGAGGCATAGTGGCAGGGCAGAGACTTTTATTTAGTGACACTGAAACTGCACATTCAACAAGTACAGGCACAAGGCGTGTGTGTGCATGCGCGCACACAAACACACAAGCAGCACTAGCGCCACCTGGGGTGGCCATCTTTGCCATGAGAAGGTGGCAAAAACGGTCACATTGGGCAGAATCTGCCCGCAGGTCTGCCATGTGTACTCCTTAAGTTCTCCGTTGTGCTGACTATCAGATAGGATATCCACTTAAGAACATTTGCAACCGTACACTGTATATGGTGTGTTATGATATCAAACAATATAATATATATTCAAGGTTTAAACGACAATATGGATTAAAATCTTTTCGATCCCATACGAAAAAAAAAGTAGAAATGTATCTAGTTAGTCAGTCATTCAATCGTCTTGGTTTGGTACATCATTCACACTATCAGCATTTTCAAACAGTGTTCTGCTTTTTCCAGCGCTGGCAAATTGCTTGAACATGGAGAAATACATTGTTTTTTTGCAGTATGGCTTGCTCAAGTGCTGCGATGCGTGGAAGAAAAATCATACATGCAGCATTTCCAGGATTTCACTTTACAAGACACATGCAAAGCTCAGAAACAGCCCGTCAAAACTGTTTATGGATTGACATGCAAAGCTTTGATAACATGTCAATGGTTTTTAATGCCCCTACAATAATAGGTTATTGCCAGACATTTTCAAGAAGGACTGGTGTAAAATAATCACAACGTAGCTGGAAATTTCAAAGACAACTTCTACTAAAGAATCAGCAGTGATGGAATGGAAGCTATTTCCAGGATGTCTACCTACATAGCATATGTGCCAGTGGAGAAGGATCCATGACCTTGGGACCAGATGCATCCCCTCAGGGCAGGCCATATATTTGTATTCCTATTTTGGTTTAATGTCATTTATTCCCATTTGTGTTCTATGTAGTTGAAGCTAGAAATATTTAACAAAGTGATGACATCATAATATAACATGATGTAGGTGTCCTTAGATGCTTGGCCCAGAATTAGCCAATTTCCAGTGCCCATAATAATTTGGGGTGGACATCAGCTGGTGCTATAAACAGAACTGCTCCTTGTATTTCCTGCACCACTCATTAAACATTTAATTTTAAAGGAGGGTTCCAGGCAAACAGCTAAATATAAAGGTTAAATACAACTATGTTTACTGTGTTACATACCAGTCGATAAAAAAACATATAGAGAAGAGGGGGTGCTCCTAATAGGCATCGGTGATATGATCACAGGTAGCTAATGAGGGTGTCCTCACC